>NC_138208.1:35012810-35623167 GCF_964194415.1 Vipera berus | reverse complement strand
ATAGATCCCTTAGGGCAGAAATAACTGCAACTATACATTTCCAATAAGCATTGATCACACCTGCACATTGGCTTGGAGGAATTTTATCCCATCCCTCCTTACAAATCAGAAAGAGCTCTTACATTTTTCAAAAGGTCATTTACAATTCTAAAACGACATAATTAAATACTCAAAGAGTTTTACGAGACACTTTACGACATAGAAGAAACTTCTGAAGAAAAAAATAAAACAATACATAAAAAACGCTGACTTACCAAAAATTTCAGAGAACATCCAAAACATGCTAAATGAAAAAATATCAATGATGGAGGTAAGGGAGGCCATAAAAATGCAAAAAATGATAAGACCCAAGGACCAGATGGGCTACCTGCAGAGATTTATAAATGCCTACAAGATACATTAAGCCCATTAATGAAAGAACTGTGTAATGAGGTACTTTTAGAGGCTAAAATACCAAATACTTGGATAGAAGCCAACATTTAATACCCAAAGAAGATTCATACTTGACACAGATAAAGAATTATAGACCAATATTCCTATTGAAAGTGGACTATAAAAGTTTTGCTTCAATAATAGCAGAAAGATTTAAGAGATTTTTGATTGAATATAAACATACAGACCAAAATGGATTTTTACCTAAGAGATAAATAAAAAATAATTTAAGAATGATTTTAGATACTTTGGAATACTATGAAATGCACCCAGGGAAGCAGATGGCACTAATATTTCTAGATGCACAGTAGACCTTTGATAACATAAATTGGTAATTTATGATTCAACAACTAAACGAAATGGACTTGGGAGAAAACTTTATAAATATAATTAAAACAATTTATCATAGACAAATAGCTAAAGTAATCATAAATGGAGATTTTACAGAAAATTTTAATACTAAAAAAGGCATAAGACAAGTATGTCCCTTATCCCCATTATATTTATATTAACATTGGAAGTATTGAATAGAAATATTAGGCAAGACTCAGAAATTAAAGGAATGGAGATAAAAGATGAAAAATATAAACTACAAGCATTCGCAGATGACTTGGTTTTTATATTAGAAGAGCTGCTTGAGACAAGCCTCAAGCTTCTGAAAAAGATAGAAGAATTTAGAGAAGTGGCAGCACTGAAAATAAATAGAGAAAAGACCAGTGATAACCAAAAACCTTACAGATAAACAAAAAAATCAACTGTCAGAAAAAACAGATCTTCAAATAGTTACAAGTTAAATACTTGGGGATATACTTAAAAGCAAGATGTGCAACAATAAAAGAAGACAATTACGTAAAATTATTAAAACAAATAAAACTAGACTTGGAAAAATGGAAAAATCTACAACTTTCAATGCTAGGGAGAATAGCAATGGTGAAGATGAATATTTTACCAAAATTACTTTTTATTTCAAAAAATACCTATAAAACTGGGAAAAAAATCTTTGATGAATTAAATACATTGATCTTGAAATTTATTTGGCAAGGAAAAAAAGCCAGAATTAGATTGAAAATGCTACAAGTGAAATAAAATGGAGGATTTGGGCTGCCAAATTGGGCTTTACATTATCAAGCATCTGTATTAACATGGTTAAAAGAATGGATAACTCTTAGACATAAAAGATTATTATACCTAGAAGGGCATGACCTACAACTTAGATGCCTTCCTATGGTATGGGAAGAATAAAACACATAAATACTTTCAAAGCCACTATTTAAGAAACACACTTATTCTAGAATAGGAAAAAGTAAAAGTGAAAATTTACATGAAAATACCTGGATGGCTTTCAACAATGGAAACGTTTGTTCACCCAAACGTGATTAACTACGAGAAAACTGTGACTTATACAGACATTTTGAATATTGAAGGGAAACTAAAATCTAGACAAGAACTGGAAGAACAGGGCACTGATCTATCATGGTAGCCACACCTGCAAATTCAAACAAAATATGAAAAAGATGCTAAACCATCTGGATTTTATAAAGAACAGACAGAATTTGACAAGGTATTATTAATATCAGATGAAAAATTGATTAAGAAACTGTATATGTTAAGTTTAAAGATAGAAGAGGAACAAGTTAAAGAAACAATGATAATATGGGCAAAAAACTTTGGGCGTAACATAAGTTAGAAAACTGGTAAAACTTTTGGGAAAGAAACTCTAAAATAACAAAGGCGGTGGCTTAGAAAGAAAACCTATATAAAATGTTTTACAGATGGCACTTAACATCTACAGTATGAGATTAGCAAAAATGTTCAAAAATATGTCTAGCCATTGTTGGAAATATAGACAAAAACCAGGCACATACCATCATCGTTGGTGGACATGCCCTAAAGCCAAAAGATTTTGGTCAAGAATACATATATGGTTAAAAAGTAAAGGTAAAGGTTCCCCCGCACATGCGTGCTAGTCGTTTCCGACTCTAGGGGCCGGTGCTCATCTCCGTTTCAAAGCCGAAGAGCCAGCGCTTGTCCGAGGACGTCTCCATGGTCATGTGGCCGGCATGACTAGACGCCAAAGGCGCACGGAACGCTGTTACCTTCCCACCGTAGTGGTCCCTATTTTTCTACTTGCATTTTTACGTGCTTTCGAACTGCTAGGTTGGCAGAAGCTGGGATGAGTAACAGGCGCTCACTCTGTTACGCGGCACTCGGGATTCAACCCGCCAAACTGCCGACCTTCTGATCGACAAGCTCAGCGTCCTAACCCGCTGAGCCACCGCGTCCCTCTTACATATATGGTTAGAGCAGGGCTTTTCAACCTTTTTACCCATTGTACCACTTTTAGGATATGGCAACATCTGAGTACCACCAGTTGCATAGCAAGGTGTCAAAAACTTGATGACCAAAAGAAAAGAAAAAAAGAAAAGAAAAAAGTGATGTACAGGTAGTCCTTGATATACAACAGTTCGTTAGTGACTGTTCGAAGTTAACAATGGCACTGAAAAAAGTGCCCCAAAGCCACAGCCAAGCAAGACACCTGCCTGCCTGCCCAACAACGCTCTTCCTCCTGTCTGAGGTTTTTATTGTTGTGAGAATTTCTGTTGAGGATTGGCAGCGGGGGTGGGGTGGGGTGGGTGTTTGGTTTTTATTCCCCCTGTCTGCTGGATGGTTGCAGCAGGTTTTGGTCACTTCACATGACCCAGGGACACTGTGACCCTCATAAATATGAATCAGTTGCCAAGCATCTGAATGTAAATCACAAGACCCTGGGATGCTGAAACATTCCAGCTGATCGGCACTTCTTCTGGGCTCAGCAGATTTGCCGGGATCAGTGCTGAGCTCCAGCTGGAGCCTGGAGCTGATCCTGGTGCTTCCGTAGAGCCCTGACAGCCCAGCAGTTCCAGCCTTCTCTTGCTCAGGCTTGTGTGGTGCTGCCACCGGTTCAGCTCATTCCCCTCCCCTGCTACAGTTTTTCTAGGATGGTTGCGTACCACCTGCCAGGTGCCAATGTACCACAGGTGGTACCCGTACCACTGTTTGAAAAGCCTTGGGTTAGAGAAAATGATTAAAAAAACATGTAGATCTTTAGTCAGAATTATTTTTGTTAGGTATAATTGTAGAAAAGTATGAGAAAGAATGTGTATATTTACTGTTACATGTACTAACTGCAGCAAGAATTGTATTTGTTCAACATTGGAAAGATGAATTACTAGCGGAGGAAGAGCTAATTAAGAAAATTTTTGACTGTGCAGAAATGGACAGACTTACATTGAAAATGAAAAAGAAGATTCAGAATGCTTCAGAACATGGGATACATTTTATCAATGGCTAGAAAAACGAGGTAGAAAGAGTTTAACATGTATTTGTAAGCTAAATATTGGAACCCAGACAACATGTTACTGATAAAATATTAAGGATTAGATGGCGTAAAGGTCACAATAAAATAATAAATCATAATATCACATCAAAGACATAAGCAGTATAGCAAATTATAAAGAATACAGGTAGTCCCCACTTAATGACTCTAAGTAGGACCAGAATTTTCTTTGTTAAGCAATTGGGTTGTGAAGTGCAACATCACAATTGCATTGTTTAGTGATGGCAATTCTGGCAGTCCCTGGTTGCTATCATTAAGCAGGTCATTAATGACCTTGTTATCACAAGTCATTAAACAAGCATTTTGTGTGATTGTGATTTCTCACTTCCTGTTGGCTTCCTTATTGACTTTGCTTGTGGAAAATCGGCAGGGAGTGTCAGAAATTGTGATCATGTAACATGTGGACAAGGTAACGGTTTTAATTCCAGTCTTGTTAAGTGTCCAGATTGTAATCATGTGACTGCAGGGGTACTGTGATGGTCATATCTTCCAAGGATTGCTCATAATTACCATTCGTTCAGCATTATCATAAATTCGAACAACCACTAAATGAGAGCTCATTAAGTGAGGAATACCTATATCCCCAAATGTATACTTTCATTGCATCATGTCATTTAATCGCTTTAAATTTTGTATGTTTGGTATCTTAGTTAATTCTGAAATTAAGCCAGTAAGCAAACATATATTTTTCAAATTAAAATACTGAGATATTTGCCTCTTTCAAATCATGTAATATCTCATTTATGCTTTGCTATATCTTTCAAATGACAATGGTTCTGATATTTCATTAGCCAGGTTTTTTGGCAACCATTTGTCACTGAAGACTTCAATTTGCTGGACTCTCCTGGGTGCCTATAGTCAAATCTCAGAGTACCAGGTAATGTAAATATACACGAACTGTGTTTCCATTTCTGATTCTAGAGACTTCAGAAGTTTATTTAGCTAAATTGAAAAACAATACCTATAATCAGGTGGCCGACTATCAGGATGGTCTTCCCTTGACCATCTATATCCTGGATCATCCTACAATAGAATATTTCAGCATAAAGAAAAATTTAGTTTCAAGAAAATAATTTCCTTTAGTACCATGTATAAAATAACATATCTACTAGATGAAAACTGGTAACTCCAGAAAAATGAAGTAAGAATAACAATAAAAGGAAATAAAATGGGGAATAAACAATTCCCTCTATGAAGATGTATGTGTGAGCATACAGTGAGGTAGATATATGAATACAGGATGCGACATAACTCATACAGTTTATGAGCCATCAAACTGAAGAACATTCACATTTTCAAAGAAATCTGGTAGATGAAGTTCTGCTAAAAGATCTTCATTTTCTATTAGGAAAAACTATGTCTAACTAATAGTTACCAGATTTGAATGAATTTATTTTAATTTGTAGTTTTTTAGGTTCTAAAAAGGTAAAGGTTCCCCCGCACATACGTGCTAGTCGTTTCCAACTCTAGGGGCCGGTGCTCATCTCCGTTTCAAAGCCAAAGAGCCAGCGCTTGTCCGAGGACGTCTCCGTGGTCATGTGGCCAGCATGACTAGACGCCAAAGGCGCACGGAACGCTGTTACCTTCCCACCGTAGTGGTCCCTATTTTTCTACTTGCATTTTTACGTGCTTTCGAACTGCTAGGTTGGCAGAAGCTGGGACAAGTAACAGGCGCTCACTCTGTTACGCAGCACTCGGGATTCGACCTGCCAAACTGCCGACCTTCTGATCGACAAGCTCAGCGTCCTAACCCACTGAGCCACCACGTACCTTTTTAGGTTCTAGTTACATATTTTTAGACAAATTTCCCAAAGACTTTTACAAATACTTTGCAATGACAAAAAATAAACTTAATAGCTAGATGTATACAAAGAACCTATTTCTCAAACCATTTTGAGCACAAAGCATATTTTCAGGTTTTCTAGTGCAGGTAGTTGAGTTACGAATGGAATGGAGCCTTCCCATTTCATTCGTAACTCAAGGATTCATAGAAGTGAATCTCCTACCTTGAACACAATCACTCCGCTTTTGCTTTTGCCCATGCATTTGCTAATTTAATGCATGGACGAATGCGTGACTCATTAAGTGAACATGAGGTATCTCAGGGTGCAGAAGGCTATGGGGGGCCTAGTGTTAGAACAGGCCACCTGCTTCAGACCACCCAAGGCCTCCCCTGACCACTGAAATACCTCATTCTCCCTCCCCTGGGCTCCCCACAATTGCTTTCTCCCCCCACCATCCTGCTGCACCAGGTCATTTACCTTGTGAAGATCTGTCTCCTCTCCAGCCTGTTTATTTGTCTGCTTCCACAAGAGCAGAGGGAAAGCAGGACAAGCTCACCCTGTTTGGCTTCTCTGACTCACCGGGCTGCTGGCCACTTCTGGAGTGGTGGGAAGCCTCGGTGAGTCTCCTCCAAAGGTTTCCAGGCTTGGTGCAGAAAAACGTTTGCATGCCGAAGGGAGGTTTGGGGCAGCAAAATCACGTTGCTGCAAGCCTCCCATTGGCGTGGACTTTTCACGCAGAACGTGGAAGCTTCGGAATGCCTTGATTTCGCAGGAAGTGAGGCACCCATTCTCTGCAAAAGCAGATGAGTGTCTGAGCACAAGATCATGGCCCCCAGAAGCTTTCAGCCTCTGGCTGAAAAGTGTTTATCCTGGAGTAGGTCTCTACAACCCAGAACTGACATCCGGAGCCACGCAGTCGCCACTCCTGACCTCCATTCTGGGCAGTAGAGACCTGGAGGCCTCCAATGCCCAGAATGGACCTCTGGAGCCACACGGACTGCCACCCTCAGCCTCCATTCTGGGTGGCAGAGGCTTTCTGGCTTCGGAGGTCCAGTATGGGCATTGGAAGCCTCTTCCAGGCCTCTGCTGCCCAGACAGAAGTAGCTCCGGAAGTCTGTTCTGGGCAGCAGAGGCCTTTCCGTGTTAATCTGGGGCTCCATTCTCGGTGGCAGAGGCTTTTTGCAAAGATGGCAAAAGGCTTTGAAATGGAGGAAAGGCTTTGATGTTTCAGCCTTTACCTCCATTTGCAAAGCCTTTTGCCACAGATCTTGTCCAAGCCAAAGTACTGTGAGATCACACAAGATCAGTAGTGTGTGATCTCGCGCTACAGATCTCTCGTGATCTTGCAGTACTGTAGAGCTCCATTCTCTGCGAATGCACTGAAGGCCTGCAGCAGCGAAACAATCAAGAAAGCAAAGACTCTCTAGATCTTCACAAGGTGAGTATCCACTGGCCTAGTGCCTAAGACCTGGTGTGTGTGTGGGGGAGAGGAAATAGCCAGGGTGAATGTTGCAGTGCCTATGCAGTCATTCATAAGGGTGAAAGACTGCCATGGTGTGGCAACATTCGCAATTTTGGGAGTTTTTTGTAAACACTAGGGGGCGCTTATCGCATGACTTCAAATGGAAAGGAAACGTTCATAACTTGGGGATTACCTATACTCTTTCATGCTTGAAACCACCTTTGTGCAACTATGTAAAAGTTTGAAACTATAAATAGCATTCGCTATCAATAACAATAGCAATAAGCCAATAGCAATAAGATACTGTGAAACATCACTGAATGATTTTTTGTCGTAATTTCTTCAAAAAGTATTGATTAAAAGAAATTTAGCAGTGCCACTAAAATGTATTTAATATATTTTAAAGGGGAAAATAAATATTCATTGAACAAATATTAAATACAAAAATAAGAGGCCGATTTATATATTGCTGTACAAGAAATAGCCAATATATCATTAAAACAGACTGATGATTGCTACGCATCCAATGTTGTATTTTGCGTCAGACAATATTTGTGAATGAATTCTCTTCCTCTTCTGAAGCCCAATGCTCTTTCTCATGTTTTTTCCAAATAGATGGAAGCTTTAAGCATTAATCTTCAAGATTTCAAAAGAACAATTGCTTTAATACAGTATTTTCAGAATTACAGAATAAAGTATAAATATCCAAATTATTTTTTAGTACTATTAATGTAACACATAGCTGTACCTAACAATTGTGGAATATTTAGCTTCCAGTCACATATTCATCATGAAAGGGAAACTCACAATTTTATGTGGTAGTCCACTCCTTCGTTCGTGGGCAAAACCTCGACCTTCACCATAGTCTCTATAGCCTACATGAGCATGGCCATATTCATATCTACTATAGCCTCCTTCACCAGGTCTTTCTGGAAGTGGTGGTTTCTTGGATGCAAAGCTGACTACTCGATGGTAGTCATCCTAAAATTATATATAATACCAACAATTTAAAATTATAATAAAAATAATCTCAAAGATTAATATGGATGTTGAAGTTTCAGTAAAGCCGGTAATAAATACATTAGAAATCAAGATACAATCTTGTTTTAGTTCGTGCCTGTTAAAGAGCAGCTGAAGCAGCCTAAACTTAACAAGATTGAAAATGTGTATTTAACTGAAAGATAATTATATTAGGCTCATAAAAAAATGAACAAATACTTCAAGTAATTGTTTTTCTACAAGTTTAATATCAACTACCATATTATAAAACCTTTACCATTATTTGAAAATTGTTTAGAAAATTTTAAATTACCTAGCTATAACTGTTTAGACCTAAATAGGATTTTAAAAAACTAGAATTCAGAAAATGCAGAGCTAGCAAACCTCTTCATAACATTTTCTTTTCAATGGTTTAATGAAGTTTTAAAGCTTACTGTCTTTAAAATATTTTTAATATTCAAGAATAATTTGTCCTGATATAATAGTCTACATTTTTTTACTTAGTTTCAAAGCAACCATTTCCCTTTGATAAATGTTATTTGATTTTTTTATCCCACCTTTATTACTTTATAAGTAACTCAAGGCAGGGAACACACTTCATATTCCCTCCTATTTTCCCCACAACCAAACCCGTGAGTGCATTGGGCTGAGAGAGAGTGACTGCCCCAAAGTCACTCAGCCAGCTTTCCTGCCTAAAGCAGGGCTAGAACCTACAGTCTTGTTGCTGGGCCAGCACCTTAACCACTATACCAAAATGATAGTATCTAAGCTGCAATAACTTGCAACTGAAGTTTTATAATTATATGAAATGGAATAGAAGAATGGAATTATATTATTTTTTCTAAACTGATTTCCAAAATAACTTATCTAAGATTATAGAAGATTCAGAAGACCAAAGGTCAGGATTCCAAAGGAATGCCCATAATATTCTATGTTCAGAAATGTTCTAAACTTGTTTCTATTAATTAAGCAATGTTATTCATTTAATATCCTAGGTCCTATGGCAAATTAGTTATTATTCAGATACGACTTCCCAAACCAGTTTGCGATGAGATGGGAACAATGCTATTTGGGGGGAGGAGCCTAATTAAACACTAAACCACCACATTCCTGTAATAGCTATTAGCCAACAATATAGTATTCTTATCATTCCTACAAAATTAATGTGTTGTTAAAATTAATTGTATGCTGAAACTTTATTTAGCAATTTTTCAACCATGCCCACTCACTCTGATGGAAAATAAATTGCTTTCAATTTTTTGTTTTAGACATTTAACATTTTTGTTAAATTTGATGTGTGAGATATAGACGTTTTTTATTTATCATGGTTATAAGTCAGTCTAGGGGTAAATGTCGCACCTTTCATTATATAGTCTTCTCCCATCATCAGTTTTCTAGCCTTACTGAACTTTTAATGAAAAAAATCTGGAACCATAGGTAGCTAGTTTTAGGGAAGACTGTGCATGCAACCAAACAAAAGAACCCATCAACACATAATAATGATAAAATAACCTCAAAAGTTCTATCAAAAAAAGTTCAAAAGCAACTTGATAAATTTAACAGGGAAAACATATTTTGGAGAAGAAAACACCAGAGGAACCATAAGATAGATTTTGGTACAATATTATCTTAAAAATATTGTTGACATTAAAGTAAGGATGTGGCATTTGTAAACAATTCTGAAAGTGGAGCTGAACAGTATCATAGCTGAAATCTAACTTCTGTTTACATTTCCTATGGGCAGTTTGTAACTAAAACATATTACTGAAAAGCTATAATGGATCTCAATAGCTTAGTTAGGCCTGCAAAATTTTATTTTAAACAAGAGAATTACATATTTGACTAAAGGATTAAAAAGGTTAGGTTTGATCATTTATAGTCCTTCAATTAGCTTGAGACAATAAAAAATAAATCTGTGAACTGGTACATATTATAGTGCCAGAAAGCAAATGGCTTCAGGAAACTGGAAAACCTTTGGGAACCACTTATAACATATCTTTGGCTATATAAAAAAGTAAAGGTTTCCCCGCCCAATTATGTCTCTAGGGGGCGGTGCTCATCTCAGTCACAGGTGAAAAGCCAGTGCTGTCCAAAAACATTTCTGTGGTCATGTGGTTGGCATGACTATATGCCAGCATGACTACATGGTGCATGGAAAACTGTTACCATCCCACCAAAGTGGTATCTATTTATGTTCTTGCATTTACAGGGTTTTGAGCTGCTAGGTTGGCAGCAGCTGGGGCAAGTAACGGATGCTCACTCCTTCAGGCAATACTTGGTCGTGAACAGCCAACCTTCCAATCGACAAGCCCAGCACCTTAACCACTCAGCCACTGTGCCACTTTTTGGCTGCATACTAGTCTACAGTTCCTTGACCAGCTTTGCAATAATCTGAAGAATTCTATGATGAAAAAAACCAGAAAAACAGCATCACCTTCTCAAGACTAAAAGCTAAGAAACAACTTTTGCAGTGAATTCCAAACCAGTAGGAAAATCTTAAGTTTTTAATGTGTCATTCTGTGTCATTGTAGACAAATTGTGATGGAGTTGTGCACAATAGTTGTGAAGAGTACATTCAGAGAAATGTATTCAAATAAGGATGTACCAGTTTCTATAAAGTGATCATAAGTTTGAAGCAGCTATTGTGTCATATTAATAACACCTTATAAATTAATATACTGTATACTTACGATATATTTTAATAAAAGTAAATACCTGCTTATCATTTAAAATTGTATGTGTCTGTTCATTTTACACTTACATACTAAGGCCATACTGGGATAACAATGATGGAGCAAAAAAAAAGATTTCATTACAATTTATAATGAAGCATAATTTAAAAAAAAGACTTAAAGCAAACAGAATCTGAAATATAATTAGTTACCCATCGTTTGGGAAGATTTGATGGGACAATGCGTTGGTGATATTTTTACCATAACAACGTACAGTATATAGCCATTGTTGTTGTTACCTGCGAAGTCGTGTCTGACCCATCACGACCCTATGGACAATGTTCCTCCAGGCCTTCCTGTCCTCTACCATCTTCTGGAGCCCATTTAAGCTCACGCCTACTGCTTCAGTGACTCCATCCAGCCACCTCATTCTCTGTCGTCCCCTTCTTCTCTTGCCCTCTATCTTTCCCAGCATTAGGCTCTTTTCCAGTGAGTCCTTCCTTCTCATTAGGTGGCCAAAGTATTTGAGTTTTAGCTTTAGGATCTGGCCTTCTAAAGATCAGTCAGGGTTGACCTCCTCTAGGACTGACTGGTTTGACCGCCTTGCAATCCAAGGGACTCGCAGGACTCTTCTCCAGCACCAGAGTTCAAAGGCCTCAATTCTTTGGCGCTCAGCCTTTTTTATGGTCCAACTTTCACTGCCATGTATTGCAACTGGGAAGACCATAGCCTTGACTATATGCACTTTTGTTGACAGGGTGATGTCTCTGCTTTTTAGTGTGCTGTCTAGATTTGCCATGGCTTTCCTCCCCAGGAGCAAGCGTCTTTTAATTTCTTGGCTACAGTCCCCATCTGCAGTGATCTTGGAGCCCAGGAAAATAAAATCTGTCACTACCTCCATTTCTTCCCCATCTATTTGCCAGGAATTGAGAGGGCCGGATGCCATGATCTTGGTTTTTTTTAATGTTAAGTTTCAACCCAGGTTTTGCACTCTCCTTCTTCACCCGCAACAAGAGGCTCTTTAGTTCTTCTTCACTTTCTGCCATTAGAGTGGTATCATCTGCATATCTTAGGTTGTTGATATTTCTTCCGGCAATCTTAATTCCAACTTTTGATTCATCTAGCCCTGCCTTTCTCATGATGTGCTCTGCATATAAGTTAAATAGGTAGGGTGACAGTATACAGCCTTGCCGGACTCCTTTCCCAATTTTGAACCAATCAGTGGTTCCGTGTCCAGTTCTCACTGTTGCTTCTTGGCCCGCATATAGGTTTCTCAAGAGACAAATAAGATGGTCTGGTACGCCCATCTCTTTAAGAACTTGCCACAGTTTGTTATGATCCACACAATCAAAGGCTTTAGCATAGTCAATGAAGCAAAAGTAGATGTTTTTATGGAACTCTCTAGCTTTCTCCATGATCCAGCGTATGTTGGCAATTTGATCTCTAGTTCCTCTGCCTCTTCGAAACCCTGCATGTACTTCTGGTAGTTCTCAATCCAATATACTGCTGGAGTCTAGCTTGTAGGATTTTAAGCATAACTTTACTAGCATGTGAAATGAGTGCAATGGTGCAATAGTTTGAACATTCTTTGGCACTGCCTTTCTTTGGAATTGGAATGTAAACTGATCTTTTCCAATCCTGTGGCCACTGTTGAGTTTTCCAAATTTGCTGGCAAATTGAGTGTAGCACTTTTACTGCATCGTCTTTTAAGATTTTGAATAGCTCAGCTGGAATACTGTCACCTCCACTAGCTTTGTTGTTGCTCAGCTTTTCTAAGGCCCACTTCACTTCACATTCTAGGATGTCTGACTCGAGGTCAGTGACCACCTCACTGTGATTGTCAGGGACGTTAAGCTCATTCTTGTATAGTTCTTCTGTGTAATTTTGCCACCTCTTCTTAATCTCTTCTGCCTCTGTTAGGTCCCTGCCATTTTGGTCCTTTATCATGCCCATTTTTGCATGAAACGTTCCTTTCATCTCTCCAATTTTCTTGAAAAGATCTCTGGTCCTCCCTATTCTATTGTTTTCTTCTATTTCTTTGCATTGTTCTTTTAAGAAGGCATTCTTATCTCTTCTAGCTATTCTCTGGAATTCTGCATTCAATTGGCCGTATCTTTCTTTTTCTCCCTTGCCTTTCGCTTCCCTCCTTTCCTCAGCTATTTGCAAAGCTTCCTCAGACAACCATTTTGCTTTCTTGCATTTCTTTTTCTTTGGGATGGTTTTGGTTGCTACCTCTTGTACAATGTTGCGAACCTCTGTCCATAGTTCTTCAGGCACTCTGTCTATCAGATCTAATTCCTTAAATCTATTTCTCACCTCTACTGTATATTCAACAGGGATATGATTTAATTCATACCTGAGTGGCCTAGTGCTTTTCCCTACTTTCTTCAGTTTAAGCCTAAACTTTGCAAGGAGAAGCTCATGGTCTGAGCCACAGTCAGCTCCTGGTCTTGTTTTTACTGACTGTATAGAGCTTCTCCATCTTTGGCTGCAGAGCATATAGTCAATCTGATTTCTGTGTTGACCGTCTGGTGATGTCCATGTGTAGAGCCGTCTCTTGGGTTGTTGGAAAAGAGTGTTTGCTATGACCATCGTATTCTCTTGAGAAAATTCTATCAGCCTGTGCCCTGCTTCATTTTGTACTCCAAGGCCAAACTTGCCTGTTATTCCGGTTATCTTTTGGCTTCCTACTTTAGCATTCCAATCCCCCATGATGATAAGGACATCATTTTTTGGTGTTAGTTCTATAAGGTGCTGTAGGGTTTCATAGAACCGGTCAATTTCATCCTCTTTAGCACTGGTGGTTGGGGCATAGACTTGGACTACTGTGATATTGAATGGTTTGCCTTGGATTCGAACTGAGATCATTCTGTCATTTTGAGGATTGTATCGCAGTATTGCTTTTCCTACTCTTTTATTGACTATGAAGGCTACTCCATTTCTTCTGAGGGATTCTTGCCCGCAGTAGTATATCTGATGGTCATCTGAATTAAATTCACCCATTCCTGTCCATTTTAGTTCACTGAAACCTAAGATGTCGATGTTCAGTCTTGTCATCTCTTGTTTGACCACGTCCAGCTTTCCTTGATTCATGGATCTTACATTCCAGGTTCCTATGGAGAAAAAATCTTTACAACATCGGACTTTCCTTTCACCACCAGACACATCCACAGCTGAGCATACTTTCGGCTTTGGCCCAGTCGCTTCATTCATTCTGGTGCTACTAGTACTAGCCCTCTGCTCTTCCTCAGTAGCATATTGGACGCCTTCCGACCTGAGGGGCTCATCTTCCAGCATCAGATCGTATTGCCTTTTGGTATTGTCCATAGGGTTTTCATGGCAAAGATACTGGAGTGGGTTGCCATTTCCTTCTCCAGTGGATCACGTTTTGTCAGAACCCTCTATGACCTTTCCGTCTTGGGTGGCCCTGCACAGCATAGCTCAAAGCTTCATTGAATTACGCAAGCCCCTTCGCCACGACAAGGCAGTAATCCATGAAGGGGTATAGCCATAACATATAGCTATAATTTTTGCAGTGTTATTTTTAATGTAATCATACCTCCAATTTAACTTGATTATTAATATGTGATAATTTATCAAAACCAAAACTATTTAAAAAACTTAAACAGGATGTCAAACAATATTATCATATGGATTAAGTGTATTAATCCTTAAAAGAAAAATGCTCAAATTAATGTCAGAACAGCATGAACAAATTGTAATATTGCTTTTCTTAGCATCCTATTACTGACTGATTACTAAGAGAATTGACTGTCTGATTATATATGTCCTGTTCCATCTCACTCAAAATCCAACTTGTTGAAAATGGAGAGCATTCTGGCTCCTATAAAAATAATTAAGAGATATAGCAAACAAAACAAACTTTTATCCTGAAGTAAGCATACACCTTCTTACTTGTCTATTCTAGGATAAGTATGAGACTCACATGATCAAAAGCTCTATTAAAAAGCATTTTACAAAGCACAACACTGGTATTTAAGAAGGACCATATTAGATATGATACAAAGTTTTACAAACACAGTGTTCACTGTGAACCATTGTAGGTTTCTTAACTGAATGTCCATCCATGTAGGTACTGTAATCCCCTTAAGTTTGAGATCACAAATTTAAATTCCTGATCAACAGCTAAAAAGATTAAAAAGAGAAAACCCATAACTATTAGCAATCTGCTTACATCAGGACGTGGAGGAAGTCTCTCTCGTGGTAATCTTTCATATTCATACCGTTCAGACCACATTTCATCTCTTCTATATGCCACTAAAAATAGATATTAAAGATGTATGTTTGAGTAACTATTAACATGAACTAAACAAAATACTGTATTATACAGTTAATAATTAAACATTGTATTAATATGCAAAACTTGCAGTAGCTATTTTAAAATATCCCAAGGCTGAGATATTTAGCGTTTTTCCTTTAGAAACTTAAGGTAAGGTAAGGTAAGGGTTCCCCCGCATATGCATGCTAGTCGTTTCCAACTCTAGGGGCTGGTGCTCATCTCCGTTTCAAAGCCAGCGCTTGTCCAAGGACGTCTCCGTGGTCATGTGGCCGGCATGACCAGACACCAAGGTAACGCTGTTACCTTCCCACCGTAGTGGTCCCTATTTTTCTACTTGCATTTTTACGTGCTTTCGAACTGCTGGTTGGCAGAAGCTGGGATGAGTAACAGGTGCTCACTCTGTTATGCGGCACTCAGGATTCAACCCACCAAACTGCCGGCCTTCTCATCGACAAGCTCAGCATCCTAACCCACTGAGCCACATTCATCATCAAAAATAGGTAAATACTCTCCAGCACATTATGTTAAAAAATATATTATTTGTATAATTTTGAGCTAGGTTACTCAGGTTCTATTTTTTGCAGCCCAAGTAATTTTCAGATAGAATCAGTAAAATACAATTGGAGCATGACTTTGGTTCACGGTACTTCTGAGTGCAGATATTTGCCACAATAGTGAGGGGGGAAAACATAGATTGCTGATAAAATGGGCCAATGTATAAAGAAGTACCGGTACTCCTTGATTTCTTATATTTGTTGTAATGGTAAAGATAGTTGCGTAAGTATGTCTATGACCCTTTTAAACCAGTCAGACTCAGCAATGATAATCCATAATCAAATCCTTACAGTAATGCAGCATTCCTGAAATCTCTATGACTTGTTTCTTGAGATGCCCTATCATGAAGGGTTGACATTAATCTTGAAAACCTGTCCAAGTTTCTCTCTGCCCCATCTTATATTAAATAAAATCAAGGCAGAGGTATTTTGAGTTACTCATGCTTCCTGCTATCTCTTAATTGTGTAATCTTTTATTTAACAATTCTCTTGCACCTTTTTCCAAATTAGTTCTATGCAATGCTATATAGCTCTCAAGAAATGAAATAAGCTCCCTAAGGAGGGGTACATGGCTGCTACTCTCATAGCATTTGGGAACATAGGAAAAATGCATCTCTTTCACCAAGCTTTTGTCAGTTTCATGACTGAATTGAATTTTATTTTATTTAACTGCAATTTTATTATGTTTTCAATTTTACTTTTATACTTGTAAGCTTCTTCAATGTTGTAACAATGTGTAAATTTAATAATGAGCAAAAATGTTTTGAAAATTTTAAGGTTTACAGTCTTTCTAAAGCTTTTTTAATTGCAATTGGGACATTTTCTATATTAAAAGTTGTTTTTCTAATACCTACAACTGAACATTTTTGATTCATATACAAATTTACATTCTTAGTTCACTTTCAGTCACTTGCATATCAATAGTTTCAAGAGAAGGAATGGATGAAAGTATATTTACAATGCATTAAAAATACCCATGCAGTTAGCTTCATATTGTCCACATATCACATCAAGTACAGGTAATCCCCGAGTTACGACCTTTCACAATGCTCATTCGAAGTTATGTGATCAGTGCCCCCTAGTGTTTACGAGCAAATCCCAAAATTACAACTATTGCAGCATCATACCAGTCTTTCGCCCTTATGAGTGACTGCAGAGGCTCTGCAATATTCACCCTATTCCTCTCCCTACTCCCCACAACTGCTTCCCCCTCCCTTCCTGCCACGCCGGACTCATCTTGCAAACTCTGTGTCCTCTCTGCCGTGGTTTCTTTTTGAGGGAGAGGCGAGTCGGCTTGGAAATGCTTTTTGCGCCAACAATGGAAGCTCCTGGGTGCCGTAATATCGCGCGAGTTCAAACACAAATTCTCTGCAAAAGAGATCATGGACCCCAGAAGCTTCCATTCTCTGGGAGGGGGCGATGTTTACTTCATTTGCATGTCTATGGGGCAAAGCATAGAATCGGAGTTGGTCAGGTGCAGGAACCAATACCATCTGTGGCCTGGGTGTGGTTCTCACTCACGTGCACCAGCCTTAGTTTGATGGCAGGAACCAAGCCTTCAACTGAGCAGGGAGGCATCACGAGGCCAGGTCCCTTGCACCTGCATCCAAGTCAGCAGCAGTGGCAACCACCTGAGCGGCCATGATCCCCCTCCCCAGTCAGCCAGCTAGCCACCCCGTGTGACCTAGTACTTGCGTGGCCAGGGGCTTGAGTTTCTCTGCTCCGTTTGAGTGAAAGGAAACGGAGGCGCACAGCAGTATTGCTCTCAATAAGGCTGGCGCACACAGAGCACCGTAGTGGAGAAACTCAAGCTGCTGCTGCTCAAACACTTTTTATCCAAACACAGACATGAGAGAGATTGGAAAGTCCATGTACCTGCAGTGGGGAACTTCAGAAACGGAAAGGAACACTCCATGTGACTACTTGAAACTGTGTGACTCAGATCTCCATTCAGATCAAAGGTGTTTGAGCATCTATGGGACTATTCAAAACGTGGAGATTCGCTGCGTTTTGAATAGTCTCATCAGACCGCAAACACTGCACAATCCACAATGCCAAATCTTAACCCCCACCCCAGGGCATCCACAATGCCAAATCCTAACCCCCACCCCACCCAGGGCATCCACAATGACAAGTCCTAAATCCCACCTGACCCCAGGGCACTCACAATGCCAAATCCTAACCCCCACCCCAGGGCATCCACATTCCTTCACTGATTGAACTTTTTACCGGTAGTCCCACAGGCTTCTTTTGTTGCCCTGCACGTGGTGGCGGAGAACAGAGCTGGAAAGGAAGTTAGTGAAGGGATGCTTTGGGGAAGCGAGGGAGACGGGCAGAGCCCTGATGCTGGCAGAGTGAAACAGTGGTGGCCAGAGCAGACCCTTCCACATTTGGAAGCACTCTATAGGCACTGAAAGACTTTTTATCCAAATTGAAACCTGACAGAGACTGCAAGCTCTGTATTCCTGGAATGGGGTGCTTGAGAAACAGAGCCTTCTGCTCCATTTCTAAGCACACTGGCAGCTACGCAGAGCTGCCAGTCTCTGTCAGGTCTCCACTGGGATAAAAAGTGTTTCTATGGAGCATTTGAAAATGAAGCAAATGTTTGGTTTTCAAGTGCCCCATAGGCACTCAAACTCTTTTTACATGGACAGAGACCTGACAGAGACTGGAAGCACCATGTGGCTGCCAGTGGGGCATTTGAGAAATGGAGTGTTTTGCTCAGTTTCTAAGTGTGCATTTACACGCAGACGAAGCTTCCAGTTTCTCCAAGTTCTCCATGCTGGTGAAAATTGTTCTGGCAGTGGCCGAAAGGAATTGGGGGCGGGAGCAAAAACCGCAAGATTTCAGGCTCCCATTCTCTGCAAAAGAGGATCGGTGCCTGAACTCACATGATATTACAGGCACCCAGGAGCTTCCATCAACTCTCCTCTCCCTCAAAGGCAGAAACCACGGCAGAGAGGAAATGAATGTTTTCAAGGTAAGTCCGGCACAGCAGGAAGGGAGGGGGAAGCATGAGGTATCTTAGTGGGTCAGGGAGGCCTTGGGGGCCTATTCCATTACCACACACCCCATGGCCTTTCCCCCTCTGAGATGCCTCATGTGCACTTAACAAGTCGCGTGTATTTTAACGAGCAAGGGAGTGATCTCGTTCGAGGTACGAGATTCACTCTGAGTTTTTGAGTTACAAATGGAATGTGAAGGCTCCAATACACTCGTAACTCGAGGACTACCTGTATAGCGAGTAGTATTTTGAATATTTATCTCAATCATAAAGTAGTACTTCCATTTAGATAAATCATTAAGATGCAGATAATAAGCTATTTAGGTGAATTGCAAAGCATAGTGTCAAGGAATGGCATAAAATATTGAAAGGCTAATCCTTTACAGAATATTTGTTTTAACTGACTACCTAGTAAGGCTTCATAAAAAGAATATTATACAGGAGAAATCTAGTATCTCACTGTAAAGATTAAAAAGCATGCAGTTATTTTCACATGACCTTTAGAATGATATATGTAACTTTTGTTGCAGACTGAGGTGTTTTTTTTGTTTTTTTTAGTATCACTTTACAAATTAGTTTCTCATCAAACTGGAGGGGCTCAAAGAGCATGACTAATAATTTACATGGCACAGATTTTGCACCCCTAATTTAGGAAATTACAGCTATTCCTTGTTTAACAATTTCCTTGTTTAGTGACCATTCAACATTATGACAGTAATGAAAAAAGTATTTTGATGACCAATCCTTGATTGACAACTTTAGGAAATTTGTAAAGCAAAAGTGAACTTATGCACAATAGCAGTTTCTCTTAGCAACTACTTTGCTTAACAATCATGTTTCCAATCCTAATTGCTAAAGGACTATCTGTGCTAGAGACAAAATATTTCTGAATGACATTTTCAGTATTCAGAAATGGAAGTTATTTTCCTACCCCTTCTTATAATTCCCATATCTCAAAAATCTGGCATCTCGAATTAAAACTAAATTGAACAGAATTCAATTAAAGGAACAAAATTCTTTATCAGCTCCCAACCTAGCCACAAGCTATCATTAACAAGCAATGATCAAACCATAAAGCTAGAATTTAGAAAAATAAAAATCAATTTAAACAGCAATTGCTTCTACTAGAAGTCATTCTACTTCCATTGTCAAGACATTTTTAAAAAATCACTTACTTCTGTGCTTCTTTCAACTATGCTTTAATCCCAATCCAACTAGTGCCTGCATTTTTTAAAAAAACCAACGTTAGAAAATAGGTCAATAATAAAACTCCCAAATAAATAATCAAATACACTTTATTGGGATAAACCAAATGATACTTATGCAAGGGGCCTTGTGCTGCACCCAAATCAGCCATCCTTTCCAGTCAGAAGTTTAATACCTTTTTCAACTAATTCATGGAGCAGAAAATGGGGAATACTGTAGTCCATGGCATTCTATTCCACCCAAACAACTATAATGTATAAATACAGCTTCTTACATTTAGAATGTTTAAAAAGTGGATGGTTTTGCTAAAGCTCAAAACTTAACCACCTCCCTACAGTAATTCAAATGCTTATGCAATCTATTTGTACAATCCAAAAATGCTTTTGCAGCTTGTGACTTCCTGCCAGCTTCTCCCTTGACTTTGCTTGTTGGAAGCCAGCTGTGAAGGTTGCAAATGGTGAGACATTGTGACCATTGTAAATGTTGGTCTTGGGGCAACCAAATCACATGACCAGGAGGATGCTGTGACTACTGCAATTTCAAGGACCAATCATAAATCTCCTTTTTCAGTGCTACTGTAACTTCAATTGCTAAATGAGCAACCAATGAGTGAGGATTCTTGTAATGAAGACAGGCTTTATATCACTTCAGCAATGACTGGCTGCTATGAAAGTTCTAGTCACTATGGAAATGCTGCCCTAGATTCAAATCCACAGAAAACACTGAACTGTAGATACTTACATATAAATTTGTTTGTGCATCTGATTTTACCTTTGATTCTTGCTGTATATAGGACCAGGAAAATGATGTATATAGGACCAGGAAAATGGTGAGAAGTAAAGAATTAGAGAATTCATATTCCTCTTATTTTCCCCTATTATAATTTAATTGTTAAATCAAAATACAGAAATTTAATGCGTTTTAAAGGAGTCTTGCAACAGCAATGAAAAATAATAAAACACCTATTGTGATGTGGTAGTTAAGTGTTGAACTTTGTAGATCCATTCAAGTCCATCTTTAACTATGCCAGTTCCCTGGATGACAGTCATTTTCTCACGGTCAATGTACGGCAGAGACTTGTTGTGAGTAGAAGATACGGGAGCACAGAATTTATTGCTACTGCTTTAGCTTCTGAAGAAGAATGATGGATAGAAATCTAGTGCTATAACTAAAATATAATTTTAAAAAGGGTTTACCTGCTTGACAGCATGTGATAGGATGAGGAAATAGTAGTTAGGAGCAATTTATTTACTGGCTGTTGGAATTAGTCAAAAAATAATAATCTCAAACTGAGCACATTGCTTAATGATTTAGCTTTAACCACTTTTAGGAGGCAGCTCAGTTTGTCACTCAGTCAGTGACAAACACTGAATATTATGCCACGAGGTTTGGTGTACCCGTACTAAATTATCACATTGTTGTTATTAGCTGCGAAGTCATGTCCGACTCATCACGACCCTATGGACAACGTTCCTCCAGGCCTTCCTGTCCTCTACCATCTTCTGGAGTCCATTTAAGCTCATGCCTACTGCTTCAGTGACTCCATCCAGCCACCTCATTCTCTGTCGTCCCCTTCTTCTATTGCCCTCAATCTTTCCCAGCATTACCACATTAATGAAGAAAATATGTACAATACTGCGAGTAGAAGGAATAAAAGAATCATCACCCACTATACACGCGATAGGAACTTACATCACAGGGAACTAGCCTACATGCTTGAATTGCTAATTCTAAACAAGAAAAGTTGCGCGAAGCAGCTTTTTTGAAGTCATATCCAAAGCATGATGAAGGGCAAAAGTGGGCCAGAGCTACAAATCCTAGGCAGAGCTCCACGTGAAAGTCAATCCGACATCCCTTCCGAATGAACGAGCTCAGGCCAACCTCTTCCGGTCCAACACTGCTCTTACCCTTCTAGTTCATCCACCGGGAGCGCTAACAAAGCAGGAGGAAGCCCATGCGTGAGCGGGAAAAGCCGCTGCCTAGTGGGGTTGGCCTGAGCCGTGGTCGAGCGCCGAGGAGGCTACACAGCACGTCGCTCAGGACGGGAAAGCAGAAATAAGCTTCCCACGAAGGCCAGGGTGCTCACTCTTCGCGCACGCTTAGGCTGGTCGAAGCCCAATCAAGTCACCCGCCGCAAATCAAAGTCTCCGTTGCACAGTGGTGTGACCCGAAGCTTCCGGCGCGCCGGTTACGCCACCGGAAAAGCGATAGGTGCACCCACTTTGCTTTTTCTTTCCCAAGTCCCGCCCCCAGTTGGAGGCCCAAGTACCAGCGGGCAAGCAGGTGGTGTCTTTGCTGAGCGCTGCAGTAGCAGCGGATAGCAGGAAAGTTAAGCATTGCCGGTGCATAGCTCCTACCCCTCCGCGTGTAAATTAGGAGGGCGCTCTGCTTCCAGCTGCGCTTTCCCGAAAGCGACCCTGCGCGTCATTAGCAGAGCGTCGAGGGGAGGCTGCTAAGTCGGGCTGTTTTGGTGGAGGCAGCGGCGAAATATAGGAAGGGAGACCGATGGTCCTCTTCAGCTCCGACTGAGTGGCGTCCCTCGGGCACAGTTAGTGCCTCAGTTGTTTTTCATTCTTGTCAAAGCAACCCGACCACTGAGAAATAAGTGGTCGGGTTCCTTTAAGCTAACTCCTGGGTCAAAAAGCGCCTTCCAATTTTGTTAAGGACCTTGCGTTGCCTCTAGTTACTACTTAATAGTGATCTGTATTCTTTTTATTATTGATTACCAGAAATAAGGTATCTCAAAAGAATTAAGATTGATTCAAAGTCTGCAATTTGTGCATTCATTTTTCGAGCTATTTTTCTCCCAACTATAGTGGGGAGGGAGGTTGTTAGGTTGCTCCTGAGTTGTTTTTTTGTGCTCTCTCTTTTTCCCTTTCAAAATAAAAAAATTATTGGAGCATTTAAAATCCTTCAGTAAGTAGTATTGAATTTGGGTATGTATACTTTTGCTAACAGTATTATTTCCCAAATGAACTAGGAATGCAGGATTGCCTGACAAGCAAAGTAAATGGAGAAGCCAGATTAACTGAACAACCATGTTACTAACTTAATAACTGCAGTGATTCGCTTAATTGTGGCAAGAAAGGTCATAAAATGAGGCAAAACTCACTTAACAAATGTCTCAACAACAACATTTTGGGCTCAATTGTGGTCGTAAATTGAGGATTACCTGTATCCACTTGGAATTATCTACTGTGCGTCAGTAACCATATTTATTTGTTAGTGTCATCTAAAGCCAGGTTGGACATCTGGCATCTCCCTTCCCATGTGGGTTCTAATCTGCATTGGATGATCCTAAGCATTATTTGATAGCATGTGAAATTAAGAGTATTATTCAATAGTCTGCAGAGTCAATTGAGTCTCCTTTATTTGGTATTGGCATGATTGAGTTATATTTAGTTATATTGTAAAATTAATTAAACTAGAATTCTCAGTTCAAAGTCTATGTGAATAGGATTATTATTTCCTTGCATAAATTGAAAGGAATGTAGAAAGTAGGGAGAAAATTTGTTCCCCAAAGATAAATATTGGAAAAAGTGTAACCAAGTGGCACATAGCCTAACCATCTTCTTTCTGAGATGATAGTTGTTTTCATTGTTAAACACTATTATGTTCAGGACAAATAAGATTGTTGTGAAATTGCCCTGTATATTTAAATAAGTTTGAGACTTCCTTTTCATATGACTTTTTCTTTTTTGTTTCTAGAAAAAAATGAGTGGAGGATTAGCACCAAGCAAAAGCACAGTTTATGTATCTAATTTGCCCTTTTCATTGACAAACAATGACTTGTACAGAGTAAGTGTATCTTAAACATTAGAATTGAATTATCTGATTGTATGAATAATCATAGAACATTTATATTTACTTCTGTGTTTTGTGAAGAATTTACTTCCCTACAGTGAGGGAAAAAATATTTCATCTCCTGCTGATTTTGTACGTTTGCCCATTGACAAAAAAATGATCAGTCTATAATTTTAATAGTAGTTTTTTTAACAGTGAGAGACAGAATAACAACAACAAAAATCCAGAAAAACGCATTTCAAAAAAGTTATAAATTGATTTGCATTTTAATGAGTGAAAAAAGTATTTGATTCCCTAACAATCAGCAAGATTTCTGGCTCCCAGGTGTTTTTTATACAGGTAACCAGCAGAGATTAGGAAGTGCTCCTAATCTCAGCTTGTTACCTGTATAAAAGTCACCTGTCCACAGAAGAAATCAATCAGATTACAAATTGTCCACCATGGCCAAGAGCAAAGAGCTATCCAAGGATGTCAGGGACAAGATTGCAGACCTACACAAGGCTGGAATGGGCTACAAGACTATCACCAAGCAGCTTGATGAGAAGGTAACAACGGTGGGATTATTCGCAAATGGAAGAAACAGAAAATAAGTGTCAATCTCTCTCGGTCTGGGGTTCCATACAAGATCTTACCTCGAGTTTCAGTGATGATGAGAATGGGGAGGAATCGGCCAGAACTACACAGGAGTATCTTGTCAATGATCTCAAGGCTGCTGGCATCATAGTCACCAAGAAAACAATTGGTAACACACTACGCTGTGGAGGACTGAAATCCTGCAGTGCCCGCAAGGTCCCCCTGCTCAAGAAAGTATATGTACAGGCCCGTCTGAAGTTTGCCAATGAATATCTGAATCAGAGAACTGGCTGAAAGTGTTGTGGTCAGATGAGACCAAAATCAAGCTCTTTGGTATCAACTCACCGTATTTGGAGGAGGAGGAATGCCACCTATGACCCCAAGAACACCATCCCCACAATCAAACATGGAGGTGGAAACATTATGCTTTGGGGGTGTTTTTCTGCTAAGGGGACAGGACAACTTCACTACATCAAAGGGACGATGGACAGGTCCATGTACCGTCAAATCTTGGGTAAGAACCTCCTTCCCTCAGCCAGGGCATTGAAAATGGATCGTGGGCTTCCAGTTTGCGCGTGCGGCACTCGCGGACATGCTGGGAGAAGCTCTTCCATTGCCGTCCAGTCTAACTTCATTGTAAGACCCTGCAAAGGGTTAAAAGTCTCCCTGGAGGGGCGACCACTGTGAGGAGGCTATCTCTCTGTGATCGCGGAATGGCAGTAGCCCTCCGTTTGATCCGGAGTTACTCCTCTGGCCCGAAGAAGAGCCGTTCCCTGCCGAAAGCCAAAATTACTATCAAGCACAACGAAGCAATCTGGAGGATTTGGGTGAGACCTTACACTTCTTACTTCCATAATTACTTTCCTGTGGGACTTTCTTGAAAATCTTTTTCCCCCCCCTTCTTGAAAACTCGGTGACTGCTTACTTTGGGATTTACAACTTTAAAGCCTCAAAAGAAATTAAATGACTAAGCTAAATAATTAAGGAACTCTATCTATACCTCTGAAATTGTTGGGCCACTAAAAAGTTTTTATTGTCTATTTTTATAGGGACCTATTATCCCATTGACTGCTAAAAATGAATTAATTGGATGAAAGCCTTTTATTACTATGCAAAAGGTTTGTACATGCTATTGAAGACATCTTGTGGCAAAACCTGGTATATCAAGTAAACTTTTTTTTTTACTTTGAGACCTGGCTCTAACAGATTTGTCCTTGACACTATCTTTAAAGATAAAAATTGGGAACACCTGGCACTGAAAACAACCTTTTGGAATAGTGGAGGTGGACATTTATTGGCTTTTATTAAAATAGCCTCCACTAAAGGCCTACCTGTAAAATATTAAAGAAATGGAAGATTATATCCCACCACTTGATTATAAACTCATACTTGATACAATTCTGGCAATGACTGCAGAAATAAAAGCCAAATTTAAACACAAATTTGATAGCACAAACTCACCAAATGAGACTCTTACTTCAATTGATGAATTGACAATCCAAAAATGAACAGGATGAGGAATTTAACAACAAAACGGGACTTTAAAGTACCACAAGTACAATGTACTGATTTCAACTATAAAACCTACATTCTAACAAGCAACAGAATCTGAAGAAAGCAATACTAAGATGGAGGATGCCAAGGCCTTCAAATACAGTACACCAAGACTTCAATCTACCAAACAATAATTACAACACCAGATATGACCTCTTACATAAGCCAGATGGATTGGAAAGAAGAAGACCAGAGTGAACCAAGAACAACTGTACCATGCCAAACATGGAGATTGGATTTACTGGAACGAAAATTTAATGACTACAAAGGGGTCACTATGATAAATTGATAACTGGATGGTCTCCCTGGATTCAAATAACGTGCGTAGGAAGAAAGGGAGATACATTTGAGAAGCTAAAGGCAATCATATGGAAGCCTGCCTGGCACAAAAAGAAAGCTAAAATTAGACTTAAATGAACTTCTCTTTTTTCTGTTATAAGTGTTAGGACTTGCAATAATAAAGCTTAATTTTTTTCTCTCAATTGTTAAAAGATATAAACTGAGTCTATATTTAGGATCTAGATCTTTAAGGGAATGAAAATTAGCTACAAATAAACATACTTTCTTAACTATAGATGAATTGTAAGGACAAATAGCTATGTATGTATTTCAGATATGATAATTACTATATAATGAAAGATTAGCTATCAGAACATAACTGAATTATATTATAGAAATTGCAATGATGTAATAAAAGATATTATTTTAAAAAATGGATCAACTGCTAAGATGTTAAATAGAATATATTTGCTGTAATGATAGAGCTAAAAAAATTTCTTAATGGGCTAAGGGGAATCTTTAAAAGATACACATTGATTTTATACTTAACTTTCAGACCTTTAAAGGAAAGGAAAGTTAGCTATTAGAATTGACTTATATTACAGAATTTGGAAGGATACAACAAAAGGTATCTTCTCAATAATTAGTGAACTTTTAAGACCTTAAATAGAAAAAAATTGTATAACATAAGAATGTACTGAAATGAACAATATATGTATTCTAGACAGGATAATTACTATATAATGAAATGGGGCAATGTGGGCTACCTGAAAAGTAAGTTTTCTTTTATATATTATAGGCTAGTTCGGATTATCTTATTCCAATTAGGTAAAACGTAAAAACAGGACATGTGAAAATATACTGCTTAAAAAAATAAAGGGAACACGATAAGACATCCTACTATTAAATACAGTACATTGTGTTGTTTAAGTGTTCCCTTTGTTTTTTTGAGCAGTATATAATGAAAATTGTTCTAACTGATTCTGTTATAATTAGAAATATATTAATTTGATTAATCTGACTATGCTATCGTAACTAAGGGAATTGGAGAGGAGAGGGAATTTTTGTTGATGTAACTTGACCTATCTACAAATGATTTTGTTATTTACTATTGTTTACTTTTAATTACTCAGCCACTGTATTGCTTCATAAATATTTGGATGTAAAACTAAAAAATCAATAAAACGTGTAGTAAAAGAAAGAAAGAAAATGGATCGTGGATGGGTATTCCAGCATGGCAATGACCCAAAACACACAGCCAAGGAAACAAAGGAGTGGCTCAAGAAGAAGCACATTAAGGTCCTAGAGTGGCCTAGCCAGATTTTCTATAGAAAATCTGAAGGTTCAAACTGCCAAATGTCAGCAGCATGAAATCTTAATGACTTGGAGATGATCTGCAAAGAGGAATGGGACAAAATACCTCCTGAGATGTGTACAAACCTGATGGCCAACTACAAGAAACGTCTGACCTCTGTGATTGCCAACAAGGGTTTTGCCACCAAGTACTTATGTTTTGTAAAGGGGTCAGATACTTATTTCACTCATTAAAATGCAAATCAATTTATAACTTTTTTGAAATGTGTTTTTCTGGATTTTTTGTTGTTATTCTGTCACACTCTTAAAATAAACCTACCATTAAAATTATAGACTGATCATTTCTTTGTCAGTGGGCAAACGTACAAAATGAGCAGGAGATCAAATATTTTTTCCCTCACTGTGGGTAACTGCATTTTTTTCTCTGTCTTTTCAGATTTTTTCAAAATACGGGAAAGTAGTTAAGTAAGTATAAATATCAAATTGTATGTAGCTTATTCTTTAATGTGTGTAATAATACCAACATCCTCAATTTAATATTTTCACGTGTAGTTTTTGTAATAGGATACGAAGACAGGTGCTCATTTGTAATGTTACTGCCACACCTGGTGTGAACTTGCCATGAAAATATTCTATTCATAGGTTGTGCTTTTCTAGGGGGGGAAAAGTACTTATTTTACCATTTCTGTGTTATGTTATTTATATTACATTTAGTGTGTTGTAAAAACATAGTGCCATGCTATAGCAAAAAGACAGCAAAGGCATGTTCTTGAGAAACACACAACACACACACACACACACACAGATGCAGGTGAACAGACAGATACTAGCCAATGAACCAGATATCATGGTAGTAGACAAGACCAGAGGGCAACAGTGATGATAGATGTAATGGTGCCAAGTGACATAAATATCAGAGGAAAAAAAGAGTATGAGAAGTTGGAGAAATACCAGGGCCTTGAAAGAGGATTAGAAATGATGTGGAAAGTAAAGGTCAAAGTGGCCCCAGTGATAGTAGGAGCACTCAGACCTATGACTGCTATGCCGGGAGAGTGGTTCCCACAATTCCCAGGAACTATATCAGAGTCCTCTGTCCAGAAGAGCGCAGTGCTAGGAACAGCTATGCTACTCCAGAAGAGCGCAGTGCTAGGAACAGCTATGCTACTGCAAAGAACTCTGAAACTCCTAGTCCTCTGAGAGAGAATCTGAGATTGAGGAAGAAAATCATGCTTATTTATACTTTCTGGAATCTTATCATAAAAATGGTTTTTTAAAACACCTACTCGGTTCTTTAGGTTAACTGTTGTACAGCATCACCTAGAATAACCTAGCAAATACGCCAAAGTGTTGTAGGTAATTATCTACCTATAACGCTTCAATTTGTTTACTTTTGTTTACATTTACTTCCAAAATGCTGCTAGATACTGTACCTCTATTTTATAAAATCAAGGAATCATATACTTTGCATAGATGCTGGAAGAAAGACAGAATTGTAACTCATTTGCTCACTGGTGACAACTCACCCAGATCACTGTATCTCTATAAATATTTATACTTTCCCAGAAACCTATAAAGTACTTCATCACAGCTGATACACATAAATAGAATCTGGCCCAGAATGATTTAAAAAATAGATTGGATTGTGTTCCAAAGAGCAAGTGACTCTCATCCTTTCAGGTATCTTGTTACTTCTTTAGAATGTACAAGCTGAAAGATATATGTAACAACAGGAATCAGATCTATATATATTTGTTTCTGATCTTAAGTCAAAACAGAAAGAATATTCCACTGTTTAATACAATGATCCATAAACATTCTGAACTTTTGTCACTAGTTAACCAGTTTAAGAAATTCTTTATTGACCATCATTGCCACAGAATAAATCTTGAGATGAACTGTAAAATATATTTGGTCTTGGTCACTTTACATTTTAAGCTTTTCCTTGCATAGCAGGAATGCAAAATCTTTGGCACTTCATAAATGGTTAAAGTATCTCCTAGCAGCCCAGCTAGCATGGTCAGTGAAGAGGGATATTGAGAGTTGCACTTCACCAATATCTGTATGGTCAAAGTTTCTCTATAGCTTGGCTTTGGATATTTAGGAACAATTGTTCTTATAACTAAACTATTTTTTTGGTTCCTGAAATAAATAAGCTTAAAGAAGATTGTTGCCCAAATTTTCTATACTACTGAGGAAGCATTTGGTAGAGCCATCCTTTTAGAGGTTTGGGGGGGAAATGATCAGATACTATGTCCATAGTATAAATTGTATTCTTTTCACCCATATCAATTCTAAAATCCAAATCCAGATAATAGATTATTCTGTGTCTGGCTGTCTATAACTTTAAATAGGCCTACAACTGTCACAAGTAGCAATCACATCCTGAACTACATTGAATAATTGAATGCTGAAGCTTCTCGAATCCAAAGTACTTGGAGAGCCAAGTATCTTCAAGAACAGAGGTGTTATATCAGGCAATAAAGAGGCTGATTTTTATATCAACAGAATTTCAGTCCTATTACATTCCAATAATGCCAGATTTAAACAACTGGAATAAGAATCTGTCAAGCAGATTTAGTAATTTTTATGAGCACTACTATTATGGATTTTTATTTTAATCTTATTTGAGAGGAAAAACTGAGAGAACATGTTTTTATGAGAAAGGGTAATGGCACACACCACTCCAGGCATGTCAAACTGCTGGCACGCGGGCTGGATGCATCATACTGAAACTACACCCACCACATTGCCGGCAATGGGAAAAAGTCGCAATACGTCACATGATGTCACATGACATTGCAAGTTTGACATGCCTGCACTACTCTGACAATATATTTGTTGATCTTAGTCTCATGCAAGCATTTGTAATATGAAGTTTCACAAATAGCTCATGAATATAATTGATTTATTGTCAGGTCTCTGTTTTTAGAAACACTTTTCCTATATCATGATTCTCAATAAAGGCTATTCTTCGAGTTTAATGTAGTAACCTTTTCTCTACTATCCTTTATTGTAAATGATTTGAGTTTCATGAGTAGCTTTTATGGATGTTCTCATGCTGTGTTTACTTTGATAGCTGCCCTTTTGCTAGAATTTGAAATGAATGAGACTAATTTAGGCAACCTAAATAACAATAAGGCTTGCATCTCTGTGATTTAATAGTATGTGAACATATCAGTATTCTTTTCTAGAGTTACAATTATGAAAGACAAAGACACACGAAGAAGTAAAGGAGTTGCATTTATTTTGTTCTTGGATAAAGAGTCAGCGCAGAACTGTTCTCGGGCACTTAATAATAAACAAGTAAGTGACAAGGATATATATATATATATATATATATATATATATATATATATATATATATATGTGTGTGTATATATATATATATATATATATATATATATGTATATATATATATATATATATATATATATATATATATATATATATATATATATATATATATATATATATATATATATATATATATATATATATATATATATATATATATATATATATATATATATATATATATATGTATATCTTGAGATATTCTGAAAGCTAAAATTGTATTTGGTTTTTTTTTAGCTCTTTGGAAGAGTAATAAAAGCAAGTATTGCTATTGATAATGGAAGAGCTGCAGAATTCATCCGAAGAAGAAATTACTATGACAAGTCAAAATGCTATGAATGTGGAGTGAGTTGATGTCCCAACAACATAACTGTTTTTGTCATGTTCTTATGCTGACGCCATCCATTGGGTTATCGGTACAGTCAGTTCAGATAATTTTTTAAACTACATACAATGCTACATTTTCTAAGAGTAATTATAAATGAATACAAATACACTATTTACAAGGTAAATTTATGAAGAAATAAAAAGTAATATTCTTCTGCTAGCCTTGTTCAGTAGTATTTCCTTTCTCTTAAGGAAATAGGACATTTAAGTTATGCATGTCCTAAAAACATGCTAGGAGAGCGTGAACCTCCCAAAAAGAAAGACAAAAAGAAAAGAAAGAAAGCAATTGAACCAGAAGAAGAAATGTGAGTAAAATATGTACAGCACATACTCCTATTCTTATTTACTGATTAAAATGCCTACTCTGTACAATTCAATATATGTGGGTTTTTCTGTTTCCTTTGTGCTATTAGAGAAGAAGAAGAAAGTGAAGATGAGGGTGAAGATCCTGCACTTGATAGTCTCAGTCAAGCTATAGCTTTCCAGGTACTAAAATATTTAATGAATCATTCGCCTCAGAACTTGCAGTTAATGATTGCTCTAATTTCTTTTTTTTGTATAATAATTACTAAGATTCTCATAGGAGGTTTTACTCATTCAGCTGAATGTATCTCTTCATATACAGTATATTATGATTCGTAACATGGTTTCTAAGAGAATGGATGCACTATTATAAATATGGCCTTTCTCCTCTCAGGCTACCAATTGCTATACATTGTTATTTGCTTCTATCTAAAGCTGAATTAAGCATATTTAGTTTTCCCCTTTGGTTTTAAACAATGGCAATTAATTAAAAATAGCATGCTTTAATTAGAGGTTTTGGAACATGGTGGAAAATATGATCAAACTATAACTGCAGTATTAATTATTTATGAATTAAGATAGTAAATCAGTATCTCTAAACTGTTCATGATTTTCAGAGGTGGGAACATGACTGAAAGACAACCTACCTTCTATTTGAGAGGGGGAACTATTTTTGGTATAAGCTTTATTGATTCTGAATTATGGCAGAATATTTATTTCTTAATTTTGAGTTTGTTATTTAATAAGCAAATTGATTTAATTATCAAATAGAGTCATGGTTAAACAGACTAGATTAATTTATCAGGATATACAAACATGAACAGTATATATGAATACACATGAACATATCCTGTGCACACTGTCCGTGTGTTGTGTCATTAAGGAATGAGCACATGTGAACATATATCACAAGGATACATGAACATACATCAGAAGGAACTATATTTGTAGTTCATTGACTAGGGTACAGTTTTTTTTACTTGATTGTTTTCGTCTGGTATTAATCCCTCCTTAGGAGCACGGTGGCTTGCATGGTTAGGATGCTGGGTTGACAAGCAACAAGTTCATGTTCGACACCTGAGTGCCACCATGGAGCAAGGTGATCTCCTGTCCTTTGTCCAGTTCATGCTGGGGACATGAAAGGAACCCCCAGCTGGGTGTTACCTGGGCAACAATGTCAGCAGCTAATCCTTTCAACCTGGAAGCACCTTGGTGCCTCTGACACAAGTGCAGTGAGGATCCTTGCTTATCTGGCTGTTGGCTGCAGGAAAGGATGTGTTGTGGTCTGTTTCCTCAGCCTTTTTATTGTCTCTTTTGAATGGTGTGTAAATGTGGTTTATTGTATCTACTGATGGCTGATATGTCAAGAGGGCCAAACTTCCAGGAATTCCTTAGCTTTTGGGAATATTGCTTAGTCTGGTATGCTCAATTTGCCAGCTGAGTCTATCCGTGTGTTGTGAGACTAAAGAATTTTGATTGTGTCTTCTGACTGCTAGTTGGTGCTCATGGATACGTTCTCCTAATTTTTTGTCTTTCTTGTCTTTATTATTATTATTATTATTTATTCGGTTTATATACCGCCCTATTCCCAAAGGACTCAGGGTGGTTTACAAGGCAAAATTTAAAAACAATCCAATATAAAATTAAAATTAAATTAAATTAAGTCTAGCCGCAAAAATTAAATCACAATTTAAAAACATTAAACCCCTCAGTCCAGACGAGATAGCTCAAAGAGCCAGGTTTTTAGGTCCCGGCGAAATGAACGAAGGTCGGGGGCAGTCCGGAGTTCCGTTGGCAGTTGATTCCATAGGGCAGGCGCGCCCACAGAGAACGCCCTCCCCCTGTGGATCGCCCGTCGGCAATCCTTGACCGGCGGTACCCTGAGGAGGCCCTCCCTCTGGGAGCGCACAGGACGATGGGAAATTGACGCTGGCAGCAGGTGTTCCCTTAGATAATCCGGGCCCATGCCATTTAGGGCTTTATAGGTCATCACCAGCACCTTGAATCTCACCCGGAGGGCAACCGGAAGCCAATGCAGCTCGCGGAGAAGAGGTGTTACATGGGAGTATCGGGAGACTCCCATCACAACTCGCGCGGCTGCATTCTGCACCAGCTGAAGCCTCCGAGTGGTCCTCAGGGGCAGCCCCATGTAGAGAGCATTGCAGTAGTCTAGCCGGGAGGTCACGAGCGCATGGGTGACTGTGCGTAGCGCATCTCGGTCCAGATAGGGCCGTAACTGGTGCACCAGGCGAACCTGGGCAAAAGCCCCCCTGGCCATGGCTCCTATATGATCTTCCAAACTGAGCCGTGAATCCAGGAGGACACCCAAGTTGCGGGCCCTATCAACAGGGGGTAACACCTCACCCCCCATAGTTAACGATGGAAAAGATTGGTTAGTCTGAGATGCCGGTATGCACAGCCACTCAGTCTTGGCAGGATTGAGACGAGGCCTGTTTCTCCCCATCCAAACCCGGACCGCTTCCAGGCAACGGGACATCACGTCGAGGGCATCACTGGATTGGTTCGGGGTGGAAAGAAAAAGCTGGGTATCATCAGCATACTGATGATACCCCACCCCGAAACCACGAATGAGCTCACCCAGCGGCTTCATATAGATGTTGAACTTCATATAGATATAGCTTCATATAGATGTTTACTACACAGTGACTGTTACAGTCCTTACAGTGTATGTTTTATTTTTATTTTTTTTTAATTCCATTTATATCCCGCCCTTCTCCGAAGACTCAGGGCAGCTTACAAGCTTAGCAGTAGCCTTCATTCTATGTATATGCCTGCTTATTAGGGCTTTCACACACACCCCAAGCGGCATTATTACAAAGTCAGCTTAATTGCCCCCAACAATCTGGGTCCTCATTTTACCTACCTCGGAAGGATGGAAGGCTGAGTCAACCTTGAGCCTGGTGGGATGCGATGTTGTAGGTAAGTCCTGTTCTTGGGCTACTGTGATGTTTTGGAGGGCTTTAGTTGTTTTGTATGTTATGGAGATGCTGTATGTTTATAATAATCTGTGGTTGTTTCTGAGATATTTTGATGTGTGGCAGTGTTATCCTCTTCATAGCTAGTGCTATAGTAGATTGAGGGGTCAGGCTTTTTAATAAAGTTGAATGGGTATCCATTTTGTTGGAAGATGAATAGGCAGTCTTTTTCCTTTTTTTAATTTAATTTAATTTTAATTAAATTTTATTGGATTTATATACCGCCCTTTCCCGCAGGACTCAGGGCGGTTTACAGGGCATAAAAACATCATTACAAAAATTAAGAACAATTAAAAAGATTAAACTAAATACCTGAAAAAATATAAAACATATAAAACCCCAGTTAAAACCCCAATTAAAACTCAGCCTGGGCCGGAAAGCTCGAAGAGCCAGGTCTTCAGGTCTCGGCGAAATGATCGAAGGTCGGGGGCAGTCCTAAGCTCCACGGGCAGCTGGTTCCAAAGGGCAGGCGCACCCACTGAGAAGGCCCTCCCCCTGGGTGTTATCCGGCGGCATTCTTTTACCCGCGGCACCCTGAGAAGGCCCTCCCTGTGGGAGCGCACAGGACGAAGGGACCTTGATGCCGGCAGCAGGTGTTCCCTCAGATATCCTGGACCCAAGCCATTTATCGCTTTATAGGTCATCACCAGCACCTTGAATCTCACCCGGAGGGCAACCGGAAGCCAATGCAGCTCACGGAGCAGAGGTGTTACATGGGAGTAATGGGAAACCCCCATCACAACTCGCGCGGCTGCATTTTGCACCAGCTGAAGCCTCCGAGTGGTCCTCAAGGGCAGCCCCATGTAGAGAGCGTTGCAGTAGTCTAAACGGGAGGTCACGAGCGCATGACTGACTGTGCATAGCGCATCTCGGTCCAGGTAGGGTCGCAACTGGCGCACCAGGCGAACCTGGGCAAAAGCCCCCCTGGTCACGGCTCCTATATGGTCTCCAAAACTGAGCCGCGAATCCAGGAGGACACCCAAGTTGCGAGCCCTATCAACGGGGGGTAACACCTCACCCCCCATCGTTAATGATTGAATAGTCTGGTTAATCCGAGATGCCGGTACGCACAGCCACTCAGTCTTGGCAGGATTGAGACGAAGCCTGTTTCTCCCCATCCAAACCCGGACCGCCTCCAGGCAGCGGGACATCACAGTGAGGGCATCACTGGGTTGGTTCGGGGTGGAGAAAAAAAGTTGGGTATCATCAGCGTACTGATGATACCCCACCCCAAAACCACGAATGATCTCGCCCAGCAGCTTCATATAGATGTTGAACAGGAGGGGAGAGAGAACCGACCCCTGAGGGACTCCACAAACGAGAGGCCTCGAGGCGGATCTCTGCCCTCCCGTCAACACCGACTGCGAGCGGCCCAGGAGATAGGAGGAGAACCACCGTAAAACGGTGCCTCCCACTCCCAACCCCCTGAGACGCCGCAGTAGGATACCATGGTCGATGGTATCAAAAGCCGCTGAGAGATCTAATAGGACTAGGACAGAGGAATAACCCCTGTCCCGAGCCCGCCAGAGATCATTCACCAGCGTGACCAATGCCGTCTCTGTGCTGTGCCCGGGCCTGAAACCCGATTGGTACGGGTCCAGATAATCAGTTTCCTCCAGGAACAGGAGAAGCCACCACACTCTCAACACCCTTCGCCAGAAAACGAAGGTTGGAGACCGGACGATAGTTGTTTAAAACAGCCGGGTCCAGGGCAGGCTTCTTGAGGAGGGGTCTCACCACCGCCTCCTTCAAGGCAGAGGAGAAGATACCCTCCTTCAAGGAAGCAGTTATTACTGCCTGGAACCAGCCTCGTGTCTCCTCCCGGTCCGCAAAAACCAGCCAGGAGGGGCACGGGTCGAATAAACAGGTGGTGGAGCTCAGCCTCCCCATAATCCTGTCCACATCATCAGGGGAAACAGGATCAAACTCAGTCCAGATAACATGCTCAAGACCATCCGATTCCTCCACGTCAGACTCTGCCCAGTCTGAGTCCAAACCGGTCCGTATCTGAGCGATTTTGTCCGTCAGATGATGACTAAACTCGGCCCGACCCTGCAACAGATCCTCCCTCACCTCCTGGTTAAGAAGGGAGTGAGTCACCATAAACAGGGCAGCCGGGCGATTATCTGCAGACGCGATGAGGGCAGCGAAATAATTAGCCTTTGCTGTCCTCATCGCCGCAAGGTTTTGGGTTTTGGGTTGCTGGAGTGCATTTGGGATTATTTGAATAATGTTTTTACACAGTTCTTGTGAGGTTTGGTTGTTACTTTGATAATGGAGCAGTTTATTTGTTTATTTATTTATTTTATTTATTTGTTTGTTTTTATATACCACCCTTCTCCCGAGGGAGTCGGAGCGGTGTACAGAGCAAGGTAAGTATACAGTAAAACAATAGTAAAAACAAATGAAACCCCAAAATCTATCAGGCCAGGCCGGCTTGCTGGAACAGGTAGGTTTTTAAGTCACGCCGGAAGGTGCGAAGGTCGGGGGCCATCCGGATTTCGGCAGGCAAGCAGTTCCAGAGGGTTGGCGCACCTACTGAGAATGATCTCCCCCTGGGGGCCACCAGCCGGCATTCTCTGACCGGTGGCACCCTGAGGAGGCCTTCTATGTGGGAGCGCACAGGACGGAGGGGTGTTGACGCTGGCAGTAGGTGCTCCCGTAGGTAATCCGGACCCATGCCATGTAGGGCTTTGTATGTCATCACTAGCACCTTGAATTTCACTCGGAAGGCAACTGGAAGCCAGTGCAGCTCACGGAGGAGAGGTGTGATATGGGAGTATCGGGAAGCCCCCAAAAGTGTTCGTGCAGCTGCACTCTGCACCAGCTGAAGCTTCCGAGTGGCTCTCAAGGGCAGCCCCATGTAGAGAGCGTTGCAGTAGTCAAGGCGAGAGGTCACAAGGGCATGGGTGACTGTACGTAAGGCATCCAGGTCCAGGTAGGGTCGTAGTTGGCGCACCAGGCGAACCCGAGTGAAGGCCCCCCTGGTCACAGCTCCTATGTGATCTTCCAAGGATAGCTGTGAATCTAGGAGGACACCCAGGTTGCGGGCCCTATCAACAGGGGGTAATAACTCACCCCGGATGTTAAGGGATGGAATATTCTGAGTATTCTGGCATGCCGGTATGTACAGCCATTCAGTCTTGTCCGGGTTGAGTTGAAGCCTGTTCCTCCCCATCCATTCCCGAACTGCTTCCAGGCAACGGGACATCACGTCGAGGGCATCACTGATGCAGTTTGGAGTCGAGATGAAAAGCTGGGTGTCATCAGCATACTGATGGTATCCTACTCCAAAACCACGAATGATCTCACCTAGCGGTTTCATGTAGATGTTGAACAGGAGAGGCGAGAGGACCGACCCCTGAGGAACTCCACAAACGAGAGGCCTCGGAGTCGACCTCTGTCCCCCTGCCAACACCGACTGCGAGCGTCCCAGGAGAAAGGAGGAGAACCACCGAAGAACCGTGCCTCCCACTCCCAATCCCCTGAGGCACCGCAGCAAGATACCATGGTCGATGGTATCGAAAGCCGCCGAGAGGTCTAATAAGACTAGGACAGAGGAGTGGCCCCTGTCCCGGGCCCTCCAGAGATCATTCATCAGAGCGACCAATGCCGTCTCCGTGCTGTAGCCCGGCCTGAAACCCGATTGGCACGGGTCTAGATAATCCGCTTCATCCAGGACCTGAGGAAGCTGATGCGCCACCACACTCTCAACAACCTTCGCAAGGAAGCGAAGGTTGGAGACCGGACGAAAGTTATTCAATGTAGCTGGGTCCAAGGTTTGAGGAGAGGTCTCACCACCGCCTCCTTCAAGGAGGCGGGGAAGTGACCCTCATTCAGAGAAGCAGAGATGACCGCCTGGAACCAGCCTCGTGTCCCCTCCCGAGCTGCATAAGCCAGCCAGGAAGGGCACGGGTCCAATAAGCATGTGGAGGAGCTCAACCTCCTCATAATCCTGTCCACTTCCTTTGGAGTCACAGGATCAAACTCCTCCCAGATGACGTCGACAAGACTGCCCGTGTCCTGTTCCTCAGACTCTGGAGTCCAGGCCGGTTCGAATCCGAGCGATTTTATCCAACAGATATTGACCAAATTCCTCGGCTCGACCCTGTAAGGGCTCCTCCCTCACCTCTTGGTTCAGAAGGGAGCGGGTCACTCTAAACAGGGCAGCCGGGCGATTACCTGCGGACGCGATGAGGGCGGAGAAGTAATGCTGTTGCCGCCGTCGCCGCCATCGTCGCAGCTGTCTCCACTGATCAGCTGGTCCGCGGCGTCTCCTTTGATGAAGATCCGCTCGGAGATGCCGCCGCTGCCCAGGAAAAGGCCGAGGCGGCTGAGGCATAGAGGAGACGTCGGCATCCATTCAAAACGGCCGCAAAGGGCTCAGGGGGCGGGCCGGAGATGCCACACCGCCGCTGCCACCGCCACCGTCGAAGGCCCCTGGAAAAACGGTCGGTGGGAGGCTTGGAGAAGCTGTCGCCGCCGCCGTCGCCGCTGCTGTCTCCGCTGTCCGCGGCGTCTCCTTGATGTAGATCCGCTCGGAGACGCCGACGCCGCCCAAGAGTAGACCAAGGCGGCCGAGGCAGAGTGGAGACGTTGGCACCCATTCAAAACAGCCGTAAACGGCTCAGGGGGCGGGCCGGAGATGCCCTGGCGCCCCTCCGGCCGGTCCGGGGAGGCAGCGGGCGGCACATTGCCCAACTCAGTTTCCCAAACCTCTGACCCCACCACAGGGGTCCAGAGACATCCCTGGGGGGCTCCTGGGGGACGCCTTACCGCTGGGGCTCACGGAGCTCTCCCCAGCACGTCCGCCATCTTTGGAGCCGGCAAAAATATCTTGTATTTCTTTCTTTTCTTTTTTTTTATTCAAAAGTTTTACAATACATTTTTTAAAAGGACAAAACCCCTCCCCACCCCCTTCCCTCTCCCCAAACCTTTCCAACACCTCCCTCCCCTCCCCCTCCCCCCTTCCCGACTTCCCAGAGCTCAATACAGGGTATAAAAATACAAACAATCATAGTCTACCTTATGCAAACAACAATAAAATATTAAATCTATCGCACTTTAACTCCTGTAAAATAACTACAAGCAATCTAAATATCACATCAATACTTATTCAAATGCTAGATGAAACTTTTTAGTCCCATATTTATTCTGGATATAATCAATCCATCTTCTCCACTCCACAATATAACTCTGTTGCGGCTGGTCTTTCAAGTACGCTGAAATCTTTGCCATTTCCGCCAGATTGGAGACTTTTAAAGTCCATTCTTCTATAGTCAGCAGTTCTTCCTTCTTCCAATATTGCGCTACTAAAAGTCTCGCTGCCGTAATTAAGTCCAACATCAGCTTAGTGTCCACGACAGTAGTCTCAGTAATAATGCCCAGTAAAAACAGTTGCGGACAAAACTTTATCCTTTTCTTAAATATCTTTTGCATGTTCCACCAAATTTTAATCCAAAAAGCTTTAACCTTTTTACAGGTCCACCATATATGAAAATACGTTGCATCTTCACCGCCACACCTCCAACATTTGGGCTGGCAATTCGGATACATACTTGCTAATTTTTTAGGATCTAAGTGCCACCTATAAAACATTTTATAAAAGTTCTCTCTTAAGTTTTGAGCCTGCGTAAATTTTACATTTCTCACCCAAATCTTTTCCCAAGTATCCATTGTAATGACTTCTTGAAAATTCTGAGCCCACTTTATCATACAGTCTTTAACAAGTTCTGTCTGAATCAATTTCTATCAATGCAAGATATATCCTTTTAATATGTGCTTGACCTTGATCTCTAATTTGCTTTACCAAATTTTCATCAATCATTGAAAAACCAATTTTCTGGTCTTCCTTCCACCTGGCCTGTAATTGCCCATATTGAAACCAAGTTTGTACAATCTTTTCTTCTCTTAAGATATTATATGGCTTTAATTGCCATACATTCCTTTCCAAATTTAAAATTTCCTTATATGTAGTCACATCATATTTAAACCCAATATTTATATTTTCTATTGCGTGTTTCGGTATTGCCCATATAGGTATCTTATAATTTAACTTATGTCTACACTTTTTCCAAACTCGCAACAGAGCATACCTTAAAATATGTACCTTAAACACATTATCCACCTTCTTATCATACAATAAGTATGCATGCCATCCAAATAACAAATCATGGCCCTCAAGATTTAGTAATCTCCCTTGTGTTAAATTAAACCAATCACTTATCGCTGACAAAGCAGCAGCTTCATAATATAATTTAAAATTAGGCATTTTAAGACCACCTCTCTCACGCGTATCCTGCATAATCTTAAATTTGACTCGTGGCCTTTTCCCTACCCAAACAAATTTATTAATATCTTTTTGCCATTCCTCCAAGTTTGAATCCTTTTTAAGTATTGGTATCATTTGAAATAAAAATAAAAATTTTGGCAAAACGTTCATTTTCACAGCTGCAATTCTTCCCAATAAAGATAATTGTAATTTTTTCCAACTATCTAATTCTTTTTGAACTTTTCCCCATAACTTTTCATAATTATTTTTATATAACTTTACATTTGAGGGTGATAAATATATCCCCAAATATTTAACCCTTTTAACTATTTCAAATCCCGTTAGCTCTTCTAAAACAGCCTTTTGTGATACTGTCATATTCTTAGACAACATTTTAGTTTTTTGTATATTAGCCTTAAATCCAGAAACTTTCCCATATTGCATTATTATCTCCATCAATTCTACAACTGAATAGTCAGGCTGAGTCACTGTAACAACCAGATCGTCTGCAAACGCCCTCAATCTATAGTCCTGGTCTCTAATTTGAATTCCCTTAATTTTGTCCGAACCCCATATTTTAATCAATAATATCTCCAATGTTAAAACAAATAATAAGGGTGACAACGGGCACCCCTGCCTTGTACCCTTTTCAATATTACATACTTCAGTCAAACTATTATTAACTATTATGTGGGCTGTTTGCTTTTGATATAATGCCCTGATTGGTTGTAAAAATTTATCCCCAAATTTCATTTTATCTAATACTTTCAGCAAAAATTGCCAATTCAATTGATCAAAGGCTTTTTCAGCATCCAAAAAGATCAACGCTGCAGGGATCTGATTGTTTCTTTCCAAAAATTCCAACAAATCTACTATATGCCTCACATTGTTCTTCATTTGTCTACCACTTATAAACCCAGTTTGATCACCATGAATTACTTGTTGCAATACCCTCATTAATCTGTTAGCTAAAACTTTAGCAAATATCTTGTAGTCCGTGTTCAAAAGTGATATTGGCCTATAATTTTTTTCTTGGTTGACATCCTGGTCTTCCTTCGGAATCGAACAGATAAAAGCAGTTTTCCAAGACGGAGGTACCCCTCCTCCCATTTGAATTGTCTGAAACAATTCCCTTAATGGCTTCACCATCTCTAACTGTAAATTTTTGTAATACACAGCAGTCAATCCATCCGTACGTGGCGCTTTGCCCACTTTCAATTGTTTAATTGCTGAAAAAATTTCTTCCTCAGTTATCAATTGGTTCATCTCTTCGTTTTGTTCTTGCGTAAGAACAGGAATATTAGCTTTCATCAAATATTCATCAATATCTGCCTCACTAATCTTATCTCTAGCATGCAACTTAGAGTAAAAATCAACAAAGGTCTTTTTGATAAGACTCTGCTGGTACACTACCTTACCCTTATGTTCTATTCTATCTATATTAGAAGCCCTTTGCTTCTTCCTTAACAAATAAGCTAGCCATCTACCTGGTTTATTGGCATTGCAAAAAGTATTATGTCTAACATACTGTAAGTTAGTTGCCACTTGATCAGCCATCAACTTATCAAACTGTCCCCTTAATAAATTAATTACCTCTTTAGTCTTCCCATCCGATGGGTTCAAAATTAAAGCCTTTTCTTTTTCCCTAATTTCATTCTCTAATTCTTTCCTCCTAAATTCCAAGTTACATCTATATTTGTTGTTCAAATATATTAATAAACCTCTCATATAAGCTTTACTAGCGTCCCAAACCATTTCAATAGAAGTACCTTTATGCATATTAATTTTAAAAAAATCCTTCATCTGTTTTTTACACTCTTCCACATTTTCCTGATTTCTAAACAAATTTTCATTTAAACGCCAGGAGCACCTATCCCTATTATCTTTTTCTATCTCTAACCATACTGGACTATGATCAGACATAGTTCTTGGACAAATCTTAATCTTCTTAATCCTAGAAAAGAAATCATTAGTAATTAATATGAAGTCAATCCTGGAAAAAGATTGATATCTATCAGAGAATAAAGTATAGTCCTTTTCTTGCAAATTTCTTTTTCTCCAGATATCTCGCAATTCCAAATCGTCCTTCATCTCAAAAATCTCTCGGTACTGTACCAAGGTCAAATCGTCGTCAATTTTATCCACCACATTTTCAGTCTCTGTCATTTTTGCATCTAATCTGATATTATTTTGGCTGAGATCTTCCACTCTCTCGTCCAGGCGCTCTATGCATACAGCCATGCCTTGAAATGCAAGTAAGATGTCTGCCCTCATTTCAGTAAACCTCTCATCCATAAGATCAACTAGTTGTTGAGATTGCTTTTTCAATTCGATCCTGTGACCCTAAAGGAAGTGGACAGAATTATGAGGAAGCTGAGCTCCACCACTTGTTTATTAGATCCGTGCCCTTCTTGGCTGGTTTATTCTGCTCGAGAGGGAACATGAATCTGGCTCCAGGCGGTGATATCCGCCTCCCTGAGTGAGGGTTGTTTCCCCTCCGTCTTGAAAGAAGCGGTGGTGAGACCCCTCCTCAAGAAACCTACCTTGGACTCAACTATATTAAACAACTTTCGTCCGGTCTCCAACCTTCGCTTTCTTGCTAAGGTTGTTGAGAGTGTGGTGGCACATCAGCTCCCTTCGGTTCTGGAGGAAACTGACTATCTGGACCCGTACCAATCGGGTTTCAGGTCCGGACACAGCACAGAGACGGCATTGGTCGCACTAATAAATGATCTCTGGAGAGCTCAGGACAGAGGCTGTTCCTCTGTCCTAGTTCTCCTAGACCTCTCAGCGGCTTTTGATACCATCGACCATGGTATCTTACTGCAGCGTCTCAGGGGATTGGGAGTGGGAGGCACGGTTCTCCAATGGTTCTCCTCCTATCTCATGGGACGCTCGCAGTCGGTATTAACAGGAGGGCAGAGATCGAGCTCGAGACCGCTCACTTGTGGAGTCCCTCAGGGTTCGGTCCTCTCGCCTCTCCTGTTCAACATCTACATGAAGCCGCTGGGTGAGATCATTCGTGGTTTTGGAGTTGGGTATCACCTGATGATACTCAGCTTTTTATTTCGACCCCAAACCACCTCAGTGATGCCCTTGATGTGATGTCCCGTTGCCTAGAAGCAGTTCAGGTCTGGATGGGGAAGAACAGGCTTCAACTCAACCCTGACAAGACTGAGTGGCTGTACGTACCGGCATCTCGAGATATTCAGAACATTCCATCTCTTTCTATAGGGGGTAAGTTATTACCCCCCACAGATAGGGCTCGCAACTTGGGAGTCCTCTTAGATTCACAGCTTTCCTTGGAAGACCACATAACAGCTGTGACTAGGGGAGCCTTTGCCCAGGTTCGCCTGGTTCGCCAATTACGGCCCTATCTAGACCGAGATGCCCTACGTATGGTCACTCATGCACTCGTGACCTCTCGTTTAGACTACTGCAATGCTCTTTACATGGGGCTGCCCTTGAGGACCACTCGGAGGCTCCAACTGGTACAGAATGCAGCCGCGAGAGTTGTGATGGGAGTCTCCCGATACTCCCATGTTACACCTCTACTCCGTGAACTGCATTGGCTCCCAGTTGTCCTCCAGGTAAGATTCAAGGTGCTGGTAATGGTTTTCAAAGCCCTACATGGCATGGGTCCGGAGTACCTTAGGAATCACCTGCTGCCAGCGTCAACGTCCCTCCGTCCAGTACGCTCCCACATAGAGGGCCTCCTAAGGGTGCCGCCGTTCAGAGAATGCTGTCTGGTAGCTCCCAGAGGGAGGGCGTTCTCTGTGAGCGCACCTGACCTATGGAACCGTTTACCGGTTGAGCTCCGGATGGCTCCCGACCTTCGCTCCTTCCGACGCGACCTAAAAACATATCTGTTTAAGCAATCCGGTCTGGTCTGATGGGTTCTGTTTTAATTATTGTTTTAAGATAACTATTTGTGCATTCTGTTATTTATGTTCACTGTTCATCACCCTGAGACCTTAGGGAGAAGGGCGGTATACAAATCAAATAAATAAATAAATAAATAAATAAATAAAGCCTCTTGGAAAACATCCTGCAAATCTTTAACTGTAAATGTTGGTACAGGTGCAGGTGCAGGTGCAGGGGGGGCATTAAGGCTTGTAACGAAGATTGCTGCACCGGAGAAGCCCCCGCACTTCTAGGAACTTTTGAAGATTTGGCAGCCATTTTCACCCACTATTGCCTGCTACGTACTTTCACTTTCATCAAACTCCACAAAGTCCACCGAGTTAAAGATCATAAATTCACTTTCACCTGATTCTCCTGTATCGCTCTGCCTGCATCCAAGTTCTCTTGCTGGCAGGGATGGTTGCTGATGCCCTGCTCTGCTCCAAAAGCCCGGAGCAGAGGCACCCCGCAGTCCGGAGCAAACTCAGGCTTCGGGGGGGCTCAATCCTTCAGCCGCCAGAATTTTAACTCTGGCGGCCCTGGAGAGCTCTACCCCTACCTTGGCGCTCACCCCCTCCTCTTCTCCCGAGGAGCGGGCTTCCGAGCCGTCAAAACAGCTGATCGGCGCTGTTTTCGGCGGCTCTACGGAGACGATGGGGCTGACAGCCAGAATGGCTGCCTGCGGCGGAGCCTTGCCACCCGGAAGTCAATAGACTTGTATTTCTAATTTGTTGCCATTTCTTCTACTGATCAGTATGTCAAGGAAGAGTGGTTTGTTGTTTTAAGTTCCTCGATTAACTTACTTTCTGCTTGATTACTGTCTGATGTTAATCCTTGCTTACCTGGCTGTTGACTACAGGTAGTCCTCAACTTACAACCACAATTGAGCCCAAATTTGAATCACTACAGTTGTTAAATTAGTAACATGGTTATTAAGTGAATCCGGTTTGCCCATTGACTTTGCTTGTCAGAAGATTGCAAAAGGTGGATCACATGACTCCAGGACACTGCAATGTGAGTCAGTTGTCAAGCATCTGAATATAAATATAAATCACGTGACCAGGTGATGCTGCAATGGTCATAACTTTTTTCAATGCTGTTGTAACATCTAACGATCACTAAATGAACTATTGTAAGTTGAGGACTACCTGTCCTAGAGAGAATGTGTTCTGATCTTTTTGTTTCCTTCTTAGCTTTTTTATTTGTTCTTTTGAATGGTATGTAAATGTGGTTTATCCCTATGTATGTATTCATGGTGTATTTGTCTGAGTGTCAAGGTTTCAGTATTTTTTGGGATTTAGCTTGGTCTAGGATGCAGTTTTCCAGCTGAAGCTATGGTTGAATCTGTCAATGTGTTGTGAGATTAAGCAGTATTATGTTTGTCTGTATGTGTGTGTACACACACACATATTCATAGTACAGGTAAATGTACACACAAACACGAATACACAAACATCTATTTTCATGTATGTGTGATTAAAGAGATTAAGGATTAACATTAGAGGTAATTAAGCAGAAAATAATACCATATCAAGGAACTACTGAGATAAACAAGCAAACAATCAAGCAGGAAACAGTACCTTATTTAAGGAACTATCAAAAAGAAAAACTACATCCCACCATCAGTAGCAGGGCAAGCAAATCCCACCCATCACTCATTCATATTATTTAACCTGGTAAGGAATTGTCTGCAAGCAGACAACCAAGACAGCATTAAAGATTCCACAGTTCAACCCTGAGCTGCCTATATTCTCTTCTATTGATATTATATATCACACTAGATAAGAAGAGCAGATCTTCCTTCCCCTACCCTTACCATTTTCTATAAAGGATGATTGAAAGCATCTTGTCATATTACTGTGTGGTTTGGATATATTACTGTTTTGGAGAGGAAGGCTGTGCAGAGAGTGGTGAGGACAGCAGAAAAGATTATTAGATGTTCACTTCTATTCAAGACACAACATATAAGCGCTGCTTGACCAGGGTCCGCAATAGTGTCAGGGATGCTACACACCCTCTCCATGACCAGTTTTCTTTGTTACCTTCTGGGAGAAAGCTTCATGGTATCCAAAGCAGAACAACTAGATTCTGTAATAACTTTGGACTATATAGTATCAACCTTGTTAACTCTCAAGACTCTTTTTTCCTTTGACTCCATGGATGTTAGAGAAAAGGTACTTTTACTAGAAATACTGAGTGCAGTATGAACGAGGCATGCTCTGAAGGAAAACTGTGTGAAAATCATATATTGAAAGCAATCCCCAATGTTCAAAACCTTCCCCTTGGCCAGTGCAGTCCTAGTCCATTGTTTTGGGAACCTGGTGCCTCAGGCACTATTGTAAATTCCCTTCTTAGGGCTGGTTTCTTGAGGGCAGGCAGATGGCTCTGTTTAGCATTTCTGGTTCCTGTTAGGTAATTAGGTGGGATTTGGCATGCATGGTTTATTGGGGTATTTCTGATAGAAAGACCGTAGGACTTTGGCCACTCAAATGTAGTGCCCATCAACCCATTAGGACTGCAAGTTGGGGAAATGCTTCCATGCAATTAAGTACTGCACTTTGCCTTTGTATTTTTAAAAGTCCAAAATATCTCTTACTTCAAAGTGTTGCTCTCCCTCTATAAAAATAGGGATGGATGGTATGGGAAATTGCTGATGGAGGGGAGAGGTGAATTCTGGTTTTAGTAAGCTAAAGTTGAAGACGGTGGTTTCTCTTCAGGTTTTTTGGCAGTTCTAGTTGGACCATAACTGGGCTTATAATTTTGCTAATAGAAAATGGGCCTATGTATGTGGGGCCCAGTTTTATATACTTTGTGGAAAGGTATACTCTGGTGCCTCCTTTAAACTCTTGGCTTTGTGCATTTTTGATTGGCTTGCCACCTGTAAGCTTCCCATTCTTCTTCCAATGCTTTGCAGGCTACCAGCCATGTGGTTTGCAATTGTTGTATCCACTCCATTTACAAAGGGGTTTGGGGCTTCTCCAGGGGTAGCTTGGGGATTGCTATAAAATCCTGACCTGATGCTACCTTAAAAGGAGTAAACCCAATGCTCCTACGTATGGAATTATTGTATGCCACCTCTGCAAACAGCAAAAGATCCGTCCAACTGTCCTGTTGATAATTAATGTAGCACCTGAGGTAATGTTCCACCACTGAGTTGACTCTCTCACACACACACCATTTGTTTGGTGGTGGTGGTAGGAGCTTAGGCCCTGAGAGGTTCCTATCAATTTCAAAAATTTGTGCCAAAAACGTGAATTGTACCCCCGATCTGAAATGATGTGGTCAGGGACACCATGGAGCCTATAAATGTGTTGCACAAACAATTTGACCAAGGTGCGGGATGATGGGATCTTAGGATATGGGATGAAATGGACTTGTTCTGAGAACAAGTCTGTAACTACCCAAATCATGTATTTCCTGCATTGTCAGGTAAATCTCCTATAAAGTCCATAGAAATTTCTTTCCAAGGTGCATGGGGATTTGCTATCAGCTGCAGCAATCCCATGGGTTTTTCTGGTTGTCTCTTAGCCAAAGCACACATGGGGCAGCTAGCCACATAGCTCTCAATTTTTGAGGGACAATCACCAAAATTGCTGTTTGACCAGATATAAGGTTTTTACAAAGCCAAAATGCCCTGCTGCCTTTGAGTCATGGCAAGTCTGTAGAACAAGAGTTCGCAGGGGGCAGGTATGTATAGTTTCGCCCCCACCCAGGCTAGCCCATCCCTCATGGTGAACTCCTCTTTATGGGTTATCAGCCATTCATTGTCTGTTAAAGCAGTTTTCAGTTTGTCTATCACTTTGCAGGGAATGTCCGCTTTAGCTTACCTCTGGTCTCATGGTTATTGCTGCTGCCAATTGGTTTGACGGGATGACTGGTTAAATGATTTTGGATCTGGAACTGTTGTATTGCATTAGTTGGGACAAGGCATTTGCCAAGAAATTCTTTCCCCTGGGATGTAACATAGGATAAAATTAAAGCAGTTGAAGTATTTCACCCAGTGGACTTGCTTAAAGGATAGTTTCCATGGGAGTTTTAAGACTTTCAAGTTCTTACAATCTGTCCAGACTTCAAATGGGTATTTAGACCCCTCTAGGGACGCGGTAGCTCAGTGGGTTAGGATGCTGAGCTTGTCGATCAGATGGTCGGCAGTTTGGCGGGTCGAATCCCGAGTGCCACGTAACAGAGTGAGCACCTGTTACTCGTCCCAGCTTCTGCCAACCTAGCAGTTCGAAAGCACGTAAAAATGCAAGTAGAAAAATAGGGACCACTACGGTGGGAAGGTAACAGCATTCCGTGCACCTTTGGCGTCTAGTCATGTCGGCCACATGACCACGGAGTCGTCCTCAGACAAGCCCTGGCTCTTCGGCTTTGAAACGGAGATTAGCACCAGCCCCTAGAGTTGGAAACGACTAGCATGCATGTGCAGGGGAACCTTTACCTTTAGGAAGTGTAACCAGGTAGCATTGGACTGCATAAGCCTCCTTCTCCCATACTGCCCATTTCTGTTCTGTATCGCTTAATTTCTTGGAGGTATAGGCACAGGGTTGAAGGATCCCCTGGGGGTTTTCCTGTAGCAATACGGCCCCCACAGCTACATCTCTAGCATCCGCTTGGATCACAAAAGGGGCATCTGGATTTGGGTGCCTTAGCATGGGCTCCGCTGTGAACAGCCATTTACGTTTTTTGAATGCTACCTGACATTGCATATTCCATTTTATGGGTTAACCAGGATTGGGCTTACTCTTCCCTTTGTCTTTAATAAATTCATGATAGGTAGGGTGATTTGTGCAAAAGAGAGAATAAATTGCCGGTAAAAGTTTGCAAACCCGATGAAGCTCTGAAGTTGCTTCCTAGTGCAAGGAGGACCCACTCTAGTGCCACTTTAATCATTTCAAGGTCCATTTCTACTCCCTCATGGGAGATCCAATACCCCAGGTACTTGATTTTATCCTGGTGAAACTCATATTTTGAGAGCTTAACTTATAGCTTGGTCGTTCACAATTTCTTTAACACTGCTCGCATGAGCTTCACATGCTCAGCTCTTATTTTGGTGTGGATCAGAATGTCCTCTAAATATACAAGCACCTTTTTGTACAGGTGTTAATGTAGGACTTTGTTAATCAGTTGCATGAACACAGCAGGGGCCCCTTGTAGACCAAATTGAAGCACTTTGAATTGGAAACACCCTAGAGGGCAGTTGAGCTCCATCTTCCACTGATCCCCCTCCTTAATCCTGACACAGTAATAGGCTTCACGTAAGTCCTATTTTGTAAAGATTTTTCCCTTGGCTAGATGGGCTAACGTGTTCTTCATAAGTGGCAGGGGATACATATTCTCCACACAAACCACGTTCAGCCTACAATAGTCCACGTATAAGCAGAGAGAACCATCCTTCTTTTCTCGGAATAGAACTGGAGCGGCTGTCCAGCCTCTGGCTGGTTGAATGAATCCACGTTGCAAGTTTTTTGTCTATGAGAGTTCTTCCAGCTCCCAGAGAGTCACAGAGTATACTTTGGGTTTTCGCAGTCTAGCCCCAGGGAGGATCTCGATGGCACAGTCTGTTGGCTGGTGAGGCAGGAGCACATCAGGTCCCTTTTCACTAAAGACCTCCCTGAGATCCCAATATTCCTTGGGGATTTTAGGGTCCTGTCTTGGCTGGTTTCATGCCATCGCAGCTAATTCCACCATACCCTGAGTGGTTTAGTTCTCCTCTCTTGAGCCCTCCCCTTTGGATTTTTAATAGTCTCTTTCACAGTTAACATAAGGGTTCCATTTTTGGAGCCATGCCAGCTCCAGTAAAAGGGGTCTCTCCAGTCCTGGAGCCACAATAAAGTCGTGGTTCCCCATTTGCATTTCTACCAGCTCTGTTATAAAATGGGCTGGGGCTCCTCCAGGCACAGTTCCGTCCAGTTGACAAAATGCTATAGGCACCCTCAATTGTCAGAGCCTCAGTCTCAGCTTCTCTACCACTTTACAGCTCACTATGCATTTAGTTTTCCCTTGGTGCCTGATGATGGCATGTTCAGTTCGACTGGGATGGGTTCATAGGGTGATGTACCAGGGGATTGTCATCAGACTGTCAACCTTGCAAACATTGGATGTTTTTGCTCTGACAATATAAGAGGCAGCCTTTTTCTTTAAACTGTTTGCTCTGATTAAAATGAAGGCTAACCCGGTTGTTTTAAACAAGATAAGGTATGGCACACTACAGATAGGAAGTGAAACGTGGCATGTTAAACTAATTGGAGAATGTGATTAATGATGTGCAATTAAGGGAGGGAATTGTGTATGATACGATGTGTTCAGGGGAGGAGAATTCAGATTCTGGCATCCATCCATGAGTGTCAATGCTTCGTTCTCATTATTATAGACTTTTTAGAAAAACAATGCCTGAATGTTCTTTGATCTGTCTCATTAATTGGAACCATGACACAGAGTCTGTGTCGCTTCTCTCTGGGGTGGTTGGAATTCTCTGGTCCCCATAGCCAGACAGGAAGAACCCAATGACTTTAACTCCCTCTAAGGCTATTTCATGAGGTTTCGGTGTTAGCTTTCATGCCTTCTTCCCCACACCGCCACTGGTTTTTGGAACCGCTTTGGCAAGTCGGCAATCGATGCCCCTCCTTCCCACATTTGAAGTAGCCTGTAGGTCGGTGTTTGGGACTAAGGTTATGTCCAGGCATTGTCAGGGTATCCCTCTTCACTACGGGGGAGGAGCAACACCATCCATGGATGTTCCAGCTAGGGGACCTGGCCAGGTTGATTTCCACTTCCTCGGCTAGCACATACCACTGATGAAGGATGTGAGGGGCTTCTCCTGAGATGCAGGTGTTTTAAACATCCTTATTAAGTCCATCTTGGAATGCTTGATCAGGATGTCTTCCAGCCAATCAGCCAGCGAGCATGCCAGTTCACAGAACTCTTGATTATAAGCTGTCACACCTCTGCAACCCTGATTGATGGTTTTGATGCAAGTTCGTGCTTTGTGTTAGGTGAGTGGGTCAGTTGAAGCTGTGGAGTTCTGGGGTGTCATTGTTGGGGAGCGAGACCATCCACTCTGCTGTGGTGCCTTTCAGAGCCATGGTCACATGGTCCTACTGGTGAGGGGGCTGCACTGCTGGAGCAGCTGTTGGCAGGGTCACTTGTGCCAGAGTGGGTCCAGGTCAAATTGCTGCCCCTCTGGCTGTGGCTGCTGGCATTGCTGTGCTATCTCCATTGGTTCCAGTTCAGCTCAAAGTTTGGCTAGCTGGGCAAGAGTTCTCTGGTTCACCTGTTCCTGAAGGCATCTCTCAGTACCCTTTGGGCTTGTTCCACCAGATCCTCCTGCTTGTCTGGCTCTCCTTGGCCTTCCTCCTCACCCTGTCCGCTGTGTTGCTCTCATCTTCTGTCTCCACAGCTTCCCCTCATGTCGGTTATACTGAGGGTTTTCTCTTCTGCTTCTTCACCTTTCATCCCCAGGGTGATGTTGTGATTCAGTGTCAGCCTGTGCTCCCAGCAGTTGAGTCCGATGAATCTGAGGAGGAGGAGGAGGGGTTTGGAGAGCCTTTGGTGTCAGAGGGAGGCTCTGATGTACTGCAGGACTCTCAGCCTGGCCCCTCCAGTCATGTTCCTCATGAGGCTCAGCTGTGTGAGTACAAGGTGTCTGACTTTGATGAGTCACAGCTGAATCTGTTCAGAGATGCTAGAAGCAGAAGGCAATCCAGCAGAGGAGAGCAGAGAAAATCAATGAGGCAACTCAGTGAGAGGAGGAGAAGGCAGTGAGAAGCCATGCCTTGTGACTGATAATAAAAGGGGAAGGTGTGGGCAGGGCTGGTTGCTGAAGGCAACCGTTTGGAGACATTCTAAGAGTATTCTTGGTCTGTTCTTGATACTTCTGTTTAACTCTTGTTTGTTGACTCTTGTTTGATATTTTGATTCAGTTATTGAAGGAAATATTCTGTTGCTTTTTTGTTTGAACTGTAAATAAATTTGGGTTGGGTTTTTCCAGCCTATTGACTGTAAAAAAGGAAAAAGGGGTTGTCCCTGACACACAAACAGGGCCGGTCATAGGCTGGAACAGAACAGGTGAGTGACCATCGGCGTTTTGGAGCCTCCTTGCCGATACTCATTTCCCCCTCATTCAACCTCCTCTTTTGGCCGATGTGGTTTGGCCGGGGACCCTCTGTAAGGTCCAGCCTCCTCCAAGCTGCTTTCATGGCTTGTCAACAACCCTTGACTCATGAATGTTAGAGAAAAAGTATTTTTACTAGAGATACTGAGTGCAGTGTGAGTGAGACAAGGTCTGAAAGAAAACTGTATGAAAATCATATATTGAAAGCAATCTCCAATGTCCAAAACCCTCCCTGTGCCCAGAGCAGTCCAATCCAGTTCTGGCCCAATGTTTTGGGAACCTGGTGCCTTAGGCACCATTGTAAATACCTTTCCCAGGGTCGGCGTCCTTGAGGGCAGGCAGATGGCAGTTTGGCATCTCTGGTTCCTGCTAATGTCCCTACTCCCCAAATTCTCACAGCATTATTTCACATGTCCAGCACTCTTTCCCTCCCAAATGCTCCCTCCCCCCTGGTTATGGCAGTTGCTAGAGAGCTTCAAAGAAAGCCAAGATAGGCATCTGACAATGTGTGTGTGTGTTTGTATGTGTATATATAGTGTATGTTTATTTGTCTGCATGTATGTGTATGGGTGCATGTATGGGTATATTTTCTGAGAGCATCAGAATTTCATTTTTTAATGTGTGCAGTGTGTTCACAGAAAAAAGTAATAATAAAAGTTATCTTGTCCCTTCCCATCCCATCCCATCTTACCGTGGTGTGACTTATGTGCAGCCATTGTGGTTTGGTTCATATTATCTGTGAACATAGCTACAAACACTATGATAAATTAGCTAAAACATAATATTCTCTTATGGATTGTTGTATGATGAGTTGAGGAAAGAAGGCACCATTGTTGTTTTGCCTTCCATTTAATAATTAATTTGTAATGTCACCCATAGGATAGTACAGTTCAAAATAATAGAAATTACAGTGCTGAAGCAAACAACTGGGCCTGTCAATGTCTTAATTTTGGACAGCGTGTGTTACAGAATTTAATATAATTCTGTTTTCCATTTTTGTGTTTTATGCAATTACTTTGCAGCAAGCCAAAATTGAAGAAGAACAGCAAAGTTCAACTCAAAATGCTGGGAAGCCTTCCACATCTGATTCAAGACGACCACGCATCAAAAAAAGTGTATATTTTAGTGATGAGGAAGAACTTAGTGACTGATATAAATACTATGTAAATATACTTTGTGAGATTACTGTTGTTAACCATGGTCTCTCTTGTAATTAAAATATAACTTGAAAGCACCAAACATTTATAGTATTATGTTTACTTCATACTATTATTTCAGTTCTGTTATTTGTTATATATTTTTAAATTTTATATCATTTATATAGCATCCCATTTGATTGACTGCAGATAACATACAGTGAGGGGGAAAAGTATTTGATCCCCTGCTGATTTTGTACATTTGCCCAATGACAAATGACTAGTCTATAATTTTAATGCTAGGTTTATTTTAACAGTGAGAGACAGAATAACAAAAAAAAATCCAGAAGAAAACATTTCAAAAAAGTTATAAGTTGATTTGCATTTTAATGAGTGAAATAAGTATTTGATTCCCTAACAATCAGCAAGATTTCTGGCTCCCAAGTGTCTTTTATACAGGTAACAAGTAGAGATTAGGAGCACTCTCTTAAAGGAAGTATTACTAATCTCAGCTCGTTACCTGTATAAAAGTCGCCTGTCCACAGAAGCAATCAATCAAATTAAAAACTCTCCGCCATGGCCAAGACCAAAGAGCTGTCCAAGGATATCAGGGACAAGATTGTAGACCTACACAAGGCTGGAATGGGCTACAAGAGTATTGCAAAGCAGTTTGGTGAGAAGATGACAACAGTTGGTGCAATTATTCACAAATGGAAGAAACATAAAATAATTGTCAGTCTCTCTTGGTCTGGGGCTCCATGCAAGATCTCACCTTGTGGAGTTTCAATGATCATGATAATAGTGAGGAATCAGCCCAGAACTACACAGGAGGATCTTGTCAATGATTTCAAGGCATCTGGGACCATAGTCACCAAGAAAACAATTGGTAACACACTATGCCGTGAAGGACTGAAATCCTTGCAGCACCCACAAGGTCCCCGTGCTCAAAAAAGCACATGTACAGGCCTGTCTGAAGTTTGCCAATGAACATCTGAATGATTCAGAGGAGAACTGGATGAAAGTGTTGTGGTCAGATAAGACCAAAATTGAGCTCTTTGGCATCAACTCAACTCACCATATTAGGAGGAGGAATGCTGCCTATGACCCCAAGAACACCATCCCCACCATCAAACATGGAGGTGGAAACATTATGCTTTGGGGGTGTTTTTCTTCTAAGGAGACAAGACAACTTCACCATATCCAAGGGACAATGGACAGGGCCATGTACTGTCAAATCTTGTGTGAGAACCTCCTTCCCTCAGCCAGGGCATTGAAAATGGGTGGTGGATGGGTATTCCGGCATGACAATGACCCATAACATATGGCCAAGGCAATAAAGGAGTGGCCCAAGAAGAATGTCCTGGAGTGGCCTAGCCAGTCTCCAGACCTTAATTCCATAGAAAATCTGTGGAGGGAGCTGAAGATTCGAGCTGCCAAATGTCAGCCTCGAAACCTTAATGACTTGGAGAGGATCTGAAAAGACGAGTGGGACAAAATCCCTCCTGAGATGTGTGCAAGCCTGGTGGCCAACTATTAGAAATGTCTGACCTCTGTGACTGCCAACAAGGGTTTTGGCATCAAGTATAAGTCATGTTTTGCGAAGGGGTCAAATACTTATTTCATTCATTAAAATGCAAATCTATAACTTTTGAAATGCGTTTTTCTGGATTTTTTTGTTGTTATTCTGTCTCCCACTGTTAAAATAAACCTACCATTAAAATTATAGACTGATCTTTTTCTTTGTCAGTGGGCAAATCTACAAAATTAGCAGGGGATCAAATAATTTCCCCCCCACTGTACATGAGCAAGTCAAACTAAAATATATCTGAAAAATTAAAAGTGTAGAAAAAAATCCATATTGTAATGGAAAATGGATATCCTGCAACTATCTTATGATTTGAAGATTCAGCTGAAATGGATTGATGTAAGGCCATTCTCAACACAAGGATATGAGGTGCTCCTTTGGTGGTAATGTATTCCACAATTTGGAATCTAGAGCGGTTTGCTCAGGTAACTGAGTAGTAGATTTTATTTTTTCTGTGTAGGAAAAACAGCTTGAGTAAGGATTATGTTGCTCAGAAGAAAAAAAATATCCTGCCTTCTGAAGAGTATTGTTCATTGCCTAGCTGTCAAACATCTTGGTATTGAAAGTAATCACAGCACACCTAAATTTTCTGTCTTCTAGACCAGGGTTCCCCAACCTTTCTGGGTTGGCAGCCTGGTGGAAAAGGGAGGGGCAGGCACCTTTATGCGTGCGCACACACACATATGCAAATGTGGCTGTGTGAGTGTGCACCAAACGGTGCCATGAGCATGCATGCTCTGCAAATGGGGCTGCTAGCGCCAGCTCTCAGCTCGTCCCTGCAGTAGCAAGAGGCTTGTGACTCGGCTAGCAGCAACGAGAGGCTCACGGCTTGGCTAGCTGTGGCGAGAGGCTCGTAGATCATGGCTTGGCTAGTGCCAGCGAGAGGCTTGCAGGTTGCGGCTTGGCTAGCACTGGCGAGAGGCTTGCGGCGCGGCTAGCAATGGTGCAAGAAGCGGTGAGTACATGCAGATGCGTGTGCACAATGGCCAGCCACTCATGCGGCCTGGTGGCCAAGAGGCCGCAGCCCAGTAATGGGCCACGGCCCATAGGTTTGGGACCTCTGTTCTAGATGTGCGAAAACTGCAGGCTTTGTTCAGGAATATTTCGGAAACTACACCTTGTGCAAGTATCTCTTTGCTCTTTATTAAAAGAGCAGTATCTTTTTTCAGAATTGTACATAAGCCTAAATATTTTAATGAGAAGCAGTCTGAATCATTTTTGAAGTTTACATAATTCTACTGTTCTATAATTCTAAGAATTTGCAGCCACTTTTGGTCATACTGCCTGATGCAGTGTTTTTCAATCTTGGCAACTTGGTTTAACTTAAATCTTCAATATCCATAAAAATGGAAATATACAGAGAGAATAAGAATTGCAAATATCATATATGATTTAGAGGAAATGTTTTTTTTATTGAAAAGTTTTACAATACATTTCTGAATACAAAAAAACCCCTCCTTCCCCTCCCCTCTCCCCAACCCCCCCTACCCTACCCTCCCCCCTCCCCGACTTCCCAGAGCTGAATACAGGGTATAATAATACAAACAAGCATAATCTAAAATATGCTAACAACAATAATAAAACATTAAATTCTATCACACTTTAACTCTCCATATTCAAAATATTAATAAAATAACTATTAACTAATTATATGTCATAAAAATCCGCTACTTATTCAAATGCTAAATGATACTTTTTAGTCCCATATTTATTCTGAATATATTCAATCCATCTTGTCCATTCCACAATGTATCTCTGTTGCGATTGATCTTTAAAATATGCTGAAATCTTTGCCATTTCCGCCAAATTAGAAACTTTCAAAATCCACTAAAGTCTTTTTCTTGCAAGTTCCTTTCTCTCCAAACATCTCTCAATTCCAAGTCATCCTTCATCTCAAAAAAAGATTTAGGCAGTTTAGCATGACTTGGTGTGCTTTTAAAAAGGCCTCCCTTGTCCATTTGTACATCCAAGACGCCATTCCAATCTCCCATAAAAATACAAGATTTATAATCCCACTGAATAATCTTGCTGTGTAGTAAATTGTAAAAATCTCCTTGCTGTTTTTTTTATTGAAAAGTTTTTCAATACATTTTATCTTTAACAAAACAACCCCTTCCCCACCCCCTCCCCCCCTTCCCAACCCAACCCAACCCTCCCACCCTCCCCTTCCCCCCTCCCCGACTTTCCACAGCTAAATACAAGGTATAAAAGTAAAAAACAATCATAAACTACCATATGCTAACAACAATAAACTATTAGGTCTATCGCACTTTAGCTCTTATAAAATGACTACAAGCAATATAAATATCACATCAATACTTATTCAAATGCTAAATGAAACTTTTTAGTCCCATATTTATTCTGGATGTAATCAATCCATTTTTTCCACTCCACGATATATCGTTGTTGCGAATGGTCTTTCAAATACGCCGAAATCTTTGCCATTTCCGCCAGGTTAGAAACTTTTAAAGTCCATTCCTCTATAGTCGGCAGTTCTTCCTTCTTCCAGTATTGCCCTATTAAACGTCTTGCTGCCGTAATTAAGTTCAACATCAACTTAGTGTCCACAACAGTAGTATCAGTAATAATGCCCAATAAAAACAATTGCGGACAAAACTTTATCCTTTTCTTAAATATCTTCTGCATATTCCACCAGATTTTAATCCAGAATGCTTTAACCTTTTTACAGGTCCACCATATGTGAAAATACGTTGCGTCTTCGCCACCACACCTCCAACATTTAGGCTGGTAGTTCAGATACATACTTGCAAGCTTTTTGGGATCTAAATGCCACCTATAAAACATTTTATAAAAGTTCTCTCTTAAATTTTGAGCTTGCGTAAATTTTACGTTTCTCACCCAGATCTTTTCCCAAGTATCCATTGTAATAACTTCTTGAATATTCTGAGCCCACTTTATCATGCAGTCTTTAACAAGTTCTGTTTCTGAATCAATTTCTATCAATGCAAGATATATCCGTTTGATATGTGCTGGACCCTGATTTCTAATTTGCTTTACCAGATTTTCATCAGTCATTGAAAATCCAATTTTCTGATCTTCTTTCCACCTGGCCCATAGTTGCCCATACTGAAACCAGGTTTGAACAATCTTTTCTTCTCGTAAAAAATTATATGGCTTCAAACACCATACATTCCTCTCCAAACTTAAGATTTCCTTATATGTAATCACATCATGTTTGAACCCAACATTTATGTTTTCTATTGCGTGTTTCGGTATTGCCCATAAAGGTATCTTATAATTTAACTTATGTCTATACTTTTTCCAAACTCGCAACAAAGCATGTCTTAAAATATGCACCTTAAACACATTATCTACCTTCTTATCATACAATAAATATGCATGCCAACCAAATAACAAATCGTGACCTTCAAGATTTAATAATCTCCCTTGTGTTAAGTTAATCCAATCACTTATTGCTGACAACGCAGCAGCTTCATAGTATAGTTTAAGGTTGGGCATTTTAAGACCACCTCTTTCACGCGTATCCTACATAATCTTAAATTTAACTCGTGGCCTTTTCCCTGCCCATACAAATTTATTGATACCCTTTTGCCATTCCTCCAAGTTTGAATCCTTTTTAAGAATGGGTATCATTTGAAATAAAAACAGAAATTTCGGCAAAACATTCATTTTCACTGCTGCGATTCTTCCCAGTAATGACAATTGTAACTTTTTCCAACTGTCCAATTCTTTTTGAACTTTACCCCATAGCTTTTCATAATTATTTTTATATAAATTTGCATTTGAGGGTGACAAATATACCCTCAAATATTTAACCCTTTTGACAATTTCAAACCCAGTTAACCCTTCTAAAACAGCCTTTTGTAATACTGTCATGTTTTTAACCAGTATTTTAGTTTTTTGTATGTTAACCTTGAATCCAGAAACTTTCCCATATTGCATTATTATCTCCATCAGGTCCACAACAGAATTTTCTGGCTGGGTCACCGTAACAACCAGATCGTCTGCAAACGCCCTCAATCTATAATCCTGATCTCTTATTTGAATTCCCTTAATTTTTTCCGAATTCCGTATTTTAATCAATAGTATCTCCAATGTTAAAACAAATAATAAAGGTGATAACGGACACCCTTGCCTTGTGCCCTTTTCAATATTGCATACTTCAGTCAGACTGTTATTTACTATTATACGGGCTGTTTGCTTTTGATATAATGCCCTAATTGGTTGTAAAAATTTAACCCCAAAATTCATTTTATCTAATACTTTCATCAAGAATTGCCAATCCAATTGATCAAAGGCTTTTTCAGCGTCCAGAAAAATCAGCGCTGCAGGGATCTGGTTGTTCCTTTCCAAAAATTCCAACAAGTCAACTATATGCCTCACATTATTTTTCATTTGTCTACCACTTATAAACCCAGTTTGATCACCATGAATTACCTGTTGCAGTACCCTCATCAATCTGTTAGCTAAAACCTTAGCAAATATCTTGTAGTCCGTATTCAAAAGTGATATTGGTCTATAGTTTCTTGCTTGAGTGACATCCTGATCTTCCTTCGGAATCAAAGAAATGAAAGCAGTTTTCCAAGACGGAGGCACCCCTCCTCCCCTTTGAATTGTCTGAAACAATTCCCTTAATGGCTTTATCATCTCAGACTGTAAATTTTTATAGTACACAGCAGTCAAACCATCCGTGCCTGGCGCTTTACCCACTTTCAATTGTTTAATTGCTAAAAGAATTTCTTCCTCAGTTATCAGTTGATTCATCTCTTCCTTTTGTTCTTGCGTAAGAACCGGAATACTAGCATTCCTCAAATATGCATCAATATCTGCTTCATTAATCTTATCTCTAGCATATAATTTAGAATAAAAATCAACAAAGGTTTCCTTAATAAGATTCTGTTGATTCTGTTGATTCTGTTCCCTTATGTTCTATTTTGTCTATATTAGAAGCCCTTTGCTTCTTCCTTAGCATATGAGCTAACCATCTACCTGGTTTATTGGCATTACAAAAAGTATGTCTAGCAAACCGTAAATTAGTTACTACCTGATCAGCCATCAACTTATCAAATTGTCCCCTTAATAAATTAATAACCTCTTTAATCTTCACATCCGATGGATTCAAAATTAAGGCCTTTTCTTTTTCCCTAATCTCATTCTCTAATTCTTTTCTCCTAAATTCCAAATTACGTCTATATTTATTGTTCAAATATATTAACACACCTCTCATGTACGCCTTGCTAGCATCCCAAACCATTTCCATAGAACTACCCTTATACATATTAGTTTCAAAAAAACCCTTCATTTGTTTTTTACATTCTTCCACATTTTCCTGATTTCTAAACAGGTTCTCATTTAGACGCCAGGAGCGCCTATCTCTGTTGTTCTTATCAATCTCTAACCAGACTGGACTATGATCAGACATAGTTCTTGGACAAATCTTTATCTTCTTAATCCTAGAAAAAAAATCATTAGTGATTAATATAAAATCAATCCTAGAGAAAGATTGATGTCTATCAGAAAAAAAAGTATAATCCTTTTCTTGTAGATTTCTTTCTCTCCAGATATCTCGCAGCTCCAAATCATCCATCATCTCAAAAAAGGACTTAGGCAATTTAGCATGACTTGGAGTACTTCTAAAAGAGCCACTCTTGTCCATTTGTACATTCAAGACACCATTCCAGTCTCCCATAAAAATAAAAGATTTATAATCCAATTGAGTGATCTTGCTGTGTAATAAACTATAAAAGTCAGCTTGTTGTTGATTAGGAGCATATAATCCAACCAAAAGCGTTTTTTTGCCTTCTATTAACAAATCTACTATAACGTATCTTCCTTGCTGATCTGCTTCAATTAACTCCGCTGTAATAGTATTCTTAACATAAATAACCACTCCATTTTTCTTATTCATTGCAGAAGCAATAAATTGTGTGCCCAATCTTGAGTTTAATAAATACTTTTGGTCCATAACTCTAATATGTGTTTCTTGTAAGCAAATAACATCAGTCTTAAATTGTTTTAAATATTGAAAGATTTTCTTTCTCTTCTGTGGTGAATTTAAACCATTGACGTTCCAAGTTAGAAACTTAGTCGCCATCCTTAGTGACCCGAAGCTTTTGGAGCGCGTCTTCCAGGATCCCCTTGACGTTCTTAGGCCGCGCCCCTCCCACAGCTTTGCTATAGGTACACTTTGGAGGTTCCATAACTTTCTGCTGGTCTTGTTCTTGCTCGCGTCTCATTCGTCTCAAAGCAGCACGTGTCATCCTCTGGTCTCTTGCTTCTTCCTATGATACTGAAATTTGATCTACTCCTGTAGCTTTCTCATCTGTCTGTGTTGTTCCTTCAGCACCTTGAGGCTTTCCCTCGCCATTCTTCTTTGTAGATTCCAAAAGTGGTATGGGGTTGCTTTTAAAACATTACTATAAAAATCACGTGCTTGCATCACTGTAATAAGACGATGTCTCGTGCCTTCATGCATCACCACCATACCCACTGGTATCTCCCATCTAAACTTGATATCACGTCGCCTGAGCTCTTGTGCTAGAAAAGCAAACTCCTTTCTTCTCCTTAAAATTTTTGGAGGGATCTCTTTTAAAACCAGAACTTCTTGCTCAGCAATTACAAGCTTAGTATTGTAAGAAGCTTGAATAACTTCATTCCTGATTGCTCTCTTTGTAAAATAAACAACCACATCTCTAGGTAATTTCCTTTGTCTTGCAATCCACGAATTGACACGAAAGATTTTGTCTATGTCTCCCACAATTCCATCTGCTGGCCGTCCCAGCACCCCTTCCAGAGCCTCAGAGACTATTTCCTTCAGATCTTCTTTAGGATTCTCTTTCAAGCCTCTGATTCTAACAGCAAACTCCATCTCGTGGTACTGCACCAAGGTCAAGTCACTGTCAATTTTATCCACCACATTCTCAGTCTCTAACATTTTTGCATCTAATTTAATATTATTTTGGCTGAGATCTTCCACTCTTTCATCCAAGCGTTCGATACATATTGCCATGCCTTGAAATGCAAGCAAGATGTCCGCCCTTATATCTGTTAACTTCTCATCCAGCTTTTCATCCATAACTTCAGCTAGTTTTTCTGTTAACGTCTCATCCAGCTTTTCATCTATAATCTCAGCTATTTGCTGTGAATGCTTTTCCAAAGCATCTTGCAAAACTTTAACTGTCAGAGCAGGCGAAGGTGGAGGTGCTGGGGGCAATAAAGCTTGCAACGAAGACTGCTGCACCGGGGAGGCCCCCGCACTTCGAATAACTTTGGAAGATTTAGCTGCCATTTTCCCCCACTGTTACTACGCACTTTCACTTTCAAAGTCTGCAAAGTCCATTGAGCCAAAGATCAAAAGTCCACTTTCACCTTAATCTCCTGTATCGCTCTGCCTGCATCCTCGTTCTCTAGAATCCTTTCCTGCTGGCAGGGATGGTTGCGAACGCCTTGTTCTGCTCCTAAAAGCACGGAGCAGAAACGCTGCGCAGCCCGGAGCAAACCCAGGCTTCGGGGGGGCTTGATCCTTCAGCCGCCAGAACTTTAAGCTCTGGCGGCCCCGGAGAGCTCAACCCCTACCTGGGTACTCACCCCCTCTTCTCCCGAGGAGGGGGCTTCCGAGCCACCGAAACAGCTGATCGGCGCTGTTTTCGGCGGCTCTACAAAGCCGCGGAGCGGACAGCCCGAAAATGGCTGTCTTCGGCGGCGCCTTGCCACCCGGAAGTCAAAAATCTCCTTGCTGTTGATTAGGAGCGTATAGTCCAACCAAAAGCGTTTTCTTGCCTTCTATTAATAATTCAATTATAACATATCTTCCTTGTTTGTCTGCTTCAATTAAACTCGCTGTTAAAGTATTCTTAACATAAATAACAACTCCATTTTTCTTATCAGGCGCAGAAGCAATAAACTGTGTGCCCAACCTAAAGTTTACCAAGTACTTTTGATCAGCCACTTGAATATGTGTTTCCTGTAAGCAAATAATATCATTTTTAAATTGCTTTAGATATTGAAATACTTTCTTTCTCTTATGTGGTGAATTTAGACCATTAACATTCCAGGTTAGAAGCTTTGTCGCCATCTTTTGCGACCTGAAGCTTTTGGAGCGCCTCTTCCAAAATCACCTGCACTCTCTTTGGCCTCGCTCCTCCCACTGCTTCACTGGAAATAGGTTTTTGAGATGCCGTCATAACTCTCTGCTGTTCTTGTCTCATTCGTCTAGCATCAGCACGTGTCATTCTTTGGTCTCTGACCTCCTCCGTTGATACTGAAATCTGATCCACTCCTGTAACTTTCTGGAATTCTCCATCTTTCAGCTGCATGACTCCTTCAGCACCTTGTGTACTCTCACTTTGTGATTGACGCTCCCGTTCACCATTCTTCCTTTTGGATTCCAGAAGTGGTATGGGGACTGCCTTCAGAATGTTGGCATAAAAATCACGTGCCTGTAACACTGTGAGAAGACGATATCTCGTGCCTGCATACATCACCACCATACCTACTGGGATCTCCCATCTGAACTGGATATCCCGTCTTCTTAATTCTTCTGCCAAAAAAGCAAACTCTTTCCTTCTCCTTAAAATTCTTGGAGGGATCTCTTTTAAAATTAAAACTTCTTGCTCTGCAACTGCAAATTTGCTATTATAAAAGGCTTGAATAACCTCATTTCTAATTGCTCTCTTTGTAAAATAAACCACCATATCTCTAGGTAGTTTCCTTTGTCTTGCAATCCAGGAATTGACACGAAATATTTTATCTATATCCACCATAATATCTTCTGCTGAGTGCCCCAAAACCTCTTCAAGGGCTTCTGAAACTACTTTTTTTCAAATTTTCCTTAGGATCTTCCTTCATCCCTCTAATTCTCACAGCAAATTACATCTCTCTATGCTGAACCAATAATAAATCGTCGTCAATCTTTTCCATCACCGTTTCAGCATCCGTCATTTTAGCATCTAATCTCACACTATTTTGGCTAAGTTCTTCCACTCTCTCATCCAAACGTTCAATACAAACAGCCATGCCTTGAAGTGCAAGTAAGATGTCTGCCCTTATTTCTGTGTTCTTCTCCTCAATAAGTTCAGCTAATTGTTGAGATTGCTTTTTCAAAGCCTCTTGCAAAACATCCTGCAGATCTTTTATTGTCAAGGCTGGTGCGGGTGCAGGTGCCGGGGGAGGGGCTTTAAAGCCTGTAATGAAGATTGCTGAACTGGTGAAGCCCCCGCGCTTCTAGGAACTTTAGATGATTTGGCAGCCATTTTCACCCACTTAATTCTGTTGCACACTTTCACTTTTAAAAGTCTCCACAAAATCTACTGAGTTAAAGTTCATATACTTGCTCTGACAACATTCTCCTGTACAGCTCTGCCTGCATCCAAGTAATCCAAAGTTCTCTCTTGCTGGCAGGGATGGTTGCTGCGTCCTGCTGTGCTCCAAAGCCCTGGAGCAGAGGCGTCTCGAAGTCCAGAGCAAACTCAGGCTTCGGGGGGGCTCAATCCTTCAACCACCAGAGTTTGAACTCTGGCGGTCTGGGAGAGCTCTACCCCTGCCTGGGCGCTCACCCCCTCCTCTTCTCCCGAGGAGCGGGCTTCCGAGCCGCCAAACAGCTGATCGTCGCTGTTTTTGGCGGCTCTACGGAAACAATGGGGCTGACAGCCGAAATGGTTGCCGGCAACGGAGCCTTGCCACCCGGAAGTCGATTTAGAGGAAATGTTAAATGGGTTGTAGTGCAGCATGTAGATTTGTCCTACAGAAAAGAGCACATGTTAAAAGATTGTATGGGATGAGGTTTGAATGTGAATGAATTGTTCTTCAAAAGGGGCCAGTTGAATCAAGTTTTATTTTCAAACCTCTGAAAATTACAATATTTCCTTCTGAACATTATTAAGGTAAAGGTAAAGGTTCCCCCGCACATGCGTGCTAGTCGTTTCCGACTCTAGGGGCCGGTGCTCATCTCCGTTTCAAAGCCGAAGAGCCAGCGCTTGTCCGAGGACGTCTCCGTGGTCATGTGGCCGGCATGAGTAGCACGGAACGCTGTTACCTTCCCACCGTAGTGGTCCCTATTTGTCTACTTGCATTTTTACGTGCTTTCGAACTGCTAGGTTGGCAGAAGCTGGGACGAGTAACAGGCGCTCACTCTGCTACGCGGCACTCGGGATTCGACCCGCCAAACTGCCGACCTTCTGATCGACAAGTTCAGTGTCCTAACCCACTGAGCCACCGCGTCCCTTCTTGAACATTATTATATGTACTTAAATAAAAATCATGAACAGTGATATATGCTGTGCCCTTGATTTTAAGTACATTTGGAGAGATTTGGAACCTAGTTTAGGATTGTTAGCTTAATACTTATACTTTGTTAATAGTGAAATCTGTACCTGCATATATCTTAATTGCGAAAGATCAGAAGACTTGCATTATTCAGAAATCAGCACATTTCATATAAAGTTTAAAAAAACTGTGTTTAATAAGAAAAAGCTTTGGAAACTGTCAGAAAAATGGAAATTCAATTAAGTCAGTTGTCTGTTACCTTTTTTAGTAGATACTTTTAGGTACTTCATTTTTTTGTCACTGCTTTAAAAAAAGTAAACACTTTTTGAAAAATGAAAGTGCAAAGTATTATACATGTTTCAGAATAAGGAATGATTGCAAGGAAATGTGGGAAATATGAATTCAGGTTCTATATATTTATCATTATCAATGGTTCATATTTGGCCAGAAAATTTAATTATGACTTTGAGCACTATTTTAATAAATGAACATTATGATTTTACATTAAAAATGTCATCTTGCTGATTCTGCTGTGTTTAGAGTATAACATATTATCATAATATTGTCAGGACCCACCCCAATCCACATCTTAGGAAAGAAGAAGTCTTGGAGACAGGATTGTCCAAACAGGAACTTTTACTAAAACATGATTGACAGTAGATAATCTAGACAGGATCTGGAAACTGTGTCGCAGATTGATACTTTTAAATTGTACCCGAGTAAAAAACCCTCCCCTCAGTCCATCTGGTCAGTCTCGGATCAGTTAAGTTTCATGTGTCAAAACCCTTCGTGGGAAAATAGATCTTCCATGCATTTACAACATCGTTGCTTCTTCCCCTTCAAATTCCAATTGGAGATACAAACCAGAATCTCCCCCCTCTTTCTTTGTTCTTCTCAGTTCAAAGGTTCTTTCCCTGGTCTTTGATGATGGTCCCCAGGCAGGCTGAATAAACAACCTTGCATCTAATGGATAGGAATGGCCAATTAACATCTTCTCTTCCCCTCCTTGGGAATGGCAGAATCCAGTAAGGGGGTGAGATTTAGGTTTGCACAGATAGGGTGTTAGGGATGGAATATAAATGTATTCTGACAAATATACATTATTTTTTCAATGTGACCCTGTCTTGCCAGATTTGAATAATTAAGCATTAGGATAGAAAACCTCTTATATTCTGTTTGTTCCTTGATGACTTAATTGCAGAATTTGGAAACAGGAAAATGGAAAGAAGCTTCAAAAGACCTGCTTGGCTAAACGACAGTTGATCTGGCAGACACAGAAACATAACTAGGTTTCTCATATCCCTTATTATGGTGTTGAGATTATCATTTTTTAATTTCATTTTGGTGGGTTTATTTGTAGGGGGGAATTTTATATGATATTTGTAATAGTTAGCTACTGAAAGCCTTCAGGAATAAACAGCATAAATAAATAAACAAAAGTGAACAAAAACAGCAATCTGTAATACTGACCAGTGATTGTAAGTGCTTCCATGTGTGTTCTTGGCAAATCAACAGATATGTAGGCATGGCTTTATAGAGGCTTATGTTTAGTGCCACATAAAATACTATGTTGTAAAGGCTACTTGGAATTGTGTTGAGGAATGGCTTCAGTAGCATATGAAGCTTTAGTGAGGGAAAATAAGCAGGATGGATATATTAATGCACATACATATAAGATCTTCCATGTTTATTTACTCTGGCTATTACCAAACAAGATATTTTTAGTAGTTCATAAACGTTAGTAGTGGGGAAAAACTCATTAAAATGAAGCTGCTCTGGTGTCATATCTAATATTTAACAAGAAGGAAATTGTGAGCATCCTAGACCAAACATTCTGTTCAAAAACAGAGAATTCCTGGAAACCTAGCATTCAGACATATTGGCCATCAACAGGCACATAGAAATAAACAATATCTACACATCATTTAAAAGTTTCAATTAAATAGCCAAAAAGGAAACAAAAAGACCAAAATTCCTCCTCACCAGCAATCAACACGAGCAAAGATTAATACCAAGATCAACATTAGACCAATAATCTAGAAGCAAACAGTACCCCAATCGAGCTAACAGTAAACAGCCTAATGAAGGAACCACCAAGACCACTCCCACCAACACTGAATAGTATATAAAATGAGAACAAACTCCACTGCCTACTACTAGCATTGATGATGTTACCTAGTTTTGTAATGAAACATTGCAAAAAAAACAACCAAGCTCAGAGAGCACCAAGGATCCCTGCTCAGTTCAACCCTGAGCTACAAATATTCTCTTCTATCAGGGTTACAATTCCCACAGTCTTTGGCTATGCTGGCTGTGAATTTGCAAATGATCCTATAAAAGGAAGTAGGTTGTGGAAAGTTGCCCACTGGATAACTATATGGACAAGCCATTCTAGAATCTCTCCAGTACTGGATTCATCTAAGAGCAATTTTTCAAGGGTTTTATGAATATAATTGAATTAATACATGTGAGACACTTCAGATCCCCCAAAGATAGTATGAATATCTTTGGAAAAAATAACATATTTCTGTGATCTGAGGATACTACAAACACAAAGACTGAAGACTGATACCTGCTCACCCATAAAAAGATTGAGGCTTCATGCATATGAATCCCAGCATCACATAATATTTTCTTCACCAATAGCACTTAAATTTATATACTGCCCGATAGTGTTTTACAGCACTCTCTGGGCAGTTTACAAGGCCAGCATATTGCCCCCAACAACCTGGGTCCTCATTTTACCGATATCGGAAGGATGGAAGGCTGAGTCAACCTTGAGCCCCTTCAGGATCACCCTTGAGCTCTGCATTCTAACCACTGCACCACCAGGGTTCCTCTTTAGCAATGTGCAGTGAGAGCAAATGATCCATAGTTTGTAAAATTATATTAACATCCAATTGGCTTTATTGTGCTTTCATGTTTCTACATTAGAACTTTTTTGCCTAAGAGATGGAAGTTGAAAAATTGGCAGAGTAATAGCAATTGGGTCACCAGAATAAGATAAAAACATGCATGAAAGGCTCAATCCCTAGTGATAGACATCAATCTTCCTGTCTGATTAATATGATGATTCCTCATGAGCATTTCAGATCAAATGCATTTCCATATTTATAAAACCATTAAAAGCAACTATTAAATTGTAAAGCAGGGAAGGAATCTGGTTTGTTTCTCCAGATGGAATGTGAGGGGGTGGAAATGATCCTGAAACAAACAGACTTTGTCTCTCCTTTCCCACGAGGGGCTTATCACCTGGAGCTTGGCTGATCCGGAACAGACCAAATGAACTGTGGGGTGGGGTTTGCTTGGGGACACTTTAAAAAATATTCATCTGTGAGGGGATTCCTCAGATCTTGTCTATTATGCCTGCTATCTCCTATTTCTTAGTAAAAGTTCCTACTTGGAAAACCTTGTCTCCAAGAGTCCTTTCTTAAGATGTGGGCTGAAGTGGGTTCTGACATTAGACAGGATCTGCATTAAGAGTCAACCTGGAAGGAAGAACCTTACCAGAGGACTTTGCAAAAAACACAATATCTAGCGACGAGGCAGGGAAGGACGGAAGCCCCATGGAAAGGGAGCTTTCCTCCCGACTGAAACCCCATCAACTATAGGAAGCTGAAGTGTCATATTCCTCCAGAGAAGAGGTGGTGGAGACACGCGACCACAAACTGCGGTGTTCAATGGGCGTTGGAAGGAAAAGCGAGTGGGAAAAGGCATCGAGGAAAGTGACCATGAGACGGGGCAGCCACCAATCCTAATGGAAGCAAGAGATGGAAAACTCCCTGCATGTCAGCGGAGAGGATGGGAGTTATGCACCACACGCAGACTGGATCCTAGAGAAAGCTATTGACCTGATGAAAAAAAACCTTGGCTCTCTAAGGGAGGAGAAACCTGAGTCCCGCAGCCACACCAGCACCTGGAGCTGCAGATGGAGAGACAAGGGGGGGATCCGGAACCCGTAGCATCGGCGTCCGCTGAACTTGGAACTACCACTTTAGCAGCACCCACCCCTGCCCACCTGCAGATGGGGATCAGGATGGGGGGCAATACCGCCAGTGGAAAAGGCACCGATCCATTCAAAGACTCCTGAGTCTGGAAGTGAAATTCAGGGGGGAGCTGCCAGGCTTGGGTTTTTTCCTAACTCAAGTCCTCAGTTATATGGAAGAATACATCCCCAGCGACAAAGTCCGCATCCACATCGTACAATCCGCCCTGAATGGACTGGCTGCAGACTGGGTGATGAATCTGCATGACTCCGATGCCCCAGAACTCAACGACTTCAACTGGTTCATGTCATCCTTGAGAAGGCAATTTGAGAACCCCTTGGCTGATCGTAAGGCCCTGGAAAGAATCAAAACAGTGAGGCAGGGCAGATGGCCAGTGGCTGAATATACACAAGAATTCCGGGCCATTGCCAACAAGCTGAACTGGCCAGAAGACATCTTCCTTAGACATTTTAAAGCAGTAAAAATAGATAACATAATTGTCAAGGTATAAATCACCTTAGTAGAGGGCGAAGGACCGTGCTTCAGAGAATGCATGATGTGCATGAAGGAAGGTAGTAAAAAATGACGCATAATCCTACTAAATACCTTTTAATTTCAAAAATATAAAAACAAAATATATATTATAAAAAGAGCTAGCTGACTACATCCTAACGGAACAGACAGTAACAGCAAAGTGAAAGACAATAAAGAAATAACTGTGAGAACTTTTTCTAGACATGCGCACTAAACAGACTGAAACCATAACATAACTAGTCATATGGGATTCACTATGGTTACCAGATAAGTTATCACAACAGGTGCAGAGAGCAGGGGAAATGTACAGTTAGAAATGAACTTTTCTGACGAACAAAAAAAACAACGTGCAGTGACAATAATTTCTATATCCAAATCAATACTCATCCAGATATATTATGAACAATGATTTTAATATGCTTTAAATATTATTTCCATTTCTGTAAAGCTTGGACTTTCTGCCAGATTTGTATGGTTTGAAAAGAACTACAAGAGTGAATTTTAAAGGTGGCCTAAGCTATGACCTGTACGATGCTTCCCTGCCTCGAGGGGACCCACAGCACCTCGATCACTGGTATGTTCTGGCAGAGGTGGCAGAGATAGACCTACTGAAGAGGCACCGCCAAGGAAAACCATGGGGCCGCCCACTCCCTGAGCAGACGCACGAGCCAGCGAAGCCACTGGCTATGGCTAAAAAGTCAACAGCTGTTTCAAATGCAGGAGAGAGGGCCACTGTGCCGCAGAATGCCGCTCAAAAGCCCCTCAGAGCAAATCAGACCCATCACTGGCCAGGAAATCAGGGAAGTCCCCAGCCAAACCAAAAGAACCCGTCATGAGGGGGATAGAGGTTGTACAGTCCCCAACCCCTGCCAAAGAATGGGAGGGATCTCTGGCCTACACTGCAGGGGCATGGGACAGCTTGGAGGGCAAAATCCTGGTAAGTGGATCCATTCCACCCGTCCTGAAGACAGTGACTATATTATCTTCCTCCATGCCCGAAGCCATCAAAGTAAAAGCCTTAATAGACTGGCTGCACCCGTTGCCTCATTTAGCCCGACACTAGTGGGGAATTTGGGCATTCCGGTGAAGAGACTAAAGCAACCAATCACTTTTGGCCAGTTAGATGGGTCCATAGCAGGGTGGGTACCAGCTACCCTAGCCACCTTACCAGTTCACCTGTCCGTGGGGACCCATGAGGAAGACATAACATTTGTAGTGATCCCAGGCATGGAATTCCCAATATTTTAGGGCAGGAATGGTTAAAGAAATGGAACCCCTGGGTAAATTGGAGGACAGCAGAACTCAACTTCCTGGAGGGGGGGTGTGCAAACTTAAAACCCCAAAGGAGTTGGGGGGAGACAGCATCAGTGGGGAAAGAGAAGGGGCTATCAGAAATACTGGAAGAATACCGGGACCTTGCTGACGTTTTCAGTGAGGAACGGGTGGATGAGCTGTCCTCTCACCAACCCACAGACTGTGCTATAGAAATCAAACCCAGGGCAAAACTCCTTAAGACAAGGCTGTACTCCATGAGCCCTAAAGAGATGGAGGAGATGGAAAGATTCATAAATAAAAACTTAGAAAGGGGATTTATGCCAAACCCAAAGTGGGCTCTCCAGTCCTGTTCAGGGAGAAGAACGGCACTATGCGTTTAAGCATGGATTAGTGGGCCCTTAATGCAATTAGTAAAAGCAACCTGTACCCCCTACCCCTAATGAAGGGCATGCTATTGCACCTATTAAAAGGAAGGATTTTTACCAAACTAGACCTAAGAGAAGCATACTACTGCATTAGGATCAAGGAAGGGGACGAATGGAAGACCGCATTCAATTGTCCAATGGGTTGCTATCAGTTCAAAGTTCTGCCATTTGGACTACAAGGGCCCCCCGCAGTTTTTATGCAATTAATTAATGAAGTGCTAACAGAGCAATTATTTAAGGGAGTCCTGGTTTACTTAGATGACATCTTTATCTTCACTGAGACCAAAGAGGAGCATATTAATCTAGTCAGAACATTTCTAAAAAAATTCCGGCCACCCACCTATATGCAGAATTATCAAAAGGTGAATTCCACCAGGAAAGAATAGATTACCTGGGGCATTGCATATCCCCGTAGGGCATCAAAATGGACCCTCAGAAAGTAAGGGCAGTATTAGAATGGGCACCACCCCGCACAAGAAAGCAATTGCAAAGTTTCCTGGGTTTTGCAAACTTCTACTGCCAATTCATCCCTTCCTTCACCCAAATAGCCCTTCACCTCACAAACTTGTTGAAAATGAGGGGGGGTTTGTTCCCAAATGAAACCCAGCCAGCTCATGAAGTGGACAATGGAATGTCAAGCGGCATTTGAGAGGCTAAAGAACCTTTTTTCTGCTGAACCTGTACTGAGACACCCAGATCCTGATAAACCTTTCATAATACAGGCAGACGCAAGCGATGTGGTGGTGGGAGCTGTATTATTACAGGAAAATGATGAGGGGGCATTGCAGCCATGTGCATATACGTCCAAGAAACCCAGAGAGACAGAACAACGTTGGGCTGTGTGGGAAAAGGAGGTGTATGCTGTGAGGTGGTCATTACGTGGCGACATACCCAGCTTTTTATTTCGACCCGAAACCACCCCAGTAATGCCCTCGACGTGATGTCCCGTTGCCTGCAGGCGGTTCGGGTCTGGATGGGGAGGAACAGGCTTTGACTCAACCCTGACAAGACTGAGTGGCTGTACGTGTCGGCATCTCAGGATATTCAGTATATTCCATCTCTTTCTATGGGGTGTGAGCTATTACCCCCCGTAGATAGGGCTCGCAACTTGGGGGTCCTTCTAGATTCACGACTCTCCTTAGATCATATAGGAGCTGTGACTAGGGGGGCCTTCGCCCAGGTTCGCCTGGTGCGCCAGTTGCGGCCCTATCTAGACCGGGATGCCTTGCGTACGGTCACTCATGCGCTCGTGACCTCTCGTTTGGACTACTGCAACGCTCTCTACATGGGGCTGCCCTTGAGGACCACCCGGAGGCTTCAACTGGTGCAGAATGCAGCCACGCGAGTTGTGTTGGGGGTCTCCCGATACTCCCATGTTACACCTCTGCTCCGCGAGCTGCATTGGCTACCGGTTGCCCTCCGGGTGAGATTCAAGGTGATGGTTATGACCTACAAAGCCCTACATGGCATGGATCCGGATTACCTACGGCAGCACCTGCTGGCGGCATCAACTTCCCTCCGTCCAGTGCGCTCCCACAGAGAGGGCCTCCTCAGGGTGCCTCAGATCAGAGAATGTCGATTGGTGGCCCCCAGGGGGAGGGCGTTGTCTGTGGGCGCGCCAGACCTGTGGAACCGCCTTCTGGTTGAGCTCCAGATGGCCCCCGACCTGTGCTCCTTCCGGCGTGATTTAAAAACCTATCTATTTGAACAATCTGGCCTGGTCTGATGGGTTTGGGGTTGGATTTAAATAAGTTTTAACACATTTTTAGTATTGTATTCTTGGGCATAATTATTTAATTCTTTTTAATCTCTTTTTTAACTTTTGTATTTACATTTTGATATTTATTGCCCTGTACACTGCCCTGAGTCCTTCGGGAGAAGGGCGGTATAAAAATTTAATAAATAAATAAATTTCATTAAAGGAAATAAAATCCCCTTCCAGGTCTGGAGAGACCACAAAAATTTGGAAGCGTTAAAAACACCAAGGTAACTCACTCCTAGGCAAGCCCAATTCCGTTTCACACTTAAACACTTACCAGGGGGAAAGAATTTCTTGGCGGATGCATTATCTCGCATGCCCCAATATAACAGCACACGAGTCACTGACTCTAAACCACTTATGCCGAAACAACAACTGGCAGTACCAGTAACCACCAGATAGCGAAAGTGGAATCAAATTCTGAAAGTCTTTGGAAACAGATGAATGGTTCCAGAAAAATAGACGTGTGTGCACAATCAAAGACAGACTATCCTGGGTGGGGTAGAAGTTATACATACCTGCCACCCAGAGGATCAATTTCATGCAGTTGTGCCATGATACAAAATCAGTAGAACATTTTGGGTTTGTAAAAACTTTACTAAAAGGCAATTTTGGTGGCCATCCATGGAAAAGGACATAGAAAGCTATGTGGCCAGCTGCCAAACATGCACAATGGCTAAGAGGCTGCAAGGGAAGTCACCCGGACTGTTACAACCAGTGGCGAAACCCTGGGAGGGTTACAGATTTGTTTTCCAAAAAGTGCACTTTATCCCTTGCCAAAACATTCCCACTGCAAAAACCTTAGCAAAACTATTCGTGCAGCACATTTACATACTACATGGAGCACCCCAACGCATCTTATCTGATAGGGGAGTGCAATTTACGTAAAAGTTTTGGAAGCAATTTTTATCCCTCTTAGAACTACTCAGGGACTGACATCTAGTCATCATCCTCAGGGGAACAGTCATTCGGAACACGGGAACTCAGTACTTGAGCAATACTTAAGATGCTTTATTAATTTCCAGCAAACAAATTGGACGGACCTACTCCCCTTTGCAGAAGTTGCTTACAATAATGCAGTCCAATGCAGCACAGGCTACACTCCTTTTCAAATAGCCACCAGTCAGAGTTTCAACCCTATGCCAGAACTAATCCCAAACGAACCAGAAATGCCATTGCTGAAAGAATGGATTACACAATTGAAAAAAAAAACCTGGCCAATCGTTAGGAAAGTTTTAGACAAAGCTAGGCAAGCATACAAAATACAGACAGACAAAAAGAGAGTCGATCCCACACCATTCAGGGTAGGAGAGATCGTATATTTAGCTACAAAATACCTAAAATCCCTACAGCCATGTAAAAAACTCAGACCAAAATATATTGGACCTTTTCCAATTAAAAGAATCATAAACCCGGTAATAGTAGAATTAGAATTACACAATAATCTTAGGCAAATACTCCCAATCTTTCACTGCAGTTTGCTAAAAAGGGAACAACAGTCACCCTTACTGCCAAACCGTAAGGTAAAAGAAATCCTAGATTCTAGAAAGTACCACGGAGGAATTAAATACCTAGTAGCTTGGAAACACCTTCCCTCCTCAGAAAACGAGTGGGTCGATAAATGTCACATTAGAGCACCTAAGTTGCTAAAGAGGTTTCATACAGAATATCCCAGGAAACCAGGTTAACATCTATATTTTTGTTCCCTCTATAGGTGGATCTCTCCTATTTTTAAAGGGGGGCAGGATGTCAGAATCCATTTATATTTCATTTCTAACTATCTCTTCTGTGCAAAACCCAAATCTCACCCTTGATCTGAAGTGGGTTCTGACACCGTTCTTTTCAGTACAGGTAGTCCTCGACTTACGATAACTGGCCCCATAATTTCTGTTGTTGTGAGACATTTAGGTGAGTTTTGCCCCATTTTATGATCTTCCTTGCCAAAGTTTTTAATTCCATTTAATTCCATTTAAATCCTGCCCTTCTCCAAAGACTCAGGGCAGCTTACAATCTAAGCACAAATTAAATGTGCTTAGCAATAGCCTTCATTCTATGTATATGCCTGCTTATTAGGGCTTTCGCCCCCCCAAGCGGCATTATTACAAAGTCAGCTTATTGCCCCCAACAATCTGGGTCCTCATTTTACCTACCTCGGAAGGATGGAAGGCTGAGTCAACCTTGAGCCTGGTGGGATGCGAACCTGCACTAATTGCAGGCAGCTGGTGTTACTTAAGGAGGCATTAGCCCACTGCTCCACCAAGGCCACCAAGTTGTTAAGTTAATCACTGCAGTTGATAAGTTAGTAACACAGTTGTTAAGTGAATCCAACTTTCCCATTGATTTTGCTTGTCAAAAGATTGCAAAAGGGGATCATAGGACCTTGGGACACAGCAACGGTCATAAGTATGAACCAGTTGCCAAGCATCTGAATTTTGATCACATTATGGGGATGCTAAAAAGGTTGCAAGTGTGAAAGTGTGAAAAACAGTCATAAGTCCCTTTTTTCAGTGCTGTTGTAACTTGGAACGGTCACTAAATGGACTATTGTAAGTCAAGAACTACCTGTATGCACTTTAAGGAAATTAGAGGACATCCCAGTTTAGATAGCAACAATATCATATTGAAAGTTGAGAGCCAGTTTGGTCTAGTGGTCAAGGCACCAGTCTAGAAAGGGGGAAACTGTGAGTTCTAGTTCTGCCTTAGCATGAAAGCCAGCTGGGTGATCTTGGGCCAGTCTCTCTCACACATATATGTATGTGTGTGTGTGTAGCTCCTGTTACTCGTCCCAGCTTCTGCCAACCTAGCAGTTCGAAAGCACGTAAAAATGCAAGTAGAAAAATAGGGACCACTACGGTGGGAAGGTAACAGCGTTCCGTGTGCCTTTGGCGTCTAGTCATCCCGGCCACATGACCATGGAGACGTCCTCGGACAAGCGCTGGCTCTTCGGCTTTCAATTGAGATGAGCACCAGCCCCTAGAGTTGCAAACGAATAGCACACGTGTGGGGGAACCTTTACCTTATATATATATATATATGTATGTATGTATGTATGTATGTATGTATGTATGTATGTATATATGTATATATGTATGTATATGTATATCCCCTTCATGGATTACTGCCTTGTCGTGGCGAAGGGGCTTGCGTAATTCAATGAAGCTATGAGCTATGCCGTGCAGGGCCACCCAAGACGGAAAGGTCATAGCTGAGAGTTCTGACAAAACGTGATTCACTGGAGAAGGAAATGGCAAACCACTCCAGTATCTTTGCCATGAAAACCCTATGGACAGTACCAAAAGGCAAAACGATATGACGCTGGAAGATGAGCCCCTCAGGTCAGAAGGCGTCCAATATGCTACTGGGGAAGAGCAGAGGGCTAGTACTAATAGCGCCAGAAAGAATGAAGCGACTGGGCCAAAGCCGAAAGGACGCTCAGCTGTGGATATGTCTGGTGGTGAAAGGAAAGTCCGATGCTGTAAAGATTTTTTTCTCCATAGGAACCTGGAATGTAAGATCCATGAATCAAGGCAAGCTGGACGTGGTCAAACAAGAGATGACAAGACTAAACATCGACATCTTAGGTATCAGCGAACTAAAATGGACAGGAATGGGTGAATTTAATTCAGATGACCATCAGGTATACTACTGCGGGCAAGAATCCCTCAGAAGAAATGGAGTAGCCTTCATAGTCAATAAAAGAGTAGGAAAAGCAATACTGGGATACAATCCTCAAAATGACAGAATGATCTCAGTTCGAATCCAAGGCAAACCATTCAATATCACAGTAGTCCAAGTCTATGCCCCAACCACCGGTGCTGAAGAGGATGAAATTGATCGGTTCTATGAAGCCCTACAGCACCTTATAGAACTAACACCCAAAAATGATGTCCTTATCATCATGGGGGATTGGAATGCTAAAGTAGGAAGCCAAAAGATAACTGGAATAACAGGCAAGTTTGGCCTTGGAGTACAAAATGAAGCAGGGCACAGGCTGATAGAATTTTGTCAAGAGAATACGATGGTCATAGCAAACACTCTTTTCCAACAACCCAAGAGATGGCATTACACATGGACATCACCAGACGGTCAACACAGAAATCAGATTGACTATATGCTCTGCAGCCAAAGATGGAGAAGCTCTATACAGTCAATAAAAACAAGACCAGGAGCTGACTGTGGCTCAGACCATGAGCTTCTTGTTGCAAAGTTTAGGCTTAAATTAAAGAAAGTAGGGAAAAGCGCTAGGCCAGTCAGGTATGAATTAAATCATATCCCTGTTCAATATACAGTAGAGGTGACAAATAGATTTAAGGAATTAGATCTGATAGACAGAGTGCCTGAAGAACTATGGACAGAGGTTCGCAACATTGTACAACAGGTAGCAACCAAAACCATCCCAAAGAAAAAGAAATGCAAGAAAGCAAAATGGCTGTCTGAGGAAGCTTTGCAAATAGCTGAGGAAAGGAGGGAAGCGAAAGGCAAGGGAGAAAAAGAAAGATATGCCCAATTAAATGCAGAATTCCAAAGAATAGCTAGAAGAGATAAGAATGCCTTCTTAAATGAACAATGCAAAGAAATAGAAGAAAACAATAGAATAGGGAGGACCAGAGATCTTTTCAAGAAAATTGGAGAGATGAAAGGAACGTTTCATGCAAAAATGGGCATGATAAAGGACCAAAATGGCACGGACCTAACAGAAGCAGAAGAGATTAAGAAGAGGTGGCAAAATTACACAGAAGAACTATACAAGAATGAGCTTAACGTCCGTGATAATCACAATGAGGTGGTCACTGACCTCGAGCCAGACATCCTAGAATGTGAAGTGAAGTGGGCCTTAGAAAAGCTGAGCAACAACAAAGCTAGTGGAGGTGACAGTATTCCAGCTGAGCTATTCAAAATCTTAAAAGACGATGCAGTAAAAGTGCTACACTCAATTTGCCAGCAAATTTGGAAAACTCAACAGTGGCCACAGGATTGGAAAAGATCAGTTTACATTCCAATTCCAAAGAAAGGCAGTGCCAAAGAATGTTCAAACTATCGCACCATTGCACTCATTTCTCATGCTAGTAAAGTTATGCTTAAAATTCTACAAGCTAGACTCCAGCAGTATGTGGATCGAGAAATACCAGAAGTACAGGCAGGATTTTGAAGAGGCAGAGGAAGTAGAGATCAAATTGCTAACATACGCTGGATCATGGAGAAAGCTAGAGAGTTCCAGAAAAACATCTACTTCTGCTTCATTGACTATGCTAAAGCCTTTGATTGTGTGGATCATAACAAACTGTGGCAAGTCCTTAAAGAGATGGGCATAACAGACCATCTTATTTGTCTCTTGAGAAACCTATATGCGGGTCAAGAAGCAACAGTGAGAACTGGACACGGAACCACTGATTGGTTCAAAATTGGGAAAGGAGTCCGGCAAGGCTGTATACTGTCGCCTTGCCTATTTAACTTATATGCAGAGCACATCATGAGAAAGGCAGGGCTAGATGAATCAAAAGTTGGAATTAAGATTGCCGGAAGAAACATCAACAACCTAAGATATGCAGATGATACCACTCTAATGGCAGAAAGTGAAGAAGAACTAAAGAGCCTCTTGTTGTGGGTGAAGAAGGAGAGTGCAAAACCTGGGTTGAAACTTAGCATTAAGAAAACCAAAATCATGGCATCTGTCCCTCTCAATTCCTGGCAAATAGATGGGGAAGAAATGGAGGTAGTGACAGATTTTATTTTCCTGGGCTCCAAGATCACCGCAGATGGGGACTGCAGCCAAGACTGCAGCCAAGACGCTTGCTCCTGGAGAGGAAAGCCATGGCAAATCTAGACAGCACACTAAAAAGCAGAGACATCACCCTGCCAACAAAAGTGCGTATAGTCAAGGCTATGGTCTTCCCAATTGCAATGTATGGCTGTGAAAGTTGGATCATAAGAAAGGCTGAGCGCCAAAGAATTGAAGCCTTTGAACTATGGTGCTGGAGAAGACTTCTGCGAGTCCCTTGGACTGCAAGGCGATCAAACCGGTCAGTCCTAGAGGAGATAAACCCTGACTGCTCTTTAGAAGGCCAGATTCTGAAGTTGAAAATCAAACACTCTGGCCACCTAATGAGAAGGAAGGACTCACTGGAGAAGAGCCTAATGCTGGGAAAGATTGAGGGCAATAGAAGAAGGGGACAACAGAGAATGAGGTGGCTGGATGGAGTCACTGAAGCAGTAGGCGTGAGCTTAAATGGACTCCAGAATATGGTAGAGGACAGGAAGGCCTGGAGGAACATTGTCCATAGGGTCGCGATGGGTCAGACACGACTTCGCAACTAACAACAACAACAAATATGTATATATATATGTTTTCGTAGATTCTCGCGGTGTCTGTATGTGTAGGTCTAGAGTCTCGGGTTTCTTCCCGCGTTCCTTTCATCTTCAGAAAGTTGTGGCGACGTTTCGACGAAATCCCATCCGTCATCATCAGGCCGGAGTGTTCCTCCTGCTGCTTTCAGGAGCAATGCGTGGTCTGTCTGTTCCTTTCCTTTCAACTGCCGGTGGGGCTGTGTTCCGACTGGGTGGAGGCGTGGCTGCTTTCTGATTGGGTGGGGGTGTCCTCCGACTGGGTGGAGGTGTGGTTGTCTTCTGATTGAGTGGAGGCGTGGCTGTCTTCTGATTGGGTGGATGTGTGTTATTGGTTGGAGGCGTGGCTGTCTTCTGATTGGGTGGGGTGTGTTCTGAATGGGTGGGGTTTTTTGTTGTGTCGTAATATCCTGAGTGTTGTGATTTGGTGTCCTGAGGAGTGGGCTGTGTAGTGGCCTCCAGAGCTTTGGCTTGGCTCCGAGTTCGAGGACCCGCCATGCATCTCTGGTATGGGTCAGTCAGGTTCGTGTGTGCGTTCTTCTGCTTGGGTGATAGCACTTTTGCTTGACTTGTTCTGTCTTCTGTGTGGGAGAGTTTTTGTTCTGGGTGTGGATGAGTCTTGCTGGGGCTGGTGGCATTTGGGGTTGTTTGTTGGTTTTTTAAATCCTTGTTTGCTGAAACAAACATCCACCCAATCAGAAGACAGCCACGCCTCCACTCAATCAGAAGACAACCACACCTCCACCCAGTCGGAGGACACCCCCACCCAATCAGAAAGCAGCCACGCCTCCACCCAGTCGGAACACAGCCCCACCGGCAGTTGGAAGGAAAGGAACAGACAGACCACGCATTGCTCCTGAAAGCAGCAGGAGGAACACTCCGGAAAATCCTCACCCAGTTTCACGCAGGCTATTCACTGTTGTGCTGGTTAGTGCCTTTCGACTTCATCTGCAAGTAGCTTGGGCTCATCTACAGGATGTGACCAGCCTTTCTCCTGTCAGGTTAGAAGGCTTCCCCCGAACTGAACAAAACGACCGTCATTCCAGAGTCATCGGGGCAACCTTCTTTCTTCGCTGTCTCTCTATATGTTTGGATATAAAGAGGCCCTAAAGAAAGATTATTAGATGGTGTATTATAGGATTAAATATTGTTGGAATATAGCCAAAAGAATAGATAAAGCTTGTAAAGGGGCCCTATAGTAAGAGGAATAAGATATATAAGTAGTATAATATTTTTAGAATATATGAAATGTTAAAACATTGAGAGGGTCTATTTAAATGAAAAGTTTGGATATTTAAAGGTAATGAATTTTGAGAAAGTTATGACTGATAAGAGTGGTCTGAATACTGAGGGGAAGCTAAGCTTCAATAAGAATCTTGAAAAAGACTTTAATAAATCTTTAAAAAGATTTTAATAAGATGACTTTTATAAATACAATGGAAATAATCTGATTAAAACATGTTATATGTTGATATTATTATATGCATAAATACTAAAAATGTTTACATTCAACTTTATTTTGTACTGAAAATATTAAGAATTATATTTGTTTAATGTAGACAAAAGGAGAATATTATAGGAAGAAGGGAGGATCAAGAATTATATTATCAACATATTAATTGTAGAAATTATCAATGATTGTTTTAAATATATAAACCCAGACAACACACAAAGCACTAAAGACTGTTATTGTAAAAAATTAATAAAATAATTTTTTTTAAAAAGAATATTGTAGAAATGGCTGCCCTGATTCCCCCATTCCAGTAGGTCCACATCCACTTGACAGACCAAAGAAATCTGGGGTGGAAAAACATTTCCCAAGTTAAAGCAAGAATTTTGCTGCTTTAAGGCATGTGCAGCTTGATTAATCCTGAACAAGAATTAATTCTCTGCCTATTATTAAACTTTGTTTAAAGCAAAGGGGTGCAGAGCCATTCTAAGAAATCTGCTCTCCCAATCACATGATTTGAACCGTGAAAGAAAGGGAGGGGGGAAAAAGGTTGGCTCCCAATTACTTTTTTTCTTTTGCTTCTGTAACATTTTAGGAATTAAGATGATTCAAAACCTGCTAAGAACCATCTAGGGATGTTGAAGTGTATTAGATAGACATTTTAACTTTTGTAACTGACAGTTATTGTGTGTCTTCACCACCCATCTGCATTCTCAAAAGCTGCAAATGTTCTTGTTTTGGGGCCAGTGGAACTCTTGACTCCCCCCCTTGAGCTTCTGATTTATCAATTTTGTTTTATTGTCTTTGCACATGTCCTATATACTCACTGCTAATACACAAAAAACCTGTACCATCTCAGACAAGTGACTGTTCAGTCTCTTCTTAAAACCTCCAGTGATGGAGCACCCATGATTTCAGAAGGCAAGCTGTTCCACTGGTTAATTGTCCTCACTATTAGGAAGTTTCTCCTTAATTCCAGGTTGCTTCTCTTTGATCAGTTTCCAACCATTGTTTCTTATCCTGCCCTCTGGTACTTTAGAGCAGGGGTGTCAAACTGCCGGCCCATGGGCCGGGGGTGTCATCTGGAAGCCGTGCCTACCCCATTGCCGGCAATGGCAAAACTGCCCCGATACGTTGTGCGACTTGTGACATCACAAGTTTGACATGTCTGCTTTAGAGAATAATTAGACCCCCTCTTTTTTGTGGCAGCCTCTCAAATACTGGAATATTGCTATCATGTCACCCTTATTTCTTCTTTTCTTTAGACTAGCCAATCCCAAGTCCTGCAGCTGCTCTTCATATGTTTTAATCTCTAGGCCTTGTATCATCTTAGCTGCTCTTCTCTGAACCTTTTCCAAGGTCTCAACATCTTTCTTGTAGTATGGTGACCAAAACTGGTTGCAGTATTCCAGGTGTAGTCTCACTAGGGTTTTATAAAGTGCTACTAATACTTCATGTGATCTTGATTCTATGCCTCTGTTTATACAATCAGCTCTGCTTTCTCCCTATTGCTTGTTACTTCCTTGCCATCTTCTCTCTTTAGTGGACCTACAGTTTCCTTGATTTTTTCATGTTATTAATATGTTGAAAGATACTTTTTTATTATCCTTGATTTCTGTTACAAGTTTTTGTTCATTCTGAGCCTTTGCTTTCGTTTGCATGTTCTGACTGTCCGCGGATAACCAGCCTTATTTATGTGTCCCTCTTTCCATTTTTTGTACTTGTCCTTTTTGTCTTTCAGTTTGTCTGAGATCTTTGTGCAGCCATGCTGGTTTCTTCTTGCCTCTCTTGTTTTTCTTTTTCAATAGTATTGTGTTGGACTGGGCTTTTATGATAACATTTTTCAGAGTTTCCCATGCTTCTTGAGTTGTTTTCCCCTTTAGGATTTTCATCCCTGGAATCTTTCCTAGGTTCTCTCTGAGTTCGTTAAAATCAGCTCATTTGAAGTTTAAGACATTAGTTGAATTATTTTCTATTGCTTGTGTTCACATTATATTGAATTCTAGTATGACATGGTCACTTTCCCCCAAGGTCCCAGTAACATCAACTCCCTCTATCACTTCTTCTCTATTACTAAGAATTAGGTCCAGTATAGCTTTACTTCAAATTCCTTCCTCTACCTTTTCAAACTTGGAAACTGTCCTATCTATAAACAAATCACTAGTCTACAAGGACAGATTATTTATCTAGGGTCTGTAATCTGTGCTCTTCAGGCAGAAATTAGGTGTCCAGTTCTACTCTATTAGAGCTTACGCGCTATCAGCCCCCTCTACCACAAAGATTCTGCAGGAGAAGGGCAGTGTGGACAACCATGGGATCTGGCAGGGTGAGAGCTGTGAACCATAAACACAAAGCTTTCGTTGTGTTGGTGATTCAATTATAAGGGATGTAAATTTAGAAAAGGACACAGAGTTTCCAGGTGCTACTACCAGTCAGGACAAGAACCATATTCTTAAAATAGTCAAGAATGCCAGCAAGGACTGTGATGTGGAGGCTATTGTACATCTTGGCACTAATGATCTGTCCCAAAAAGATGTACTCTCTGTGCAGAATCATTTCCAGAGCTTGGGGCAGGAATTTAGCAGGATAGGCTGTAGGCTTACTTTTTCAGAGGTTTTACCAGTGTATAAGGAGCAAAATGGAAAAGGCCAGCGTACAGCAGAACTCAATATGTGGCTAAAGGAATGGTGTAAAGGGGAAGGCTTTGGTTATATTAGTCACGATGTCTGTAGCTGGTCCAATGAAAAAATGTACAAAAGAGATGGTTTGCATCCATCAAAGAAAGGGACTGAGTTACTCGGCAACACATTCACAGATTTTCTGGAGGAATATTTACACTAAACAACAGGGACAGTGAGTTAATTTATTAAGAACATCCCTGTCCCCAGCAATCTAAAAATTATAGGGCTATCAGTGCATTTAACATAGATGTGTGTGTGGACAAGAATATCAACCTTGCTGTCAAGCAAAATCAAGCTTTTAATAGCGAGTGCCACACAAAGTGCACTAACCAAACAGGTAGTAAGAAAATAGGGGAACTTAGGCACCACACAGGTTATGTAGAAAGTAAACACAGGGTCGGTCATAAAGGACTCAAATGTCTATACACAATGCACAGAGTATGAACAATAAACAGGGTGAACTAGAAATTCAGGTTAATGAGGGCAGATATGATATTGTTGCCATTACGGAAACATGGTGGGATGAAACCCACAAATGGAACACATAGCTAGAGGGATTTAAATTATTTAAAAGAAACAGACCAAATAAAAGAGGAGGTAGAATTGCTCTCTATATAAGAAATAACTACATCTCTACAGAAATAGAGCACAACAATGATGAAAACTGTCTTGAATGCATTTGGGTCAATATAAAAAGGGAAAAAATGACATTACCATAGGTGTATACCTATGTATACACCCAACCAAACAGAGGTAATAGATGGACTTTTTGTTAGTCAGTTAACTAAAGTATGTAGCAAGCACATCACAATAGTAATGGGGGTCTTTAATTACCTTGACATCAACTGGGAGACAGACTCTGCACCAAGTGGAAGATCAAACATATTCCTGACAAACCTAGCAGACAACTTTGTCTCCCCAAAAGTAGAGAAGGGAACTAAGGGATTAGTCATGTTGGATCTAATTCTCACTAACAAAGATGAAATGATAGAAGGTGTTGAAGCCACAAGAACCTTGGGGGGAAAGTGATCATGCAGTATTGGAATTCAACATTATTTTTATTTTATTTTATTTAGTTATATTTATATACCGCCCTATTCCCTGAGGACTCAGGGCGGTTTACAGGGAATTAAAATCCAAAATACAAAACTTAAGAACCTAATTAAAAATATTAAATTGGCCCTGTAGTCGATTAAAAAGAACCCCAAATTAAAATTTCTCCTCAGTCTGGGCCCGAGAGCTCGAAGAGCCAGGTCTTCAGGCCCCGGCGGAATGATCGGAGGTCGGGGGCAGTTCTCAGCTCCACCGGCAGCTGGTTCCAGAGGGCAGGCGCTCCCACAGAGAAGGCCCTATCCCTGGGTGTCACCCACCGGCAGTCTCTTACCGGCGGGACCCTGAGCAGACCCTCCCTGTGGGAGCACGCTGGGCGAAGGGCATTTGATGCCGGCAGCAGGTGTTCCCTCAGATATCCCGGACCCAGGCCATGTAGGGCTTTATAGGTGATAACCAGCACCTTGAATTTCACCCGGAGGGCAACCGGAAGCCAATGCAGCTCACGGAGTAGAGGTGTTACATGGGAGTATCGGGAAACCCCCATTACAACTCGCGCGGCCGCATTCTGCACCAGTTGAAGCCTCTGAGTGGTCTTCAAGGGCAGCCCCATGTAGAGAGCGTTACAGTAGTCCAAACGGGAGGTCACAAGCGCATGAGTAACTGTGCGTAGGGCGTCTCGGTCCAGATAGGGACGCAACTGGCGCACCAGGCGAACCTCGGCAAAAGCCCCCCTGGTCACGGCTCCTATATGGTCTTCGAAATTGAGCCGTGAATCCAGGAGGACGCCCAAGTTGCGAGCCCTATCGACGGGGGGTAACACCTCACCCCCCATCATTAAGGATGGAATAACTTGGTTAACCCGAGATGCCGATATGCACAGCCACTCAGTCTTGGCGGGATTGAGACGAAGCCTGTTTCTCCCCATCCAGACCTGAACCGCCTCCAGGCACCGGGACATCACGGAGAGGGCAACATTATGGAAGCACAAGCAATAGAACACAGTCAAACTAAGGTCTTGGACTTTAAGAGAGCTAATTTCAATAAACTTAGAGAGAGCTTGGGAAGGAATCCATGGATGAGAATCCTCAAGGGGAAAACAACTCAAGAAGCTTGGGAAATTTTGAAAAGTGAGATTATAAAAGCCTAGTCTAGCACAATACCAACAAAGAAGAAAAATAACAGCTCTCAAAAAACCAGCGTGGCTGCATAAAGAACTCTCTGATCAATTGAAAGATAAAAAGGACAAGTATAAAAAGTGGAAAGAGGGGCACATAACTAAAGCAGAATATCAGCAAATAGTCCAAGCCTGCAAAGATGAAGTGAGGAAAGCTAAGACTCAAAATGAACTAAGGCTTGTCACCAAAGTCAAAAATAACCAAAAAAGAGCTTCTTTCAACATGTGATAAACAAGAAAAAGGTTAAGGAAATGATTGTTCCATTAGTGGGTGAAAGTGGCAAGAAGGTGACAAGCAACAGGGAGAAAGCAGAACTATTTAACTTGTTTTTTACATCTGTCTTTACACAAAGGGAAAAACCAGTCCAACCTATCAAAAACAGTGCCATAAAAAACAGAAACACAAGTTAATATAGGCAGGAAAATGGTAAATGAGCACTTGTCCAGCCTAGATGAGTTCAAATCACCAGGACCAGATGGATTACACCCCAAGGTTCTCAAGGAACTGGCAGATGTAATCTCAGGACCGCTGAACTATATTTTTCAAAGATCCCGGAACACTAGAGAACTACCAGAGGACTGGAAAAAAGCTGATGTAGTTCCCATCTTCAAAAAAGAAAAAAAATGGATCCAGGAAATTACAGACCAATCACCTGACCTCAATACCTGGGAAGATTCTGGAAAAGATAATCAAACAACAAATCAGCGAACACCTAGAGGCAAACAGTCATTTCTAAAAGACAACATGGGTTTGTCAAAAACAGATCATGCCAGACAAATCTTATTGACCAAGTGACAAAATCAGTAGAATGTAAAGTGAAGTGGGCCTTAGGAAAGCTGAACAACAACAAAGCTAGTGGAGGTGACAGTATTCCAGCTGAGCTATTCAAAATCTTTCCTGGGGAGGAAAGCTATGGCAAATCTAGACAGCATACTAAAAAGCAGAGACATCACCCTGCCAACAAAAGTGTGTATAGTCAAAGCCATTGTTTTCCCAGTTGCAATGTATGGCTGTGAAAGTTGGACCATAACAAAGGCTGAGCACAAAAAAATTGAATTATGGTGCTGGAGAAGACTCCTGCGAGTCCCTTGGACCGCAAGGCATTCAAACCAGTCAGTCCTAGAGGAGATCAACCCTGACTGCTCTTTAGAAGGCCAGATCCTGAAGTTGAAACTCTCTCCTGACCTCACTGGGCAAAACAGTGGAGCCCAAGCAAGGCGCAGCAGACAGAAAAGCGGCTGAATGGCCCTGCCACGAAAGAGTGGGGTGGAAAGAGAGTCGGGCGAGATGGCAGCGGTATGCTTGGAGGAGGGGAACCCAAGGAAGTTGCAGCAGATGGAAAAATGGCCGAACGGCCTTGCCACGAAAGAGTGGGGTGGAAAGAGAGTCGGCTGAGAAAGCAGCAGTGTGTTCGGAGGAGGGGAGCCCAAGGAAGTTGCAGCAGATGGAAAAAGGGCCGGATGGCCCTGCTGCGAAAGAGTGGGGTGGGGCCGGGTGGCTCTCCAGCGTAGCAGACGGTCGGAATCGACCACCGGTCCTTCGTTGCTGTTTAAACTGCGGAGCAGCCGACAATCAGCTGCTCCACGGTGTGAAAACCCCACTCCTTGGGTGAAGGGGGGAGGGAGAGTTCCCTGGTAGGGGTAGAGCCCCCTAGAGCCCCAGAATGTTTGTTCTGGGGTTTGAAGGGTGAGGGCTCCTCCAAAGCCTGGGAATCTCCAGAGCGGAGGACTCTTCTGCTATCAGCAGAACAAGACGCTGAATCCACTCCTGCCGGATCTGATTGACATCTAGAAACATTGTTGCAGCAGAGCAGATTCAGGAGTCGTACAAATAGCAAGTACAAGGATTTAACTCGAAAAATAATTTTTTTTCCGTCTTGTTCACTACTTGGAAAAGAAAGGGAAAATGGCACCCAAGTGAACAGGGAAAAGAGAGGGGAAGATTTTTTTTTATAGGAAGTGAAGGGTTTTTTTTCCTCTCTCACTTTTTTATAGTGAAAGTGTTTGCTGGGAGATTGAGGAGGAATTGGACTTAAAATTTGCTCTGCCCAAACTTACAAGATTTGGTTTTAGTTGTTAAAGGAGAAGAAAAGTGAAAGTGTGTACGGAGAGTTAATTGGCTATAAAATGGCTTCTAAGCCTCCTAGAATCCCTGTTACTAAAAGTGCAGGGACATCGCCTGTTCAGCAATCTGGATTGCAGTCTTTGACATCATCCCCCACAGCTTCTCCACCTGTAACGTTAAAGGACTTACAAGATGCTTTAAAGTGGCCTTAGCCACTCAGTCTGAAAAAAATGACTGAAAAAATAACTGAACAGGTGGCTGTGTTTATTGAGGATAAGAACAAGGAAATGTGGGAGGACATTCTGTTAGCACTTCAGGGGCTAGCAGGATGTATTGAGACTCTGAATGAACGGGTGGAAGAAGTGAAACAAAATAATTTGACGTTGGAGGCCAAAATGGGTGAAGTTGAATTTAAAATGGATAAAACGGATGAAGAGGTTGTGATGATACAATATAGAGATATGGAGTTTGCCCTGAGGATCAGAGGTTTGAAAGAGAATCCTCAGGAGAATTTGTAAGAGATGCTGGTGGATGCCTTGGTACCTAATTTGGGGTTTCAAGCCGAAGATTTCTTTGGCGAGATAAAGTTTTCAGAGTTAACTCTTGGATTGCCAGGCAGAGGAAATTGCCAAGAGATGTGGTGGTGTATTTTACGAAGAGAGAGATAAGAAATGAGATTATTCAATTTTTTTATAATAAGAGATTTAAAATTGCTGGTCAGGAGGTTTTGATTCTGAAAGAGATTCCCCCAAAAGTTTTGAGAAAAAGAAAAGATTTTGCTTTTTTGGCAGAAGAATTGAAAAAACAACAGCTTCAGTTCAGATGGGAGATACCAAGGGGATTGTGGTGAATTATGCTGGAATAAGATACCGTCTTAATACAGTTTTGAAGGCATGAGATTTTTATACTAATGTATTGAAAGCAGGTTCACCGCCATCTTCAGAAGATAAAGAAGGAAAGGATGAAGGAGAGCGGCAGTCACAAGAAAAACAGCAATCTTCTGAAACTGTGCAACCCTTGGCTTTAGTAGAAGAACCTATGTCTCAAAGAATAACATGGGCTGCATCTAGACGTAAGGCAGAACAACAACGATGAACAGGATCAATGTTTGATGATTACAACTCAAGAATCAAGTGACGGAGAATTGAGCCTTGTTCAGTACCATCAGATGCAGTATGCTATTAGAATTAGGGGCTTAAAAGAGAATCCTAAAGAAGATTTAAAGCAGCTGATCTCTGAGGCTTTGGAAGCGGTATTGGGCCAGCCAGCATCTGAAATTGAGGGAAGTATGGATAAAATCTTTCGCGTAAATTCATGGATTGCAAGACAGAGGAAGCTACCTAGAGATGTGGTGGTCTACTTTACAAAGAGAGCAATTAGAGATGAAGTTATTCAAGCTGCTTACGATACTAAATTTGTGGTTGCTGAGCAAGAAGTCCTGGTTTTAAAAGAGATTCCTCCAAAGATTTTAAGGAGAAGGAAAGATTTTGCATTCCTTGCACAGGAACTTAAGAAATGTGATATCAAGTTTAGATGGGAGATTCCAGTCGGAATGGTGGTGATGCACGAAGGTAAAAGACATCGTCTGGCTACTGTGACTCAGGCACGTGATTTTTACAGCAATGTGTTAAAAGCAACCCCCCTATCACTTCTGGAAGCTGCAAAGGGATATGGCGAGGGAAAGCCTCAAGATGCTGAAGGTAGACAGACAGAGGAGAATGGTGCTGGAGGGGATCAAGTTACAGTTTCATCGGCTGCTGCTGGAGAGCAGAGGATGACACGTGCCGCCTTAAGACGAGCGAGACAAGAGCAAGAGCAAGACCAGCAGAAAGTTATGGAGCCTCCAAAGCGTACTTACAGTGAAGCTGTGGGAGGGGCGCGGCCCAAAGAAGTTACAGGGGTCATTGCAGACGTGCTCCAAAAGCTTCGGGACGCCAAGAATGGCGACTAAATTTCTAACTTGGAATGTTAATGGATTAAATTCACCACAGAAGAGAAAGAAAGTTTTTCAATATTTAAAACAATTTAAGACTGATGTTATTTGTTTGCAAGAAACGCATATTAGGGTTATGGACCAAAAGTACTTATCGAACTCAAGGTTGGGTACGCAATTTGTTGCTTCTGCGATGAACAAGAAAAATGGAGTGGTTGTCTACGTTAAAAGTACTCTAACAGCGGAATTAATTGAAGTAGATAAGCAAGGAAGATATGTTATGATAGATTTGCTGCTAGAAGGTAAAAAAACGCTTTTAGTTGGATTGTATGCTCCTAATCAACAACAAGCTGACTTTTTTAACTTACTACACACAAAGGTTACCCAATTGGATTATAAATCTTTTATTTTTATGGGAGATTGGAATGGTGTCCTAGACGTACAGATGGACAAAGCTGGTTTTTTCAAGCGTGTCCCGAGTCATGCTAGATTGCCTAAATCTTTTTTTGAAATGAAGGATGATTTGGAATTGCGAGACATTTGGCGCGATACACATTTACATGAAAAGGATTATACTTTTTTTTCTGATAGACATCAATCTTTTTCTAGGATTGACTTTATTTTATTGACCAATGACTTTTTTTCTAGGATTAAGAAGGTAAAGATCTGTGCAAGAACTATTTCTGACCATAGTCCAGTTTGGTTAGAGATCAACAAGGACAATAGGGATAGGCGCTCTTGGCGCGTAAATGAGAACTTGTTTAGAAATCAGAGAAATGTGGAAGAATGTAAACAGCAGATGAAGGATTTCTTTGAAATTAATATGAATAAGGATACCTCTATGGACATGGTTTGGGATGCTAGCAAGGCCTACATGAGAGGGGTGTTGATATATATGAACAATAAATACAGACGTACTTTGGAAGTCAGAAGGAAAGAACTGGAGAATGAAATTAGGGAAAAAGAAAAGGCCCTAATTTTGAACCCATTGGATGTGAAGATTAAGGAGGTCATTAACCTATTAAGAGGACAATTTGATAAGTTGATGGCTGATCAAGTGGCAACCAATCTACGGTTTGCTAGGCATAATACTTTTTGCAATGCTAATAAGCCAGGCAGATGGCTAGCCTACAGGTTAAGGAAAAAGCAAAGGGCTTCTAATATAGATAAAATTGAATATAAGGGAAAGGTTGTGTTTCAACAGGATCTTATTAAGGAAGTCTTTGTGGATTTTTATTCTAAACTATATGCTAAGGAGAAGATTAATGAAACAGACATTGATGTATATTTGAAGAATGCTAGCATCCCGGTTCTTACGCAAGAACAAAAGGAGGAGATTAATCAATTGATAACAGAAGAAGAAATTCTTATAGCAATTAAGGAACTGAAGGTGGATAAAGCGCCAGGTACGGATGGTCTGACTGCGGCTTATTACAAAAATCTACAATTGGAGCTGATAAAGCCGTTAAAGGAATTGTTTCAGACAATTCAGAGGGGGGGAAAGGTGCCTCCGTCTTGGAGAACTGCTTTTATTTCTTTGATTCTGAAGGAAGATCAAGATGCTACTCAAGTAAAAAACTATAGACCAATATCACTTTTAAATACAGACTACAAGATATTTGCCAAGGTGTTAGCTAATAGACTGATGAGGGTTCTGCAACAGGTGATTCATGGGGATCAAACCGGGTTTATTAGTGGTAGACAAATGAAAAATAATGTGAGGCATATAGTTGATGTGGTGGAGTTTTTGGAAAGGAACAACCAGATCCCTGCGGCGCTAATTTTTCTAGATGCTGAAAAAGCTTTTGATCAATTGAATTGGCAATTTTTGATGAAAGTTTTAGATAAAATGAATTTTGGGGATAAATTTTTGCAACCAATTAGGGCATTATATCAAAAACAAACTGCCCGAATAATAGTTAACAATAGTTTGACTGAAGTATGCAATATTGAAAAGGGCACAAGACAAGGGTGTCCGTTATCACCTTTATTATTTGTTTTAACATTGGAGATATTATTGGTAAAAATACGGAATTCGGAAAAAATTAAGGGTATTCAAATTAGAGATCAGGATTATAGACTGAGGGCGTTTGCAGACGATCTGGTTGTTACGGTGACTCAGCCAGAAAACTCTGTTGTGGACCTGATGGAGATAATAATGCAATATGGGAAGGTTTCTGGATTTAAGGTTAATGCACAAAAAACCAAAATTTTGGCCAAAAATATGACAGCATCGCAAAAGGCCCTTTTAGAAGGACTAACTGGATTTGAGATTGTTAAAAGGGTCAAATATTTGGGGGTGTATTTGTCACCCTCTAATACAAAGTTATATAAAAATAACTATGAAAAGTTATGGGGAAAAATTCAAAAAGAATTGGAGGGCTGGGAAAAACTGCAATTGTCTTTGTTGGGAAGAATTGCAGCAGTGAAAATGAATGTCCTGCCTAAATTTTTATTTTTATTTCAAATGATACCGGTCCTTAAAAAAGATTCTAATTTGGAAGAATGGCAACGGGGTATCAATAAATTTGTCTGGGCAGGGAAAAGGCCACGAGTTAAACTTAAGATTATGCAGGATACTCGTGAAAGAGGTGGTCTTAAAATGCCTAATCTTAAATTATATTATGAAGCTGCTGCGTTATCAGGAATAAGTGATTGGATTAATTTGACACAAGAGAGATTATTAAATCTTGAGGGCCATGACTTGTTATTTGGCTGGCATGCATATTTGTTGTATGATAAGAAGGTAGATAATGTGTTTAAAGTGCATATTTTAAGACAGGCATTGTTGAGAGTTTGGAAGAAGTATAGACATAAGCTAGATTACAAGATGCCGTTGTGGGCAATCCCAAAACACGCAATAGAAAACATAAATGTTGGCTTCAAATATGATGTGACTACGTATAAGGAGATTTTAAGTTTGGAAAGAAATGTCTGGTGTTTCAAGCCGTACAATCTCTTGCGAGATGAGAAGATCGTTCAAACTTGGTTTCAATATACTCAGTTACGGGCCAGGTGGAAAGAAGATCAGAAAATTGGTTTTGCAATGACTGATGAAAATTTGTTTTTTTTTTATTGAAAAGTTTTAACATACAGTTTATCTTTAACAGTCCCGCCTCCCCCTCCCCTCTCCCTCCCTCCCTACCCCTCCCCCCCTCCCCCCCCCGACTTCCCAGAGCTAAATACAAGGTATAGAAAAGAAAAACAATCATAAACAAACATATGCTAACAACCAAAAACTCTAAAATCCATCACTCTCTAGCTTATACAGGATAGTACAAATCTTAATGATATTAAATATATATAAAAAAGAAAAAAGAAAGGAAAAAAGGAAATAAAGAAAGAGAAAGCAAAGGAAGACTTATTCAAATGCTACATGAAACTTCTTAACCCTGTATTTGTTCTGGATGTACTCAACCCATTTTCTCCATTCCATAATATAACGTTCTTGCGAGTGATCTTTCAAGTAAGCCGAGATCTTTGCCATCTCCGCCAGGTCGGAAACCTTTAAAGTCCATTCTTCTATAGTCGGCAGTTCCTCTTTCTTCCAATACTGACCTATTAAAAGTCTTGCTGCCGTGATTAAATTCAACATCAACTTAGTGTCCACAACCGTAGCATCTGTAATTATTCCCAACAAGAAGAGTTGCGGACAAAACTTTATCCTTTGCTTGAAAATCTTCTGCATATTCCACCAAATTTTTATCCAGAAGGCCTTAACCTTTTTACAAGTCCACCATACATGAAAATATGTTGCATCTTCATCACCACACCTCCAACATTTTGGTTGATAATTCGGATACATACTTGCAAGCTTTTTAGGATCTAAATGCCATCTATAAAACATTTTATAAAAGTTCTCTCTTAGATTTTGAGCTTGTGTAAATTTTACATTCCTCACCCAAATCTTTTCCCACGTGTCCATTGTAATAACTTCTTGAATATTTTGGGCCCATTTTATCATACAATCCTTAACAAGTTCTGTTTCTGAGTCAATCTCTATCAATGCAAGATATATCCGTTTAATATGTGCTGGACCCTGATTTCTGATTTGCTTTATCAGATTTTCATCAGTCATTGTAAAACCATTTTTCTGATCTTCTTTCCACCTGGCCCGTAGCTGAGTATATTGAAACCAATTCTGAACAATCTTCTCATCTCGCAAGAGACTATATGGTTTCAAACACCAGACATTTCTTTCCAAGTTTAGAATCTCCTTGTACGTAGTCACATCATGTTTGAAACCAGCATGTATATTTTCTATTGCGTGTTTTGGAATTGCCCACAGTGGTATCTTGCAGTCTAACTTATGTCTGTACTTCTTCCAAACTCTCAGCAATGCCTGTCTTAAAATATGCACTCTAAACACATTATCTACCTTCTTATCATACAACAAATATGCATGCCAACCAAACAACAAGTCGTGGCCCTCAAGATTTAATAATCTCTCTTGTGTCAAATTAATCCAATCACTTATACCTACTAACACAGCAGCTTCATAATATAATTTAAAATTAGGCATTTTAAGACCACCTCTTTCACGAGTATCCTGCATGATCTTAAGTTTGACTCGTGGTCTTTTCCCTGCCCAAACAAATTTATTGATACCTCTCTGCCATTCCTCCAAATTAGAATCTTTCTTAAGAATCGGTATCATTTGAAATAAAAACAAAAATTTAGGCAGGACATTCATTTTCACTGCTGCAATTCTTCCCAGTAAAGACAATTGCAATTTTTCCCAACTCTCCATTTCTTTTTGGATTTTTCCCCATAATTTTTCATAATTATTTTTATATAATTTTGTATTAGAGGGCGACAAAAGCACCCCCAAATATTTGACCCTTTTGACAATCTCAAATCCAGTTAACCCTTCTAGAAGGGCCTTTTGCGATGCTGTCATGTTTTTGGCCAAAATTTTAGTTTTTTGTACATTAACTTTAAATCCAGAAACCTTCCCATATTGCATTATTATCTCCATCAGGTCCACAACAGAGCTCTCCGGCTGGGTCACTGTAACAACCAGATCATCTGCAAACGCTCTCAATCTATAATCCTGATCTCTAATCCGTATACCCTTAATTCTTTCCGAATTTCGTATTTTTACCAATAATATCTCCAATGTTAACACAAATAACAAAGGCGATAGCGGGCACCCTAGCCTTGTACCCTTCTCAATACTACAAGCTTCAGTCAAGCTGTTGTTAACTATTATTCGGGCAGTTTGTTTTTGATATAATGCCCTAATTGGTTACAAAAATTTATCCCCAAAATTCATTTTATCTAAAACTTTCATCAAAAATTGCCAATTCAATTGATCAAAAGCTTTTTCAGCATCTAAAAAAATTAGCGCCGCAGGGATCTGGTTGTTCCTTTCCAAAAATTCCAACACATCAACTATATGCCTCACGTTATTTTTCATTTGCCTACCACTAATAAACCCAGTTTGATCCCCATGAATCACCCGTTGCAGAACCCTCATCAATCTATTAGCCAGCACCTTAGCAAATATCTTGTAGTCTGTATTTAATAGTGATATCGGTCTATAGTTTTTTACTTGAGTAGCATCTTGGTCTTCCTTCGGGATCAGAGAGATAAAAGCAGTTCTCCAAGATGGAGGCACCTTTCCCCCTCTCTGGATTGTCTGGAACAATTCCTTTAACGGTTTAACCATCTCTAATTGTAAATTTTTGTAGTAGGCCGCAGTCAAACCATCTGTACCTGGCGCTTTGTCGACCTTCAACTCCTTAATTGCTGTAAATATTTCTTCTTCTGTAATCAATTGATTAATCTCCTCTTTTTGTACTTGCGTAAGAACCGGGATGCTAGCATTCTCCAAATACTCATCAATATCTTTTTCATTAATCTTCTCCTTAGCATATATTTCTCTTCTGTGGTGAATTTAATCCATTAACATTCCAAGTTAGAAATTTAGTCACCATTCTCTTCAATTCTCTCCTCCATTTTTGCCAATTTATCACCCAATGTTACTAAAATTACCTGGGCATGTTTTTCAAGGGCATCTTGTAAATCCTTCGATGTCAATGCAGCAGGAGGAAGCAAGGCTTGCAACGATGTCTGTTGCACCGGAGAAGTTCCAGCACTCCGAAGGGTTTTTGAGGGAGGTTTAGCCGCCATCTTTTACTTTCACTTGTGACGTACTTTCACTTTAAGTTTAAAAAGTCCATTAAGCTCGAGAGTAAAAATAAAGATCCTCTTCACCTTTTCCTCTTGTACCGCTCTGCCTGCTCCTTTTATTCCAAGGTCTTTCCTTCTGGCAGGGGTGGTCGTAAACGCCTGGCTCTGCTCCAAGAAATCCGGAGCAGAGACGCTGACCAGCTGGGAGCAACCCAGGCTACGGGGGAGTTCGATCCTTCAGCCGCCCAAGCTTTAAACTCAGGCGGCCCCGGAGAACTCGACCCCTACCTGGGGCCTCACCCCCGAGGAGGGGGCTTCAAATTCACCCGAACAGCTGATCGGCGCTGTTTCGGGTGAAATCTACACAGCTGAGCCGCGGGCAGCCCGAAAAGGCTGTCTCCGGCGCTCCGCCGCCACCGGTTTTGCAATGACTGATGAAAATTTGATAAAGCAAATTAGAAACCAGGGTCCAGCACATATTAAACGGATATATCTTGCATTGATAGAAATTGATTCAGAAACAGAACTTGTTAAAGACTGTATGATAAAATGGGCTCAGAATATTCAAGAAGTTATTACAATGGAGACGTGGGAAAAGATCTGGGTGAGGAACGTAAAATTCATGCAAGCCCAAAACCTAAGAGAGAACTTTTATAAAATGTTTTATAGATGGCATCTAGACCCTAAAAAGCTTGCAAGTATGTATCCGAATTATCAGCCTAAATGTTGGAGGTGTGGAGGCGAAGACGCAACATATTTTCATATATGGTGGACCTGCAAAAAGGTTAAGGCTTTTTGGATAAAAATTTGGTGGAATATGCAGAAGATCTTTAAGCAAAGGATAAAGTTTTGTCCGCAACTGTTTTTGTTGGGCATAATTACAGAAGCTACTATGGTGGACGTTAAGTTGATGCTGAACTTAATCACAGCAGCAAGACTTTTAATAGGTCAATATTGGAAAAAGGAGGAACTGCCGACTATAGAAGAATGGACTTTAAAAGTTTCTGACCTGGTGGAAATGGCAAAGATATCGGCTTATTTGAAAGATCATTCGCAAGAACGTTATATTATGGAGTGGAAAAAGTGGATTGATTATATTCAGAACAAATATGGGACTAAGAAATTTCATTTAGCATTTGAGTAAGTTTCCTTTTCTGTTTTCTTTTCTTTTTATATGTAATATTAATATTGCTTGTAATTATTTTATATGAGCTAGAGGGTGATAGAATTAATAGTTTATTGTTGTTAGCATATGGATGCTTATGATTGTTCTTTGTTCTTATACCCTGTATTTAGCTCTAGGAAGTCGGGGGGGAGGGGGGAATGGGTGGGAGGGATAGGGAGGGTTAGGTAGGGGTGGGGGGAGGGGGGGATTGTTAAAGTTAAAATGTACTGTAAAACTTTTCAATTTTTAAAAAAAAGAATCAAGTGAAGCAGTGGGAGGAGCGAGGCCGAAGAGACATATCTCTGAAGATCTTCAGGAGGTGCTCCGGAGGCTTCAAGTCGCAAAGGATGGCGATAAAATTCCTGACTTGGAATGTTAATGGTTTGAATTCACCACAAAAGAGGAAGAAAATATTTCAGTATTTGAAACATTTTAAAAATGACGTTGTATGTTTGCAAGAGATGCATATTCGGGTATCTGATCAGAAATATTTGATAAATTTGAGACTGGGTACACAATTTATTGCATCCACTCCAGAGAAGAAAAATGGTGTAGTAATATATGTGAAGAAGAGTCTGATAGCCAAATTAATTGAAGCAGATATACAAGGAAGATATATTATTATTGAACTTTTGATTGAAGGGAAGAAAATACTTCTAATTGGAATATATGCTCCTAATCAACAACAAGAAGAATTTTATAAATTGCTACGTAACAAAATAATTCAATGGGATTACAAGTCTTGTATTTTAATGGGAGACTGGAATGATGTTATGGACACGCAGAAGGATAAGAAAGGATCTTTTAAAATACTACTAATCATGCTAGATTGCCTAAATCTTTCTTTGATTTGAAAGATGATTTGGAATTGAGAGATATTTGGAGAGAAAGAAACGTGGATGAAAAGGATTTTACTTTTTTTTCTGACAGACATCAGTCCTTTTCTAAGATTGATTTTATATTAATTACTAATGATTTTTTTTCTAGGATTAAGAAGATCAAGATATGTCCAAGAACTTTTATCGGACCATAGTCCAGTTTGGATGGAATTGGATAAGGGTAATGGTGACAGAAGATCATGGAGATTAAATGAAAATGTATTTAGATATGTAGAAAATGTGGAAGAATGTAAAAAGCAGATAAAGAATTTTTATTACAAATATGCATAAAGGTACTTCTATTGAAATGGTATGGGATGCAAGTAAAGCTTATATGAGAGGAGTCTTAATATATTTGAACAATAAATATAGACGTAGAATGGAATTTAAGTGTAATGAAATAGAGGAGAAAATAAAGAGGAAAGAGAAAGCTTTTATTATGGATCCATCTGATAAGAGGCTAAAAGAATCAATTAATTTGTTAAGAGGTCAGTTTGATATGCTATTGGCGGACCAGGTGGCAACTAATTTAAGATATGCTAAACATAATATTTTTAATAACGCAAATAAACCTGGTAGGTGGTTAGCTTATTTATTAAGGAAAAACAAAGATCTCGTCATATAGATAAGATAGAGTATAGGGGTAAAGAAGTGTTTCAGCAAAATCTCATTAAAAAGGCCTTTGTTGAATTTTATTCTAAGCTGTATGCAAGGGATAAAAGTCAAGGTTTAGACATAGATAGTTATTTGCAAGGAGTGAATATCCCGGCGCTCACACAAGAGCAGTGGGAAGAGATGAATCAATTGATAACCACTGAAGAAATTATTCTAGCAATTAAACAATTAAAAGTAGGTAAGGCAACTGGGACAGATGGATTGACTGCTATTTATTATAAAAATTTACAACTAGAGATGGTGGAACCTTTAAAAGAACTGTTTAGAACAATTCAATCCAGAGAGGAGGTTCCTCCATCATGGAAAACAGCATTTATAACGTTGATTCCAAAGGAAGATCAAGATCTTGTACAAACTAAAAATTATAGACCTATATCGTTGTTAAATACTGATTACAAGATATTTGCAAAAATTTTAGCAAATAGATTGATGAAGGTTATGCAACAAATGATTTATACTGATCAAACAGGATTCATAAGTGGTAGGCAAATGAAAAATAATGTGAGATACATTGTAAATGTATTAGAATATTTAGAAAGAAATAACCAAGTCCCTGCAGCGCTGATTTTTTTGGATGCTGAAAAAGCTTTCGATCAATTGGATTGGCAATTCTTATTTAAAGTGTTAGAGAAGATGCAGTTTGGGGATAGGTTTTTACAACCTATTAGGGCTATATATCAAAAACAAACAGCACAAATAATAATGGTAGCTTATCAGAAGCTTGTAAAATTGAAAAGGGTACAAGACAGGGATGTCCACTATCACCATTGTTGTTTGTTTTAACATTGGAAATATTATTGATTAAAATACGTGACTCAAAGAAAATACAGGGAATTAAAATTAGAGATCAAGAGTATAGATTGAGAGCGTTTGCAGATGACTTGGTTATTACGTTAAGTCAACCAATTCAATCAGTTTTGGATTTAATGGAAATAATTTTACAATATGGACAAGTTTCTGGATTTAAGGTGAACAGACAAAACACTAAGATATTGTCTAAAAATATGACTATAGAACAAAACGTAGCCTTAGAAAAATTAACGGGATTTGAAATAGTTAAAAAGGTTAAATATTTGGGGGTACATCTTTCAGCCTCAAATACTAAATTATATAAGAATAATTATGATTTTTTATGGTTAAAAATACAAAAAGATCTTGATAGTTGGAGAAAATTACAACTGTCTTTATTGGGAAGAATTGCAGCTGTGAAAATGAATGTTTTACCTAAATTTTTATTTTTATTTCAAATGATACCTATACTTAAAAAAGATTCAAATTTGGAGGAATGGGAGAGAGGTATTAATAAATTTATTTGGGCAGGGAAGAGACTGAGAGTTAAATTTAAGATAATGCAAGATGTACGCGAAAGAGGTGGTCTCAAAGTGCCCAACCTTAAATTATATTATGAGGCGGCAGCATTATCGTCAATTAGTGATTGGTTTAATTTAACACAAAGGAGTTTATTGAATATTGAAGGGTGTGATTTGTTATATGGGTGGCATGCTTATTTATTGTATGATAAAAAAAGTGGACAAAGTTTTTAAAACACATATATTAAGGTCTGCCTTGTTGAGAGTTTGGAAAAAATATCGACACAAGTTGAATTATAAAATTCCTATTTGGGCAATACCTAAACATGCAATGGAAAACATAAATGTGGGATTTAAACATGATGTGATAACATATAAAGAAATTCTTAGATTGGAAAAGAATGAATGGCAATTGAAGTCTTTCAATATTTTAAAAGAAGAAAAAATAGTACAAACTTGGTTTCAGTATGGGCAGTTACAGGCTAGATGGAAAGAAGATCAGAAAATTGGTATTTCAATATCAGATGGGAATTTGGTAAAGCAAATTAGAGATCAAAGTCGAGCGCATATAAGAAGGATATATAATGCATTGATAGAAATTGACTCAGAAGCGGAATTGGTTAAAGATTGCATGATAAAATGGGCCCAGAATTTTCAAGAACCAATAATAATGGATACTTGGGAGAAAATATGGGTTAGGAATGTTAAATTTACACAGGCACAAAACTTAAGGGAGAATTTTTACAAAATGTTTTATAGATGGCATTTAGATCCCAAAAAATTAGCATGTATGTATCCAAATTGTCAGCCAAAATGTTGGAGATGTGGTTGTGATGATGCAACGTATTATCACGTATGGTGGACTTGTAAAAAAGTGAAAGATTTTGGATTAAAATTTGGTGGAATATGCAGAAGATCTTTAAGAAAAAGATAAGATTTTTATCACAATTGTTTTTGTTGGGTATTATCACTGATTGTACTGCTATAGAAACTAAATTGATGCTGAATTTAATAACAGCTGCAAGACTTTTGGTAGCGCAATACTGGAAGAAGGAGGATCTGCCTACTATTGAAGAATGGACTTTGAAAGTTTCGAACTTGGCAGAAATGGCCAAAATCTCGGCATATGTGAAAGATCACTCGCAACAGAGATATATAGTGGAATGGAGAAGATGGATTGATTATATTCAAAACAAATATGGGACTACAAAGTATCATTTAGCATATGAATAGTTATTAGTTATTATAATTAGAGGCTGTATTATTTTTGTTTTCTATGGCTAAGGAGAGTTAAAGTGCGATATGGTTTAAAGAGTAATTATAGTAATTAGAATATTTTAGAGTAAGATTGTATGATGTAATACCCTGTATTCAGCTCTGGGAAGTCAGGGGGAGTGTTGGGATGGGAGGGATGGGGAGGGGGGTGGGGGAGATGGGGTATATGTTCTAAAAATGTATTTTAAAACTTTTCAATAAAAAAAAGAGTGGGGTGGGGAGGGAGTTAGGCGACACAGCAGCAGCGTGGTTGGAAGAGGGCAGCCCGAGGAAGGCACAGCAGGTGGAAAAAGGGCCGGATGGCCCTGCTGCGAAAGAGTGGGGTGGGGATGGAGTTGGGCGAGACGGCAGCAGCCCTTTTCCCACCTGCTGCGCCTTCTTCGGGCTCCCCTCCTCTGAAAACGCTGCTGCTGTCTCTCATACCTTTCATTATTTTTTATGATGATGAGGGAATTGCAGGAAAAAGAGAGGGCCCGCGAGCTCGAGGCTTGGAGGAGGGAGGAGCCACGCAATTGGATGGCTGGAGAGAAGCCATCATTAAACAATGAAAGCAGAGTCCCTTCTGGCCTCTGCGCCAGGGCTGCTACCCTCTTTGTGGTGGTGGCAGCGGCGGCATCACCTTCCATGCTAGTCCCATTGCAAGCTAGGAAGGACAGGAAAAAGGGGATGGGCTGTGCCGGTGTCAGGGTGGGGAGAGGAAGAAGGGATGCATGGAGATGGGGTGTGTGGGAGGAAGAGTGGAAATTCAAGGTGTTCAAATCTGGGCGGGCTCCCAGCAAACGCGCCAAAGAAGTGATGGGAGAAGGAAGAGAGGAAGAGAAACAGCGGGTGGGGGGGAAGTGTCCCGTTTCTTCTTCTTCTGGCACAAAGTCTGTGCTCAAGCCAGAATGAGGAGGAGGAAGAGGAGGAGGAAGAATGGTGATTGACAAACTGCCAGCCAAACTCTTTGGAGAGGGGTGCAGGATGGAGAGGAGGGCAGCTTGCCTTGGAGAGGAAGGGAGGAGCCCTCTTCATCTGCCTTTCGTTCTCTCTTTCTCTGCCCTATTCCCCTCACTGCTCCGCGCTTCCTCCTCCTCCTCCCCCCCAAGTAAACTGCATGCAAAAATCCCACAAAAACCCTGAAATCCCAAAGCAAACTGAGATAGGCAAGTCCGAGCAGCAGCCTTGGAAGATTTGCTGCAGCAGCTCCTTCTCCCCTTCGGCCTCTTCCTCAGCTCCCTCGGAGCAGTCTTTTCCAAGGGGAGGAGAAGCGATGGGGGCAGGGCTGGTGCATGTCTCGCCTTAGGGTGGCTCTACTCTTCAATCAAGCCCCCTGTTGTACGTATGTGTGTGTGCGCGTGCATGCGCACACACATTTTGCGGCTCCCCAGGTGTTTTTTTTGAGGGAACCGGTTCCGAGTGGCTCTTTCACTGTTTCAGGTTGCCGACCCCTGCCCTAATTGACTTTATGATGGTTACTTTGAAATATTAAAATAAAGAGAAAAAAATTCTTGCATTCTCTCTTTGGTGCATCTCAACACCTACCTATTTTCCTTGCTTCAGTTATTTCAATCTGAAAGGTTGCAGATAGTACATAAAACATAAATATAACGATAACATAGACTAGTATAATAATGCAGCTGATAGATTATAAAATTATCTATTCTGGAAACAATGGCTGAATACAATCAACTTCCAAAATATGAAGAGTACGGAAGATAATTTTTTTCATACAACTTTATTTTATTCAAAAGAAAAAAAATAAAGACAAAAAAATTAAAAATGTAAATTGACAAGAGTAAGGAAGATGATCTTGACTGAGGTATACTATATGAGCTCCATTATCAAAACCAGTTTGGTGTAATGATTAGGTATAAGGCATCAGGCTAGAAATCAAGAGATCGTGAGTTTTAGTCCTGCTTTAGGCATGAAAGCAGACTGGGTGAGTTTGATCCAGTTACTCTGTCTTTCAGCCCAACTCACCTCACAGTGTTGTTATTGTGGGGAAAATAGGAAGAGAAAGGAATATTAGGTATGTTTGCCACTTTGAGTTATTTATAAAATATAAAGGTAAGCAAAAAAAAGGAATCTAAACAACAACAAAAACATCTGTGTCCACAATAAGCAGAATATTTGTGAAAGATAGATACCTCCCTAATTCACAAGAGTAAAGAAGGGGAGGACAATCAGATTTACAAAATTCTGTTATTATAACCACTCTCTATAAAAGTAGTTTTAGCTTTTCTGATTCCTGGTCTAGTTTAATTGATGGGGGCTGAAATAGATCCAGCCCTTCTAGGTAGCCATAAGTAATAGGATCTTGGGGATAAGCAAGTTTCAAAGCATGGGATCTTCCATACAGGATGGCTATATCATGCTCCTTCTCATTGTACTTTACAGAATGGAAGAATCTTATATGTAAGATTCTAAGATTATATATGTAAGAGAACACTACATAACTACAGAAATGCACATGATCCAAGATAAAATCTCTCCAGAATGCATATGGGTCAATATAAGAGAAAAAAGTGACATTGCCATATGTGTATTTTACAGGCCACCCAACCAATCAAAAGAAACAGATGAACTCTTTGCCAACCAGTTAACAAATGTATGTAGAAGTGTTAAACTATTGAATGCCAAGCTTTATGTCAAATGTCAAAATGTGAATTTCACCAAACCCTATTAGATTATCTTGGCTATAGAATTTCTGACGAGGGCATCGAATGGACCCAGCCAAAGTGAAAACGATAATTGAATGGCAGCCCCCAAAGACTTGCAAACAGCTCCAAAGCTTCCTAGGGTTTGCCAATTTCTACAGTCAAGCAATAGGTGACAAGCAATAGGGAGAAAGCAGAACTATTTAACTCGTTTTTTACATCTGTCTTTACACAAAGGGAAAAAACAGTCCAACCTACCAAAACCAGTGCCATAAAAAACAGAATAGAAATGCAAGTTAAGATAGGCAAAAAATGGTAAGTGAACACCTGTCCAGCGTAGATGAGTTCAAATCACCAGGACCAGATGGATTACACCCCAAAGTTCTCAAGGAACTGGCAGACGTGATCTCAGAACCACTGAACTATATTTTTCATAGATCCTGGAGCACTGGGGAACTACCAGAGGACTGGAAGAGAGCTGATGTAGTTCCCATCTTCAAAAAAGGGAAAAAAATAGAACCAGGAAACTACAGACCTATCAGCCTGACCTCAATACCTGGGAAGATTCTGGAAAAGATAATCAAACAACAAATCAGCGAACACCTTGATGCAAACAAAGTCATCACTAAAAGCCAACATGGGTTTGTCAAAAACAGATCATGCCAGACAAATCTTATTACATTCTTTGACCAAGTGACAAAACTAGTGGACCAGAGGAATGCTGTAGATATAATTTACTTGGACTTCAGTAAGGCATTTGATAAAGTAGATCACAACCTACTACTTGATAAGATAGAAAAATGTGGGTTAGATAGCATCACCACCAGATGGATTCATAGCTGGCTGACAGGCCGTACTCAGCGTGTGGTCCTCAATGGAACTGCATCTCGCCGTGATGTCCCGGTGCCTGGAGGCGGTCCAGGTCCGGGTTTGGATGGGGAGAAACAGGCTTTGTCTCAATCCCGCCAAGACTGAGTGGCTGTGCATATCGGCATCTCGGGTCAACCAGACTATTCCATCTCTAACGATGGGGGGTGAGGTGTTACCCCCCGTTGATAGGGCTCACAACTTGGGCATCCTCCTGGATTCACGACTCAATTTTGAAGACCATATAGGAGCCGTGACCAGGGGGGCTTTTGCCCAGGTTCGCCTGGTGCGCCAGTTGCGACCCTATCTGGACCGAGATGCCCTACGCACAGTCACTCATGCACTCATGACCTCCCGTTTAGACTACTGCAACACTCTCTACATGGGGCTGCCCTTGAGGACCACTCTGAGGCTTCAGCTGGTGCAGAATGCGGCCGCGCGAGTTGTGATGGGGGTTTCCCGATACTCCCATGTAACACCTCTACTCCGCAAGCTGCATTGGCTTCCGGTTGCCCTCCGGGTGAGATTCAAGGTGCTGGTGATGACCTATAAAGCCCTAAATGGCTTGGGTCCGGGATATCTGAGGGAACACCTGCTGCCGGCATCAAGTTCCCTTCGTCCAGTGCGCTCCCACAGGGAGGGTCTTCTCAGGTTGCCACCGGTAAGAGATTGCCGGCGGGTAACACCCAGGGATAGGGCCTTCTCAGTGGGGGCACCTGCTCTTTGGAACCAGCTGCCAGTGGAGCTGAGGACTGCCCCCGACCTCCGTTCATTCCGCCGGGGCCTGAAGACCTGGCTCTTCGAGCTCTCTGGCCCAGGCTGAGGATTAATCTTATTTTAACTGGGGTTTTATTTATGCAGGGACAAATATAATTTTTTTTAAATTTGTTTTTAACTTTTGTATCTTGGTTTTTTAATTACCCTGTAAACCGCCCTGAGTCCTTTGGGAAAGGGCGGTATATAAATGTAATAAAATAAATAAATAAATAAATCTACATGGAAGGAAGTGTGTAGTGGGGTGCCCCAGGGCTCTGTTCTGGGCCCAGTTCTCTTCAATATCTTCATTAACGATTTGGATGAGGGGATAGATGGGGAACTCATCAAATTTGCAGACGACACCAAGCTGGCAGGAATAGCCAATACTCCAGAAGATAGGCTTAAGATACAGAAGGATCTGGACAGACTCGAACACTGGGCACTATCTAACAAAATGAAATTCAATAGTGAAAAAAGTAAGGTTCTACATTTAGGCAGGAAAAATCAAATTCACAGGTATAGTATAGGTGGTACCTTGCTCAATAGTAGTAACTGTGAGAGGGATCTCGGAGTCCTAGTAGACAATCACCTCAATATGAGCCAGCAGTGTGCTGCAGCTGCCAAAAAAGCCAACACAGTGCTAGGCTGCATTAACAGAGGGATAGAATCGAGATCACGTGAAGTACTAATACCACTTTAGAATGCCTTGGTAAGGCCACACCTGGAATACTGCATCCAGTTATGGTCACCACAATGTAAAAAAGATGTCGAGACTCTAGAAAGGGTACAGAGAAGAGCAACAAAGATGATTAGGGGGCTGGAGGCTAAAACATATAGGGAACGGTTGCTGGAATTGGGTATGTGTAGTTTAACGAAGAGAAGAGTGAGGGGTGACATGATAGCAGTGTTCCAATATCTCAGGGGCTACCACAAAGAAGAGGGAGTCAAGCTATTCTCCAAAGCACCTGAAAGCAGGACAAGAAGCAACGGATGTAAACTAGTCCAGGAGAGAAGCAACCTAGAACTAAGGAGAAACTTCCTGACAGTTAGAACAATTAACCAGTGGAACAACCTACCTCCAGAGGTGGTGAATGCTCCAACACTGGAGGTTTTTAAGAAGAGACTGGACAGCCATTTGCCTGAAATGGTATAAGGTTCCCTGCCTGAGCAGGGGGTTGGACTAGATGACCTCCAAGGTCCCTTCCAACTTCAACTTCTTCCTCCTCTTCTTCTTCTTCTTCTTCTTCTTCTTCTTCTTCTTCTTCTTCTTCTTCTTCTTCTTCTTCTTCTTATTATTATTATTATTATTATTATTATTATTATTATTATTATTATTATTATTATTATTATTTCATTCCCTCTTTTGCTGAGATTGCTCTACCCCTTACAGAACTACTCAAAATGGGTAAGGGAGGGGGAAAACCGTGACCTGGCCAACCACTAGCATGGACTATGAGTTGTCAGAAAGCTTTTGAGAATTTAAAAAGACTATTTGCGGCTGAACCAATCCTAAAGCACCCCTGCCCAAGGGAGCCCTTTGTAATTCAAGCAGATGCCAGCGACATGGCAGTCTGAGCTGTATTACTACAAAAGAATAAAAGTGGAGTCCTACAATCTTGTGCCTACACCTCTAAGAAATTCATGGAAGGCGAAAGGAGATGGACAATCTGGGAGAAGGAGGCCTTTGCAATTAGATGGGGGCTATTAACCTGGCAACAGTATGGACAGATCACAAAAATTTAGAGGCACTAAAAACTCCCTGCGAATTGTCCGCAAAGCAAGTACGATGGGCACAGTACTTTAACGGTTTTAATTTTACTTTAAAGTACATACTGGGAAGGAAAAACTTCCTAGCTAATGTGCTGTCTCAATTGCCACAGTACAAAAGTGAACGTGAAGAGGTCTACGAGGCAATTATCCCCAGTTCACAACCTGCGGCACAACTCACACCTCGCAGAACCCCTAATCCTGATGACCCAGGAGTGAAGAAGTTAAAATGAGAGCACCTTACTGATCAATGGTTCAAAGATAATCAAACCTCCCTAACATGCAGAGATGGTTTGGCATCATAGGCTCCGACCCCCTGGTTTCAGCCTATGGTTCCGGGGGCGGGGATGAGCAGCCACCTGAGCTCAGGCTCGTGTATCTTAATGCCAGGTCCGTAGCTAATAAGGCTCCCCTTATACATGATTTGATTGAGGGGGAGCATGCGGACCTGGCTTGCATCACGGAGACCTGGTTGGGCCCAGAGGGCGGTGTCCCTCTGGTTGATCTTTGTCCATCGGGTTTCCGGGTGCTGCACCAGCCTCGAGCTCAGGGTAGGGGTGGAGGAGTGGCGGTAGTTGTGAGGGAGACCTTATGTCCGCGGGAGGCCACCGTTGTCCAAATAGTCGGGTGTGAGTCCCTCCTCCTGAGATGTGGCCCTAGAGCTCAGTTGGGCTTGCTGCTGGTGTACCTTTCGCCTAGTCGCGCAGCAGCAGCCCTGCCCGAGCTTCTCGACATCCTCTCAGGGTTGGTGATTGAGTTCCCCAAACTTATGGTTTTCGGTGACTTTAATCTACCATCCCTGGGGGGATCATCTGAGTTAGCTCGGGGGTTCATGGCTTCCATGACGGCCATGGACCTGACGTAAGTTATTCAGGGTCCAACTCATGGGGGGGTCACACGCTCGATTTGGTTTTCCTATCTGGACGGTGGTTACATGATCTAGGTGGGGGTTCTCCAATTGTTATACCCCTGTCATGGACCGATCATTACCTGCTGCGGTTGGTCTTCCGTTTTGCCACTCCCCATCGTGGGGTGGTTGAACCAACGAGATGGTTCCGCCCTAGGCACTTAATGGACCCGGAGCGGTTCCAGGCGGCACTTGGGTCCCCACCTGCCTCCTTTGCTCACAGCTCGGCCAATGCCCTAGTGGAAGCCTGGGAAAAGGCGGCCATGGAGGCACTTGACTGGGTTGTACCCATGCGGCCCTTGACCTGGTGCAGATTCCAATGGGCACCATGGTTTTCCATGGAGCTCCGGGAGATGAAGCGTCGGAGACGAGGCCTAGAGAGCTGTTGGAGATCTAGCCGATCTGAATCCAACCGGTTGCGGCTAAGGTCTTTCACGAGATCTTATCTCGCGGCGATGAGGACAGCAAGGTCTAATCACTTTGCTGCCCTCATCGCGTCCGCAGATAATCGCCCGGCCGCCCTGTTTAGGGTAACTCGCTCCCTCCTTAATCAGGAGGTGAGGGAGGAGCCCTTGCAGGGTCGTGCCGAGGAGTTTAGTCAACATCTGTTGGACAAAATCGCTCGGATTCGGACCGGTTTGGACTCCGACTGGGCAGAGTCTGACGATGAGGACGAGGGCAGTCTTGTCGATATTATTTGAGAGGAGTTTGATCCTGTGACTCCTGAAGATGTGGACAGGATCATGGGGAAGCTGAGCTCCACCACGTGTTTGTTGGACCCGTGTCCCTCCTGGCTGGTTTATGCAGCCCGGGAAGGGACACGAGGCTGGCTCTAGGCAGTGATAACTGCTTCTCTGAGGGAGGGTAGTTTTCCCCACCGCCTTGAAGGAGGCGGTGGTGAGACCCCTCCTCAAGAAGCCTGCCCTGGACCCAGCTGTATTAAATAACTTTCGTCCGGTCTCCAACCTTCGCTTTCTTGCAAAGGTTGTTGAGAGCGTGTTGGCGCATCAGCTCCCTCTGTCCTTGAAGGAAGCTGATTATCTAGACCCGTACCAATCGGGCTTCAGGCCGGGTACAGCACGGAGACGGCATTGGTCGCGCTGGTGAATGATCTCTGGCGGGCTCAGGACAGGGGCTGCTCCTCTGTCCTAGTCCTATTAGACCTCTCAGCGGCTTTTGATACCATCGACCATGGTATCCTGCTGCGGTGCCTCAGGGGGTTGGGAGTGGGAGGCACAGTTCTTCAGTGGTTCTCTTCCTACCTTCTGGGGCGTTCGCAGTCGGTGTTGGCAGGAGGGCAGAGGTCGACCTTGAGGCCCCTTGTTTGTGGAGTTCCTCAGGGATCGGTCCTCTCTCCCCTCTTGTTCAACATCTACATGAAGCCTCTGGGTGAGATCATTTGTGGTTTTGGAGTTGGTTATCATCAGTACGATGATGATACCCAGCTTTTTATTTCAACCCCAAACCACCCCAGTGATGCCCTCGATGTGATGTCTCGTTGCCTGGAGGCGGTTCAGGTCTGGATGGGGAGGAATAGGCTTCGACTCAACCCTGACAAGACTGAGTGGCTGTACGTGCCGGCATCTCAGGATATTCAGAATATTCCAACTCTTTCTATGGGGGGGTGAGCTATTACCCCCCGTAGATAGGGCTCGCAACTTGGGGGTCCTTCTAGATTCATGACTCTCCTTAGAAAATCATATAGGAGCTGTGACTAGGGGGGCCTTCGCCCAGGTTCGCCTGGTGCGCCAATTGCGGCCCTATCTAGACCGGGATGCCTTGCGTACAGTCACTCATGCGCTCATGACCTCTCGTTTGGACTACTGCAACGCTCTCTACATGGGGCTGCCCTTGAGGACCACCCGGAGGCTTCAACTGGTGCAGAATGCAGCCGCGCGAGTGGTGTTGGGGTCTCCCGATACTCCCATGTTACACCTCTGCTCCGCGAGCTGCATTGGCTGCCAGTTGCCCTCCGGGTGAGATTCAAGGTGCTGGTTATGACCTACAAAGCCCTACATGGCATGGGTCTGGATTACCTACAGCAGCACCTGCTGCCAGCATCAACTTCCCTCCGTCCAGTGCGCTCCCACAGAGTGGGCCTCCTCAGGGTGCCTCCGATCAGGGAATGTCGATTGGTGGCCCCCAGGGGGAGGGCATTCTCTGTGGGCGCGCCAGACCTGTGGAACCGCTTGCCAGTTGAGCTCCGGATGGCTCCCGACCTTCCGGCGCGATTTAAAAACTTATTTATTTGAATAATCTGGCCTGGTCTGATGGGTTTGGGGTTGGATTTAGTTTTAACACACTTTTGTTATTGTATTATATTGGGCATAATTATTTAATTATTTTTAACTCTTTTTTAACTTTTGTATTTACATTTTGATATTTATTGCCCTGTACACCGCCCTGAGTCCTTCGGGAGAAGGGCGGTATAAAAATTTAATAAATAATAATAAAAATAATAATAATAATACATGGGGAGAAAATTGTATCTACCTGAAACCCTCCGTCTCAATGGTCTCAGACACAGCTATGATGTAAAACAGGCTGGACACTTTGGATATTTAAAAACTCTACACCTCATCCACCGGCAATTTTGGTGGCCGGGACTAAAATGAGATGTGGAAAACTATGTCAAGAATTGTACCGTATGTGCCACCATGAAAAGAATTCCAGGGAAAACCCCTGGGCTACTGCAGTCGGTAGCAGACCCTTCTCAACCATGGGAAGAAATAGCTATGGACTTCATTGTAGACCTACCCAACGTTAGAGGAAATACTGTCATATGGACTGTGATAGATCTGTTTTTGAAGCAGGCTCATTTTATCACCTATAAAGGACCCCCATCTGCACAATGACTAACTAAATTGTTCCTGAAACATATCTACTGACTGCATGGTGCCCCTAAGTGAATAATTTCAGATAGAGGAGTGCAGTTCACAGCAAAATTTTGGAGGAATTTCCTTAAATTAATTGGATCATCTCAAGGCTTATCATCTGCTTTTCATCCAGCTACCAATGGGGCTGCAGAATCGGCTAACAAAATGGTGGAGCAATACCTCAGATGCTATGTTTCTTACCAACAGAAAAACTGGACTGACCTTCTCCCTTTCGCCAAGGTGGCCTACAATAATTCACGGCAGCACTGGCTACATGCCTTTCAGAGTAGCCACAGGAAAAGAGTTCAGCCCGATGCCTGACTATCCTCAGGTGCCCTCCACTTCCCAGACACTTGATCAATGGATAAGAGGTTTGGAGAAACACAAAAATGGTGTTCAAGAAGACTTCTGAGACTTATAAAAAACAGGCTGATAAAAAGAGGGCTCCCCAAAGAACATTCCAAATGGGGGAAAAGGTTTATCTGTCAACTAAATATTTACGTCTCAAATTACCCAGCAAGAAATTGGGACCAAAATTCTTGGGGCCTTTCCCCATTATGAAAATCATCAACCCGGTCACAGTAAAATTGAAACTCCCCAGACTTTTGGGAAAAATTCACCCGGTGTTCCATTGCAGCTTATTGAAACCTTTTCGAGCTTCTGCTTTAAGACCTCCCCCTAAGAAAGCTCCTGGACCCCACATAGTAGCGGGTCAGACCCATTATGAAGTGAAACATATCCTTGACTCTAGAATCTTTAAGGGAAAATTGCAGTACCTAGTATAATGGAAGGGATACCCATTGTCTGAAGCCATTTGGGTGCGGCGTCTTCGGGGGTTGGGAGTGGGAGGCACCGTTTTACGGTGGTTCTCCTCCTACCTCCTGGGACGTTCGCAGTCGGTGTTGGCAGGAGGGCAGAGGTCGGCCTCGAGGCCTCTTGTTTGTGGAGTGCCTCAGGGGTCGGTCCTCTCGCCTCTCCTGTTCAACATCTATATGAAGCCGCTGGGTGAGATCATTCGTGGTTTTGGGGTTGGGTATCATCAATATGCTGATGATACCCAGCTTTTTATCTCTACCCCAAACCACCCCAGTGATGCCCTCTCTGTGATGTCCCGCTGCCTGGAGGCGGTCCGGGTCTGGATGGGGAGGAACAGGCTTCGGCTCAACCCTGACAAGACTGAGTGGCTGTGTGTGCCGGCGTCTCGGGAAATTCAGAATATTCCACCGTTAATTATGGGGGGCGAGATATTAACCCCCGTAGATAGGGCTCGTAACTTGGGTGTCCTCCTAGATTCACAGCTCTCCTTGAATGATCATATAGGAGCTGTGACCGGGATGCCTTGCGCACAGTCATTCATGCACTCGTGACCTCCCGTTTGGACTACTGCAATGCTCTCTACATGGGGCTGCCCTTGAGGACTACTCGGAGGCTCCAGCTGGTGCAGAATGCAGCCGCGCGAGTGGTGGTGGGAGTTTCCCGATACTCCCATGTAACACCTCTACTCCGTGAGCTGCATTGGCTTCCAGTTGCCCTCCGGGTAAGATTCAAGGTGCTGGTTATGACCTATAAAGCCCTAAATGGCATGGGCCCGGGTTACTTACGGGAACATCTGCTGCCGGCATCAACTTCCCTTCGTCCAGTGCGCTCCCACAGAGTGGGCCTCCTTAGGGTGCCGTCGGTGAAAGAGTGTCAACTGGCGGCCCCCAGGGGGAGGGCATTCTCTGTGGGCGCGCCAGACCTGTGGAACCGTTTACCGGTGGAGCTCCGGATGGCTCCCGACCTTCGCTCCTTCCGACGTGACCTAAAAACATATTTATTTGAACAAGCCGGCCTGGTCTGATGGGTTTGGGGTTTTTTTAACGTTTTGTAATTTATTAAATTGGGCTATTGTATTTAATATCTTTTTAATTTTTATATATTGTATTTTATTGTATTGCCCTGTACATCGCCCTGAGTCCTTCGGGAGAAGGGCGGTATAAAAATTAAATAAATAAATAAATATGAAAGCTGACAGACTTATCAAAAAGTTTTATGAGAAACACCCCAACAAACCAAAAGTCAGCTCCTAACTTGTGTTTGTTTACATTATGGGATCTGTTCTTTTTGTAAGGATGGCTGGATGTCAATGCTGCAAACATTGACATGTTTTTACACTGAAAATGTAAGAGACAGCCTTTTGTTTAAACTGCTTCACTTTGAATCTTGCAGGAGGGAATTTTTAACGTCTATTTTAAGAAGATAAGAAGCCTGCGTACAGAATGGGAGGAGAGACCTTGGTGGAGCAGTGGGCTAATGCCTCCTTAAGTAACACCAGCTGCCTGCAATTAGTGCAGGTTCGCATCCCACCAGGCTCAAGGTTGACTCAGCCTTCCATCCTTCCGAGGTAGGTAAAATGAGGACCCAGATTGTTGGGGGCAATTAAGCTGACTTTGTAATAATGCCGCTTGGGGTGTGTGTGAAAGCCCTAATAAGCAGGCCTATACATAGAATGAAGGCTACTGCTAAGCTTGTAAGCTGCACCGAGTCTTCGGAGAAGGGCGGGATATAAATGGAATTAAAATAAATAAATAAAATAAAATAAATGTGAAACTAATTGGATAATGTGATTTATAACGTGTAGATAAGGGTGGGGATTGTGTGTGTGTTACAATGGGTTTGGGGAGAGGAGATTTCAGATGCTAGCATCCCTCCATGAGCGCTGATGTTTTGTTTCATTACTAAGACTTTTTAGATAAATAATATGACTGCAACTTGTTTGATTTGTCTCATTCATCGGAACCATGACATCAGAAACAAACAAATTTATAACTAGTAGCCAGCACGGGTTCGTTAGAAACAGATCACGTCAAACCAATCTTATTTCATTCTTCGATAAAGTGACTAAACTAGTAGACCAGCAAAATGCTGTGGACATAGTATACGTAGATTTCAGTAAGGCATTTGACAAAGTAGACCAGAATCTACTGCTTCGTAAGCTAGAAAAAGGTGGAATAGACAAATCACCACCAGATGGATCTGTAGTTGGCTGGCAAACAAAAATCAACAAGTAGTCCTCAATGGTACTACATCCACATGGAGAGAAGTAAGCAGCGGGATACCACAAGGTTCCGTCTTAGGCCCAGTACTCTTCAATATCTTTATAAATGACTTAGATGAGGGAACTAAAGGGGAACTCATCAAATTTGCAGATGACACCAAACTGTCAGGAGTAGCCAACACCCCAGAAGACAAACTCAGGATCCAAAAAGATCTTGACAAACTTAAATAATGGGCCCTATCCAACAAAATGAGTTTCAACATGGAGAAAAGCAAAGTTTTACATTTAGGCAGGAAAAATCAAAGGTACGACTACAGATTAAGTGAGACCTGTGAGAAGGACCTTGGAGTCCTAGTGGCTGATCACTTGACAATGAGCCAGCAGTGTGCAACAGCAATCAAAAAAGTTAATACAATCCTGGGTTGTATAAACAGAGGCATATAATCAAGATCACATGAAGTATTACTACTGCTTTATAAAACCCTAGTAAGATCACACCTGGAATACTGCAGCCAATTTTGGTCACCATATCAAAAAAAAGATGTTGAGAGTTTGGAAAAAATTCAGAAAAGAGCAACTAAGATGATCAAAGGCCTGGAGACTAAAACATACGAACATAAAACATAGAACGGCTGCGGGACTTGGGTTTGGCTAGTCTAAAGAAAAGAAGAAATAGGTGAGATATGATAGCAGTATTCCAGTATTTGAGGGGCTGTCACAAAGAAGAGGGGGTCACGTTATTCACCAAAGCCCCAGAGGGAAGGATAAGAAACAATGTTTGGAAACTGATCAAAGAGAGAATATTTCCAGGTTAGCGCTTTCTGTTCCTCCAGAACTAGTTGGAGAAAAGGGGTGTGTAAGTTTTATCTGATACCAAGGGTTTGGTATATGTGGGTAAGGATTTGCGCTAAAAAATTTCTCCCTCTATCCCTGTCTATAATGCTGGCCACCCCAAATCATGGCACTATATCTTTTAATAGATGCCTGGCTGTTTCTAGTGCTGTAGCATGGTGGCATGGGAAAGCCTCAATCCAGTGGGTTAATTGGTCCCTGCATACAAGGCCATATTGAAAACCATTCACTCTGGACAGCTGTATGTAATCCATTTGTAATTTTTCGAATGGGTGTTGAGCCCATGGTCTACCTCCAATGTGGGTAGCCTTCCTGGAGGTGGCGTTATTAGCCTGAGAAGTTTTACACGTCCCTGCTACTCTTGTGGCTTTTTGATATACTCCTGGTGCATACCAGACTCCTTGTATAGCATCTACCATTGCTTGAGTTCCACAATGGCCTTTGGCATGCAACTTTTGACAGATAAGTCGTAGGAGATGGAGGGGGATATAGGTTTTCCATCAGGGACCCTCCAAAACCCCTCCCTGAAATCTGCCTCTAATTTTTCTTTGCAGTGTTCCCCCTCCCCCTCCTCCAGTTTGTCTTTGTATGGGATTTCTCAAAGCAGGGGCTATTGGGTTTGCTGGTAGAGGCTGTATGGCAGCCCATTTGGCAGCTTGATCTCCAAAGTGGTTACCCTTCGTTATTTCCGAATTATCCCTTTGATGTGCCCTGCAATGTATAATTGCTATTTTAGAGGGCAACTGAACAGCAGTTAGTAATTTAGAGACCAATTTGGTGTGTACTATGGGTTGTCCTGACGACGTCAGGAATCCCTGTTGTTTCCATAGCACTCCAGTAGCGTGACAGTGTCAAGGCCATATTGCCACACCCACAAGGAGAAGCCATATTGCCTCCTTCTTCCCCAAAGCCAAAGTCACGCCCATCATTGAGTGTCATGCAAGACGAATGTCAAGGTAAAAATCACCTTTGTAGAGGGCGACGGACCGTGCTTCAGAGAATGCATGATGTGCATGCAGGAAGGCAAGAAAAACACGACGCATAATCTTACTAAATACCTTTTACTTACAAAAATATAAAAACTAAATATATATTATACAGAGCTAGCTCACTACATCCTAAACGTAACAGTCAGTAACAGCAAAGTGAAAAAAAGAATAGAGATAAACACTGTGAACTTTTTCTAGACATGCGCACTAAACAGACTGAAACCATAACATAACTGGTCATATGGGATTCACTATGGTTACCAGATAAGTTATCACAACAGGTGCAGAGAGCAGGGGAAAATGTACAGTTAGAAATGAACTGTCTGATGAACAAAAAAAACGTGCAGTGACAGACAGATCACAAACGCATATCTTAAATCTGTGTACACATTGGTAGATGATCCCTCACCTCCTTGCAGGCTTGTATTAAAGCCATGAGTTCAGCAGCTTGAGCGCTGTAAGAAGGTGGGAGCAGCATTGCCCACGCTATTTCGTGGAGAGAGACGACAACTGCTCCTATCACTCTACCCCCTTCATGCATGTATGAAGAACTGTCTGTGAATAGTAGAAAATCCGGATTTAACCGGGGGATATTGGTGAGGTCGGGTTGGGGCAGCTCTGTGTCTTGGATAAGATGTAGGCAATCATGCAGGTTTTCCTTTGCTTGCTCTGTTGGTAATAGGGTAGCCAGATTTAAGTCATACACCTCTCAAATGAAATGTGATCGGTGGTGAAGAGCTCGGCTTCATATTGAGCTAGACGTTGCTGGGTGAAGGCTTGCGTTTGCGATTTCAGAAGGATAGCAAGCACATCATGGGGTACTTTTAGGACAAGGGGGTGGCCCAGAACTAGGTCTTTTGATCTTTTTACAATTTCTGTGGTGGCTGGTCTCAGGCATGGGACCATTCCCTTTGCTGCTGGATCGAGCTGTACTGAGTAATATGTGACCAGTCGTAGTGAAGATCCAAATTGCTGAGCTAAGACCCCTGATCCCACTCCCTGGTTTTCATGGATAAACAGCAGAAAAGATTTTTGTAATTGGGAAGACCCAGTGCTGGCGCTGATGCTAGCATCTGTTTTATCTTTGAGAAAGTAAGGTTAGTGGTTTGGTCCAGGCAATTTGATCCGGCATGTCTAACAGTTAGTTGAATGAGAGGTTTAGCTAACTCCCCAAATGATGGAATCCATGGGCGGCAGAACCCCAGGACACCCAGTAGGTGTCTTTTTGTACAAGGGGGTTTCATCTTAAGGATAGTTTCAACCCTCCCTGGAGCTAACTTTCAGATTCTGGGGGCAATAATATAGCCCAGGAAGGTGACCTCCTGTTGCAGGTATTGCAGTTTGGAAGGTGACGCCTTATGCCCCCTCTGTACTAATGATAAAAGCAGCTTTTGGGTGTCAGCCTTGCAGATCTGGTCAGTGTCTGAGGCAAGCAGAAGATCATCCACATATTGGACCAGCAGGGCTATGGAGGAAAGGTCTGCTTTAAGGATTTGCAAAAAAAGGGTGGAGAACTCTGTATGTGCTTGGGGTAGCTGGGTTAGGGACTATTGGGGCATGGGGTATCACGTGACTGTTTTACCAGTCTTAGATTGTGAATGAATCTGAAGACTGGATTTCCGTCCTGGTCTAATTTTGGCTTGCGGACTGGAAAAATAGGTGTGTTACAGGGGGAGGTGCATTTACGAAGAACCTCCTGTTTTAGGTACACCTCAATTAGTTTCTTGATGGGCTCTGTCGCTTTGGTTTGGATCTGGTATTGGGGAACGCACAGGGGTGGTCCCTTTTTCACCTGGATCCTGACTGGAGTGGCTCCTTTCAAATATCCTACTTTGGTAGAGTCCCAGCCCCAGAGGGAGGCGGGGAAGTTTCTAAAATCTTCGTGCAGCTGTTCCTTGTTTAGGACTAAAAATTGTTTGTGCTCTGCAGGAATATCTAATATTACTCCAGTTTTGTTACACTTTATTGTGGCCCCCATTTTGCACGGCAAGTCTCAGCCCATAAGGGACAAAGGAGACTGTGGGCAAATAGGCATGATTCAAAGAGAAAGGGCTGATCTCTACTTTCAATTCTTTGGTGAATTTTACGGGGATAATTCCCCCCCCCCACACATACACTCCTACTATATTATCCTGGGCTCCTGGTATTATGGAGCCCTTAAAGGGAGGGGTAGTGATGAGAGATGAGGTGGCTCTGGTATCTACCAAACATTCATACTCTTTTCCCCCTATTGTGATTGTAATGAGGGTTCCCCGTCCTGACTGCTCCTTAGGGGAATGGCCAGCCCGGCAAAAGTGGCTAGAAATTCCTCTTTTCCTGAGTCTAGTCATTGATATGGGAGTTCGTTTCCCCTTTTCTTTTCCCAAGGGGGCTCTTCCTGATATCTCCTTTCCCTATTTTGAAAGGATCTCTCCCTAGGAAAAGGAGCTCTGGGTGGCAACTGGCGGTGTCACAAGGGTTTTTTCTGCAGTTATATTTAAAGTGGCCCGTTTTGCCACACTTAAGGCAGTGCTGACACTTATGTTCAGGCAATCCCTCCTCCTCACACTGTGGGCACTGATGTCGCGTCTCAAACGACCGGTTGTTTGTTCGTCTGGCTTCGTTATGTATGGCTGCGAAGATTTGCAGGTCCTCCTTCCTTTCCTTTCTACTTTTCCTGTCTCTCTCTCTATCTCTTTTCATTCTTTTTCTTCCTCTCTCAGCCTCTCTCTCTGGTCATAGATGAAGTTTGCAATTCTCTGCAACTCCGAAAGCTCCAGGCTGGACCAATTTGACACAATTCGATGGAAATGTGTTTTAATGATGTCGGTAGATTGGTCCACAAAGGTGGAGGTGAGGATTCTCTGGTCTTTCAGAGAATTAAGATCTAAGTGAGCATGGGCTATGGCTGCCTCCTAGAGGCAGACCCAAAAGGCATCTGGGTTTTCTGTTTCTGGGTCATTCTTTGAAACTCTTGCCAATTTAGACTTTTTGTCTATTTCTTGAAGGGCTACCATCAGGTTATCTTTAGCCTGGTTATATTCGTCCCAATGGTTGTCAGCATTATAGTCTCAGTCAGGACAACTGGTTGGCCAGGCAACTCGTACCGGGGCTATCTGCCCTGGGGTAACTATTGTTGGTCATCTGGCTATTTTCATGATCTTTTTGAACAGCTTTAGCAGTTCGTCTTTCATTAAGAAGACGTGCAGCAACTGAGTCATGTCCCCCCCCCCATGAAGGGTTATGGCTGTCTGTTATAGTTTTTAACTTATGAATCACAGCCTGGGGGTTAGACCTAAAGGAGGAAGTGTCCCTTTTCCAGTTGACTATGTCAGATGTGGAAAACAGCTTATGTGTCAGCACGTATTCCAATTGCCCTCTTGTCCTTCCTGGGACTGGTTTACTGAAGGGGAGGCATTATCATTGGCTCAAACTTGCCTGCAGTGGGAAGGGAGGCTCCTTTATCTCCCTCTTTCTTTGGGGCAGGATTTTTAATCCTGGATAATTCCGCCCAGCAATACCAATAGGGTATTTGGCTGGGTCTATTAGTGGTCTAAGTGCTTTTAATGTTGCAAAATCAAAAGTACTGTCTCTTGGCCAAATTGGTCTCCCAGTTCCATCTTTCAGCAAAGCCCACTCATTACAAATTTTCTGTGCTCGTTTCTTTTTTATGCCATCCAGGATGGGTACTCACCTCTCCCACACCTTGAACAAATCTCCAATAGGTGTCCTAATTCTGACCCTCGAACTACAGCTACCCATGTTCCCCTTCTGATGTGGGGTTCAATCAGCTTAGTCAGGTCCTAGCGGCACTTCCCAGTCACTCTTAGTGACAGTATCCCTGCCTCCCCGCCTGTCAGTTTTTGGGCACACAAAAGAAATTGCCCAGGAGGACTTCAGTTCCCTAACAAAGTATGGGCCCCTCCTAGTTAGGGAACTCCCTGCTGTCACTTTGCAGACCATAAGGGGGTCTGGGGAGGACCTGCCACCCTCGGCTCAGACAGGTACGCGGCATCCTTCTACCTCAGTGCCTTCAGTTTTCAGACTCAGGAGGAGTCTGGGAGGACCTATGCTTTGTGCACTAGTATGAGCCCCTCCTACAGATGAGCTTTGCTTATGGACTTCTGACAGGATTTCCTGTTAATCCACCCTCAATTCTCATTCAAGACACATTTGGCTCCCCCACTCTTTTCTATCACGCAAGGTTCCATGCTCCGGCTTTAACCCCCTTGCGTTCCAAATTTCTGCTGGTCACGGCTTGGTGAAGCTAGCAGCAGACCTGGTGGTGGCTAGGAAAAAGCATGAAGGAGGTGAAATCCTAGTTGTGATCAGAGGAAGAAGCCCACCCACTGACACATACGCCAGCCCCTTGTCCCCAAACTTATAATTTTGGTGGTACTCACCAACTTTCAGGCAGCTGTTGAGCACAAGACTCAAGGACTCCCTTTGCTTTCCAGGCAAGGTCTGTGGGCTGCTGCTGGCGAGGTAGGAGCCCTATGGGACTGGTCTGGTGGCTGAGTTGGCTGGAGCCCCTTCGTGGTCGCCAGATTGTGAGAAGAATTTTCCCTGGTTCAGTTTTCCAGCTGGGAAGCAAACCTTCAGCTCAGACGGAAGGATTGACAGTAAATGAAGCAAGCTGCCAAAAAGTAGATTTTATTGCAGAAACCGGATGGAGTAGTGAAGCGGCGGTGGTTTCTGGACTAGTTAGTGTCTTTTCAAGGTGAGGGGTCCAGTTCTTATATCCTAGGAGTTATTGAAATTATGATTAAGATTTTGTAAAGGTATTTGTTCCCTTAATTTCCCTTAGTTTGTGTTTGGACCGGGAGTGATCAATCTTGCCCTTAGGAGATATTTTTTATTCATGCAAATAGGTTTCTATATTGTTCCTATCTAGTGGGGTTGATGGGTTTTGATTGTTTATACAAGGCGTGGGTCTGTGGTTTCCTGCCCTCAGGGTGTTTCTTTTAGCTAAACGGTTCTTGGCTGTCTGCCCAGAATTGCTCAGGGTAGGGGAAGGAGAGCGAAAAAAGAGGAAAAAAAACCCCTCTTCTTTGGTCTTTTAAATTCTTATCCCTTAAAGAAAGAATAATGGTCATTCTCTTGAAGCGTTCCCCACCCTTCCCTGAGTCCTCAGGGAGAAGGACGGCATATAAATTTAATAAACCTTAAACCTTCCCGAGTGCATCTGCATCTGTGATGGCTAGTTCATGAGTCTGAGACTTGGTGGAGCAGTGGGCTAATGCCTCCTTAAGTAACACCAGCTGCCTTCAATTAGTGCAGGTTCGCATCCCACCAGGCTCAAGGTTGACTCAGCCTTCCATCCTTCCGAGGTAGGTAAAATGAGGACCCAGATTGTTGGGGGCAATAAGCTGACTTTGTAATAATGCCGCTTGGGGTTTGTGTGAAAGCCCTAATAAGCAGGCATATACATAGAATGAAGGCTACTGCTAAGCTTGTAAGCCACCCTGAGTCTTCGGAGAAGGGCGGGATATAAATGGAATTAAAATAAAAAAAATAAAAATATAATCCTTCATTTCTTTGATGTTTTACAGATAGGTCTTTCGTGCAGGCTGTTTTAATAAGAGTCAATGATTGTCCACCTCCAGTATTCCTAAAGATTGTTTTCAATGCCAGGTGTTCCCAATTCTTATCTTTGAAGATAATGTCAAGGACAGATCTGTTATTCAGCCAGCTCTCACAATAAAAAAGGTTTACTTGCTATACCACATTTCGCCACAAGATGTCATCAATAGGATATAGAATAAGATGTAGAATCTTTTTCCAGACTAATATGAGGCTTTTATCCAATTAGTCCATTTTTTCTTTTTCCCTTCTTTTACAGCTTAAGCAGAAAATAGGGTAGTAGATCCCCACAAAAATAAGAGCTTTTTAGTAGGTACAAATAAGGTTGCTTAATTTTTTAGCTTAGCCATTTGATTTCTTTTAAGGCTTTAAAGTTTATTCCCCAAGTATGCAGTCGCCAATCTTTCAAAAGAGGGGGAGGATATTTTCAAAAAGGTCCCACAGGAAAGTAGTTAGGGGAATAAGAAAGGTAAGGTCTCACCCAGTCCTCCAGATTGCTTTGTTGTGCTTGATAGTGCTTTGGGCTTTCGGCAGGGAACGGCTTAATGATTGGCCATCTTAATGGCCGATCTCTTCTTCTTTGGGCCAAAGAAGCTGCTCCGGATCGAGTGGAGGGCTGCTGCCCTTCCGCAATCACAGGGAGGGCCTCCCCACAGTGGTCACCCCTCCAGGGCGACTTTCGACCCTTTTCAGGGTCCTCCAAGGAAGAAAGATCAGATGGCAAGGAGAGGGCTCTTCCTGCACGTCCGCAAGCACCGCATGCGCAAACCGGAAGCCCATCACTGGAGATTTTTAAGAAGAGACTAGACTTGTCTGAGATGGTATAGGTCACGGGTCGGCAACCCGCGGCTCCGGAGCCGCATGCGGCTCTTTGAGCCGTCTCCTGCGGCTCCTAGTCGCCCGGTGCGCGCGCACCTCTCCCAACCTTTGGAGAGGTGCGCGCGCACCTCCGCCCGAACGGGCAGTGGCGCCGCTCGTTGGGAAAGCTGCCGCGGCCCGTTTGCACAGCTGCCACGTTCGTCCATGTTTGGTGAGCGCGGCAGGTCTCCCAACGAGTGGTGGCGGTTTGGAGAGTGCGCGCGCACCTCTCCAAACCGCTGCCGTCCCGTTCAGAGGTCTGCCGCGTTCGTCAAACATGAACGAACACGGCAGGTCTCCAAACGGGACAGCGGCGGTTTGGAGAGGTGCGTGTGCACTCTCCAAACCACCGCCATCCCGTTTGCACAGCTGCCGCGTTCATCCATGTTTGGCGAGCGCGGCAGGTCTCCCAATGAACGGTGGCGGTTTGGAGAGTGCGCGCGCACCTCTCTAAACCACCGCCGTCCCGTTCGGAGGTCTGCTGCGCTCGTCAAACATGAACGAACGCGGCAGGTCTCCAAATGGGATGGCAGCGGTTTGGAGAGGTGCGCACGCACTCTCCAAACCACCGCCATCCCGTTTGCACAGCTGCCGCGCTCGTCAAACGTGGACGAGCACGGCAGCTGTACGAATGATGTTGCCTAATGAGTAAAGAAATGTCTGCAAGCTCAGAGAGCACCAAGGATCCCTTCATTTCAACCCTGAGCTACAAATATTCTCCTTTATTGAAAAAAGAATACCTTATTCTCTCGCCGTGGTTACATTCGCACAAACTGCAAAACTAACCAAAGTTAATATTAACTACATTTTGCTTTTTGTGCAAATGTATTTGCACTTCGCCTTTTAGCGAGTTGTGGGAACAAACAAAGGTGCACGATTACACCAATCGCGCCTATTCCTCGCTTTTTCTCTCACAGTTCAAGGCAGCTAATGCAGAACTGGAAGGCGTAACTTAAGTAGCCTCCCAAGGCTCTAACCCAGGCTTGATTAATGCACTCTTCACAGGACAGGATGGGCTGCACAGAGATTGATGGAGGGCAGCCGTTCGGTTCTCTGCTAAAAGGTCTGCCAAGATAGTTCCTTTCAGAAGGAAAACGGGCAAAGCGGGAGCAAGAAGCCCTGCTTGGAAATGAAAGAAGGCAGGAGGTGATCAGAAGCAAGAAAGTTTTGGTGGCTTCAGGTCCCACTACTTAAATTTTACAGAGGAAAATAACTATTTTTTTAAAAAAAATCATTGATTGTACTATTGCATTTTATTTTCTTCCGACTAGATGTGAGCGCGCGTCTTCGTTCTTTTAATTAACTCTTTTAATTAACTCCAAACTACCACCGCCCCGTTTGCATAGCTGCCGCGTTCGTCCGTGTTTGACGAATGCGGCAGATCTCCAAACGGGATGGTGGAGGTTTGGAGAGGTGCGCGCGCACTCTCCAAACTGCCACCATCCTCTTTGCACAGCCGCGCTGCAGGAGACGCTCGCACAGGTGCCTCACGGCTCGAGGGAACCGTGCTGCAGGAGCCGCTCGCGAGGCTTCCTTCGGCCGGGGAAGGGCCCGTTGCCTCTGAGGGGGGCCGGGCGGGATCCTCTGAAAGGCCGTTTCCTTCCTCAGCCTGCGAATTCGTCCCTCCCCCCCCATAAGCTGGCGGCACTGGGCAGCGACAGGTACGTGCAGCTCAGGATGCGATGCAGGCGTAGGGGTTGTGTATGTTTTTGCTTGTTCTGCGTATGCGCGTGCGTGCCCACATGCGCGCGCACATTTTGCGGCTCCCACTTTTTTGTGTGTATGAAGGAACCGGTTCCGAGTGGCTCTTTTGCTGTTTCGGGTTGCTGACCCCTGGTATAGGTTCTCCTGCTTGAGCAGGGGGCTGGACTAGAAGACCTTCAAGGTACCTTACAGTTCTATTCTATTCTATTCTATTCTATTCTATTCTATTCTATTCTATTCTATTCTATTCTATTCTATTCTATTCTTCAGTAAGTGTTCTCTGTTGATCTGATTTGAGCAAGAAGAATATATCTGGGAAAGGCAGTTTAAGAGATAACAAGCCCCCAAGCTATATAAGACTTTACAATGACCAGCACCTTAAATAGTACTCAGAAACACAGCATTTTCCAATACACCAATATCAAGACTGCCCAGTAAACATGTGGACTTTTGCATTTTGGACCAGCTCAAAGGCAGCCCCATTTATAACTAATTATAATAATCTAGTAACAATGACAAGAATATGAGTGGCCATCTCCAGCGCTTCCTGTTTGAGATAAACCTGCAATTGATGCACCACCCAAAGCTAGCCAAATGTTCCCCTGGACACTGCTTCTAGAAAGTGGAAGCTAGAAGTTTTCTTAAGCAAAGAGCAGACCAGTGCCTCTTTCAAACCCATTTCTCTGTCCCTCAAATAGGTGTTGATTATCACCTGAATCCAATTTCCTATCACCTCCCAGACTGTCTTGCCTACATGTGACAAAGCTGATTCAAGAACTATAATCTCAGAAACCTCCCAAGAAACATTACAGGGCATTATGTCTTTTTATTCTATTCATTCAACTTCCTACTTGAAGCTAATAGTACAAATGATTCACAAAGTTCAGCCAGATAATTGCAACTTACCACCAATTGTCTCTTAACTATTCTTCCCTAAAAGGCTCAAGATACTCTTAATAAGGCAACTATCTGATATTACAGACACATATTTATACATCATTGCCCTAATGGGCTAAAATTTAAGTTTGTATCCTTGCCTGGTATATTCATTTTCATTTCCACCAGTGTCACTTCAGACCTCTCCCATAGCTTCTATAAATTTGAAGTCCCTGGATTTATCAGGCACCAAAGGCAAGGAGGTAGTAATCTGTCCATCCATCAGGAAGTAATGAAAATGCCATCCAAGACTAGGTGAAAGCCAGGCCGGGGTCATGATGGTTTAAAACAACCCATAGTTATGATGACCAGTGGTGAGATTCAATTATGTGAACAACTGGTTCTGTGTGTGGATGCCACTTCCGGAAGTCCATTCTGGGCCTGGGCAACAAAAAATTAGCTACCGGTTCTGCCAAAGTGGTGCGAACCGGCTAAATCCCACCACTGATGATGACCATGTATTCTCAAGTTACTTCTGACCCCAAAAATGTTAAAATGAATCAGAACTAACAATCTAGTCAAATCCATCCTTGCACTCTCCAAATTCAAGTGCTGTTGTTCAGAAAGGGATATTGCTATACTGCTAGGAGAAAAATACAACAGCTGCATGCTCAATCTGTCATTCAGGCCTAACCTCACAAATATAGTTTTGCATCCGGTGACCTGTGAAACAATATTCCTCACAACAAACAAGGTCTTGCAATGCACAATTGCTGTCAGAATCCATTTATATTTCATTTCTAACTATCTCCTCTGTCCTAAAAACAAATCTCATCTTCTCCTGGATTCTGCCATTCCCAAGGGGGAGAGGGGACAGGCATGAGGGCTTTATTGTTTTCACTTCCTCCATAAATGTACCCTTTTGTTTATTCTGCCTGTCTGCTATCCATTACAATGTAACAAATTGCTTTCTATACTAGACATTCTCTCTGAACATAACCGGGCAACTAGAAAAGTGGGTGGGGGGAAGAAATACAACCCTCCAGGATCTGGTTTATTTCTCCAAAGGTGTGAGGAGCTGTGGAAATGATCATGCTGCAAATGGATTGTTATCTTTCCTTTCCCATGATGGACTTACCACCTGGAGATTGGCTGATCTGGAACTGACCAAATGAACTGTGGGGTGGTGTTTGCTTGGGGGCACTTTAAAATTATCGACATGTAAGGGAATCCCTCAGATCCTGTCTATTATGCCTGCTATCTTCTATTTCTTAGCAAAAGTTCCTGCTTAGAAAACCCTGTCTTCAAGAGTTCTACTTTCTTAAGAAATGGGTTGAGGTGGGTGCTGACATTTGCCTTCCACCTCACTGCTTTCAGGTTGTGAATGACCTGTATCTCTGCCAGACAAATCATATTGAGAGAAAGTTTGTATTCGTTGTCCATTCAGGTTTTGATGATACATGTCAGCACTGCTCTCTTGTCCACAATTTAATTGTGGATGCAATTAGTTTTATTATAAATAAATCTGGCATTCAAAATATCAGTCTGAGCCCAAGGCGCCCAGCTACCAGAATGCCTAGCTAAAAAATATGAGATAAGGGTCCTGAAATAAATATTACATCCAAAATTACCCATCTCTCTTCCCCTCCCTCCAAAAAACTTGCCCTCATCTGCTAGCACAGTGTTTTTCAACCACTGTTCCGCGGCACACTAGTGTGCCGCGAGATGTTGCCTGGTGTGCCGTGGGAAAAATTGAAAAAACACTGACCTAGGAGACAGCGGTGAGAGGAGGAGGAGGAGGAGGAGGAACAGCCGCGGGCGGAGCAGCGCTGCAAGACTCTCTGGCGGGGAGCACTGGGCACCGGAGCCTTGGCTAAGCTGACGGCCCTACTTCGCTGGAAGCAAAATCCCGGGAAAAGAAGTGGGCTCGACCTCTCTAGGCACCAGGGCTCCACGGCAGCATAGCTCCGCCCCCTTCTCTGGCTTCGGAGGGTCTCTTGCTGAAGAGAGAGAAGCTGGGGAGAGGCGACCGGCTCGCTTATCGGAAGAGGATGGACGGGCGGCTAGCCCGGCTCGCCTGAGCTGTCGCGTGGTTGGTTGCCTGCAACGTTCGAAAAAGCTCTTCTTCCCCAGCACGCGCCGCTTACTCCTTACTCCCCGCGCGGCTGAGGATGCGAGACTCCCGCCTGGTCGGCTGCCTGGCTCCGCTTTCTTTGCTCGCCGCGACCCCTTACCCCAGCCCGAAATAGAGGGATCTGACCGCTTCGCTCTTGGAGGCTTCGCTTGCGTCTGAAAAATTACATGGCTGATTTTTTTTTAACCTGTCCTTTTGATACGTTGCATAATAAAATGTCCTTTGGACCAAAGCAATTAAAAACCTTTGGGGTTCCCCTCCCCCTCTGGAGTGAAGTGCTTTTGATGGTAAAGGTGAGAAAGAAAGAAAAAGGAAGGGAAAAAAGGAGAAAGGGGGAAGGGGAAAAGGGAGGGAGAAAGAAAAAAAAGGAGAATAGAAAAGAAAGAGAGAGAGAGAGGAGGGGAGGAAGGAAGGAAGGAAAAAAAGCAGGAAGAAAAATTAAAAAGAAATGCAAGTAGCTTCCAGTTTCCACAACAAGTAGAAAGCAAGAAATTGAGAGAGGGAGGGAAAGAAAGTGGGAGAGAGAAAGGCAGGAAAGAAAGGAAGAAAGATAGAAAGAAAGAAAGAAAGAAAGAAAGAAAGAAAGAAAGAAAGAAAGAAAGAGAAAAGAAAGAGAAAGAAAGAAAGAGAAAAGAAAGAAAGAAGGAAAGAAAGAAAGAAAGAGAAAGAAAAATAAATGAAGGAGAAAAATGCAGAAAGAAAAATTAAAAAGAAATGCAAGTAGCTTCCAATTTCCACAACAAATAGAAAGCAAGAAATTGAGAGAGGGAGGGAAAGAAAGTGGGAGAGAGAAAGGAAGGAAGGAAGATAAAGAAAGAAAAGAGAGGGAGGGAAGAGAGGGAAGGAAGGAAGGAAGAAAGAAAAGAAGAGAAAAAAGAAAATACAGAAAGATAAATTAAAAAGAAATGCAAGCTTTCCTTTTCCTTCACAGCAAAAACAAACAAACAAAAGCCCCAAAATAAAATAAAATAAAATAAAGAGGCTAATAATAATAATAATAATAATAATAATAAGAAGAAGAAGAAGAAGAAGAAGAAGAAGTTGGCAGGGACCTTGGAGGTCATCTAGTCCAACCCCTTGAGAACACAGGCCATCCTCGACTTACGACCGTTCATGTAGCGACCATGGGGAGGTCCAACGGTGCGGAAAACGGTGGAGTGCCTCGTGATTTTTTTCATGAAACAAGTGTGCCTTTGCCCAAAAAAGGTTGAAAAACACTGTGCTAGCATATCTGGTCCATCCATCACTATTGGTCAGGCATTTATACATACATATGCTTCTGTAAAAAACAAGTGTCTGGTCATTCCTTCAGTTCAAGCTAAAATGGCCATGGACAGTGCCTAGTGTCTGAAGCAGGGAGGGGGGGGATACATGTGTGCAGCAGCCTAAAGTGACCAATAGGAATGCAGCAGATTCTAATCCCTGGCTGCACCTGTAACCAAAAGATTGGTGAAGCATGAGTTTGTATCCATAACCCAACTGAAGAGGGGAAACATTGGTATAGATTAAAGGCTGATTTAAAACTGCCTTAGATAGGCTTGGGGATGAGACAAAGACGTGATGAGGTAAAAAAAATCACATACCGTGAACTATGTTCATGCCATGGTTAATGGCAAATGTGGAAGAATCCTCAGTCAATCCAGGAAATATTAAAATAATGTATCTACTAAAAATTGAAATGGTTAAGTATAGCGAACTGATGCTACAACAATCACTTTCGGTAATTCTAAATAATAATGGCACATCTGCCCACATTACATTTTACGCTCTATGATTTGTTCAAGGAATATGGAAAGGGATAAGATGTACTCCCCTTTACTTAGATGATAACAGAATCTTAAGGCAGATCAGTTACTTCACCACAATCCTATTTCGTTGTTTGCATTGTTAAATAATCACTCACTGCAAGTTGACCCTGTCTTAGCTGAGATCTGACGGCTGTACCAGAGCGGGATGCGTGTACATGTCTTGGAGGGAGATAATTTCAGGCATTCGGGGACCCAATTACATAAACATAGCTGAAGTCAGCATTGTAGTCCTTACCAGTATAAACGTGGAACAGGGTCACTCCGGATTTATATGGCATCCAACGATATGATTTTGGGTTGACAGCGTGGGAATGCTGGGAGACGCGACTGTGTTAAGTTGGAAATTAGGGCAATCGTTCGCTAAAAGGCTCTCTCCGGCAAGGCTAGTGCGTCTTTGCGCAAAAGGGAAAACCGGCGGCGGTACACAGGCCCCCAAAAGGACTTCTTTTCATCACCGCCTGAGTAAGGCAAAAGCCATTCCGCTTTGCCCCCGGCCGCCGTGTGGGACAGCTCGTCTTGGTTGTGGGCTGACGCTGGTTGGCGATGGGAGGAACACGTGAGTGAGAAGAAAGGGGGAGCACAAGGTCGGGTTGAGCAAGGGGGCGGCAGCAGCAGGATTTTCCCCGACATCTGGAGGTGGCGGTGGCCGCGCTTGGGAGCAGGCGGCAGGCGATAGCTGTTCGCCGCAGCAACAGTGGATGCAGCGGCTCCTCCTCCTGCTGCTGCTTCACTGAGTCCCTCCGCCTGAGTGCCAGCTCCTGCCTCTCTGAGTCTTCGGTCACTCTTCCTTATTGACAAATATACAAAAGGCCGCGCCGGTCTAGAGACGCGTCTGTAGTCGGCATGGGAGACAAGAAGAGCCCCACAAGGTGAGGAGGGCGGAAAGGCGAGCGGGAGGGCAAGCTCTCAGACAGGCAGGCACGCAGGCAGGGCCTCCGTGGACAGGCCGGTCTGTAGACGGAATGCAGAGGCGGCGGGGCTGCGAGGCCGGCTTCCCCACTTCTCCCCCCCCCGTCTTCCGCTGCCAAAGTCTTTGGCGCCCCCCAACGTAGCAGAAGCGATGGCGGTGAGGAGGAGGAGGAGGAGATGAGGTAGTTGGTGGGAAGCGGCGGCCGAGGCGAAGCAGGGAGGGGGGGGGGAAGGGCGGCCGCAGCGATGCCTTGTTTTGTGTCTTAAATTTCCTTCCGTTTTTCCTCGTCCTCCCTCTCCTCCTCTTCTCCCTCCCCCGCCCCGCCGCTTTTTTGGGTAGGCCGAAGCGGCAACCGAAACCCTCCTCCGACGAGGGCTATTGGGACTGCAGTGTGTGCACCTTCCGGAACAGCGCCGAGGCCTTCAAGTGCATGATGTGCGATGTGAGAAAGGGCACCTCCACTCGGTGAGTGAGCGGGCAAGAGGCCTGGCCTGACAGCCACTTCACCGGGCAAAGCAGGAGTGGGGACAGAGGGGGGGCGGCGGTAGGGATAAGACAGCCCCGGTCAGGAAAGGTAGATCACAACATGGTAGCCGGCGACTGCCATCACCATAGCCATCGGGGCAGGCCTATCGATTGCTTTCTTCTATGGGAAATGTAACAGATCCGTTTTGCATCCTTTCTCTTCTTTTCTTCAATAAAAATCTCACTCTTGGGCTGAAGGAGAATTCCCTTTGGTGAACTTGTGGCTAGGATAAGATGCTCTTTCTGCCTGCTTCCCACTTCTCTGGATATATAGGGAGATGGGAAGTGTTGGCTGTTGGTTTTTAATCCTGATAAGATAAAGTATCTTACTTTGGAATGCTCAAACTGACCAAATATTAATAGCAAGCAGTTCCACAAATTGTGAGAACAGAATTTGTGTCATCATCAGTTGAAAAGAAAACAAAAATGGACCAGATTTTGTTATTTCTTTTATCGAGAAACTGTTGTTATACTGTGCTGTGTACACATACACATATGTGCACACATGGACAAGTCCATTTATATTATGATATTAGATAATCACATATATACTGTTGATCACGAGAGGTCAGAAAGTACTCTCTATTACTTTTGAAAATATTAGCAATGGTAATGTAGACAATCAAAAGTATATTTTTCTGTCCCTGTATTCTAGAACTGTTAAAAATTATCTGATTATCCAAAAACAGTTATTATAAGGAGAGAGGGAAATGAGCAAATACTGGATGGAGATAAATAATTATGAAAGACGAGTGGTGGCTGCTGAGGTTATGAAAATTTCAAGCTCCTGTTTGATGTTAAAAAAAGTGAAAAACATGGTTATTGGTAATTTGGGAGGCAAAGGTGGAGCAGGTTTGTTAGTCCACAAACTAGAAAAACAGCAGAGTTTCTCTCGATGCAGATAATTGATATCAGTAGGATTTCCTGGTCAATAAGTTTTTGCTGAGCTACTCCCAGCTTCTTTACATCAGGGGTCTCCAACCTGTGGGTCACAGCCCACTGTGGCCTATTCACAACCAGGCTGCATGAGTGGCAGGCTGGTGCGCGCTCATGCATGCGCACAGCCCTACTCACATGAGTGTTGCAGATGCTTGTGGCCTCACCAGAAAGGTTGGGGAACTCTGCTTTACATGATTATACAAGTGTGTAAATATAATTAAAATATAATATTTTCATATTACACTTATCTGCTTCGTCCCACTATTACTTTAAAAAGTTACTGATTTACAGTGCCAATACATGCTTTCTTTCAAAGGACCATCTCTCACAGCTGTTTCTTAATAGAGTTAGAGATCAAATTTTGAGATCAAATTCTGCATCCAGTAGTAATCTAGGACAGGGCTTTTCAACCTTTTCATCCATTGTACCACTTTTAGGATATGGCAACATCCGAGTATCACAAATAGCCTAGCAAGGTGTCAAAAATTTGATGACCAAAAAAAAAAGGAAAAAAGGGATGAAGTATAGGTAGTCCCCGACTTACAACAGTTTGCTTAGTGACTGTTTGAAGTTACAATGGCACTGAAAAAAGTGCCCCTCAAGCCACAGCCAAGCAAGACACCTGCCTGCCCGCTCGGTGGCGCGCTTCCTTCTGTCCGAGGTTTTCATTGTTGTGAGCATTTCTGTTGAGGATTGGCAGTGGGAATGGGGTGGGGGTGTCTTTGGTTTTTATTCCCCCCCCGCTGGGTGGTTGCAGCAGGTTTTGGTCACTTCTCAAGACCCTGGGACACTGTGACCATCATAAATATGAATCAGTTGCCAAGCATCTGATTGTAAATCACAAGACCCTGGAGATGCTGCAACATTCCAGCTGATCAGCACTTCTTCTGGGCTCAGAAGCACCAGGATCAGCGCCGAGTTCCAGCTGGAGCCTGGCACTGATCCTGGCACTTCCACTGAGCCCTGACAGCCCCGAAGAAGCGCTGATCCAGGCGCTTCTGCTGAGCCCTGACAGCCCTGCAGCTCCAGCCATTTCTCGCTCAGGCTTGTACGGTGCTGCCACTGGTTCAGCTCATTCCCCTCCCCTGCTACCACTTTTCTAGGATGGTTGTGTACCACCTGCCAGGTGCCAATGTACCACAGGTGATACCCGTACCACTGGTTGAAAAGCCCTGATCTAGGACACTGCTTAGCATTTAATTCATAAAATTAAACAGAAGTGTTTTACTTAAATATATAAAGCAAGTGATCCATGTGCAGATTGGTTCAATTCTGTTTTCTGTCACTGGGGACTCACAGCTATTAATACTGAGATCTTGACGTATTTGTACCCATATCATTATTTGTTATTTCCTTCACATTTTCAGACTTTGAATATTCAGACCAAGCTGATAGATAAGTGTGTGTGTGCGTACATGCATGCACATATGCATTTGTGATGTTTAAAAAAATTATCAGCAATATCTTCTGCCCAGTTCAATTATGCAAGATACCTGTTATGAATCTATTGTAGTTACAAATTCTCTTACAACTTGCAGCAATATAAACACATTTCAGACTTTGAAAAAGTGTGGGTGTCAGAATCCATTTATATCATATTCATAAATGGAATGTTTCAAACATATCCCATGGATTCTGCCATCTCCCGAAGAGAAGAGGATAGATGTGTATTGAACTGGCAATAGGCATTTCAAAGGAAAGGAGAAGCCTTTTGAACTGGGGAAACAAAAGGGGGGGCTAGCATCTGGTTTTTGTCACGGTAGACAGCAATAAACAAAAGGGTCCTAACTTCCTTTTTCCCACGAGATGGATGATACGAGAGGAAGGATGGGGGACTGACCAAATGGGGATTAAGGGGGGTTAAACCGGGAACTCTTTATAAGGGTTTACATCGTGGAAATATTAAGCCCTGTCTCATTTCCTACAACCAAGCATGTCATAGTAAAGATTCCTTTTGGACTAAGATTTGGCTCCAAGAGTTTTTGTCTTCCTAAGACGTAGTTTGGGGTGGGTCCTGACATTAGACAGGGCTTGCAACGAAAGTCAACCCGGGAAGAAGAACCTTACCGGGGGACTTTGCAAATAAATATGATGTCTGACGAAGCAAGAAGGGAAGGAAGCCCCACGGAGAAGGAGCCTTCCTCCCAGCCGAACTCCCAGAAACATTGGGAAGCTGAAGCATCATATTCCTCCTGGGAGGAAACGGCGGAGCAGCACGAACAAAAACCCCGGTGGTCGATGGGCGTTGGAAGGAAAAGTGAGTGGGAAAAGGCTTCGAGAGAAGTGACCCTGAGACGGAGCGACCACCAACCGGAATGGAGGCAAGAGATGGAGAACTCCCTGCACGCCAGTGAGGAAGAGCGGATTCTGGAAAAAGCTATTGACTTGATGAAAACAACCCTGAGCTCACTAAGGGAGGAGAGAGCTGGAAACCACAACACCTGGGGTCGCAACTGGAGGGGTAACGGAAGGGATCCAACACCTGAAACCCCAGGGCTGTCCAATGGAACAGGAGCCGCTGACTCAATGGTACCCACCCCCCCAGACCCACAGATGGGGATCGAGATGAGGAGCGATACACTCTGCGGCGCAGACAACGATCCAGCCAAAGATTCCCACCCCTGGAAGCAAAATTCAAGGGGGAGCCATCACGACGGATTTTTCCTAACCCAAGTCCTCAGCTACATGGAAGAGTACGGACGGGACATCCCCAGTGACAAAACACGCATCCGAATTGTGCAATCTGCCCTGGATGGGATGGCTGCAGACTGGGTGGTGAACTTGCATGACTCCAACGCCCCAGAACTCAACGACTTCAACCGATTCATGTCATCCTTGAGGCGACGATTCGAGGACCCTTTGGCTGACCGGAAGGCCCGGGAGAGAATCAAGACGGTGAGGCAGGGCAGGAGAACAGTGGCTGAATATACCCAAGAATTCCGAGCCATCGCCAGCAAGCTGAACTGGCCAGAAGACATCCTCCTCAGCCATTTCAAAGACGGTCTAAACTACGACCTGTATGACGCTTGCCTGCCTCGGGGAGACCCCTACCATCTCGATGACTGGTATGTCCTGGCAGAGGAAGTGGAAATAGACCTATTGAAAAGACAATGCAGAGGAAAACCATGGGGCCGCCCGCCACTCGAGCAAACACGTGAGGGGGAAAACCCACCGGCCACGGCTAAAAAATCAAAGGGATGTTTCAATTGCGGGAGAGAGGGCCACCGTGCTGCAGAATGTCGTTCGAAAGCCCCTCCACGCAAAACAGAGGCACCATCTTCCAAAAAGCTGGGGAAGTCTCAAGGCAACCCAAAAGAATCTTCCATGAAGGGGACAGAAGCTGTAAAGTCCACAATTCCTGCCAAAACCTGGGATTGGACTCCGGCCTACACTGCAGGGGCGGTGGACACCTCGGAAGACAGCTCAGAGGGAGAACCTTTGGTAAGTGGACCTCTTCCACCCATACTTAAGACAGTGACTATATTAGCTTCCTCTGCACCAAAAGCCAATGAAATAAAAGCTCTGATAGACTCTGGCTGCATCCGCTGCCTCATCAGCCCAACGCTGGTGGAGGAACTGAGCATCCCAGTGAGGAGGCTAAAACAACCAATCTCCTTCAGTCAATTAGACGGGTCTATAGCAGGGGGGGGGACCAGCTACCCTAGCCACTCTACCACTCCACATGTCCCTGGGGTCCCATGAGGAAGACATAACGTTTATAGTGGCCCCAGGCATGGAATGCCCAATGTTTTTAGGACTGGAATGGCTGAAGAAATGGAACCCCGGGATAAACTGGAGGACTGCAGAACTCAACTTCCCAAAAGGGAACAGGAAAACATAAAACCCCCAAACACCCCCCCAACCCAGAGGGAGGAAACAGCAGCAGTGGGGGAAGAAGGGGCTAACAGAGATACCGGAGGAATACAGGGACCTGGCTGAGGTTTTCAGTGAGGAAAGAGCAGATGAGCTCCCCCCCCACCGCCCCACAGACTGCACCATAGAATTCAAACCTGGGGCAAAACTCCCAAAACCCAGGATGTATGCCATGAGCCCAAGGGAAATGGCAGAAATGGAAAGATTCATAAAGAAAAACTTAGAAAGAGGATTTATTGAGCCCGCCAAACCCAAAGTAGCCGCCCCGGTTCTGTTCAGGGAGAAGAAGGATGGGTCTTTCCGTTTGGTTGTGGATTATAGAAATTTGAACACAATTAGTGAATGTAATCTGTACCCCCTTCCCCTAATGAAGGATATGCTATCCCACCTATCGAAAGGAAAGATTTTTACCAAACTAGACCTGAGGGAAGCATACTACCGTATTAGGATTAAGGAAGGAGACGAATGGAAAACTGCATTCAACTGCCCAATGGGGTGCTATCAATTCAAAGTATTGCCATTTGGACTGCAAGGGGCCCCCGCAGTCTTTATGCAATTAATTAATGACGTACTGAGAGAGCACCTATATAAGGGGGTCCTGGTTTACCTCGATGACATCCTTATCTTCACAGAAACCAAAGAGGAACATATCAAACTAGTCAGAGCAGTCCTAAAGAAATTGCGAGCTGCCCATTTATATGCTAAATTATCGAAGTGTGAATTCCATCAGGAAAAAATCGACTACCTGGGATATCGCATATCCCCAGAGGGCATCGAAATGGACCCAGAGAAGGTCAGGGCAGTACTAGAGTGGGCACCCCCCCCCGCACACGGAAGCAATTGCAAAGTTTCCTGGGGTTTGCAAATTTCTACCGCCAATTCATCCCTACATTTGGCCAAATAGCCATGCCCCTCACAAATTTGTTGAAAACGAAGGGGGGGTCACCCGTGAAACCCAGCCAGCCTCTAAAATGGCCAATGGAATGTCAAGCAGCATTTGAGAGGCTAAAGAGACTCTTTTCTGCGGAACCTGTACTTAAACACCCAGATCCCAACAAACCTTTTGTAATACAGGCAGATGCGAGCGACGTAGCAGTCGGAGCCGTATTACTACAGGAAAATGATGAGGGGGCGTTGCAACCTTGCGCATATACATCCAGGAAACTTACAGAAACTGAACAACGATGGCCAATATGGGAGAAGGAAGCATTCTCATTAAGGTGGTCATTATTAACTTGGTGTCAATTTTTGGAAGGAAATAAAATACCTTTCCAGGTCTGGACTGACCACAAAAATTTAGAAGCACTAAAAACGCCCAGGAAGCTCACTCCTAAGCAAGCCCGCTGGTCCCAACACTTTCACCGATTCAATTTCACTCTCAAACACTTACCGGGGAGAAAGAACTTCCTGGCAGATGCATTATCCCGCATGCCCCAATATAACAGCACAAGAGTTACTGACTTTAAACCACTTGTACCGGAACAACTGGCAGCACCAGTCACCACCAGGGCACAAGAAAAAATGAAGCCGAAGGTAGATAGCCAAACTGGAATAGAATTCAGGAAATCTTTGGAAAGTGATGAATGGTTCCAGAAAAATAAACATGTGTGCACAATTAAAGATGGACTGCCATGGGTGGGGGAGAAGCTATATATACCGGCCACACAGAGAATCAATTTCATGCAACTGTGCCATGATACAAAATCAGCAGGACACTTTGGCTTTGTAAAAACCTTACACTTAACTAAAAGGCAATTTTGGTGGCCATCTATGAAAAAGGACATAGAAAGCTATGTGGGTAGTTGTCAAATTTGCGCAATGGCCAAGAGGTTACAAGGGAAATCGCCAGGACTGTTACAACCAGTGGCGAATCCCTCAGCCCCATGGAAAGAAATAGCCATGGATTTTATTGTGGAACTACCAGAAAGCAACGGAAACACCGTTATCTGGACTGTTACTGATCTGTTCTCTAAGCAAGTCCATTTCATACCTTGCCCAAAAATTCCAACTGCAAAAGCATTAGCAAAACTTTTTGTACAACATATTTACAGATTGCATGGGGCACCACAACGCATCATATCTGACAGGGGGGTGCAATTTACCTCAGCATTCTGGAAGGAATTTTTATCTCTGTTAGGAACTACCCAAGGACTGACATCTAGTCATCACCCTCAGGGTAACGGGCAAGCGGAAAGGGCTAACTCTGTACTTGAGCAATATTTAAGATGTTATGTACATTTTCAGCAGAACAATTGGACAGACCTGCTGCCTTTCGCAGAAGTGGCATATAACAACGCAATTCACTCCAGCACAGTTTACACTCCTTTTCAAGTAGCCACAGGCCAGAGCTTCAACCCCATACCTGATCTAACTCCAAAAGAACCGGTAATTCCAGAACTAAAGGAATGGATTGCTCAGTTACAATACACCTGGTCTATTGTCAGAAAAGCATTAACAGAGGCTAGATTAGCACACAAGACACAGGCAGACAAGAAAAGATCTGATCCCACACCGTTCAAGGTGGGAGAGATGGTATATCTGTCTACAAAATACCTTAAGTCTCTCCAACCCTGTAAAAAACTAGGACCAAAATACATTGGACCTTTTCCAATTAAAAGAATCATAAACCCAGTAACAGTTGAATTAGAACTACCTAAAAATCTTAGACGAATACACCCAATCTTTCACTGCAGTCTAATAAAGAGAGAACAACAATCTCCCCTACGAACAAAAATTCCACCACCACCACCTCCCATCATGGTGGAAGGAGAACAACATTTCGAGGTGAAGGAAATTCTGGATTCCAGGAAACATCATGGAACAACTCAATATCTAGTGGCTTGGAAACACCTCCCCTCCTCAGAAAATGAATGGGTCAGCAAACACCATGTTAAAGCACCAAAGCTGCTTAAGAGATTTCATACAGAATATCCAAACAAACCGAGTTAACATTTACACGTTTTTTTTCTTCTCTTTTCTTTTCTCCCCCTACAGATGGACACATCTTTTTTCTAAGGAGAGCGGACTGTCAGAATCCATTTATATCATATTCATAAATGGAATGTTTCAAACATATCCCATGGATTCTGCCATCTCCCGAAGAGAAGAGGATAGATGTGTATTGAACCGGCAATAGGCATTTCAAAGGAAAGGAGAAGCCTTTTGAACTGGGGAAACAAAAGGGGGGGCTAGCATCTGGTTTTTGTCACGGTAGACAGCAATAAACAAAAGGGTCCTAACTTCCTTTTTCCCACGAGATGGATGATACGAGAGGAAGGATGGGGGACTGACCAAATGGGGATTAAGGGGGGTTAAACCGGGAACTCTTTATAAGGGTTTACATCGTGGAAATATTAAGCCCTGTCTCATTTCCTACAACCAAGTATGTCATAGTAAAGATTCCTTTTGGACTAAGATTTGGCTCCAAGAGTTTTTGTCTTCCTAAGACATGGTTTGGGGTGGGTCCTGACAGTGGGTGCTATTGTTGTTAGTTGTGAAGTCGTGTCTGACCCATCGCGATCCCGTGGACAACATTTTGTCAGAACTCTCTGCTATGACCTTTCCGTCTTGGGTGGCCCTGCACGGCATAGCTCATAGCTTCATTGAATTACGCAAGCCCCTTCGTCACGACAAGGCAGTAATCCATGAAGGGGCTCTATTTTTTTTGCATTGTTCATTTAAGAAGGCATTCTTATCTCTTCTAGCTATTCTCTGGAATTCTGCATTCAATTGGGTGTATCTTTCTCTTTCTCCCTTTCCTTTCGCTTTCCTCAGCTATTTGCAAAGCTTCCTCAGACAGCCATTTTGCTTTCTTGCATTTCTTTTTCTTTGGGATGGTTTTAGTTGCTACCTCTTGTACAATGTTGCGAACTTCCGTCCATAATTCTTCAGGCACTCTGTCTATCAGATCTAATTCCTTAAATCTATTTGTCACCTCTACTGTGTATTCATCAGAGATATGATTTAGTTCATATCTGAGTGGCCTAGTGCTTTTCCCTCCTTTCTTCAATTTAAGCCTAAATTTTGCAATGAGAAGCTCATGATCTAAGCCGCAGTCAGCTCCTGGTCTTGTTTTTACTAACTGTATAGAGCTTCTCCATCTTTGGCTGCAGAGCACATAGTCAATCTGATTTCTTTGTTGGCCATCTGGTGATGTCCATGTGTACAGCTGTCTCTTGGGTTGTTCGAACAGAGTGTTTGCTATGACCATCGTATTCTCTTGACAAAATTCTATGAGCCCTGCTTCATTTTGTACTCCAAGGCCAAACTTTCCTGTTATTCCTGTTATCTTTTGGCTTCCTACTCTAGCATTCCAATCCCCCATGATGATAAGGACATCATTTTTTGGTGTTGATTCTATAAGGTGCTGTAGGGCTTCATAGAACTGGTCAATTCCATCCTCTTCAGCATCAGTGATTGGGGCATAGACTTGGACTATTGTTATATTGAATGGTTTGCCTTGGATTCGCACTGAGATCATTCTGTCATTTGGGGGGTTGTATCCCAGTATTGCTTTTCCTACTCTTTTATTGACTACTCCATTTCTTCTGAGGGATTCTTGCTCGCAGTAGTATACCTGATGGTCATCTGAATTAAATTTACCCATTCCTGTCCATTTTAGTTCGCTGATGTTGATGTTCAGTCTTGTCATCTCTTGTTTGACCACGTCCAGCTTGTCTTGATTCATGAATCTTACATTCTTATTACAAAATGGTTATCAAAAGATCGTGTGCATTGACATAACAGTTGCTATAATGTTCGTACTAATGTCCAGGGCAGGCTTTTTGAGGAGGGGTCTCACCACCGCCTCCTTCAAGGCAGCGGGGAAGATGCCCTCTTTCAAAGAAGCAGTTATTACTGCCTGGAACCAGCCTCTTGTCCCCTCCCGAGCCGCATAAACCAGCTAGGAGGGGCACGGATCCAACAAACAAGTGGTGGAGCTCAGCCTCCCCATCCTGTCCACATCATCAGGGGAAACAGGATTGAACTCAGTCCAGATAACATGCTCAGGACCGTCCGATTCCTCCACGTCAGACTCCACCCAGTCAGAGTCCAAACCGGCCCGGATCTGAGCGATTTTGTCCGTCAGATGATGACTAAACTCCTCGGCCCGTCCTTGCAAGGGATCCCCCCTCACCTCCTGGTTAAGAAGGGAGCGAATCACCCTAAACAAGGCGGCTGGGTGATTATCTGCGGACGCGATGAGGGCGGCGAAGTAGTTACCCCTCGCTGTCCTCATCGCAGCAAGATAAGACCTTATAAAGGTTCTTAACTGCAATCGGTCAGATTCGGAACAGCTGGACCTCCAATTGCTCTCTTGACCCTGTCTCCGACGTTTCATCTCTTGGAGCTCCATAGAAAACCATGGAGCCCAAAGGGATCTGCGACGGGTCAGAGGTCGCAAGGGTACAACACAGTTGAGTGCCTCAGTGGCCGCCCTTTCCCAGGCATCCACCAAGACATCAGCTGGGCTGTGAGTGAGGGCGATAGGTATAGACCCAAGCGCCATCTGGAACCGTTCAGGGTCCATTAGGCGCCTGGGGCGGAACCATCTGGTTGGTTCTGCCGCCCAGCAGCGGGGGGTGGCATAACGGAAGACCAGCCGCAGGAGATGATGGTCGGACCATGACAGGGGAGTAACAACCGGTAAACACCGTCCCAAATCATCCAACCACTGTCCAGACAGGAACACCAGGTCGAGAGTGTGACCCCCACATGAGTCGGGCCTTGAATTACTTGATTCAAGTCCATGGCCGTCATGGAGGCCATGAACTCCCGGGCTAGCTCCGATGACCCTCCCAGGGAAGGCAGGTTGAAGTCACCCAGCACTATGAGCCTGGGGAACTCCACCATCAACCCTGAGAGGGTGTTGAGCAGCTCGGGCAGAGTAGTTGCCACACAGCTGGGCACCAGGTATGTAGGCAACAAGCCCATCTGAACCCGAGAACCACATCTCAGGAGGGACTCACTCCCAGCAATCTGGAGAATGGTGGTCTCCCGCGGACATAAAGTCTCCCTGATAACCACCGCCACCCCACCGCCCCTGCCCTGAGCCCGTGGCTGGTGTAGCACACGGAAACCTGGGGGGCATAACTCAATCAGAGGGACTCCTCCCTCTGAGCCCAACCAGGTTTCCGTAATGCATGCCAGATCTGCGCGTTCCTCCTCGATCAAGTCTCGAACGAGGGGAGCCTTATTAACAACGGACCTGGCGTTAAGGTAAACCAGCCTGAGCTCAGGGGCCTGATCACCCTCACCCCTGGGTAAAAGGGTGCTAATCGGAGGGTCGGTGCGCGTCACCGCTCGCAAGCAGCGGGGGCGCGATCCCGGATGTCAATACGGCCCTCCGTGCATACATCTGCTGCCGTTCCCTATCGTCGTGGGGATTTGAAGCCCCACCCCAGTACACACAGAACCAGCAGCCTCTCCCCTCAACCCTGTCCCACCGGGACCCCTCTCAGGCCCAGATTGAGTATTAATTAAAAATTCCCTCCCCATCCTACTATCCCTCCCCTTCCATAACCCTTTAAAATATCCAGCTAAAAATGTATCAGGGGCCTCTTAATGTGTTTCCACCAGAGGCCCCTAGTTAAGCCCAGCTTAAAATTGGGACCCACATTCTGCAGCTCGCTTGCTGCCGGCTGCTCCAGCTGAGGGACCTCTACAGACTCTCTAGTCTGGCCCTCCCAGACAGGTGGGAAGATGTTTGTGGGCTTCTACACCCCGGAGGCGCCCGCCAGTGGCTGGGCAGCGGGCCCGTTCCCGCCAGTCTCAGCCCCGCCGCAGCCACTGCCCTGGACAGCCTAGTCGGAGAAGGTGAAATGGCCCATGAACGCCTTCATGGTCTGGTTGTGCGTGCAGTGGCAGCGGATCACGCAAGAGTAGCCCCAGCTGCACAACTCAGAGCTTTCCAAGTGGCTGGGTGCTGCCCGGCAGCGCCTCGACGCCACCCAGAAGCAGCCCTTCATTGCCGATGCCAAGTGGCTCCGTGTGTGCCACATGCTCAGTTACCCGGACTACAAGTAGCAGCTGGGGCGGAAGAGCTGGGCCAGCTGGGAACCCAGTGGACACTCCCCCGCTTGCCTGCCGGGGCCATCGGCACCCCTCAGATGGACGCCCGCCTGCGCTGGCTAGGCCAACACACTCCACGGGACCGCCAGCCGGGCAGGGCTGACCCTGGGCAGCGGTTGCATGATGGGGGCTGCGGCGGTGCCCTGCAGCAGCCTGGTCTACAGCACGCCAAGCCCCCTGCCTTCGCCACCATGCCAAGGAAGCTGGACAGTGGCCTTCAGCACCCGCTGGGGGACTTCCCGGATATTGTGGCTATTTCTGGGCTGCAGGGCTGCGAGGTGTCTGACACAGCCACACCGGGCTGCCTCCCTGAGCCCCCTCCCCAGCCCCTGGGGTTCAGCTGCGCTGCCCACTTGGCCCACCTCTAGCAACGATGCCAGCTGCAGCTCCGTTTCTGGGTTTCATCACACAAGGAAGGCACAGCCGGGAAAGACCAACGTGGACGTAGTTCGGAGATGCACGCTAACCACTCCCCAGGTCCAGCACCGGGTAGGCCACCAGCCTGGCTGACAGGTGAGCACAAGGAAGGTGTGCACATGCACTCCGCAGAACCCACCTCCCACTCCTTGCCCTCTCTTACTTACCTAGTTGAGATGGTGTAGTTGGGCAGCAGGGAGAGGTGCAAAGTTCCTGACAAGTAGCCTTTGCTGCAGACAACTTGCCTGTGCAGTTTCCTGGCCGGGTCTTTTGGCGGGCTCAGCAGCAAAAAAAAAAGCCAATAGGAATTGCTGCAGTGCTTGTTGAAAAGCTTCCCCCCCCCCAAAAAAAGGTGCCAGAACGCCATTCTGAGTATTCTATGAGAAAAAAAGCCCTGATTATATATCTGTAAGAGTTCCACTTGCTTATCAGGCACAATTTCAGATATTGGCATGTACCTTTAAAGGGTTAAATGTAGTGCATTGAACAAGATCTTTAGGGAAGAATTTCTTTTAATGATAGATCCACTGATTTTGTTGTTCAGTTGCTAAGTCATGTCTGACTCTTCCCGACCTCATGGACCATAGCACACCAGGCCCCCTTGTCTTCCACTGTCTCCCTGAATCTGCCAAACTCATGTCCACTGTATCAATAATACTATCTAACCATCTTCTGCCATCTTCTCCTTTTGCCTTCAATCTTTCCCAACATAAGGGTCTTTTCCAATGAGTCTTCTGATTTTGTGACCAAAGTATTTGAACTTCAGATCCACTGATAGTTTCATTTATCTTGCATACAGGAGAAGACATTTTCCTGTATTGTTTCTAAGAGTTGAAATGCACTTCTGTTTGAACTATATTTACTTTCTAGTCTTCCTTTGTTTAGAAAATTTGCAAAAGGCATATAATTTACTAGTTTACAGTAATTTGGTTAATCTTAATTCTATTTTTTTAAAAAAATAAACCATGTTTGTATTTTGCAGTTTAATCATTGTTAGTCACCTAGGGTATTTATAGTATTTATTCATATTCATATTTACAGTATATTCAAGCTGAAAGAAGATATACATTGAATGATGATCAGACTTTCTATCAGTTAATATAAAATTCTATTTTTCGGTCAGAGTGGAAGCTTAACTATATTGTAAGAAACAGTTACTAGGCAGAAGAGTAGCATAACTGTTATATGCTTTTAATTGTATGTTGGTGCTTATGTAAATTAAACAATCTTATAAATAATTGCAACTTTAGTTTCAGAGCCTCTGGCACTGCAAGATCAAAATTTAGACTCAAATAATTAATAATAATAATAATCTTGAAAGGGACCTTGGAGGTCATCTGGTCCAGGGGTCCCCAACCCCCGGTCCGTGGACCAGTACTGGCCGTGGCATCCCAGCAACTGATCTGCACAAACAAGCCAAGTTCCATCCATGAGATGCAGACAGCACACAAAACCACGCACCCTGTCAGAACCCACCCCAATCTACATCTTAGGAAAGAAGAACTCTTGGAGACAGGATTTTCCAAACAGGAACTTTTACATGGTAGTGAATAATCTAGACAGGATCTGGAAACTGTGTCGCAGACCAATACTTTTAAAGTGTCCCTGAGTAAAAACCCCTCCCCTCAGACCATTTGGTCAGTCTCGGATCACTCAAGTTCCATGTGTCAAAACTCCTCGTGGGAAAAAAAGAAACATCAGTACATTTACAACATTGTTACTTCCTCCCCTTCACATTCCAGTCGGAGATACAAACCAGAATCCCCCCCCTTCCTTGTTCTTAGTTCAAAGGTTTTCTTCCCTGGTCTTTGTGATGGCCTCCAGGCAGGCTGAATAAACAACCTTGTTTGTCTAAGGTATAGAGATGGCCAATTAACATCTTCTCTTTCCCTCCTTGGGAATGGCAGAATCCACTAAGGGGGTGACATTTAGGTTTGCACAGATAGGGACTTAGGAATGGAATATAAATAGATTCTGACACACCCTCTAGTCCGCGGAAAAACCTCTCTCCATGGAACTGGTCTCTGGTGCCCCAAAGGTTGGGGACCTGTGATCTAGTCCACCCCCCTGCTCAGACAGGAAACCGTATACCATTTCAGACAAATGGCTGTCCAGTCTCTTCTTAAATTTATTTAACTTCTTTCTCTATAACCACTATGGGGAGTGTATTGAAATGAGCTAAGAACCCTTCTGAATTTTGGAATTATAAGTTTGTTTAAAAAATTGGCTGGATTGATGAGTCACAAAACACTTGTAGCCAGGGAGTCAGTTCCATTTGAACTTAAATATATCATAGTATATATATATTTGAGAGTATAGCATTCATAATATATAACTGTGCTCAGATCCAAACAGTATGAATATTCAGAAGGTATGCAAGGAGCTGGAATGCAAAATGTCAATGATAAAAAATAAAGTTCCACAATTGTTATATTATTTTTAGCACCGGTTACAAGTGTTTTATGAATTTTCATCTGTGCTTTTCACAAATCATTTATATCAGAATACATACTACCAATTAATTTTACTTAAATAGTGCTTTTTGCTAGTGCTTTTCTTATACTCTAGTTTTTGTTCTCTTCTCTAATTTATGCTAATAGTCAAAAGACTGTTAGCATTTTAGACTTGATCATGTATATTCTGCATGTGTGTCTATCCTAGGATAATGTTCCCTGAACAAAGAAAAATATAATGCTTATGAATGCTTATGAACCACATTTCCAAATGCACTTCCTATGATTAAATAATTATATATGATTATATAATCATCATCCTTGCTTGTCATCATGGTCATGCAACTTTTCTTTTATATGGTAATGAAGTAAGTATGTCATTTACATAGAAACCTATAGAGAGAAAACAAAAATAAAAGACATGATTAAAACTGCAAGTAATACAATAGATAATTGTATTAGAACTAAATAATACAGTATTATTTAGATTTCCTCATATTGGAATAAATTTATTAAAAGAAATTGAAGTTAGAGGATATTTCAGCAACTTCTGGAAGAAAAGCGGGGAATAATTCAAATGTAGAAATAGAAATAATATGACTTGGCTTTGGCTACAGGAAACGTTTGGAGGTTGTTGTTTATGCAAAATAAAGTGCTTTAAAATACAGAGTGAAACTTCAGACTTTTGCATGATATATTTACTATTCTGAATCTGTAAACAGGTACAGTTAATTCTCATTATTCATGGATTCCATATTTGCAACTTTACCATGTTTCCCTGAAAGTAAGATCTATCCTGAAAATAGGCCCTAGCTTGAGTTTTATGTGTGTGCCAAATACAAGCTGTACCTCCCAAATAAGCCTTCATTTTGTGTGAGACATACAATAAAAACCAACCTAGGGCAGGGATGGGGGGAGTGTGGAGCTGCCCCATGCACCCAGCACCTACTTACCACTGCAGCCAAGCCTCCCATGCCCTGACACCTGGTGTGTTGCTGCCTGAGTTCTTCTGCGACTGGCGGCACCAGCAGGATGCGCCATGTGGCCTCCTGCTGTAAGTGACAGCATCGGCGTGACGAGCCACATGGCGCGACAAGCCATGCAGCCTCCTGCGAGCAATGGCACCACCACAATCAGACCAATGGGCATGTGGCATACTGCAAGTGGCGACACTGATGTGATGCACCACATGGCATGCAGCTGAAGCAGCTGCAGAAGTCAAACACCTGTGCAACAGCTGTCAGGGTGTGGGAGACCTGCCTGTGGCAGTCCTAGGTTAAGCGGGTAAGACATCCTCCAAAAATAAAACCTTGTGCCTGCTTTGGAGACCAAAAAAAAGTCCGGGTCTTATTTTCAGGGAAACATGGTTGTCAGAATCCATTTATATTTCATTTCTAACTGCCTCTCTGTGCAAACCCAAATCTCACCGCCCTTACTGGTTTCTGCCATTCCCAAGGAGGAAAGAGTAGATGGGTGCTAATTGCCCCCTCTCTTTCCCTTAGATGTAACATTTATTCAGCCTGCCTGGTGACCATCACAAAAGACCGAATGAAGAAACCCTTTTCTTCTGAACTCCGAACAACAAAGAAAGGGGGTGGGGAGAATTCTGGTTCTTGCCGAAGAAAGGAAATCCTCTCCCTATCTGATTTACGAACAAACAAGAAAGGGGGGGATTCTGGTTTGTATTTCCGGATGGAATGTGAAGGGGAGGAAGTAATAATGTTGCAAGTGTACTGGTGGTTCTCCTTTTTCCCACTAGGAGTTTGACATCTGAGACTAGACTGAGAAACCGCCTCAGATCCTGTCCATTATATCCACTGTCATGTTTAGTAAAAGTTCCTGCTTGGACAATCTTGTCTCCAAGAGTTTTTCTTTCCTAAGATGTGGATTGGAGTGGGGTCTGACATTAGACAGGATCTGCATTGAGAGTCAACCTGGAAGGAAGAACCTTACCGGGGGACTTTGCAAAAAATATAATGTCTAAGGACGAGGCAAAGAAGGAGGAAAGCCCCAGGGAAAGGGAACTTTCCCCCCCGACCGAAACCCCATCAACTATCGGAAGCTGAAGTGTCATATTCCTCCGGAGAAGAGATGGTGGAGACGCATGACCGCAAACCGCGGTGGTTGATGGGCATTGAAAGGAAAAGTGAGTGGGAAAAGGCATCGAGGAAAGTGACCCTGAGGCGGGGTGGCCACCAACCTGAATGGAAGGAACAGATGGAGAGCTCCCTGTACGTCAGTGAAGAGGATGGGAGCTATGCACCACATGCAGAGTGGATCCTAGAGAAAGCTATTGACCTGATGAAGAAAACCCTTAGCTCACTAAGAGAGGAGAAATCTGAATACTACAGCCGCAGCAGCGCCTGGGGTCGCAGCTGGAGAGACAGTGGGGGGGCTCCGGAACCTGCAACACTGGGGCTGTCCGCTGAAACAGGAGCTGCCACCTCAGCAGCACCCACCACCCGCCAAACCGCAGACAGGGATCAGGATGGGGGGCAATACCGCCCGCGGCACAGATACCGATCCATTCAAAGACTACCGCCCCTGGAAGCAAAATTCAAGAGGGAGCCACCACGCTTGGGGTTTTTCCTAACTCAAGTTCTCAGTTATATGGAAGAATACGGATGGGACATCTTCAGTGACAAAGCCCGCATCCGCATCCTACAATCTGCCCTGGATGGACCGGCTGCAGACTGGGTGGTGAACCTGAATGACTCCAACGTCCCAGAACTAACGACTTCAACCGGTTCATGTCATCCTTGGGGAGGCGGTTTGAGGACCCTTTGGCTGATCGTAAGGCCCGGGAGAGAATCAAAACAGTGAGGCAGGGCAGATGGCCGGTGGCTGAATAGAATTCTGAGCCATTGCCAATAAGCTGAACTGGCCAGAAGACATCCTCCTTAGCCATTTCAAAGACGGGCTAAACTACGACCTGTATGATGCTTGCCTGCCTTGAGGAAACCCACACCACCTCGATGACTGGTATGTTCTGGCAGAGGAGGCAGAGATAGACCTACTGAAAAGGCACCACCGGGCGAAACCATGGGCCCGTCCACGCCCGAGCAAACACAAGAGCCAGCGAAACCACCGACTAAGGCTAAGAAATCAACCGGCTGTTTCAAATGCGGGAGAGAGGGTCACTGCACTGCAGAATGCCACTCAAAAGCCCCTCAGCACAAATCAGAGGCATCACCCTCCAGGAGACCAGGGAAGTCCTAAAGCAACCCAAAAGAACCTGCCATGAGGGGGACACAGGCTGTAGAGTCCCCAATCCCTGCCAAGAACTAGGAGGGGATTCCGGCCTACATTGCAGGGGCAGTGGACACCTCGGAAGACAGCTCAGAGGGAGAAACCTTGGTAAGTGGATCCATTCCACCCATCTGGTGTGCAGGTTCAGAGGTTTTGCTTGATAACAAAATACAGGAAACCAGAATTTGCCTTCAAAAGTACGTGTTTATTCAGCTGAATAGAGACGGGCTTTTCTAAAACAAATGCGAAAAGCATCACATAGCAAAGATGTCTTATTTTTATACTATTTTGGTTATATAACCACTTCACCCAGCAAAGCTGGCACTCAGAAGATTAAGACTTCGCCCCTTAGGGCTGGCACACTATAGATAAGAAACTAGAAAGCAGAAGTAGCTAGCAGGTTCCCTTTTGGGTGTTTCCCCAGGACACCATCTGTCCCTGGGTGAGTTAGAACATTGGGTGTTTCCTTTGCTGTCCTTTCATGACCCAGCATTCAGAGGCCTGCAAGTGACCAGAGAAAGAGGGGCCATCTGGACACATTCACTGTCCCCTAAGTCCTGGTTATCAAACTCCCCCCTTTCATGCTGTGAGCGATGCGGAGGAACATGACCTCCAATCTGAAGGGACAGAGGATAAACCTCTTTATTACATTGTCCACATCGATTAGAGCAAACAGAGATGATTAGGGGCAAGCAGTGAAGGACACAGCAGGAAAGAAGAACAAGAAGTACTATAAAGAGAAGACCAAGGAATAATCCCTTAATCCATCCCCATTCTGGGAGCCAGCTGGTAAGAAATGAGAACATACCATGGAAGACCTCCCATATAGCATTAGTAGAAATCTTCAAACCTTCCTAATGCCTTCCTCCATGAGATAGTATGACTAATGTTAACTTGATAATCAGTTATAAACGTACAGCAGTGTGAGTGGACTAAAGCACACACCCCACCTTTTGCAGCCAGTACCATATCCAATTCTTGACAATTCTGTACCACCACTTCCCTTATTTCTTCTTGTTCCTTATTTAGTTGCATAAATGCTTGTATGGTGTGCTTAAACATGTTCTTTGTCCAGTCACCCAATTCTACAATAGAGTTATAATTCAAACCAACTTCTATAGCTGGTATCAATGCTCATGCAATGGCATTTCCCAGTCCATGAGGTACTGGATGGTGTTCAATATGTTCTTCATGCTCAAGGTGGTCTTCGTCCCGCTGATTGTGGTACGAAAGTTCCAATCATGATGTGGGATAACACAAACAGAGGGAAGATAATTCCTAGGGTACATGTACCAGACCAGTAAGCTGGCAGAGATTTATAGGCAAACCGACTACAAAGAAACCACCAATCTGGATGGTTAGCAAGATAAATGCCTGGTTTGTCTTCCAACCCCTCAGGCATATAGGGTCTGATACCAGACATATAAGCCATGAGTCCCATTGCTGCAAACAAACTAAAGAGCAGAGGGGTCCTTCTTATGATCGAGGCCAAAGGTCTGATGACATCTATACCAATCATCCCACATATTAGTACTGACCTTCCATGTGACTATGCAAGGTGCATAGATCCCCAATTTATATCCGGAAGAGGAATTAAAATGACTAAGGCAGGCTGTTGCAGGGTGCTGGATACGTGCCCCTAATTTAGCAATCCGCAGCTTTCCTGCCCCAAACAGGAAATGTCCAACCCCTAGTGACGTTCATGCTGAACATAAAAGCCCCTAAGGGTGTAGCCTCCATGACCAACCCATGTGTACCAGTGGGAGGTATATGTGTGCAGATCCAACAATTTGTTACGTTCAATAGCTTAACCCATGCTTGCATATTCGGTATATGAGTGTTGGAGCCCCAAATCCCCAAAGAGGGACTGGGAAATTTGGGACCACCTCAACCTTCTATTTTACTGGGAGATACAGGAAATGATGTTTGTAATTCTCCAGACAATTCAGGCACAGGCCTAAGATCCCCAGGATCAGAGAGAGGTCGCTGTTTTGCCAAGATGTGATCACCTGGAAATGGTAGAACCCCCTCCTGATGTCTGGTTTCTTCTGGAGGCAAAATATCAGATGTCTTACTTTGTTGTGCAAAGTACCCTTTTTAGGTCCAACCACATCATTATGGAAAACATCTGGCTGAAGTCCTGAAATTGACCTGCCAGAGTGGGAGGCACATGACGGGGCCTTTGGGTTGTCTTTGCCACCTTCTGGACTCTCCTGATTATGAGACCTTCTTCTCTGAAACATGAGAGGCGTCGAGTGTGGTCTGCCAGGTCTGTGCCTCCTACTGTATCACACACCTCAACCATGGCCAGAACCTGACCACCCCTGCCAAACTCCACAGGAGAAAATAAGGCTCCATAAAAAGAAAGAAAGACAGAAAGAAAGCATGGAGCAGGGTAAGAAAAACAAGATAGAACAACAAAAAAGAAAAGACAAACGACCCAAACAAAACACTAGATGTCAACCAAGGGAGAGAGGAGTGATGCCTGTGATGCAAGGAAGCAGAAAGCCGGTGAGAGGAAACCGCCCATGTAGCAGCCCGGCAGGCACAGGTATCACAATGACCAAAATGTCCTGGCATGCAGATCAGTGTGGGCCTTCAAATAGAAGCTTCAGCCCAAGGTCTTCCTCAGCACCAGGGGCCACATTCCAAGCAACTTGGTCCTCAGGGTCAGAAGGTGGCGAAGAAGAGCGAAGACGAGTGTGATGAATCCAAGCACGAATTCCAGCAACCGTGACCGCCGTGTGAGTAGTGAGAAGAACAATGAAAGGTCCTTTCCAACATTCAGTCAAAGGGCCAGTCAGTCCAGGACTTGACAAGACTCAAATCACCAGGAAGGAAAGGATGGAGTGGATGATCCAATCCAGGATGATGGAGGGCCTGAACAGCTTGAGAAATGGAAGAAACATTATTAGCAAGAGGGTGCATATATTCCCTGAGGGCCTGGTTTCCAAAAACAGGGAGGGAAGTGGACAAGGAATAATGATAGAAGAAAGGGCCTACCATACATGATTTCAAAAGCAGATAAGCCAAGAGGTTGTCAGGGAGCAGTCCTCACACACAAAAGAGCGAGGGGTAGTGCCTGAACCCAAGTAAGATGAGTATCCTGAGGAAGCTTGGCAAGATGACGTTTAAGAATGCCATTAGCCTTCTCCACGCGCCCTGATGATTGGGGTCTGTAAGCGGAATGAAGCTGCCAATCAATACCCAGGGCCCGTGACACCTGCTGGGTAACATCAGAGATAAATTGGGGCCCATTATCAGAACCAATGCCCTGGTAAGGGAAAGAAAAACGTGGGATAATTAACTTAAGAAGGGCTTTGACCACCTCACGTGCTTTGTTAGTACAAGGGAAAGTCTCAACCCATCCAGAGAAAGCATCCACAAAAACAAGCAAATATCAAAAATCCTATTTCCTTGGCAACTCAGTAAAATCAACTTCCCAAAAACTGGCAGGAGCATGACCAGCCGTAAGCCTCTCCAAAGGAAACTTAATAGTCTTTACTGGATTATTACATTGACAAATGATACATTGTTTGATAGTTGTGAGGGCCTTGTCATATATCCCAGGACAAACATAATCCTTTATAAGAAATTCAGCCATGGCCCTACAATCCCAGTGAGTGCTGGCATGCAATTCTCGTAAGAGGGCCCATTATTCATGCTCTGGGAGAAGGCGTTTCCCATCTTTCACCAGCCATTCTCCCTGATAGACAGTATTCATTTTATAAGCTCCATGCCTATCCTATGAAGTATACGTTGGAGCTGGTACAGGCAAAAGTGAAGGTACAAGTGGACCTACATACCAAGGGGACAGGGGACCTGTTGCGGCACACTTGGCAGTACTATCAGCTATAGCATTCCCCTTTCCATGTTAAGTATCATCCTTACCATGGGCCCTCACATGCATGACAGCCACCTTCCGTGGGAGCAAAACAGCATCCAATAGCCTCAAAATCTCTTGTCCATATTTTACAGGGTTACCTTGAGCAGTGAGTAAACCACGTTCTTTCCACAAGGCCCCATGTACATGTAAAGGAAATTTACTATCTGTAAAAATATTAACAACCGCACCTTCTGACAATTCCAAGGCCCTCGTCAAGGCAATGAGTTCAGCTTTTTGAGCCGAGGTACCTGCAGGGAGAGCTGCAGCTTCCACCACCTGATCCAATGTGATCATAGCATAGGCAGCCAGCCGTTCTTCCTGATCAATAAAACTGCTGCCATCTGTATACAGGTCCCTGTCCGCATCCTCCAATGACTGGTCAGTTAGATCTGGCCGGCCAGAAAATACTTCCGTAATAGTATGTACACAATCATGATCACTATCCTGTTCCAGTTGAGGAAGAAAGGTTGCTGGATTAAGCCTGCCACTGTGCTCAACATGAACCTGTGGGTTGTCAAGGAGTGCAATCTGATACCGCTCTAATCGGGAGGCCGTAAGCCAATGGCCCTCCTTGTATGCTAATAAATCTTGGATGGAATGGGATGATTCCACTGTGATAGGAGCCCCAAAGATTAATTGTTCAGCAGCCCCCAAAAGAAGAGCACCTGCAGTAGCCCGAAGACATGCTGGCCATCCTTGCGCAACAGGATCCAGTTGCTTGGAAAAATAGGCTATGGGGTGATACCAAGTACCACGGGTTTGAGTAAGGACCCCAGTAGCCACTCCTTTACTTTCAGCCACATTCAAGGTGGCTTAGTAACATCAGGAATGCCAAGGCCTGGAGCATTGACTAAAGCAGTTTTAATGTTATTAAATGCCACTTGACAATTCTTGGTCCATTCAAAAGGTTCTTTATCTGTCCTGTAGCGGCTTGATACAAAGGCTTAACCATTAAAACAAAATTTGGAATCCAAATGCGACAGAAAGCCATTCTCAAGAAACCCCTAAGCTGACGCTTGGTACCAGGTGGTTTAAGGAGGCACACAGCTTTGATTGTCTCTGGGGATAATTTCCTAGTCCCTTGTGACAGAATATAACCTAAATATTGAATCTCTTGTCTAACAAGCTGAGCTTTAGAACGGGAAACTTTATAGCCCCAATAACAAAGGGAATTTAACAAAGAAACTGAATTCAAAAGACAATCACCCTCACTGGGGGCAGCTACCAATAAGTCATCAACATATTGTAATACCACAACAGTAGTGTTTTCCACAGGCTGCCATGTGGCCAAATCAGAGGCCAGGACAGTACAAAAAATAGTAGGGCTATTTTTAAATCCTTGAGGAACAACAGTCCAGCAAAGCTGCCTATGTTGTCATTGAAAAGCAAAGAGGCTGGCTGACACAAGCTAAGGGGATACAAAAGAAAGCATCTTTCAGATAAACAACAGTGTACCAAGTAAGATGTGGACCCAGTTGAGAAATCAACATATAGGGGTTAGGCACCATTTGATGCAATGTCGCAGTGATAGTATTGATAACCCTCAAATCTTGGCAGAAGCAGACGGCACCATCCAACTTTCTAACAGGCCGTATTGGTGTATTATAAGGACTGACAATTTCCCTTAGAAGCCCATAAGCCGAGAAATTTGAGATAAGGGGCTCTAATCCTTGTAAAGCCTCCAAGCTAATTGGATATTGATGAATGGAGACTGGCTGTGCATTAGGGTGCAAGGCTACTTCCACTGGAACTGCATTAACAGCCCGGCCAGGGACCCCTGAATACGATACATTAGGGTCAACAAAGCAATCTAACAGACCAGAACACTCATGTGTATCCTCAGATGAGGATAGTTGAAGGGTCAGGAGATGCCAGGCTTGTTCAGGAGGAACTGTCAATTCAACCTGCTCCCCTTTGAAAAAGAAAGTTGCCTGTGACTTAGCAAGTAAATCACGCCCTAAAAGAGGCATACGGCAATCTGGAAGGTAAAGAAATTGATGAGTAAGGCGAGTATTACCTAAAGAACACTCTAAAGGATCCAGTATTGCTGCTGACATAGATTGACCACTAGCCCCAATAAACTTAAAGGTTTGTGAAGAATAATTTCCAAGGGGTTAGGAAGTAGGAAAGAAAGGATAAAGTAGAGAGAGGAGTGTGGATACGGTGAAAGGGGAAATGGACAAGCAACACCCAAACTTATGGGTATGTATTTATGTAATGCGGTATATGTGCTGATTTGTTTGTGGAAGAAATGGAAAAATAAAAATGAATATAGATAAAGAATTTCCAGGGGGTTGTTTAATACTGAACATGATGCTCCTGTATCTATCAAAAAAGGTATTGTTTTCCCTCCGACTTTAAACTTTACCAGGGGTGCAGAGGGAGAATCATTCGGAAGGGCAGGTAGACAAAGGCCCCCCAGCCCCTGACCCCCCCTAGTATTTAAAGTGTAGTTGTGGAGCAACATGCCCTATAGGACGGCTGGGAAGGGATCGTAAAGGACATTCCCTGCCCCAGTGGCCAAATTTCTTACACATACGACATTGGTCTCGTCTTATGGCAAAAGACTGCATTGGACGTTCCGGGGGTGCTTGGAATCTTGGTGGCATCATTCTACTCTTCTCCCCAGGAAACCTACTGCTCCTTGCCCTCCTCTTCCGCGAGTCCCACTTCTTCCCCCACCCACTAGGGGAGCCCTTTGTAGAGCTTCAGCCAGTAAAACAACACTCCGTTTTTCATCCTTTTTAACCCCCTTGGCTGTTACTTCTGATCTTGAAACATAGGTTTTATAAACTACTTCCAACAATTTTCCAATTGTGTCAGGTGAAGCTCCCTCCAACTTCTGCAATTTGCGACTAATGTCTGGAGCACTCTGTCCAATAAAGAGCATGTTCACCAAACAGGAATTTTCTGGAGCTTCTGGATCCAAATCACTGTATTTTCTGAAGGCTTGGTAGAGGCGCTCATGGAAGTCACTGGGGCTCTCTGGTGCCAATTGATGAACCTCATAGATTTTGCCCAAATTCTTCTGTTTGGGATATCAGTCTGCAATGCAGTGACAAGAAGGTCTTGAAAGCCTTTTAAATATTCATATCTTTACTTTCATAAGTATCAATGACCCATCTAGGGTCAGTTTCAGGCCAAAGAACCTTCCTTTCTTCAGTTAATCTCTTTGCAGCAGTTCCAACCAGACGTCTCTCCTCCGATGTTAAAAAGACATCCAGCATGGCTTGAAGGTCTGCCCAATTAGGGTTATGTGTGTGTATGATAGACAGAACCAATTCAAATATTTATCTGGGGCTGCAGTATAGGAACCTAATCAGTCCTTCCACGCATAAAGATCAGATGTGGAGAAGGGGATACGAACCAGGACCTTATTACTGTCCCTCGTTCCTATAGCCACCTGCTCCGTGAGGGGATAAAGTCCCATATAAGGTGGTGGAGCGGAAGATAAAGCAGGAAAAGGTGGTGCTGTGGGAAGTTGCCACAACCCACAGTTTTTAAGCATCCATTTATTCCTTTGTAAAATCCAAAAAAGTGCATAATAATCCTGTTGATCATGATCCATGCCTCTTAGAGCATAATCTCCTATAGCTTCAAAAACTCCCAAATCTATGGAACCCCCTTTGGGCCAAAGAGTAGGCATATCCTGATGTCAAAGAGCATTGTATTTAATCAGAGTGTCAATTTTCATATCCCGACGGGTTTTGAGCTTATCAAAGTTCCTAATAACACACTCAAGGGGGCTGAGGGCATATTCCTTTGTTTTATTCATTTTAATAGGCTTTCCCTGGGCTGAACACATGTATTCAAATCTCTCATACTACATGCACAGCCTGTTGGGTCACGAGATCAATCACTTCCCCTTGCTATGTGAGACCCCCGGTCAACGGTTTACCCTCACAGGGGCCCATGGGCAGCTGGAAGTGATATCACGCCTAGGCCTAGTCAACAGCGGGAAATTTATAAGGAACAACCACAAACCACATACCACTCACAACCAATTGGAGCACGAGAGTACAAGGCTAGCCCCCCTTGCTATGTGAGACCCCCGGTCAATGGTTTACCCTTACAGGGGCCCACAGGCGGCTGGAACAAGCCCTTCTGCTCAGCTCTGGACAACGGTGGGAAATAATTCAAAGAAACAGACACATGTATCTACACACACACACACATACTCCCCTGGGCAAGCTTGTATAATGTACGCTTACCTTATATTCAGCCCTCCTGAATATGGAGGAACGAAGTGAAGGCAACAATCACAACAAAAAGAAGAAAAAAACAGTTCCTGTAGAAAAACCACAAGGAAGAGTCAAGAAGGGGGGCACCACCAGAAAACCCCAGAGCGCGCTCAGCGCTTTCCCCATCCTGAGCCCTCCAAGGACCAAGCACCTCTCCTGCCTGGCTCACGAAAAATGATGTGCAGGTTCGGAGGTTTTGCTTGATAACAAAATACAGGAAACCAGAATTTGCCTTCAAAAATACATGTTTATTCAGCTGAATAGAGATGGGCTTTTCTAAAGCAAATGTGAAAAGCATCACATAGCAAAGATGTCTTATTTTTATACTATTTTGGTTATATAACCACTTCACCCAGCAAAGCTGGCACTCAGAAGATTAAGACTTCGCCCCTTAGGGCTGGCACACTATAGATAAGAAACTAGAAAGCAGAACTAACTAGCAGGTTCCCTTTTGGGTGTTTTCCCAGGACACCATCTGTCCCTGGGTGAGTTAGAACATTGGGTGTTTCCTTTGCTGTCCTTTCATGACCCAGCATTCAGAGGCCTGCAAGTGACCAGAGAAAGAGGGGCCATTGGACACATTCACTGTCCCCTAAGTCCTGGTCATCACATCCTTAAGACAGTGACTATATTAGCTTCCTCCATGCCTAAAGCTGTCAAACTAAAAGCCCTAATAGACTGGCTGCACCTGCTACCTCATCAGCCCGATGCTGGTGGGAAATTTGGGAATTCCGGTGAGGAGACTAAAACAACCAATCTCTTTTGGCCAGCTAGATGGGTCCATAGCAGGGGCGGGGGGTACCAGCTACCCTGGCCACCTTACCAGTTCACCTGTCCCTGGGGAACCATGAGGAAGACATAACGTTTGTAGTGATCCCAGGCATAGAATGCCCAATGATTTTAGGACTGGAATGGCTGAAGAAATGGAACCCCTGGGTAAATTGGAGGACAGCAGAACTCAACTTCCTGGAGAGGGAGCATAGGAGCTTAAACCCCCAAAGCATTCCCCCAACCCGAAGAAAGGAGACAGCATCAGTGGGGAAAGAGAAGGGGTTACCAGAAATACCAGAGGAATACAGGGACCTTCCTGAAGTTTTCAGTGAGGAACGGGTAGATGAGCTTCCCCCTCACCGGCCCACAGACTGTGCTATAGAATTCAAACCCGGGGCAAAACTCCCGAAGCCCAGGATGTACTCCATGAGCCCCAAAGAAGCAGTGGAGATGGAAAGATTCATTTAAAAAAACCTAGAAAGGGGATTTATTGAGCCTGCCAAACCCAAAGTGGCCGCTGTGGTCCTGTTAAGGGAGAAGAAGGATCACACTATGCATTTGTTCATTGATTACTGTGCCCTTAACACAATTAGTGAATGTAATCTGTATCCCCTTCCCCTAATGAAGGATACGCTATCCCACCTATCGAAAGGAAGGATTTTTTTTTACCAAACTAGACCTAAGAGAAGCATGCTACCGCATTAGGATTAAGGGGACAAATGGAAGAATGCGTTCAATTGCCCAATGGGTTGCTACCAGTTAAAAATCCTGCCATTTGGAGTGCAAGGCCCCCCTGCAGTTTTTATGCAATTAATTAATGAAGTGCTAAGAGAGCATCTATATAAGGGGGTCCTGGTTTATCTAGATGACATTCACTGAGATCAAAAAGGAGCATGTTAACCTAGTCAAAACCATTCTGAAAAAATTGCGGGCTGCCCACCTATATGTGAAATTATCGAAATGTGAATTCCACCAGGAAAGAATAGACTACCTGGGGTATTGCTTATCCCCACAAGGTAGTATTAGAATGGGCACCCTCCTGTACAAGGAAGCAATTGCAAAGTTTCCTAAGGTTTGCAAACTTCCAATTCTTCCCTTCGTTTGCCCAAATAGCTCTGCCCCTCACAAACTTGTTGAAAATGAGGGGGGGGGGTCCCCAGTGAAACGCAGCCAGCCCCTGAAGTGGACAATGGAATCTCAAGCAGCATTTGCGAGGCTAAAGAGGCTTTTTTCTGCTGAACCTGTACTGAGACACCCAGATCCCGATAAACATTTTGTAATACAGGCAGACGCGAGTGATGTGTCGGTGGAAGCTGTATTATTACAGGAAAATGATGAGGGGGCATTGCAACCATGTGCATATACATCCAGGAAACTCACGGAGACAGAACAATGTTGGGCCATGTGGGAAAAGGAGGCGTATGCTGTGAGATGGTCATTACTTGCATGACACCATTTCCTTGAAGGAAATAAAATCCCCTTCCAGGTCTGGATAGACCACAAAAATTTGGAAGCACTAAAAATATCCAGGAAACTCATCTTAAGCAAGCCCACTGGTCCCAACATTTTCACCAATTCCGTTTCACTTTCAAACACTTACGGGGGGAAGAATTTCTTGGCGGATGCATTATCTCACATGCCTCAGTGTAACAGCACATGGGTCACTGACTCTAAACCACTTATACCCGAACAACAAATGGCAGCACCAGTCACCACCAGGACCCAAGCTAAAATAAAGCCATGGGTGGATAGCCAAACTGGAATAAAATTCTGAAAGTCTTTGGAAACTGATGAATGGTTCCAGAATAACAGACGTGTGCAGAATCAAAGTTGCACTACACTGCATGGGGGAGAAGTTATACATACCTGCCACCCAGAGGATCAATTTCATGCAGTTGTGCCATGATAAAAAATCAGCAGGATATTTTGGGTTTGTAAAAACCCTACACTTAACTAAAAGGCAATTTTGGTGGCCATCCATGAAAAAGGACATAGAAAGCTACGTGGCATTTTGGAAACAATTTTTATCCCTTTTAGGAACCACCCAAGGACTGTGGTCTAGTCATCATCCTCAGATGGATGGATCAACTAAATGTTTGAACTCAGTATTTCAGCAATATTTAAGATGCTTTATTAATTTCCAGCAAATAAATTGGACGGACCTACTCCCTTTCGCGGAAGTGGCATATAATAATGTAGTCTATTCCAGCACAGGTTACACTCCTTTTCAAATAGCTACCGGTCGAAGTTTCAACGTTATGCCAGAACTAACCCCAAACAAACCAGTAATCCCATCAATGAAGGAATGGATTGCACAATTACAAAACACCTGGCCAATCATTAGGAAAGCTTTAGATGAAGCTAGGCAAGCATACAAAGTACAAGCAGACAAAAAGAGAGTCGATCCCACACCATTCAGGGTGGGAGAGATGGTATATTTATCCACAAAATACCTTAAATCCCTACAACCCTGTAATAAACTCAGACCAAAATATATTGGACCTTTTCCAAGTAAAAGAATCATAAACCCAGTAACAGTAGAATTAGAATTACCCAAAAATCTTAGGCAGATACACCTATTTTTTCACTGCAGTTTGCTAAAAAGGGAACAACAGACACCCCTATGGGGAAAAACCCCTCCCCCCACCTCCTATCATGGTTGAAGGAGAACAACAATTCGAGGTAAAAAAATCCTGGATTCTGGGAAACACCATGGAGCAATTCAATACTTAGTAACTTGGAAACACCTCCCCTCCTCAGAAAATGAGTGGGTCAATAAATATCACATTAGAGCACCCAAGTTGCTTGTTTCATCCAGAATATCCTAACAAACCGGGCTAACATTTATATTTTGTTTCCTCTACAGGTGGACCTCTCTTTTTTTAAAGGAGGGCAGGATGTCAGAACCCATTTTTATTTCATTTCTAACTCCCTCTCTGTGCAAACCCAAATCTCACCCCCCCCCTTACTAGATTCTGCCATTCCTAAGGAGGAAAGAGAAGACAATGTTTATTGCCCCATCTCTTTCCCTTAGATGTAATGTTTGTTTATTCAGCCTGCCTGGTGGCCATCACCAAAGACCGATGGAAGAAACCCTCTCCCTCTGAACTTCGAACAACAAAGAAAAGGGGTGGGGAGAATTCTGGCTCTTGCAATGAAAGGAAATCCTCTCCCTATCTGATTCACAAACAAACAAGAATGGTGGGGGGAATTCTGGTTTGCATCTCCAGATGGAATGTGAAGGGGAGGAAGTAATAATGTTGCAAATGTACTGGTGGTTCTCCTTTTTCCCACGAGGGGTTTGATACCTGAAACTTGACTGATCCGGGACTGACCAAATGGACTGAGGAGTGGGTTTATTACTTGGGGACACTTTAAAAGTATCGATCTGTGAAACAGCTTCAGATCCTGTCTATTATATCCACTGTCATCTATGTTTTAGTAAAAGTTCCTGCTTGGACAATCTTGTCTCCAAGTGTTTTTTCTTTCCTAAGATGTGGATTGGGGTGCGTTCTGACATTGGTACCTGTTTGCTAAAATTTACTTTGTACTTTCACAGACATACAAAATAACTTGAATCACTCACGCACTTGTTCCCAACTGAGGTTCCAGTATTTGCTAATTCGGTGTTCAGGTCAACTATATAGAATGTAACTACTGAAAATAATGAAAATTGGCTGTATAAATACTTAGCATGCTTTCAAATTTGCAGAAATTTGTTTTGTATATATTGGGTTAATCATCAGCTTTATTTAGGGATTACTAAAAATTATAATCTGACCAGGGAACATTCAAACTTTTCCTATATATATGTCATGTTTTATATTTTTGAAATTGGCCTTTTAACCAACTTCACAGTGCTTTATAAATGATTTGGAAAGTAATAGGAAGGTCATATTTACATTTAAAGTAGTTTAAAATTATGGGAGAGAGAATCTGTTGATTGAACACACATGGAAACAGTAGGAAAACCTGGACTTTGCTACTAACAATTATTCAAAAGTCTGTATTGGCAGAATCACTGTGCAAAAGTGTAGTGAAATGCTATTGGCATACTATGCAGTAGATAGTAGCAACCAACTCGTGATTATGAACAATCACACTGACTGCTAAAGGCTACTAATACTGCTGATAGCTTAAAATTGTCCAAACTATTTCTTTAAAATCAGTTTTAACCAGCAAAACACAAGTAATTTCTCTTTATGAGGGAAATGGGTGGTCAAAAATGTGATAAATAAATAAAAACAATTCTGTTCTTTGAATTATAGCAGTAAAAATAGATAACATAATTTCTATATCTAATTCAATACTTATCCAGATATATTATGAACAATGATTTTAATATGCTTTAAATATTATTTCCACTTCTGTAAAGCTTGGATTTTCTGCCAGATGTGTATGGTTTGCAAAGAACTACAAGAGTGAATTTTAGCAATCTGACCTATGTCCAGGAGCCATGGAAATACATAGCTTAAGTACTTGTAAGTAGGTTTATTTGTGGCCCCATACTTAGTAACATGTCAATGGGTAGTTTTAAGTGTGCCTAATTATGTGCAGATGTATACTCCTAACAGCTTATTCACTAAACAGTATAAGTGTATAAGTATAAATATAAATATAATATGCTAAGTTTGTAAGCCGCCCTGAGTCTTCCGAGAAGGGCGGGATATAAATGGAATTAAATAAATAAATAAATAAATAAATAAATAAATAAATAAATAAATAAATAAATATTTAATTAGCAGAAATAATATAATATTAACTCTAAAGGAGAATATTTGTAGCTCAGGGTTGAAATAATGGGTCCTTAATGCTCTATGAGCTTGATTGTTTCCTTACAGGCGTTTCGTTACCCAAACTGGGTAACATCATTGCTACTAGCACTAAACATGATTTTGAATAAAAATAAAATGTAAATATAAGTTTAACTCAAAAATTATTTTCTTAGAGATTCTTTGTAGTTTGAGAGATCTTTTATAAAATACTATATTTTTCTCCATACAAGAAAAATAATTAAGATAGATGAGAAGTCTTCCCGAAAATTCCTGACTTGGTAATGTACCACTTGCCCAACCAAGTGCATAATTCTTTCCAAACCAGTTACGGATCTTTCAGAGAGGCATAAAACAGTTGTGATAAAAGGAAGGCTTTAATCATCTACAGTCATGGCTGAAATTGTTGGCACCCCAGAAATTTTTCCAGAAAATCAAGTATTTCTCACAGAAAAGTATTGCAGGAACACATGTTTTGCTATACACAGGTTTATTCCCTTTGTGTGTATTGGAACACAACAAAAAAGGGAGGGAAAAAAGCAAATTGGACATAATGTCAAACAAAACTCTAAAAATGGGCTGGACAAAATTATTGGCACCCTTTCAAAATTGTGGATAAACAAGATTGTTTCAAGCATGTGATGCTCCTTTAAACTCACCTGGGGCAAGTAACAGGTGTGGGCAATATAAAAATCACACCTGAAAGCAGATAAAAAGGAGAGAAGTTCACTTAGTCTTTGCATTGTGTGTCTGTGTGTGCCACACTAAGCATGGACAACAGAAAGAGGAGAAGAGAACTGTCTGAGGACTTGAGAACCAAAATTGTGGACAAATATCAACAATCTCAAGGTTACAAGTCCATCTCCAGAGATCTAGATTTGCCTTTGTCCACAGTGCACAACATTATCAAGAAGTTTGCAACCCGTGGCACTGTAGCTAATCTCCCTGGTTGTGGACAGAAGAGAAAAATTGATGAAAGGTTGCAACGCAGGATAGTCCGGATGGTGGATAAGCAGCCCCAAACAAGTTCCAAAGGAATGCAAGCTGTCCTGCAGGCTCAGGGAGCATCAGTGTCAGCACGAACTATCCGTCAACATTTAAATGAAATGAAACGCTATGGCAGGAGACCCAGGAGGACCCCACTGCTGACACAGAGACATAAAAAACCAAGATTACAGTTTGCCAAAATGTACTTAAGTAAGCCAAAATCCTTCTGGGAAAACGTCTTGTGGACAGATGATACCAAGATAGAGCTTTTTGGTAAAGCACATCATTCTACTGTTTACCGAAAACGAAATGAGGCCTACAAAGAAAAGAACACAGTACCTACAGTGAAATATAGTGGAGGTTCAATGATGTTTTGGGGTTGTTTTGCTGCCTCTGGCACTGGGTGCCTTGAATGTGTGCAAGGCATCATGAAATCTGAGGATTACCAAAGGATTTTGGGTCGCACTGTAGAGCCCAGTGTCAGAAAGCTGGGTTTGCGTCCGAGATCTTGGGTCTTCCAGCAGGACAATGACCCCAAACATACGTCAAAAAGCACCCAGAAATGGATGGCTAGAAAGCACTGGAGAGTTCTGAAGTGGCCAGCAATGAGTCCAGATCTGAATCCCGTTGAACACCTGTGGAGAGATCTTAAAATTGCTGTTGGGAAAAGGCGCCCTTCCAATAAGAGAGACCTGGAGCAGTTTGCAAAGGAAGAGTGGTCCAAAATTCCGGGTGAGAGGTATAAGAAGCTTATTGATGGTTATAGGAAGTGACTGATTTCAGTTATTTTTTCCAAAGGGTGTGCAACCAAATATTAAGTTAAGGGTGCCAATAATTTTGTCCAGCCCATTTTTGAGGTTTTGTTTGACATTATGTCCAATTTGCTTTTTTCCCTCCCTTTTTTGTTGTGTTCCAATACACACAAAGGGAATAAACCTGTGTATAGCAAAACATGTGTTCCTGCAATACTTTTCTGTGAGAAATACTTGATTTTCTGGAAAAGTTTCTGGGGTGCCAAAAATTTCGGCCATGACTGTAGGTTTATTTAATTATCTGTTTTCTTTATGTTTTTAATTGTTTCAACTTTGGAGTAGATTTTATAAGCAGATCAGGATCTTTTGGAATGGAGGGTCATAGCAAATTTAACTAACTATATAATTTTACAGACTGCCCATGGTCTTATGAATTAGGCAGCTGTAACAATTTCAAAAAAGGGACACGGTGGCTCAGTGGGTTAGGATGCTGAGCTTGTCGATCAGATGGTCGGCAGTTTGGCAGGTCGAATCCCGAGTGTCGCGTAACAGAGTGAGTGCCTGTTACTTCTGCCAACCTAGCAGTTCAAAAGCACGTAGAAATGCAAGTAGAAAAATAGGGACCACTACGGTGGGAAGGTAACAGTGTTCCATGCGCCTTTGGCGTCTAGTCATGCCGGCCACATGACCATGGAGATGTCCTCGGACAAGTGCTGGCTCTTCGGCTTTGAAACAGAGATGAGCACCGGCCCCTAGAGTTGGAAACAACTAGCACACATGTGCGGGGGAACCTTTACCTTTACCTTTAACAATTTCAAATAAATAAATAACCCTCTCTCTATTTAAATAAAGCAGATATAAAATCTGATTCTCTCAGGGAATCTACTAAGAACTATTGTTTGTTAATAACTAGGGCAACCCAATACCACTAACCCTAACCCAATACCACTGGTCCCAGTAATGAGAGCTAATGGGTTGTAGCAGCAATGGTGTTGATAAGTGAGAGACCCAAGTTCTAATACACTTATTTTCAGAATATTTATCCTATGAGGATAAAACTTAAAGACTCCTATAGAACATTGAAATGAATATAAAGTTCATTTATATAAATTATATAAATTTCATATAAATGGAATTTTTTGTAGCTGACAAGAAGGTTGCTGTTCTTCTAAATAAAGGGGCTGCTGGCATCTTTAGGCTTGATCCATTCTTAACTGCCTTGATTGTGAATTGCATTTATGAATTGTATTGTATTAGTAATGAGTAGAGGGAGCATTTTAACTATTACTTTTTTGATTGACATATAATGAATCAATATCATTACTGTGATTAAACATGAAACTATTATTGCATTTGGAAGCTTCAACTGCTGCAAGATGCAGCAGCACAAGTTTAAATGGCACTGGTTATTTGGTGCATTCTACACCCCTATTTTGTATGCTGAATTGCTTACCAGTGTACTTTGGAGTACAGTTCAAGGTAATGGTTTAAAACCCTTCATGACTTGAGACTGAATTACTTGAGGGACCATCCCTTGCAGGATGGACATGCCTCAGATTCTATCAGCTAAGGATGCTAGTTGGTGGGGCTCAGAAGGTGTGTCTTTTCTACTATAGTGCCCCCTCCCCCGAATATTCTCCCTCTGGATATTAGGATGGACTCAACCTTACTGGTCTTTTGTAAGACTCAGTAGATCTGGTTTGGTGTTCAGGCCTGGGTACATGAAGGGATCCATATCCTGGATACATTATTTTTTGTTGCCTATATAATTTCCGTTGCTATGGATTTTAATTTTGTATTTATTGTTACTGGATATTTATTTTTCTAGAAAATTTTAATTTTTGCCTAGAAAACATGTAATATAAAATCTTTCCCTGGTGAAGTACAATTATTAGTGACTTCACAAACATATTCATTTAGTTTTCATGACAACAATACAGAATTGCCACTGAATTCTTTTTGTACTTTTTAAAAACTTACACTTGAATACTGCCTTGGAATTTCCTAATATTCTCCCATCCAGGTACAGTTATTACTGAGTAAAATTTATTCTCAGCTTTTCAAGATCAGCCAACTTTAGCCAAGGGCTGCTACCTAGTTTGGAAGAAAATATATAATATTGTTCTGATTTAATTAGGATATACTTGATTCCTTTTCTTTTATGAATAATAGTAATTATTCTCACTCTTAAGCATTACTAGAGATTCACAATGCATTGTATGCAGTCATATATGTCTGCTTGGAAATGTCAGTAGTTATATATCTCTATGCTTAGAAATAGAGACTAATTAAGTTAACTGAAGTTTCCTTGGAATAGATTTACAAACATGGGAATATGCTCTGTTAACACAAAAAGATTTATAGCAGGACTGAAAAGAAAAGCAATGGTTAAATATACCGTAGTTTCCGGCGTATAAGACAACTTTTTAACCCATGAAAATCTTCTCAAAAGTCAGGGGTCGTCTTATACACCAGGTGCTGAAACTTTAGGGACAGGGCTGGCTGGAAAACCTGGAGCGGATCTTCCATTTAGTCTGCGCAGGGAAAGCGGGACCAATTGGAGTAGAAGCTGCAGTCTGTGATTTTTTACAGGCTGGGGTCTGGGCGTCTTTCCTTCTAAAGTTGAAGGGCAGCTGTAGGCAGGTGGGGAATGCAAGAGCAACTTGAAAGGCAGGTGGGGAATGCCGTAGCCAGAGCAGCTGCTTAGCTCTAAGGACACATTTGACTCAGGAACTGGGCGGGCTGGCTGGAAAACCTGGAGCGGATCTCCCATTTGGTCTTTTTTTTAAAAATCCCATTTATATCCCGCCCTTCTCCGAAGACTCAGGGCGGCTTACAATTTAAAGCACAAATCAATGTGCTTAGCAATAGCCTTCATTCTATGTATATGCCTGCTTATTAGAGCTTTCCCCCCCTCACAAGCAGCATTATTACAAAGTCAGGTTATTGCTCCCAACAATCTGAGTCCTCATTTTACCTACCTCGGAAGGATGGAAGGCTGACTCAACCTTGAGCCTGGTGGGATGAGAACCTGCACTAATTGCAGGCAGCTGGTGTTACTTAAGGCTCTGCTCAGGGAAAGCTTTAGAGTGAATTAGGAAAAGTGAAAAAGTGAATTAGGAAAATAGGAAATGGTTGCTGGAATTGGGTATGTGTAGTTTAACGAAGAGAAGGGTGAGGGGTGACATGATAGCAGTGATCCAATATCTCAGGGGCTGCCACAAAGAAGAGGGAGCCAAGCTATTCTCCAAAGCACCTGAAAGCAGGACAAGAAGCAATGGATGGAAACTAGTCAAGGAGAGAAGCAACCTAGAACTAAGGAGAAACTTCCTGACAGTTAGAACAATTAACCAGTGGAACAACCTGCCTCCAGAAGTGGTGAATGCTCCAACACTGGAAGTTTTTAAGAAGAGACTGGACAGCCATTTGTCTGAAATGGTATAGGGTTTCCTGCCTTAGCAGGGGGTTGGACTAGATGACCTCCAAGGTCCCTTCCAAATTATTATTATTATTATTATTATTATTATTATTATTATTATTATTATTATTATTATTATTATTATGTTTAATCCACTTGCACTGTTTTATGTTTACATGTTTGATGACAAACAGCCTTATGTTTATAAGTGACAGTTTTCCTACTAAGTACCTGCATGTCATAAGCATTTGAATTAAAATTACCATATTAAAATCAAATCTGATGTTTTTTAATTTTTATTTGGTGTGCGTTGGAAGAGGGGTAGTCTTATACGGTGAGTATAGCCCAAACCCTATAATTTAACAGGAAATGTAGGGGGTCGTCTTATACGCCCAGTCGTCTTATACGCCGGAAAATACGGTACCGTATTATTCTAGACATTACTTGCTCATATTAGTCAAATCAGAAATGTGTACTTATGGAGGATTGGACAGTTAGAAACATCAGATCTGCAGGCTTTTCTTTCTCTGCATTCTAATTACTATTTAATTGTACCATTGAAAGTCATGCAACTTTCCAAGGTAGAATGACATAACAATGATTGGGCATTATTTAGAAAATACTGTCTAGCAAGACAGAAGAGCAGGAAAAATAGCAACTCTAAATATATTCATAGGTCGATGTTGTATATTAGTTTGTAAAAATAATAATGTAAAAAATTACTGCATATACTAATGAAACTTTCTTATGTATGTACAAACAGGAAACCTCGACCTGTCTCTCAGCTGGTTGCACAACAAGTTACCCAGCAATTTGTGCCCCCAACACAATCAAAAAAAGACAAAAAAGACAAAGTAGAAAAAGAAAAAAGTGAAAAAGAAACTACCACCAAAAAGAACAGTCATAAGAAAACCAGGTAAAATTTATGCTGTTTGGGGTGGTTCAAAATACATAAATAAATATTAAATCTTAATCCTGTAAAATTCTTAGAAAAAGGTAATAAAAGCCAACAAACATGTTGATCGAACAGAGAAAATAAATTAAATGTGTGAAATAAAAAGGAGATCTGTAAACTTTCCCATATTGTCTATCCTTGGGGTTTTTAAACTGTATGTTCACAGGGACACTGCAGGATATTTTGTATTTTCAGGGAAAACATACAATACTCAAGATCTATCAAATACTGCAGAAACTACTACCTTAAATAGGTCAGGGTTCTGGCCTAGAAGTGTCATGAAAACAACTGAGACACTAAGTGCTTTGTGAACCAAAAATCTGGGAACCTATGGTCTATACCAGGGGTAGGCAACCCAAAACACTCAAAGAGCCACTTGGACCCGTTTCCCACCTAAAAGAAAACACTGGGAGCTGCAAAAATCTTTTGACATCTAAAATGAAGATAACACTGCATATATTATTTTTTACCTTTATCCTATGTATAAAAAAACTATAGTGTGCTGCATTTATGAAATCAATGAACTGCTACCAAGAAAACAATTTTTTATTTCTGCATGCAACAAAAGCATTTTGAACTCCAAAAAAAGACACTGGGTCGAAGGTTACTTTCAAATAAAATAGTCAAATGTCTATTTTGAGTCCTCCACGTATTTATGAAATAAAAAGCCGGTGCAAACTATAAAAACTACAAACAGAAAAATGGAAAAGAAAAAAATTGGGGGTGGGGGGGTGGGGAGGAGAAAAGGACAGAAGAGGGGGGAAAAACCTTTCTCCTTCATCCCAATAGGTAAAAACAATTTTAGTAGCTTATCTACCATCTTTAAATACAGCATAATTATCCCCATATCTCACCTCTTAATTAAAAAAAAATCAAAATATTTCATTAAACGTTCTTTACTAAAAGTCCACTAAGGACAACCACATATATTCATATTTTCTCCCTCCCTCCCTCTCTTTCTGCCCTTGGTCTGCCAGTCCTTTTCCCCCACTCAGTGTGTTTGTGTTGTGTGTGTGTGTTTGAGACAGAGAGAGGCACTTGCACTTCCCTTCTCTCTCTCTCTCTCTGTCTGTCTCTCTCTCCTTAGCTGCATAAGAATGTCTGCGGTATGTCAGTTTGTTGGAGAACAAGCCAGCCAGCTGGCCAAGTGAGGAGAGAGAGAAAATGAAAGACAGACGAGGAGAGCTCCCCCCTCCCTCTCCAAGGCAAGCTGCCCTCCTCTCCATCCTGCGCCCCTTCTCCCAAGAGATTGGCTGGCGGTTTGTCAATCATCGCTCTTCCTCCTCCTCCTCCTCCCCCCCATTCTTCTTCTGGGTTAGTGCAACAAGTGAACCTGGCTGTGTCTTGCTTAGCTGGCAAACCATGGTTAAAACGAGACTTGTGAGCTGAACCAGAGAGCCCAATTATTACTCCTCACTTGTTTGTGGCTCAGAATGTGGGGGAGTCCAGCAGGTTGCAAACTGTGATTTATAGCTCAGTCTGGGGGTATGAACCCAGCCGGCTCTGGCAACAAATGCTCATTAATCAAGTCAGTGGCTTACCCACAGGAGCAAAGCTGGCCATTGTGGGGGCAGCTCTAAGCATCCTGGTTTCCCCCAGTCTTCCCCCACCGCTCCTGTTCCCCACGACCCCCATGGCACGATCCCTAAAAAGGAAGCAAACTCTTCCCTTCTCCCTCCCGATTTGATTTCATAATCCCAGCCACTTTTGCTTTTTTAAAAGAAAAAAGAAAAAAGATTTTTTTAAAAAGGAGTGAGGGGAATAGGGCAGAGAAGAGAGTGAGAGAGAGAAAACGAAAGGCAGACGAGGAAGGCTCCCCCTCCCTCTCCAAGGCAAGCTGCCCTCCATCCTGTGCCCCCTCTCCCAAAGAGATTGGCTGGCATCCTTGTCCCCCCCATTCCAGCTTGAGCACAGAGTTTGTACCAGAAGAAGAAGAAACAGGCCGCTTTCCCCCCACCCTCTTTTTTTCTTCCTTCTCCCATCACTTTTTTGGTGCGCGTTTGCTGGGAGCCCACCAGATTTGAGCATCTTGGATTCTGACTCTTCCTTCCACACACCCCGCCCCCATGCATCCCTTATTCCTTCCCCACCCCCTCACTCCACCCCGACACCAGCACAGCTCACCCCCTTTTACCCATCCTTTCCATGAGCATGTGGGGGCGTGCCTAGCTTGCGATGGGACCGGCATGGAAGGTGATGGTGCCGCTGCCGCCGCCACGAAAAAGATAGCAGCCCTGGCACCCAGGCGCAGCAGCCGGAAGGGTGGCTGAGCTTCCCCCGCGCCCCTATTAAGCTCTCTGCTCCCTCCCTCCCTGAGCCCAGGAACATCCCCCCTTCCCCATTATTCTGAGCGCCGTTGCGAAGCTTTGGTGCAAGGCGCAAACCCTGCACGGTGCCAGGCTTGGGGTGTTTTTTTGAATGTGGCATAAAATCAGGAAGGGGGGCTGGCTGGCTGCAAAAACTCCCCTCTTTTGCCTGTTTATCCCCCTTCTGCCTTCCCAAGAGGAAAACAGCATCTCCCCCAAATTCTCTTTCCAAACTAGCTGTTGGCGAGAGCCAAGGTGATGCGATGCCCACCTGACTTGTCTCCTGCTGGCTACCTGCGCGCCAACCCCGATGCCGCTACTTCAGTCTTTTTGGGTAGCCCCTGGCCTGGCCAGGAAGGGAACCTCTGGGGACAGTGTCCCAGAAGGGGGCCTGAGAGCCTGGGCAGGCAGCGAGCTTGTGATCGCGCTCAGAGAGAGACTGAGACAGGCACTTGCACTTCCCTTCTCCCTCCCTCCCTCTCTCTCTCTCCTCCCCCCCCCCCCGGATCTTCTGCTCACCTCACATTCTTCTCTGACAAGCTGATTGGCCTGGCTTTAAATTGGCTCGCCGGCTGGGGATCGCAGGCCAGCCACGTGCACCTCAGATGGGGCCAGCCTGGGAAAGGGGAATCCTGGCCGCCAGGTATTGGGGCGCCTGGGCTCAGGGCAAGTCCGCATGGAGAGAGAGAGAGAGAGAAGGAAAGCACAAGTGCTTCTCTCTGTCTCTGTCTCTCTGCAAATGGCGGAGGAGGCTGGGAGCCACAGGAGCAGGCTGAAAGAGCCGCATGCGGCTCCTGAGCGGTGGGTTGCCAACCCGTAGTCTATACTAAATAAAACTATATTTATGCTTATCTGAAGCTCAACTCAGTATATATTTATGTGTGTAAACATTGGGCCTTGCTAGTTTACATTGGTATCTGTTTAGTTAGGCTATTCCACAATGATTAAAAAAACTAAATTTGATGAGTCTCAGTCATCCCTTATCTTGTGGCTTCACAAAGTGAACTAAGCCAAGGTTTATTGAATAAACCATACCACAATAAGCATATAAGTTCCATTACAGCTTAGGACATTTTATAACCTCATTCCCAGTTTTGCTACCAAATGTGGTGCATGAGTAACATAAATTATGTTTCAGAAGTTTTGACCCAGGTTCTTCATTTCCCAAATACATTTTAACTAAAAACCCTTAAATTTTTGCTCCTTGAATAACTGGATTTGCCTCATGCCATCCCATACAGACACTTAGTAGCTTCAATAATACAGGCACGGGAATGTGTCCATCATTAAATAAAATTTTGGGGGATGAATTAAGGGAATTATTTAAACATGTCTTTAGTAAAGATAATTTAACTTTTATTAGATTTAATAAATTTGGTTGATTGTCATTATGGTAATTCAGCCTAATTGGTTTTTTGAACAATAGCACTAGAGATTCATGTCTTATTATGCTTTGTAATGGATATTTGCTGTATGAAGGATTATATCAATTTTTATATGAACTCAAATTTGATGCTGACCAGATGTTTTAGATCTAGTTTCCCTTAGTTCCATCTAACAGAAATTTCCATAATGGCTGGGAATGAAAATTTGTAGATGATAACTTCTTGAAGAGGGGATGGACCACTGCCTTTTTCAGTATAGACAGAACCATTCAGTCAAGGATTACAGACAGTATCCACTTACAACCACAATTAGGCCCAGAATCTGAGTCATTGAGCAAAGTATTGTTAACTGAGACACCATGTAACTGTTTCACTCAACTATTACAATCCCAATTCACCCAGTTGTGCTTATTAAACAGATAATTGATCATTAGTTGAAACACGAAATGGGTAGGGTCTCCCAAGCTTGGTGAGTTGGGTAGAGGGCATAGACCTCCCCCCCCGGAAGCTTGGGCCCTTTCTCCATATCACCAGGGAGAAGGGTTGTGAGAACAATAGCATTCACTATTACTGTTTTCACCAGATTTGAGGTTCATTTTCCAGCACACCAAGGGATGTTCTCAGTTCACTGGAGGTACGGGCCTCAAATCTGGTAAACACTAGTAAACACCATTGTTCTGGAATACAGTAATGTTTTCTCTGGAGAGGCATAAAACCTGGCATTCACTAGTATTTTCTCTTCCAGAGTGTAAACTGCTACCAAACACCAGCATTCCAAAAGGGTCAGAACTCTAGCCTTCACTACCATTTTTTGCCATGTTTGAATTCTATTACCCCAGCATGCCAAAGGATTTCCTCTCCCGTCCATGCAAGGAGAGAAAATTCTCTTGTGCTGGGGGAACAGGCCTCAAATCTGATGAAAATACTAGTGAATGCCAGCATTCTGAGCCATTTTCCCCTTTGGAAGGGTGGAGATGCCAGCATTTGCTAGTGTTTTCTCCTCCTGAGGGACTGAAAGAGATATTTGCTATTGTTTTTGCCAGATTTGAGCTCCTTTTCTCCAGCATATGGGAGGATTTCCCTTCCCTGCATGGAAGGGAGGAGAAATCCCTCAGTGGGCTGGAGTAATGAACCTCAAATCTAACATCCCCACCACTTGCAAACTTTCTTGCTGGATTCTCCATTGACGTTTTGGAAAAATGAGCAGAGAAAATTGCACACTTGGCAACTGGTCATAAATGCCCAAACTGCGATCATGTGGGTGGGTGGGGAAACAGTATGTTCCTTTATAATGCTGGAAGTGCTTTATGGGCTGTAAAGCTTCCATTCCAAGGTTGTCATGATTGTGAACTGCCATTTAAACGACAGATCATATGTTAAGGATTACCTGTAATTTATCATTGCCTGGACCCAACCACATATAATCTCCCAGGGTAGACATAGATCTAATATACAGATTGCTGAGCTTATGCCTGTATACCTGTTCATGACCAACAGGCTCAAACTCTTGCCTAGTCAGATCATACTTCTGTTCACTCCACAGGAGCTGCCCAGAGTTTAGATCAGAACAGTTCTAAACTATGTTATCTGTCAAATGCTTCAAATATTCCTCATATGTTTCTCTGGCCTCTCCTTTCCCAGTGAAATTTTGCCTATCTTGTGTTCCATAGTATCTGTCAGCAGCAGGATGGTTAAGGCATCAGGTTAGAAACCAGGAAACTGAGTTCTAATGCCACTTTAGGCATGAAAGCTGACTGGGTGACTTTGGGCCAGTCACTCTCTTTCAGCCAACTCACCTCGCATGGTTACTGTTGTAGGAAAGATAAGAGGAAGGAGGAGTACTTGGTATGTTTGCCATCTTGAGTTATTTATATAAATAATAAAGGTGAAATATAAATAAACAGATTATGAGGTTGTACCCTCTGGAATGAACTGCCCCCGGAGCTGTGGACAACCCCTGACCTTCGGTCCTTCCGCCGTGACCTGAAGACCTGGTTGTTCCAACAAGCGGGCCTGGACTGACTACGGTTTTTTAATTAGGCTTTTACTGGGTTAAATTGTCTCGTAATCATTGCATCTATTGTTTAATTCTTTTTTTAAAAAAATTACTCTATGTTTTTTAATTTTTATTGTTGTGAGCCACCCTGAGTCCTCAGGGAGAAGGGCGGCATATAAATTTAATCAAATCAAATCATAGGTCAGAAGCATAACACATGCCTATTATATCTAAAATCTCAGATTTAGTATTTGGCATTTCTATTTTAAATATTCAGGGATCAGGCTAACAAAGACATTTGCTTGACATAATTCAAAGATTCAATCAATTTTAGATGATCTTGCTAATGAATTGTATCATAATATGGGAGGTTCAAGTACTCTTTCTGATTCCAGAAAAATCTTTGAAACATTTTTTTGGGAACATTTTCTGAGTTTCCTCTTTCATTTGATTATTTATATTATTTTAGGCCCAGATTGAAAAATGTGGATCGAAGTAGTGCTCAACATTTGGAAGTTACTGTTGGTGATCTGACAGTCATTATTACAGACTTTAAAGAAAAAACTAAGTCACCACCTACTTCAAGTGCAGCTTCTGCAGACCAGCACAGTCAGAGTGGTTCTAGTTCTGACAATACAGAGAGAGGAATGTCCAGGTCATCTTCACCTAGAGGAGAAGCCTCATCACTGAATGGAGAATCTCATTAAAGTTTATTTACTTCAGTTTATTTAGTCTTTTCTTTCAAAAAATTACATATATACAACTTCTGCCAACAGTTACCACATTTTCATGACTTATCACCGTGCATGATTATGTTTACTCAAATATGATTTATGCAGTTTTTTTACAAGCAGTTCTGCAGTGCAATTAAATTGCACTGCAATCTACAAAACATTTTTAGATCAATTTTTTAATCTTCATATACAATAGTGCCATGAAAATGTGGTTTGAATGTTCTTGATGCAGTGTTAACTGGTAAGTCCATTTCCTCTCTTACTTTAGTGAATTTTAACAGAACTCTTGGATTCTGTGCTATTGGCATGTACTGAATGAATTAAAAAATAGTTCAAGCTGCATAAATATGCATTATTTGAGAATTGTGAATCATAGTTATATATGTATGCAAGTCAAAGATCAACTTAATCAACAATTGCTGCAAAAAACTTTTCGTAATGATTATCTTTAAAACACCTGCTGGTACTTGGTGTGGTTGAATAGGAAAATGTTATTAAATAAAACATTTGTATGAATTTTTGCCAATGTCCAACACATTTTACTGGATTATTGTAATTGAATAATGTTGCTAGCTTCTCCAATATTTTCCTCACACACTTAGAACATTTATTGTTAATGTTTACAAGCAAAAAAGTAAATATGTTACAAATATTGTTTAGCTTTATAATTCAAATATAGTATTACCTTGTCCTTATACACTGGTATTCTCTGTTATAGAACATAAATTTATTCTGAAATTATTAATCATTTTCTGGTTTTCTTAATTCTATATCTTAAAATTACTGCTGATAGCTTTAAAATCCCAAACATGAAGCCATCATAATTGGTATTGTCCACTTACTTTCTCCGAGATTTGCTCAGTGTTATAGTGATATACTGTTCAGCAGGAGGCTGGGATCCAAAGAGGCTTTTAATTTTATGTATGAGTTTAGTGATTTATTTTGTTTTGTTTGGGGTTTTTTTAGCCATAGTTCTTTGCACTGCACCAGAGACCATTCCCAAAGATCTCCCAAGAAAATGGGTAGCGCAGGGGAACTTTAAAAGCAATGGTGCTGTGTATGTTTGGGTGTATGGGTGTGAAAAGAACCTGTGCAGCCTTTAGGATTCAGCCAGTGATATTAAATGTTGCACCAGAATAAGTAAGTAAGCAAATGTGGTATGTATTACATTTGTTCCTGTATCAGCCTTTTGCTTTTTTAAAAAAAAAACTTTTATTAAATAATATAGTAAATCATAGGAAAAATGCAATTATTTGTTTTTGATATAGTGGTGGATATTTATGCATTTAGCAATATAGAGATACAATACAAAAAGATTTATAGTCCCATTCAGCATTATGTAAACTTTTCAATAAAATATTTTTATGAGTATAGGTTTTGCAATTTTGTTTACAATCAGTTAAATGTTTTAATGTACAAATTAATGATTAACTCTTTCACCTGTACTGTAGAATTAGAAATATAGTGGGAGGGAAGATGATTTATAACTTCTAAGGTTGTTTTTATATATGATTGTCCATTTAAATGAAGGACATTCACTGATCAGAATGTAAACCCAGTCTAAAAATTATTTTAATTTAATAAGGCAATTAGCAAATCAGAACTTATACATTATAATTGACAGCACAAACGTCTATACATTTCTACTCAGAAATGTCTCATTGAGTTCATAGTTTATAGCACTACAGCATCCTTAATCCTTGCATTTTTACTCAGCAGCCCAAACATAAGTGTGTGTGTGTGGGGGGGGGAAAGGTTCATGACATGCGCACAATTATGTCATAATAATAATATCTTAAGTTGCTTATTTGTATCACTTATCAGGTCAAAAAGTACATAATGGTAACTTTTGTATGATGACATCATCAACCATATTATTTTGGTACCTTCATAATTTACTGCAAATGCTTCTGGGCCTGAGGCTATTCCCCTAGGGCAGGGGTCGGCAACCTGAAACAGTGAAAGAGCCACTCGGAACCGGTTCCCTTACAAAAAAAACCTGGGAGCCACAAAAAAGAGTGCGCATGCGCATGCATGCGCTAAACAAGAGGCTGATCAGCAGCCCTGTTTATGCGTCCTCCCGGGAGCTCTGGCAACTCCGTAAGGCCAGCCCCGAACTTCACAAGTGGAAATCGAGGGAGATTGCCAGGAACACAAGATCAGCGTTTCTCAGCCCGCGCTAATCTTGCCGTTCTTGCAGTCTCCTCCTCTCTGTTTCAGCTTGCTTTCGGCTACTTTTCTTTCGGGGGATCCAGCCTCTGCCGCACCCTTCTCTCAACAGCTGGATGCCCCGAAAGAAAAGCAGCCAAAGGTAGCAGCTCTGCAAGTCTCCGCCAAGAGAATGGGCGGCGGAGAGAGAATGGGGCGGCGGAGGCTGGATCCCCCGAAAGAAGTCTGCTGAGATGAGAGAACGGGGTGGCAAGCTGCAGAGAGAATGGGGCGGTGGAGCGCTCCGCCGAGAGAATGGGGCGGTGGAGGCTTGCCGCCCATTCTCTCGGCAGAGATTTCTTTCGGGGGATCCAGCCTCTGCCACTCCCTTCTCTCAGCTGCCCAGCTGAGAGAAGGGGGTGACAGAGGCTGGATCCCCCGAAAGAAGTTTCCGCTGAGACGAGAGAATGGGGTGGTGGAGCATTCTGCCGAGAGAATGGGGTGGTGGAGGCTGGATCCTCCGAAAGAAGTCTCCGCCGAGACGAGAGAACGGGGTGGCAAGCCGCCGAGAGAATGGGGCGGTGGAGCGCTCCGCCTAGAGAATGGAGTGGCTTGCTGTTCTCTCGTCTTGGCGCGGCAGTGGCTGGATCCCCCGAAAGCAAGCCTCCACCGCCCCATTCTCTCGGTGGCTTGCCATTCTCTCGTCTCGGCAAAGACTTCTTTTGGGGGTTCCAGCCTCTGCCACCCCCTTCTCTCAGCTGCCCAGAGGCTGGATCCCCCGAAAGAAGTCTCTGCCGAGAGAATGAGCGGCAAGCCTCCACGACTCCATTCTCTCGGCGGAGCACTCCACCGCCCCATTCTCTTGTCTCAGCGGAGACTTCTTTCGGGGGATCCAGCCTCTGTCGCCCCCTTCTCTCAGCTGGGCAGCTGAGAGAAGGGGGTGACAGAGGTTGGATCCCCCGAAAGAAGTCTCCACTGAGATGAGAGAATGGGGCGGTGGAGCGCTCCGCCAAGAGAATGTGGTGGTGGAGGCTGGATCCCCCGAAAGAAGTCTCCGCCAAGACAAGAGAACAGGGCGGCAAGCCGCCAAGAGAATGGGGCAGTGGAGCACTCCGCCGAGAGAATGGGGTGGTGGAGGCTGGATCCCCCAAAAGAAGTCTCCGCCAAGACAAGAGAACAGGGCGGCAAGCCGCCAAGAGAATGGGGCAGTGGAGCGCTCCGCCGAGAGAATGGGGCGGCTTGCTGTTCTCTCGTCTTGGCGCGGCAGTGGCTGGATCCCCCGAAAGCAAGCCTCCACCACCCCATTCTCTCGGTGGCTTGCCACCCCATTCTCTCGTCTCGGCAAAGACTTCTTTTGGGGGATCCAGCCTCTGCCACCCCCTTCTCTCAGCTGCCCAGAGGCTGGATCCCCCGAAAGAAGTCTCTGCCGAGAGAATGAGCGGCAAGCCTCCACGACTCCATTCTCTCGGCGGAGCACTCCACCGCCCCATTCTCTTGTCTCAGCGGAGACTTCTTTCGGGGGATCCAGCCTCTGTCGCCCCCTTCTCTCAGCTGGGCAGCTGAGAGAAGGGGGTGAAAGAGGCTGGATCCCCTGAAAGAAGTCTCCGCCGAGAGAATGGGTGGCAAGCCTCCACCACCCCATTCTCGGCGGAGGCTTACAGAGGTGGCATGGACAAAGGCAGCAGCTCTCCAAACGGGGTGGTAGAGGTTTGGAGAGCTGCGCGTGCAGCTCTCCAACCCGCCGCTCTCCAAACCTCCACCACCCCGTTTGGAGAGCTGCTGCCTTCGTCAAACATGGACGAAGGCAGCAGTTCTGCAAACGGGGCAGTGGAGGTTTGGAGAGCTGCGCACGCAGCTCTCCAAACCGCCGCTGCCCGTTTGGAGAGCTGCTGCCTTCGTCAAACATGGACGAAGGCAGCAGCTTTCCAAACGGTGTGGTGGAGGTTTGGAGAGCTGCGCGCGCAGCTCCCCAAACCCCCGCCACCCCATTCTCTCAATGTGACTTTTTTACTCCCACTTTTTTTCCAGAATGGCGGAGGAGCGACTGGGAGCTGCAGGAGACGGCTTAAAGAGCCGCATGCATTAAGAGGCACTGTACTATTTGGAATTTACTTCCAAATAAACATGCATAGAGTTGCATTGCACAAAGTAAATATTAGTAGTAAAAGCATTCTAATTCATTTTTCCAAATTTTTTGCATTTTTCTGTTGCTTGGACTAGTTGCCAATATTAGCATTTTTGTACCGACAAACATCCTCATGAAAATGTCCTTCAGACGCAGAGTTACTAAAAATTAAGGTTCTCATAGTGAAGGATCTTAAAATAATGAGCTAGAAGAGAAAGTCTAGTCAATGTATATATTTGTGTTTTCTGTGTTAGATTAATCTTATGCACACTTACTTGGATAGATCCCACTGAATTCAGTGAAACTTAACTCTGGGAAAATATACATAGGATCAGGCTGTTAATATTATTTGTTTTGGTAAAAAGTCCAGATACATACATACATTTTAAGCTGCATTACTGAAATAAATGAACTTTTGCACGATAATCTAATTTTTCGAGTTTCACCTGTATTGTTGAAGGGAACACTTCACATAATAGCTAGGAAATAACTATTTTTTTCACTTAAAATATTTATTTTGTGAACTATGAAAAATTAAATAGGATTTTGGTAATAATTCTAAACAAAAATATTAAATATGTATAATGACAGCCTTTCAGCTAGAATTGAATTTTGTAGCTCTGCTAATGGTGATGTTTGTTGGTCTCTTGTTTTTAACTCCAGTACTTCTACAGGCATAATAGTACTGTCTATTTTGTAACATTTTAGATGTGAAATACAGTCTGATGTGAAATGTAAAACTTGCATATGTCATTTCTTACTTTTGCTGTCTAACAAGTTAACATTGACTCTGTTCCCTAAATGAATATGGACTGAAAAGGCTGAAATTAGGATAATTATTTTATTTTTTATTTATCTCATTTTTGAACCACCCATCTCCCTCATAGACTACTTTTATGTTACGAAGTACTGCTTGGTCATTTATTGGATTCTAGACAGAAATTACTGGGGAACAATGCAATTAATTTTTCTGCAACCTTTAATATTTTTTCCAATTTTTAAAATAAACTTTTAGAGCAGGGGTGTCAAACTCAATTTCATTGAGGGCCACATCAGCATTGCGGTTGCCCTCAAGGGGCTAGGTGGGTGTGGCCTGGGTGGGTGCAGCCTACTGGGTAGGCGTGGCTAGAGTGTGTATGGCCTACTGGGTGGGCATGGCCAGCTCTACATCATTCACATCAAGGGTGCCTATGGGGGCTTGGGAAGAGGTGGGACAGATCTGAGGGTCTCTGGCAGAAGGAGGGTCTCTGGGCCAGGGCCAAGGCAGTGGGGGGCTGTTCCCTCACTGTTTCCAGGATGGCTTCGCGGGCCATATGAAACCACTTCGCGGGCTGGATCCGGCCCCCGGGCCTTGTGTTTGACATGTCTGTTCTAGAGGTAATTTCCCAATAAATAAACAATATAAAGGTGGTATCCACTTGGGGGAGGGACTGAAATCTACAAGTGATATAACTACATAATTGGCATATCTAGTTATTCATTTTGTCACAAATATTTAGGAAGCTACTTTAAACACCCAATCAGTCCATATGATTCAGTCATTTTGACAGTGACGGGCAGCAACTCTCAAGGGTTGCTAGCTCAATTTGTGGATGGCAGGAACTGGATTCTTTCATGCAAAGTATGTGTTTCAAAACTTCTACATAATTTCTTTACACAAATCCATCTTTAGAGTATTTTCTTTTGTACACATTTTATTTATAAATATCAGTAACATATTATTTAAGATGTATGACATCTGTATCAAATTAATTTTGAAAATGATCATAAACATCATTTCTTAGGAGTGCTTTCTCATTAAGTCAGAATACAATCCTAAAAAATTCCATGGGCTACTTCCAATAAGTTATTACTATATAGAAGCACTCGGTTGCTTTGTTTATTACAGAAATGTATATACTATCTGATTTATTACAGATAGTATATTTGACTTAGGTCGAGAAAAATAAAGAGAAATAAATTTCTCTAACATCTCAAATATCACTATCAACAATTAAAATTCATGCAAACACTGTTTTTGCTGTTCTAAAATGGGTCCCCAACGCCCAGTCTGTGGACCAGTACCGGGCTGCGGTATGCCAGCAACCGGTCTGCACAAACAAGCAAAGCCCCATCCAGGGGATGAAGGAAGCACACAAAACCACGCACCCTCTGTTCTGTGGAAAAACCTCTCTCCATGGAACCTGTCCCTTGTGCCCAAAAGGTTGGGGACCTCTGTTCTAAAAGATAACAAGGGAGTGACCAACCTAATTTGGCGGGAGACACGATGTAATGAGAGAGTTGCCACAGCAAATGCTATTTTCTGAGTTCCTATCCCATTGAATGAGTTATGATCCAATACTGTGCCATGTAAAAGACTGTTGCTCTCCATGTAACCTAAGATACAAAATACATACAGAATATCATTCAAAAATGCAGAGAAGAGGAGGCATTGTTTCCCTCCTGGTTGCAGAAAGAAAGCATTTCCATCGCTGGAAAATTCCTGAATTTCCCTTGGGCTCTGGGAGGATAGGTAGGATATTAATCTCACAAACAAATACATTTTATTCTGTATCCCATGCATTCAGATTTCATGATCCAGTTACAGCAGTTCTGAAAAAAGCAACTTACAGCTGGTCCTCACACTTAACAACTGTCCCACCCTTAGGAAGGAAACAATGGCAAATCAATTCCAAATTCTTTCCAAAAATACTGCAATGACTAGTTCAGGCTGTCACTAAAAGTCAACACTAATTCAAAGGAACCCAAAATCAATGAATCATTTAAAATGATTATTTCAGGATTTAAATAATCTTATTATTAGAAATGAGTATATTTTAAATGATTAACTGATATGGTAAGTACTGAGAATTATAAATGATCACTAATAATATCTGAAACATTTTGTTATATCAAAAAAAATTGAATATAACTGATTCCATTTACTGTCAAACTTACTGTCCTTACAATCACTGTAGTACCGCTAGCTTGCCAACAATTATGGGGGAGGAGGAAGAAAGAGTTTGGGATTCACAGATGCTCCCTATCAGTGTGAGAGCCGAAATGGTTGAGAGAATGTTTTGACGGAACAAAGTTTCTTCTCATAACAATTGCTGGAAGATTTATTGGACAATGTGACTTGAACTGTTGGGGGGCAGATTTTACTCTTTTAATCATCTGGTTCCTGCCATAGTTTCAGAATTAGTTTTCATTCTATCTTGCCGGATTGATTATGCCTAATAAAGTTAACATTGGAGTTCATAATGTCTCTGGTGTTTTGCTTGGTTGGGCTTTTCAGCTGGAATTTGACACTAAGCGAACTCACCAAAATTTCCTAAATTAATTAATTTAATTTAGGCCTCCAGAGGGGTAGTGAAGACTTGGGAAGATGCCTGAAACGAAGAAGCTGGCTGAAGCCGGGTCAGGATCGATCAGCAGGACTCCGGCTGGGGCCAAAAGCAGCTTTGTAACCACACCGGCCTTGACAAACCTAAGAAGTGAGTTGAACATAAGGAGCTGACCCCAACCCTAGAATGGATGGGTGTAACAGTGGCGTTCAACCGGCCTGAGTTGGAAAAGTGGCAAGAGGAGTTATGGAGAGCTGCTGAAGCCAAATTCTCGTACTGCCCTCAGCCCGAATGGGGCAGAAAGCTGGAGTGGTGGGAGTGAGGAACCTCGGAGTGGACAGCCCCCAAGGAGCACTACTGGCCAAGGTGCAGCAGCCAGTCGGTGGAGCAACTGAGGCAGAAGTTTAGCAGCCTAGAGGTTCGTGGAGGAGAGCCAGTCCCATGGCTGGATCCTAGACCCTGAAGGGGTTCGGCCCTGCTTCTGGCATCAGACCGTCATCAGATCTTAGGTATGGAGTTCACCTGTGGAAGTACCCATATGGTGGGGGCTGGATGCCGAGACCCAGGCCAGCACCAAGGCCACCTCCGCCCCCACCGCTGAGGGTAACATTTGACAGGAACCCGAAGAAGCTGGTGTTATTTTTCAATCAAGTCTGAACCCACCTCAACTGACATGGAGCAGAATAACCTGATGACAAGGCCTAGGTGGATGTCATAGTGACCAACCTCGAAAGAGAAGCGAGTGGGTGACAATTTTTTAGACCCAGACACATTACTCTGTGGCCTCAGAGACCAATTTGGGGATCCCACACAATGGGTGGAGGTGGAGGTTCGGAAGATGAAGCAGGGGAGTAGACCTGTGACTGAATACATTAGAGACTTCAGGAGGGTTGCAGGGAGGCTGAGGTACTGGCCAGAGCAGCTCTTGACCCAATACTTCTGAGAGGGGCTGAGCCATAACCTATTTCACATGTGCCTGGCCTGAGGGTTCCCGAATTGGCTTAGTGATTGGTACCACTAGTCACCACCATAGAGCTATACCTGGCGGTATACAAGGACCGGGAGAGCTTCGGACTGTGATCGAAGAAGAGCCAGGAGAGGTGTGCACTGGGGGGAAAACAGCCAGCAGTAGTGTCCCCAGTTTATGCAGGGGTGTCCAGCTGCACTCCTATCATGTGCTTTTGCTGTGGCCACAAGGGATACTAGGCAGCCCGGCACCGACCCCTCGAATGGCTTCCACGGTATTGACCCCCTATAAGCTGAAGCTGCCAAAGAACGGGAAAGAGAGGCCACGAGCAGCAACACAGGTCATTGAGGTCTCCCCTCCAGAGCGCAAATGGGATGGAACTCCAATCGAAGAGGAGCCACCAATGACCCTTTCCGACAGCGAGTGCAAGGGAGAAGATGACCTGCTGGTGAGTGGACCTGACAACCACCTTGAAGTTAGGGTAGACATCAAGGCATCCCATGAGGGGGGCGAGGGGGATGCTTACGGCCCTCATATACTTTGGCTGCTCCCGTTGCCTAATTAGTCAAGCCACAGTGCAGAGGCTAGGACTACATTTGAGGAAGCTTAAGATACCTGTGAAGTTTGAACAGGTTGATGGCCTTCTGATAGGAGGCAAGGCTGCTTCCCATCTGATGGAGCCGATTGAAAGAAAGCTTTGAATAAGGCAGCCGAAAGCCAGAAAAAACAAGTGGATAAGAAACGAGCTCCACAGGAGATCCTCCATGTAAGAGATAAATTGTATGTCTACTAAGTATCTTATGTTGAAACAAACTTGCAAAAAATTAGAGCTGAAGTTTGTAGGTCCTTTCCCTATCATAAAAATCATAAACCCTGTGACAGTAAAATTAAAAGGACCGAGGTTATAAGGTAAAGTGCACCCAGTACTCCATTGCAGTTTATTGAAGCTACACAGGGGATCCACAATGAGACCAGTAGGGGAAACAGCCCCAGCCCCAATAGTGGTAGAAGGGGAAATGCACTATGACAGGGGTGTCCAAACTTTTTTCAAAGAGGGACAGATTGGATGAAGTGAACATGTTGGAGGGCCGAACATTTTTCCGAACATTCTTTGAACAATTACAATTAAATTGTAATTTAATTGAAGGAGGCGGTGGTGAGACCTCTCCTCAAGAAGCCCACCTTGGACCCATCCTCTTTGAATAACTTTCATCCTGTCTCCAATCTTCGCTTCCTTGCGAAGGTTGTTGAGAGCGTGGTGGCGCACCAACTTCCTCAGATCCTGGATGAAGCGGTTTATCTAGACCCGTACCAATCGGGTTTCAGGCCGGGCTACAGCACGGAGACGGCATTGGTTGCTCTGATGAATGATCTCTGGAGAGCCCGGGACAGGGGCCATTCCTCTGTCCTAGTCTTATTAGACCTCTCGGCGGCTTTCGATACCATCGACCATGGTATCTTACTGCGACGCCTCAGGGGACTGGGAGTGGGAGGCACGGTTCTGCGTTGGTTCTCCTCCTTTCTCCAGGGTCGCTCGCAGTCAGTGCTGGCAGGGGGACAGAGGTCGACCCCGAGGCCTCTCGCTTGCGGAGTCCCTCAGGGGTCGGTCCTCTCGCCTCTCCTGTTCAACATCTACATGAAACCGCTGGGTGAGATCATTCGCAGCTTTGGAGTAGGGTACCATCAGTATGCTGATGACACCCAGCTTTTCATCTCAACTCCAAACAATATCAGTGATGCCCTCGACGTGATGTCCCGCTGCCTGAAAGCGGTCCGGGAATGGATGGGGAGGAACAGGCTTCAACTGAACCCGGACAAGACTGAATGGCTGTACGTACCGGCAAGCCAGGATATTCAGAACGTCCCATCCCTTAACATCGGGGACAAGTTACTACCCCCTGTTGATAGGGCCCGCAACCTGGGTGTCCTCCTAGACTCGCAGCTCTCCCTGGAAGATCACATAGGAGCTGTGACCAAGGGGGCCTTCTCCCGGGTTCGACTAGTTCGCCAACTACGGCCTTATCTGGACCTGGATGCCTTACGTACAGTCACCCATGCCCTTGTGACCTCTCGCCTAGACTACTGTAACGCTCTCTACATGGGGCTGCCCTTGAGATCCACTCGGAAGCTTCAACTGGTGCAAAGTGCAGCGGCACGGACACTCTTGGGAGCCTCCCGATACTCCCATATCACACCTCTCCTCCGTACGCTGCACTGGCTTCCGGTTGCCTTCCGTGTGAAATTCAAGGTGCTAACAATGACATACAAAGCCCTACATGGCATGGGTCCGGACTACCTACGGGAGCACCTTCTGCCAATGTCAGCACCCCACCGTCCTGTGCGCTCCCACAGGGAGGGCCTCCTCAGGGTGCCACCGCTCAAGGAATGTCGGCTGGTGGCCCCCAGGGGGAGGGCATTCTCAGTGGGTGCGCCAGCCCTCTGGAACTGCTTGCCAACCGAAATCCGGATGGCCCCCGACCTCCGCACCTTCTGGCGCGACTTAAAAACCTTCCTGTTCCAGCAGTCCGGCCTGGCCTGATAGCTTTAATTGGGGTCCCAGTTGGTTTTTACTATTGTTTTTATTGTTCTATCTGTATTTTACCTACCTTACTCTGTACACCGCCCCGAGTCCCTCGGGAGAAGGGCGGTTTATAAAAACAAACAAATAAATAAATAAATAAATAAATAAATAAATAAATAAATAAATAAATGCAAATGAATTATTTTATGCCAAGTTAATTGCAAATGGCATACTTTTCATTTTATAACATTAAGATCAACTGACAATGTAGTTTTCACAATGTATTTTATGTGCAAAACAAGAGGCTTGACAGAACAGTGGAGCCTAAGGGGAGACATACAGGCACCCTGCCCCCTCCGCTCTCATTCACTCACCTTTGCTTGGAAAAGTTTCTCTCTCGGTCTCATTCACTCATGTTTTGTTTGCAAAAGCTTCTCTCTCGCTCTCTCATTCCTTCACTCTTGCTCCAAAAAGCCTCTTTCATGGTCTCATTCACTCACACTGCTCAAAAAATGTTTCTCTCGCTTTCATTCACTCACCAACTCAAAAGGCCAGCCGCGGCGCCTCCATTGACTTCCATGGAGACGCTTGGCAATTAAAACCACTCCCGCTACTGCTGCTAACTTTTTCACTTGCTGCTTGGTTCCGATTTAACCTGCAGAAACAAATCCCTGAGCCGGCCCCCATGGCAGCAGCGAGCCCCAAGGAGCGGGGCGGCCCAGTGTGCTCGCCGAGACGCTGGAGCGAGATTGCCCCCAACACGAGATCGGCATTTCTCAGCCCGCGCTGATCTCGCGCTCCTTACAGTCTCCCTCTCTTTGCTTCAGCTTGCTTTCTGCATTTGGGACAAAGACTGGAGACTCGAGAGAGGGAGATTGTAAGGAGCGCGAGATCAGCACTTTTTGCATTTGGGACAAAGACTCGAGATTCGGCGTTTCTCAGCCCGCGCTGATCTCGCGCTCCTTACAGTCTCCCTCTCTCGAGTCTTCATCCCAAATGCAGAAAGCAAGCTGAAACAAAGAGAGGGAGACTGTAAGGAGGGCGAGATCAGTGCGGGCGGAGAAACGCCGAATCTTGTGTCTTCGTTCCAAATGATTGCCTTCTGCAATGCAAGCAACTGGGATGGCTCAGCAGAGGGAATGGGCATTTCTCCGCACGCAGGAGAGGTTTATTAGGGAGGCGGTGGTCCGGCGTTGTTTACCTCCTTCCTGTGTGTGTGTGTCAGACCTGTGGGGAACAGCTGGTAGAGGTGGCCGTCCGGCATTCCCCCCCTCCTGTGTGTGTGTCGGGCCCACAGAGAGATGCAAACATCAGACTGCCACCACCTCTACCAGCCGTTCCCCGCAGGTCCGACACACACACACACACACACACACACACACAAACGAGAGGGGGGAAAATGCCGGACTGCTGCCTCCCTACCAGCCGTTCCCCGCGGGTCCAACACACACACACACACACACACAAAAATGAGAGGGGGGAAAATGCCAGACTGCCGCCTCCCTACCAGCCTCCCTACCAGCCATTCCCCGCAGGTCCGACACACACATACACAAACGAGAGGGGGAAAAATGCCGGACTGCCGCCTCCCTACCAGCTGTTCCCCGCGGGTCCAACACACACAGACACAGAGAGAGAGAAAGAGAAGGGGGAAAAGAAGGAGGGGATCTGGCAGCACCAGAGACTCCATATGCTGCTCAGAAACACCCTCTCACCGCCCTCCCTCCTGTGGCAGACAGTCTTCTGCTTGCCGCCCTCAATCAGAAGGGAGGGCCGTGGGAGGGCCGCATTTACACAGAGCAGGGAGGGCTGTTAGAGGGCCGTATTAAACCGCCCCCCGGGCTGCAAATGGCCCGCGGGCCGGACTTTGGACATCCCTGCACTATGAGGTCAAACAAATCCTTGATTCTAGAATCCACAAGTGAAAGCTGCAGTACTTAATCCAATGGCAGGCTTCCCTGATATCAGAAACTAGATGGGTGAAAGCCCAGCATGTACAAGTGGATCAATTGTGAAGCAATTGTGAAGCAATTCCACATTAGGTACCCCGGAAGCTGGGGCCAACGCAAGGGGGAACTAACAAGCAATAATTATTCTTTTTGTTTTCCAGGTGCCCTTTCCCTTTTAGGGGGCCAGCCTGTCAACCTATGAAACTTACTGTCCTTAAGACCACCGTAGTGCCGCTAGCTTGCCAACAATTACGGGGGAGGGGGAAGGAAGAGAATGTTTTGACAGAACGAAGTTTCTTCTCATAACAATTTCTGGAAGATTTACTGGACGTGACCTGAATTGTCAGGGTGGGTGGATTACTCCTTTAATTATCTGTTTCCCACCATAGTTTTAGAGTTAGCTTACATTGTACCTTGCTGTATTAATTATGCCTAAGAAAGTTAACACTGGAGTTCATAATGTCTCTGGTGTTTTGCTTGGTTGGGCTTTTCAGCTGGAATATAACACTTACAGGTAATATGTTAACTTTTCTTCAAGAAATACCTTTATTTAATTTTTAAATAATGGAATATTTCTTCCAAATAGATGAGAAGAAAGAACTTGCTTCGTTAAACTGAATTATGCACAAGCTATCAAAGCACACTTTGTACAGTGAGGGGAAAAATATTTGATCCCCTGCTTATTTCGTATGTTTGCCCACTGACAAAGAAATGATCAGTCTATCATTTTAATGGTAGATTTATTTTAACAGTGCGAGACAGAATAACAACCCAAAAAATCTACAAAAATGCATTTCAAAAAAGTTATAAATTGATTTGTATTTTAATGAGTGAAATAAGTATTTGACCCCTTTGCAAAACCCTTGTGGGCAAAACCCTTGTTGGCAATCACAGAAGGCAGATGTTTCTTTTAGTTGGCCACCAGGTTTACACACATCTCAGGAGGGATTTTGTCCCACTCCACTGCAGATCCTCTCCAAATTATTAAGGTTTTGAGACTGACGTTTGGCAGCTTGAACTTTCAGCTCCCTTCACATATTTTCTATGGGATTAAGGTCTGAAGACTGGCTAGGTCACTCCAGGACCTTAATGTGCTTCTTGTTGAGCCACTCCTTTGTTGCCTTGGCCGTGTGTTTTGGGTCATTGTCATGCTGGAATACCCATCCACAACCCATTTTCAATGCCCTGACTGAGGGAAGGAGGTTCTCATTCCTTTGATGTAGTGAAGTTGTCCTGTCTCCTTAACACCCCCAAAGTAGGTTTTCCCCTCCATGTTTGATGGTGGGGATGGTGTTCTTGGGGTCATAGGTAGCATTCCTCCTCCTCCTAACATGTCGAGTTGAGTTGATGCCAAAGAGCTCGATTTTGGTCTCATCTGACCACAACACTTTCACCCAGTTTTCCTCAGAATCAGTCAGCCATTCATTGGCAAACTTCAGATGGGCCTGTACATGTGCTTTCTTGAGCAGAGGGACCTTTAGGCACTGCAGGATTTCAGTCACTGATGGCGTAGTGTTGTTTTCTTGGTGACTATGGTCCCAGTTGCCTTGAGATCATTGACAAGATCCATGCAGTTCTGGACTGATTCCTCACTGTTCTCATGATCATTGAAACTCCATGAGGTGAGATCTTGCGTGGAGCCCTAGACCAAGGAAGATTGACAGTTATTTTGTGTTTCTTCCATTTTCGAATCATCACACCAACTGTTGTCCCCTTCTCACCAACCTGCTTGGTGATGGCCTTGTAGTCCATTCCAGCCTTGTATAGGTCTACAATCTTGTCCCTGACATCCTTGGACAGATCTTTGGTCTCAGTCATGGTGGAGAGTTTGGAATCTGACTGATTGCTTTTGTGGACAGGTGTCTCTTATACAGGTAACAAGCTGAGATTAGGAGCCCTCCCTTTAAGAGAGTGCTCTTAATCTCTGCTTGTTACCTGTATAAAAGACACCTGGGAGCCAGAAATGTTGCTAATTGATAGGGGATCAAATACTTATTTCCCTCATTAAAATGCAAATCAATTTATACTTTTTTTAAAATGCATTTTTCTGGATTTTTTGTTGTTATTCTGTTTTCACTGTTAAAATAAACCTATGATTAAAATTATAGACTGATCAAATTACTTGTTTTTAAAATATTCTTAAATGAACCAGGAGACAAAAATATAATGTAAGAATAAAAAAGAGAATCCCTTGCTGTAGAAGATAGTCTTTTAAAATTTTATTATTTTTATTCTCTATACTTTCTCTACCCAATCATGGAGAATATTGATTTTTATTACCTATAAGGCTAATATATCTAATTTTATTCTAAAATAGAAGAAATATTATGAAAGCATCATAATTTATTAAACAATCATTAAAAATAAATTTGGTTCTTTGGCATATATTTGATGAAAGCTTCATTCTATTGTTAAACAGGTTTCATTTTTGTTTGCTGAAACTGCTCCCACTCAACAGTTTGCTTGTCAACTGCCAATCTGCCCATTCCCAAAGCCACCCAGCAATTAGTGAACTTCATGAGACATCAGTAAGTTTTTGAAGGCTTTTACCATGACACAGCTTTTAATGGAATAAAACATAAGGAAAATGGTATTATGATTCCTCTATAATTATAATAATTATAATAATAATTCCTCTTTGACTAATTGCTTAACATGCCAGTCTGATAAGATGATGCAATTTTGGTTTTACTGGAAATAGGGTAATTTGTTTCTTTTGAAAGAGTACACCTTTAAATGTTTTTCTAAAACAATCAGTTGATCTTGTATTCTGACAACAAATAGAGGGAGAAAAAACCAAAGATGTTTAGCAACTTTGTACAATAGGTTTCAGGTTCAACATATTTCAGAGACAGATGTTGATTGTAATCAGTAATCATCCTCTCCTTTAAAGTTTACTGTAACACAATGTTCAACAAAGGTTGCAACTTTCTACTTATCAGTAAGGAAGCCAGTTTATGTAGCTCCCCTCTTTCCAAGGATTAAAGGTTCTCAATCAAATTACTAATTTACAAAAAATAAATCAAGATATTGTGTTTATCATAAAATATAAAACAGCCATCCAGAGATGTTGGGCAGTGACATCGTATTATATTTTACTGTCTTTTGTTAATTTATGTTCTTATCTTCCAGATAGATAATGTGTGGCACAAGAGCATCTTGATAACAATAACTTTCTTCACAATTTTGTTTCGAGCATTTCTTATTGCATGATGCATGTGTACAGAATATAAAAATGCCACAACATATTAAAGTAAGACCTAGTTAGATGGGAAGTCCTATTTCAAGAGTACAGCACGTTTTGCATGCAGGCAATCTAAACTCAATCTTTGCCACCTGGAAAGAAAAAAATAACCCTACCAGAAATTCTAGAGCTGTTGCTGATCAGGTTGAAAATACTAGAACTAGATCAAAAGCAACCTACTATGGGACTTCCGGTTTTGTGTCACGGTGAGACAGGATGCAGGTAGGCAGACCTCCGATTTCGCCCTGCTGGGGGCCTTGAAAAGAGCCTAAAGTTGCCCCGAAGAGATGGCAACTTTGTCAATCACAGACAGTCGGCGGTCTCTCCATTCGATCCAAGGAACACCTTCTAAACCGGCAGGGGAAAGACCGGACACACCTCTGTAGCAGGCCATTAGCTGTTGACAACCGAAGAATAAAAGCTTGAATTAGCACACCGTAAACAGCATGTTTGGACTGGCTGAGAATATTGATCCTTTCTTTACTATTTTACAACTGAATTTCCTGGGAAAGGCACCCAAATAAGCTTAAAACCTTCGGATGTGAACGAAAGCGGTGTTTAAAATTTTTTATGGGGGACAGAAATACTGAAGTGAAAGTAATACAAGGCTACAGTTTTGATAAATCTGAGAACTGAGATAATTGTTAAGAGTTTTTCTTTGGAAAAAAAAACTTGAGGTGAAATATAAAAAATCAACCCTTTATTTTAAGAGTGGAAAATGGTCTTTGAATGACATCTAGTGGTGGATTTGAGTACAGCACTATAACTAGCTCCTTTGCTGCTTGGTGTCTTTTAGCTTAAAGGAGAACAGCTGGCAATAAAGGAAAATATTTTGGCATATTTATCATCCTGACCTTCATTGACTATAAATACCTACTGAGCTTGGACTTTTAATCTCAAGAGCTAGTGGGGAAAAAAGAAAAAAATTGACTTTTGAATATTTCTGGCTGCAGGGAGGTTGAACATTTTGAACACTGGGAACATTGTGGATTACAACCTTGCCTGACTGATAATTTTCAGATACTTCAGACAAAGGATTACTATAAAATAGTGCTATTATGACTATATATAAAGGCTATATATAAAGGCTATATATAAAGACCAGAAAACTAGAGGAAATTTTGTTCCACTCTTATTGAGACTAGCACAGTGATGGCGAACCTCTTAGAGACCAAGTGCCCAAACTGCAACCCAAAACCCACTTATGTATCGTCATGTGCCATGTGGGTGTGGCCCATTGGATGGGCGTGGCCCATTGGACGGGCGTGGCCCATTGGATGGACGTGGCTGCAGTGGTCATGGCAGACTGGGTGGGTGTGGCCACCTCGATGTTGCTCGTGGGGAAGGATGCCTGTGGGGGCCAGGTAGAGTTGGGGAAGATCCAGGGGGTCTCTAGTGGGTGGGACGGTGGGCAGGAGGCTCATCCTGAGGGGCAGGGCAGAAGTGCCATTGCCGCAGGGCAAGGCGAGGCAGGGGCTGGGGCAGCTGCTGCCTGACAGCATCAGCCCCTGCACACAGCAAGTGCATGGGGGCCAACTGTGTCCATCAGCAGCCACAGCCTGCTGGCCCCTTGGTTTTGGCACAACATGGCTGTTTGCCGTCTCGTGAATCACACCCAATGTGGCTGCCATGAGGCCACAGAACTAGCCAGGTTGAGGTAAGGAACCGGGATACCAGTTTCTTACTGCTGCCTGGCTTGTTCTGTGGCCTCATGGCAGTGGCACTGGGCAGGAGGCAGTAAATGGCCGGTTTCGGCATGATGTGGCTGTTTGCCTCCAGCCGCGGCCATTTGCCACCTCGCGCATCACACCCAATGCCACTGCAATGAGGCCATGGAACAAGCCGGGTGGAGGTAAGGAACTGGTATACCTTCTCTCTGCCCGGCTTGTTCCACGGCATCATGGTAGCTGCATTGGATGTGATGCACGGCGGCAAACGGCCACACGCCAAAACCAAAGGGCTGACAGGCTGTGGCTGCTGATGGACACAGTTGGCCCCCATGCCACCATGGTACTAGAGGATTTCTAGGAATGATGCCCCAAGAAAAAACAAATACCTTTCAGAAGGAAATACTCTCTATGCTACAGCAAATTCATCAAACAATTCTTGCACACAAAGAGGACATAAAAAGAAACCATACTGAGACTAAAAATAACCTAGGTGATATAAAGGACCAAATCTCCAAATTGAAGCTACAACTGGAAAACTCCCAGACAACAACTGCCAAGTATGAACAAATAAACCAGAAATCAGAGGGTGAAACAAAAGAAATGGACCTACAGATGGAGGAAATAGGAGAAGGGAAATATGGACTGCCATACACAAATAAAATACTCCAAGACCTACTTATAACAATGAAAATACAAAAGACCCTTTCTCCCAAATACACCTGATGACAAGGAAGAAGATTGTAGATAATGGAACATAGAGTGGGCAGGGGAAATGTCTAGGGAATGTGGATGGGCGGATTTCCCCCCAAAAAATACTCTACCTAATTGTCTTTCTCATGCTAAGCAACTTTCACAAAAAAGGAAAGAAATTTTTTGGGTGATTTAATTACCCAGGCCTGGAAAGCTGCTTGGTGAAGAAAGAAAGCAAGAATTAGACTTAATAAACAGAGGATTTGATCTATCAGAGGGGGCACTATCTATTTAATATACTTGTTTGAACATGATTAAAAGAATGGATGACCCTTAGATATAACTAGATTTTTATAATGGAAGATATGATTTAGAATTAAAATAGCATTTTTTTCTTCTCTTCATATGGGAAATTTGAAAATAAGAGGATTGCTATCAATAAAATATTTTAGCTATATAAATGTAATTAATATTGAGAAAATCATAACTGACAAAGATACTTTAAATATGGGAAATCAAACTTTAATAAGAGCACAAAAAACAGGATATTGACTTATGAATTGATATTGTTACTTTGATAATATTAGTAAAATATGATGAAGATATCTATATCTAATTTTGTATACATCGAAGAATTGTAATTGTTTAATAAGGGAAAAAGGGAAAAATATGGGGAAGAAAGAAAGATCAAGGAAAAAATACTGGCTTGTGCAGTACTGAATAGATTTGTATTGAAGAGGTTAATGTTAAAAATGTGAACACAAACATGTTGTTTGTTGTTGTTAGTTGCAAAGTTGTGTCCGCCTCATCGTGACCCCATGGACAATGTTCTTCCAGGTCTTCCCGTCCTCTACCATCTTCTGGAGTCCATTTAAGCTCACGCCTACTGCTTCAGTGACTCCATCCAGCCACCTCATTCTCTGTCATCTCATTCTTCTCTTGCCCTCAATTTTTCCCAGCATTAGGCTCTTCTCCAGTGAGTCCTTCCTTCTCATTAGGTGGCCAAAGTATTTGAGTTTCAACTTCAGGATCTGGCCTTCTAAAGAGCAGTCAGGGTTGATCTCCTCTAGGACTGACCGGTTTGAACATCTTGCAATCCAAGGGACTCACAGGAGTCTTCTCCAGCACCATAGTTCAAAGGCCTCAATTCTTTGGTGCTCAGCCTTTCTTATGGTCCAACGTTCACAGCCATACATTGCAACTGGGAAAACCATGGCCTTGACTATACACACTTTTGTTGGCAGGGTGATGTCTCTGCTTTTTAGTGTGCTGTCTAGATTTCCTCCCCAGGAGCAAGCATCTTTTAATTTCTTGGCTGCAGTCCCCATCTGCAGTGATCTTGGAGCCTAGGAAAATAAAATCTGTCACTACCTCCATTTCTTCCCCATCTATTTGCCAGGAATTGAGAGGGCCGGATGCCATGATCTTAGTTTTCTTAATGTTTAGTTTCAAGCCCACTTTTGCACACTCCTTCTTCACCCACATCAAGAGGCTCTTTAGTTCCTCTTCATTTTCTGCCATTGGAGTGGTATCATCTGCATATCTTAGTTTGTCAATATTTCTCCCGGCAATCTTAATTCCAACTTTTGATTCATCTAGCCCTGCCTTTCTCATGATGTGCTCTGCATATAAGTTAAATAGGCAGGGCTACAGTATACAGTCTTGCCAGACTCCTTTTCCAATTTTGAACCAATCAGTGGTTCCGTGTCCAGTTCTCACTGTTGCTTCTTGACCTGCATATAGGTTTCTCAAGAGACAAATAAGATGCTCTGGTAGTCCCATCTCTTTAAGAACTTGCCACAGTTTCTTGTGATCCACACAATCAAAGGCTTTAGCATAGTTAATGAAGCAGATGTTTTTCTAGAACTCCCTAGCTTTCTCCATGATCCAGCGTCTGTTGGCAATTTGATCTCTAGTTCCTCTGCCTCTTCAAAATCCTCCATGTACTTCTGGTAGTTTTAGATGCATGTACTACTGGAGTCTAGCTTGTAGGATTTTAAGCATAACTTTGCTAGCATGTGAAATGAGAGCAATGGTGCAATGGTTTGGAACATTTTGGAATTGGAATGTAAACTGACCTTTTACAATCCTATGGCCACTGTAGTGTTTTCCAAATTTGCTGGCAAATTGAGTGTAACACTTTTACTGCATCGTCTTTTAAGATTTTGAATAGGTCAGCTGGAATACTGTCACCTCCACTAGCTTTGTTGTTGCTCAGATTTCCTAAGGCCCATTTCACTTCACATTCTAGGATGTCTGGCTCGGGGTCAGTGACCACCCAATCGTGGTTATCTGGCATGTTAAGCTCATTCTTGTATAGTTCTTCTGTGTAGTTTAGCCACCTCTTCTTAATCTCTTCTGCCTGTGTTAGGTCCCTGCCATTTTGGTCCTTTATCATGCCCATCTTTGCATGAAAGGTTCCCTTCATATCTCCAATTTTCTTAAAGAGATCTCTGGTCCTCCCTATTCTGTTGTTTTCTTCTATTTCTTTGCACTGTTCATTTAAGAAGGCATTCTTATCTCTTCTAGCTATTCTCTGGAATTCTGCATTCAATTGGGCGTATCTTTCTCCCTTGCCTTTCGCTTCCCTTCTTTCCTTAGCTATTTGCAAAGCTTCCTCAAACAGCCATTTTGCTTTCTTGCATTTCTTTTTCTTTGGGATGGTTTTAGTTGCTACCTCTTATACAATGTTGCGAACCTCCGTCCATAATTCTTCAGGCACTCTATCAGATCTAATTCCTTAAATCTGTTTGTCACCTCTACTGTGTATTCATCAGGGATATGATTTAGTTCATATCAGAGTGGCCTAGTGCTTTTCCCTCCTTTCTTCAATTTAAGCCTAAATTTTGCAACAAGAAGCTCATGATCTGAGCCACAATCAGCTCCTGGTCTTGTTTTTACTGACTGTATAGAGCTTCTCCATCTTTGGCTGCAGAGCACATAGTCAATCTGATTTCTGGGTTGACCATCTGGTGATGTCCATGTGTAGAGCTGACTCTTGGGTTTTTGGAAAAGATTGTTTGGTATGACCATCGTATTCTATTGACAAAATTCTATGAGCCTGTTCCCTGCTTCATTTTGTACTCCAAGGCCAAACTTGTCTGTTATTCCAGTTATCTTTTGGCTTCCTACTTTAGCATTCCAATCCCCCATGATGATGAGGACATCCTTTTTTGGTGTTGATTCTATAGGGTGCTGTAGGGCAGGGCTTTTCAACCAGTGGTACGGGTAGCACCTGTGGTACATTGGCACCTGGCAGGTGGTACGCGACCATCCTAGAAAGGGGAGGGGAATGAGCTGAACCAGTGGCAGCACCGCACAAGCCTGAGTGAGAGATGGCTGGAACTGCAGGGCTGTCAGGGATCAGTGGAAGTGCCAGGATCAGTGCCAGGCTCCAACTGGAACTCGGCGCTGATCCTGGTGCTTCTGAGCCCAGAAGAAGTGCTGATCAGCTGGAATGTTGCAGCATCTCCAGGGTCTTGTGATTTACAATCAGATGCTTGGCAACTGATTCATATTTATGTTTATGTTTATGATTATTGGACTTATATACCGCCCTTCTCCCGTAGGACTCAGGGCGGTTCACAAGGAATTTAAAATAACAATACACATTACAACAGTTAAGAACAATTAAAATAATTAAATTTAGTCCTTGAATAAAATAAAACCCCTATTAAACTCCAATTAAAACCCAATTACATAAAATTACAATTAAAATTCTCAATCCTGGCCGGAAGGCTCAAAAAGCCAGGTCTTCAGGTCCCGGCGGAATGAACGAAGGTCAGGGGCAGTCCTGAGCTCTATGGGCAGCTGGTTCCAAAGGGCAGGCGCACCCACAGAGAAGGCCCTCCCCCTGGGTGTTACCCACCGGCAATCTTTTGCCGGCGGTACCCTGAGAAGGCCCAGGACGAAGGGAGCTTGATGCTGGCAGCAGGTGTTCCCTCAAATATCCCGGACCCAAGCCATTTAGGGCTTTATAGGTCACCACCAGCACCTTGAATCTCACCCGGAGGGCAACCGGAAGCCAATGCAGCTCGCGGAGCAGAGGAGTTACATGGGAGTATCGGGAAACCCCCATCACAACTCGCGCAGCTGCATTCTGCACTAGCTGAAGCCTCCGAGTGGTCCCCAAGGGCAGCCCCATGTAGACAGTGTTGCAGTAGTCCAACCGGGAGGTCACGAGCGCATGAGTGACTGTGCGTAGGGCATCTCGGTCCAGATAGGGCTGCAACTGGCGCACCAGGCGAACCTGGGCAAAGGCCCCCCTGGTCACGGCTCCTATATGATCTTCAAAACTGAGCCGCGAATCCAGGAGGACGCCCAAGTTGCGAGCCCTATCAACGAGGGGTAACACCTCACACTCCCCATCATTAAGGGTGGAATAGACTGGTTAACCCGAGATGCCGGTACGCACAGCCACTCAGTCTTGGCAGGATTGAGACGAAGCCTGTTTCTCCCCATCCAGACCCGGACTGCATCCAGGCAACGGGACATCACGGCGAGGGCAGTGCTGGGTTGGTTCAGAGTGGGAAGAAAAAGCTGGGTATCATCAGCATACTGATGATACCCCACCCCGAAACCACGAATTATCTCGCCCAGCGGCTTCATATAGATGTTGAACAGGAAGGGAGAGAGAACCGACCCCTGAGGAACTCCACAAACGAGAGACCTCGGGGCGGATCTCTGCCCTCCCATCAACACCAACTGCGAGCGGCCCAGGAGATAGGAGGAGAACCACTGCAAAACAGTGCCTCCCACTCCCAACCCCTTGAGACGCCGCAGTAGGATACCATGGTCGATGGTATCAAAAGCCGCTGAGAGATCTAATAGGACTAGGACAGAGGAACAACCCCTGTCCCAAGCCCGCCAGAGATCATTCACCAGCGCGACCAATGCTGTCTCCGTGCTGTACCTGGGCCTGAAGCCCGATTGGTACGGGTCAAGGTAATCAGTTTCCTCCAGGTGGTCACAGTGTCCCAGGGTCTTGTGAAGTGACCAAAACCTGCTGCAACCACCCAGCGGGGGGCGGGAATAAAAAACAAAGACACCCCCACCCCATTCCCACTGCCAATCCTCAACAGAAATGCTCACAACAATGAAAACCTTGGACAGGAGGAAGAGCGCCACCAGGCGGGCAGGCAGGTATCTTGCTTGGCTGTGGCTTGAGGGGCACTTTTTTCAGTGCCATTGTAACTTCGAACAGTCACTAAGCGAACTGTTGTAAGTCGGGGACTACCTATACTTCATCCCTTTTTTCCTTTTTTTTTTTGGTCATCAAATTTTTGACACCTTGCTAGGCGACTGGTGGTACTCGGATGTTGCCATATCCTAAAAGTGGTACAATGGATGAAAAGGTTGAAAAGCCCTGCTGTAGGGCTTCATAGAACTGGTCAATTTCATCTTCTTCAGCACCGGTGGTATTGTGATATTAGTTTGCCTTGAATTCGCACTGAGATCATTCTGTCATTTTGCGGGTTGTATCCCAGTATTGCTTTTCCTACTCTTTTATTGCCTACTCCATTTCTTCTGAGGGATTCTTGCCCGCAGTAGTATACCTGATGGTCATCTGAATTAAATTCACCCATTCCTGTCCATTTTAGTTCGCTGATTCCTAAGATGTCGGTGTTCAGTCTTGTCATCTCTTGTTTGACCACGTCCAGCTTGCCTTGATTCATGGATCTTACATTCCAGGTTCCTATGGAGAAAAAATCTTTACAGCATTGGACTTTCCTTTCACCACCAGATGCATCCACAGCTGAGTGTCCTTTTGGCTTTGGCCCAGTGACTTCATTCTTTCTGGCACTACTAGTACTAGCCCTCTGCTCTTCCCCAATAGTATATTAGACGCCTTCTGACCTGAGGGGCTCATCTTCCAGCGTCATATCTTTTTGTCTTTTGGTACTGTCCATAGAGTTTTCATGGCAAAGATACTGGAGTGGGTTGCCATTTCCTTCTCCAGTGGATCACATTTTGTCAGAACTCTCTGCTATGACCTGTCCATCTTGGGTGGCCCTGCGTGCATAGCTCATAACTTCATTGAGTTACACAATCCCCTTCGGCGTGACAAGGCAGTAATCCATAAAGGGGACATGTTGTTTACTAAGCTTTAAAGGTTGTAATTTAAAAAAATTAATAAAACCTATAACAAAAACAAAAGCAACCCATTATGAACGCTGTAACATAGCATCTCTCCTAATTTCAGGGCTTTTTTTGTCATAGAGTGAACCGGAATGGAGTTCCGGCACTCTTTTTTCAATGGATTTTCCAGAGTTGCATTCTTTTCCTATTGTTTTCTTTCCTATCGTTGTTTGTTTTTGAAAATGCCCTGCTGGTGGTATAGTGCAAGCAGGGTCCCCTCCAGCACTATCTGCCTCCTCTAAAAGGAGTCATGAGGCGCCAGAGCATCACAGCCAGAGAATGGCTTGATTGGCTGGGTCGGACCATGTGGTGTGGAAGCCGATGGTGGTGGTGGGAGACACATAAACATGGAAGCCATCTTTCACAAGAGGATAAGTGAACCTTTTGTCTTCCCTTACAGAAGGTGGGGTGTGAGGCGAAAAAGAGGCGAAGCGAGAGGAAAGAAAGGCTGCTGGTGTGGCAGCTTGCCTGAAAGCAAAACTTTGCTATTTCAGTTCCATGGGTAGTTCAAAGGCTGGGATGTCTACAAAAATCTCTTTTTAGTCTTTTATACTTTATATTCAAACTGCAGAGGGGAAGAATAAGAATAAAGCCAATTTATTGTGGTTTGGAGGTATTAATAATATATATTAATTATGTATTGGTCAGATGTAAAGGTAGACCTACAGTATGAGGTTTAATCAGACGTATTTATTAAATTGGGTTTAACTTAAAGGTAAATTAAAAGTAATCTGCTCACGGACAAAGTTTCAACTTTAATTCAATATCCATATTAAACTCCACATGTAAATTTTTCCACCTTGTTTGACAACTTCTTAAAAATAATTCAATCTTTTACAAGCAACCATTTTTTTAATTGGGCCAATTTCATTCCACATAGAAAGCTGACATTTGCACTCATTAAACTAAATGGGTATGCCAATGGTAAATGTCCCAAAAGATTAATAAAATTTTATTAAAATTAATAAAATTTAAAGCCACACGGTACATGGTAACATTAATAGTATTAACTTACCTTGAACAAAATCCTACTCTTAGATACACTAAAAATAGAAGGGTTTTTTTTCAACTACAAAGGTAAACCTTGTAGTGTAGGCAAGGTGGGTTGTATGAGATGTGTGAGTTCCAGCACTTTTTTTTTTTTTTACAAAAAAAGCACTGCCTAATTTTAATTCGGATCAATCGGCTTCCAAGTAACTGCATTGGGGGCTGAAAGCAGAACTTTCGCTTTAGGCACTGTTTCTTAGGATAAAGGCAATAGTTGTGGATAGATAGCATAAGCTCCTCTGCCATTTTTGCTTTAATTAACATCAATCCTTGGATGCCCAAAGAGGTCTATGATAATATGCCGCAACCAACTTGTCATGGCCAACTCGCCATGGCCAACTCAACACAGCCAACTCGCTATGGCCAACTTGCCACAGCTAACTCACTGTGGGACAACTTGCCACTTGTTGCGAGACAAAAGTTACACTAATATTAAAGAAATTATGGAAAAGAATCACTGATGAAAGGATGCAAAAGGAACGACAGAATGAAATGGAAATAGTAAAAATTAAAATAATTTTTAATATATTTTAAATAATTAAATAGAATTGGTAATTGTCCCACAGTATTGTCCCACGTCGAGTTGTCCATGGCAACTTTGCCACAGCAAGTTGGCTGCGGCAAGTTGTCCCATTCCCGCCAGAAGCGTTTCTCACTCGCTCAGGGAATCTCTAGTTCAGACGTGTCAAACTAAAGGTCCTCAGGCCAGATCCGGCCCGTTTCCATCTAGCCCGTAGGGCACCCTGGAGATCGCTAGGAGCTAGCCCCAGCCCACACCGGAGCTCCCCTTGGGCGTCGAGCGGGGGGGGGGCGGCTGGCAATGGCCAGCAGCAGCTGCAGCTCGTTGGCCCCTCTGCCGCTCATTGGCTGGCAGTGACGGGCAGCTGGATGCGAGCACGAGGCGTCCAATAAGCCGCGCTCTGCACCGCACTTGCAAACCTTGGGCTCCACAGCCAGGCCGCCCCGCCCAGCCACCTGCCTCGCCTTACAGACGTCCCCACAAAGACACAGCGGCGGAACTGGTAGCAACACCAGCCCCGTCCGGCAGGAGTCCTGCCGCCCCTCGGTTCTCCTCCAGTCAATGCGGCCCTCAATGAAATATGAGTTTCCCATCCCTGCTCTAGGTTAACGTCCCCGCTCCCAGGAGGAGCCTTCGGCAGCCTTCGTGACTCCATCCAAGAAGCCAGACACAAGGCCCAACGGACCCCACCCACCGCCACCGCCTCCAAACCGCCTTAGGCGCTCGGCTCCTCCTCGCTTAGGCCGAGCCTCCTAACTGGTGCCGCCATCCTCCATCACGGAGTGCTCCCCATTCTTCCTCCTCTAGCGTGGGGGAACGAAGTGGCGCCGTCATCGTTCTTGCTGCGTCGGCCGCCTTTCCCGCGTTTCTCAAAGCGGCTGGGGACGCACCGTCGCTCTGCGGCGGAACTCCCGCTGCCAGCCGCAGCTGGGATTGGCGCTTCCTGGCGAGGCCCCGGCTGCAGCTGGCGGCCGGGGCCGCGGGAGAATGCGGCGGCTGGCGCAGGTGGTGTTGCTGTGCCTGGGCTGCGGTTTGTGCTCGCTGCTGTACGCGTTCAGCCAACTGGATCTGTCGCTGGAACAGGAGGCGCCCCGACGCCATGGGGACTCTGCCTTTCCAGTCCGGAGGCAACTAAGTGGCGGCGACACACGCTGGGAACCTGTGGCGGGAAGCGCAGGCCGCGGCGAGAGTGAGCGGCGGTCGGGCCCGGAGAGGTATATAGCTCGGCTCTTAAGCTTGGGGAGGGGAAAAAGGGTCTCTTCCCCCCGAGAGACTCTTCCTTTCTTCCTAAAATAGGTGGGATTTTCCCTCTTTTATGAGCGGTGGACCTAAGAAAGAGGAAAGCTCTTAAAGTGGTCCCTTGCTAAGAGTTGCTACTACAGTAATAGATCCTAGCAAAGATGTACTATCGACCCCTTCATGAAGACCTCCAAACATTTGTTATATGAAAATAATTTATTAAATACCACTATGACTAATAGAACTATGAATAATAATATTAACATGAATATTATCAACTTTTGGGTTCTCCCATCGACCTTGGGGATCCATATTAAACATTTTGTGGAATCCTACCTAAGGTAAGCATTTGGCAGGGGTCTTGTTTTGTTTGGTGGCATTGATAAAATCAGGTAGAAATCTTCCTAGTCAGGATTTCATCATAACATCCTCCAATTTTTTAAATCTTATATCCTCTTCCTCAATATTTTTTTCCTTCTGAGCGCAATGAAAACAGTCTCTTTTTTCATCACTCTCAATAGTGATTCCCAAGCAAATAATGTTCATAGATCCATTTTGTCTATGTAAGGATTTGAATAAGGATCAATGGAAAATTGAGATAAGAATTAGTATAGGTGGCAAAGTCATGAATGGCAAGTGTTCTATACATTTCTATGTGTAGAAAGATCAGCATGTATATATGATTGTAGCTTTACTACTGAAAAACTTCTGCAAAGAATAATAATTCCTCAGGTAATATGAAATGCCATAAAAGTCATATGTTTTTGAAAAATAATTTGACTCATTTGAAAAGCTAGGCAGGGATCAGATGGATGGGAGGCCATTAGGAAACTTAAATTGAAACATGAAAAAACATGCTGGAAGAAGGCAGTGTCTATGGAGATTCTCAGTCATCCTGGTCATGGTTGTCCCATAGCTGCTTTTTTCAAAAATAATGTTCCAATCTAGCATCTTTGAATTACAATTTTGGTAGGAAAGAACCTGGCACCAGTTTCAGTAATTTCCTGAATTCTTTCATTAAAACCATGGCAGCAGGATAGGATGGTGTAAATAATTAAGCAAGGCCATTAGTTTTGGATCAATTCCTTGAAGCAACCTCAACTACTTGAATGTTTAGACTGCTTCAGGGCATCCCCCCAAGGTCTTCTGGGTATGACTGTCAGAATGCATAGTGTTATGCAAAGCTGTAGTACACATCCACTGGCCACAAAACCACATGCATATTCTTCCAACTTGCTGTTAAAATGTAGCTTTAAATATGACTTAAAAGGACATTATTACAGTGATATAATCATATGTCCAAGGAAAATACATGATACCTGATCCCTCCCTTTGTGTGATTACTGCTGCATTATATAGAGATCTCATATAGCAGTGATGACAAACCTTTTAGAGACCGAGTGCCCAAACCACAACCCAAAATCCACTTACTTATTGCGAAGTGCCAGGGCCGCATCAGCATTGTGGTTCCCTCAGGGAGGGTGGTGTGTGTGGCCAGGGTGGTCACAGCAGACTGGGTGGGTGTAGCCAGGTAGGTGTAGCCACCTCAATGCTCTAACATAGTCAAACTCGCGATGTCACGTGACGTTGCGCGACGTATCAGAACTTTTTCCCATTGCTGAAAATGGGATGGGCACGGTTTCTCCGTGATGCTCCAGTCCATAGGCCGGCAGTTTGACACCCCTGCTCTAATACCTCTACTCAAGCTTGCTAGCTGGCCATTTTGCCTGCTTTGTGCTGTGCAGGGCTACTGCTCCAGGTGGCAGCAGCAGCACCCTAAGGGACCTGCGTGAGCTGCTAATGGTGGTGGTGTGTGTGCCCACAGAGAGGACTCTTGAGTGCCACCTCTGGCACATGTGCCATAGGTTCGCCACCACTGTCATATAGTATTCTCTGAAAATAGTTATGCTTCCTGATTTAATCAGTGAGAAAGATTACAGCCTTCCAAAGTAAAGGATCATAATACAGAAAAAATGTTTTTAACATTACACATTATCCCTTCTCTTGTTTATCTGTAAATAAATGCAAATATTCTTGTCTATAATCATATGTCCAAGGAATAGTCCAAGTATAGTTTTGGTATTGTTATAAAATGCAAAATGACTTTTGTTCATAATGTAAATTAATAATATATGACAAGTGGGTTAGACAGTATTATCAAATATACGCCTCTCTTTTTTTCCAACACCATTTCTACTTCTCACACATTTCATACTGAACAAAAATACAGCTAGGTCATTAATGGCTAATTGTGAATTAATGCATGCTTTTTTGTTCTGTCAAAGTACGTGCCAGCCTAAGAAAACATATACTCATAACCTTTTCTGTATGTTATGACTTGTGTCTAAAAAATTCTTCCATCATTTTCATTCCTGTACTGAGCTGGATGCTGAACTCAAACACCTAAATGCACCCCCCTTTCAGATATAATTCAATATACCTGAATCCATTCACAGTTTGTTCCTAGGTCCATTTTTGGTCAAGTTTTTTATTAATGTATAACCAATAATCAGATTTAAGTAGGATATGTTTATAACATCCTTATGACATAATAAATGTATTTTTTAACTTACAAAATAGTCGCTACGTGATCTGAACATCACTTTAGATGGTATAGTGCAATACTAGAATCTCCAACTTGTAGCTGTCAACCTGAAGTTTCGAATCATTCAAAGTAGGTATTATGACACAATACTTTATCTGTAGTCTGCATTCTGCATCACAGATAGCAGTTGGACTATTTACATCTTAAAATTTAATAATTATAAACAAGTTCTCATCATATAACATGAGTCCCCAACCCCCGCTCCGTGGACTGGTACCAGGCCACAGCATGTCAGCAACCGGTCTGCACAAACAAGCAAAGCCCCATCTGTGGGATGCAGGCAGCACACAAAGCCATGTACTCTCCAGTCCGTGAAAAAACTTTTCTCCACAGAAGTAGTCGCTGGTGCCCAAAAGATTGAGGACCTCTGATACAATAGGACAAGGAACAAGTGAACTGAAGAAACAGAAAATCAGGCTGAGACAGAACTCTAGTATAGTTTGGTCTAGTAGTTAAGACACCAGGCTGGAAAAGTGGGAGGCCATGAGTTCAGGTTCCTCCTTAGCCATGAAAGCCAGTTAAGTGTCACTCTCAGCCCAACCAACCTCATAGGGTTTTTGTGGGAAAATAGAAGGAAGGTGTGTGGGATATGGTCACTGCTTTGAATTATTTTCTAAAAATAATAAAGGGATACTAATAAATAAATGTATGTTGTTAAGTGGAATAAAGGACAGCATAATACAGGTAGTTCTTGAATTATGATCAGTCACTTAACAACTGTTTAAAGTTATGACAGCCTTAAGAAAAGTTATTTACAACCCATCCTTGAAATTATGACTGCCACGCCACCCCTGCACTCATGGGACTGCATTTCAGGCTTTTGGCATTTACACTAGTTGCAGTGTCTGTTACTAAAAATTGCTCTGCTTTCTATTAAGAATGCTGGAAAAACATTACAGGTAATCCCCGAGTTACGAGCATTCACTTAACACTCATTCAAAGTTACATGATGAGCGCCCCCTAGTGCTTGTGAGCAAGTCCCAAAGTTACGAATATTACAGCACCACAGCAGTTGTTCGCCCTTACGAGCAACCGCATTGACTGCAACATTCATCCTGGTTATTCCCTCCCTCCCCAGCCCCACCCTGGATCTCCCTAGGCACCAGGCCTTCAATACTCACCCTATGAAGATCGAGATCCTTTGCTTTCTTGGCTGCTCCAGGCCTTTGGTACATTCAGAGAGAATGGAGGCCTAAAGTAATGTAAGATTATGCGAGATCAGTGAGGCAAGATCTCACGCTACTGATCTCACATGATCTCATGATACTTTAGGCCTCTGTTTTCTGCAACAGAGCACGGAACCGAAGCTGAGGGATGCTTCCACGTGCCTCCAGAGGCTAGATCAGGGTTCAGAAGCCTTTTCCAGGCCGCTGCCGTTCGGATCTAAGGTCGGGGATGCTTCTACACCCCCACCGCCCGTGGCCTGATCCGAGCTCTGGAGGCCTTTTCCAGGCCACTGCTGACACCAGGGAATACTTCTGCCCCTCCCCCCCAGCAGGCCAAACTGGGCTTCAGAGGTGTTTTCCAGGCCCGATTGGGCCGCAGGGGGGAGTCTGTGGAAGCATTCTTCGGCCTCAAATCCAGGTGGCAGAGGGCTGGAAAAGGCCTCAGGAGCCCAGATCGGGCCATGGGGGCCCCACAGAAGCATTACCCAGCCTCATATCTGGGCAGCAGTGGCCTGGAAAAAGCCTCTGGAGCCCGGATTGGGCTGTGGGGGTTGGGGAACGTGGAAACATCCTTCAGCCTCAGATCTGGGTGGCAACAGGAACCAGAACAGAGAGGAGACGGATCTTTTTCAGGTGAGTCCGGTGCGGCAGGAAGGGAGGGGGAAGCATGTAGTATCTTAGTGGGTCAGAGAGGCCTTGGGGGCCTGTTCCATCACTAGGCCCTCCATGGCCTTCCCCACCCTGAGATACCTAATATTCGCTTAACGAGCCGTGTGTGTTTTAACGAGCAAGGGAATGATCTCGTTTGAGGTATGAGATTAATCTATGAGTTTTTGAGTTACAAGTGCAATGGGCAGGCTCCATTACACTCGTAACTCGAGGACTACCTGTATGTTTATCTTTTCTATGACATGGGTTTCTGACATCTGAAAATGACAATTGTTCCTGATAGTAAAATCGAGCAGGATTGGCATGAATAACATTTAATTGATCATTTCTGCCTTAATTTATACATTTTGTAATATTTTCTTCTCACATATAAGCCCAAATTGTGGGAGATAGTGCTACCAAAATACAATTGCTACCTTAATTTTTCCACCATAATTGCGCCAAGACATAAAAGCAAAAATACATCTTTTTACAAAAAATTGGTAAAGCACACTAAATAAAGTAGCTGTGGCAAACTGAATGAAAAGAATCAACTTATTATATTTAATCGACACAATAAATGTCAAGCATAATGAGTCTTAGTTTTTCGTAGTTTTTCCTAGCCTAATTTCAATTATGTTGGAAATGGAATTAATGAAGATCCAGATACAATACTAATCTTTCTTATTTCTTGCAACATCCCAGGATCAAACTGTGCTATCTAGTAGTAGAAATGAATTTGGTATTGTCTGTCTTAATATTTGAAATAGGACTTGTGTGGCATTTGTCCAGTGTTTTTAGCAATTTGGAATGCATTGATAATTATAATAACCCTATAATTATAGATAGAGTGGGAGAGAATGAAGGAGAAATACTTGCTTATGGCTACTGCCAGGTTGTTTCGACCAAGAGCTTCCTTAATTACATCTTAGTCCCTCTCCTACATCAGTGTGTCTTTTACAGTGAGGGAAAAAATTATTTGATCCCCTGCTGATTTTGTACGTTTGCCCACTGACAAAGAAATGATCGTATCATTTTAATGGTAGATTTATTTTAACAGTGAGAGACAGAATAACAACAAAAAAATCCAGAAAACACATTTCAAAAAAGTTATAAATTGATTTGCATTTTAATGAGTGAAATAAGTATTTGACCTCTTTGCAAAACAGGACTAGGTACTTGGTGGCAAAGCCCTTGTTGGCAATCACAGAGGTCAGACATTTCTTGTAGTTGGCCACCAGGTTTGCACACATCTCAGGAGGAATTTTGTCCCACTCCTCTTTGCAGATCTTCTCCAAGTCATTAAGGTTTCAAACTGATGTTTGGCAGCTCGAACCTTTAGCTCCCTCCACAGACTTTGTATGGGATTAAGGTCTGGAGACTGGCTAGGCCATTCCAGGACCTTAATGTGCTTCTTCTTGGGCCACTCCTTTGTTCCCTTAGCCATGTGTTTTGGGTCATTGTCATGCTGGAATACCCATCCACAACCTATTTTCAATGCCCTGGCTGAGGGAAGGAGGTTCTCACCCAAGATTTGACAGTACATGGCCCTGTCCATCATCCCTTTGATGTAGTGAAGTTGTCCTGTCCCCTTAGCAGAAAAACACCCCCAAAGTATAATGTTTCCACCTCCATGTTTGATGGTGGAGATGGTGTTCTTGGGGTCACAGGCAGCATTCCTCCTCCTAACATGTCGAGTTGAGTTGATGCCATCTGACCACAACACTTTCACCCAGTTCTCTGCATCATTCAGATGTTTACTGGCAAACTCAGTTGGGAAGTTGAGCAGGGGGACCTTGCAGGCAGTGCAGGATTTCAGTCCTTGACGGCGTAATGTGTTACCAATTGTTTTCTTGGTGACTATGGTCCCAGCTGCCTTGAGATCATTGACAAGACCCTCCTGTGTAGTTCTGGGCTGATTCCTCACCGTTTTCATGATAATTGAAACTCCACGAGGTGAGATCTTGCATGGAGCCCCAGACTTAGGGAGATTGACAGTTATTTTGTGTTTCTTCCATTTTGCAACTAATTGCATCAATTGTTGTCGCCTTCTCATCAAGCTGCTTAGCAATGGTCTTGTAGCCCATTGCAGCCTTGTGTAGGTCTACAATCTTGTCCCTGACATCCTTGGACAGCTCTTTGGTCTTGGCCATGGTGGAGAGTTTGGAATCTGATTGATTGATTCCTTCTGTGAACAGGTGTCTTTTATACAGGTAACAAGCCGAGATTGGGAGCATTCCCTTTAAGAGAGTGCTCCTAATCTCCACTCATTATCTGTATAAAAGACACCTGGGAGCCAGAAATATTGCCGTTTGATAGGGGATCAAATACGTACTTCACTCATTAAAATGTAAATCAATTTATAACATTTTTGAAATGTGTTTTTCTGGATTTTTTTTATTGTTATTCTGTGTCTCACTGTTAAAATAAGCCTGCAGTTAAAATTATAGACTTTTTCAGTGGGCAAGGGAGACCTTATGTCCGCAGGAGGCCACCGTTCTTCAGATAGTCGGGTGTGAATCTCTCTTACTGAGGTGTGGTCCTAGGGCGCAGTTGGGCTTGCTGCTGGTGTACCTTTCGCCTAGTCGCGCAGCAGCAGCCCTGCCTGAGCTTCTCGATATCCTCTTGGGGCTGGTGATTGAGTTCCCCAAACTCATGATTTTGGGTGACTTCAATCTACCATCCCTGGGAGGATCATCCGAGTTAGCTCGGGAGTTCATGGCTTCCATGACGGCCATGGACCTGACGCAAGTAATTCATGGACCGACTCATGTGGGAGGTCACACCCTGGATTTGGTTTTTCTATCTGGACGGTGGTTAGATGATCTTGGTGGGGGCTCCCCAATTGTTATGCCCCTGTCATGGACCGATCATCATCTCCTGCGGCTGGTCTTCTGTTTTGCCACTCCCCACCGTGGGTGTGTTGAGCCAACTAGATGGTTCCGCCCCAGGCGCTTAATGGACCCTGAGAGGTTTCAGGCAGCGCTGGGGTCCCCACCTGCCTCCTCTGCTCACAGCTCGGCAGATGCCTTAGTGGAAGCCTGGGAAAGGACAGCCACGGAGGCACTTGACCGAGTTGTACCCTTGTGGCCCCTGACCCGGCGCAGATCCCAGTGGGCTCCATGGTTCTCCGCGGAGCTCCGGGAGATGAAGCGTCGGAGACGGGGCCTAGAGAGCGGTTGGAGGTCCAGCCGATCTGAATCCGACTGATTGCGACTAAGAACCCATATTAGGTCTTATCTCACAGCGATAAGGGTGGTGAGGTCTAATTACTTCGCTACCCTTATCGCGTCCGCAGATAAGCACCTGGCCGCCCTGTTTAGGGTGACCCGCTCCCTCCTTAATCAGGAGGTGAGTGAGGAACCCTTGCAGGGGCGTGCCAAGGAGTTTAGTCAACATCTGTTGGACAAAATCGCTCGGATTCAGACCGATTTGGATTCCGACTGGGAAGACTCGGATGATCAGGACACGGGTGGTCTTGTCAATGTTATCTGGGAGGAGTTCGATCCTGTAACTCCGGAGGAAGTGGAGAGGATTATGGGGAGGCTGAGCTCCACCACATGTTTATTGGACCCGTGCCCTTCCTGGCTGGTTTATGCAGCCCGGGAGGGGACACGAGGCTGGTTCCAGGCGGTTATATCTGCCTCTTTGAGTGATGGTAGTTTCCCCGCCGCTTTGAAGGAGGCGGTGGTGAGACCTCTCCTCAAGAAGCCTGCCTTGGACCCAGCTCTGTTAAATAACTTTCGTCCGGTCTCCAACCTTCGCTTTCTTGCAAAGGTTGTTGAGAGTGTGGTGGCGCATCAGCTTTTTCTGGTTCTGGATGAAGCGGAATATCTAGACCCGTACCAATCGGGCTTCAGGCCCGGGTACAGCACGGAGATGGCATTGGTCGCTCTGGTGAATGATCTCTGGAGGGCTCGGGACGGGATATTCCTCTGTCCTAGTCCTATTAGACCTCTCAGCAGCTTTCGATACCATCGACCATGGTATCTTGCTGCGGCGTATTGGGAGTGGGAGGCACGGTCCTTCAGTGGTTCTCCTATCTCCTGGGACGTTCGCAGTCGGTGTTGGCAGGGGGGCAGAGGTCGACCACGAGGCCTCTTGCTTGTGGAGTCCCTCAGGGGTCGGTCCTCTCGCCTCTCCTGTTCAACATCTACATGAAACCGCTGGGTGAGATCATTCGTGGTTTTGGAGTTGGGTATCAGTATGCTGATGATACCCAGCTTTTCATTTCGACCCCAAACCACCCCAGTGATGCCCTCGACGTGATGTCCCGCTGCCTGGAGGCGGTTCAGGTCTGGATGGGGAGGAACAGGCTTCGACTCAACCCTGACAAGACCGAGTGGCTGTGCGTACCGGCATCTCGGGATATTCAGGATATCCCATCTCTCTCTCTGGGGGGTGAGTTATTACCCCCCGTAGATAGGGCTCGCAACTTGGGAGTCCTCCTAGATTCACAGCTTTCTCTAGAAGACCATATAGTAGCTGTGACTAGGGGGGCCTTCGCCCAGGTTCGCCTGGTGCGCCAGTTGCGGCCCTATCTAGACCGGGATGCCTTACGTACGGTCACTCACGCGCTCGTGACCTCTCGCCTGGACTACTGCAATGCTCTCTACATGGGGCTACCCTTGAAGACCAGTTGGAGGCTCCAGCTGGTACAGAATGCAGCCGCGAGAGTTGTGTTGGGAGTTTCCCGACACTCCCATGTTACACCTCTGCTCCGCGAGCCGCATTGGCTTCCAGTTGTCTTCCGGGTGAGATTCAAGGTGTTGGTAATGACCTACAAAGCCCTACATGGCATGGGTCCGGAATACCTTGGGGAGCACCTGCGGCTGGCGTCAACTTCCCTCCGCCCAGTACGCTCCCACAGAGAGGGCCTCCTCAGGGTGCCACCGGTCAAAGAATGCTGACTGGCGGCCCCCAGGGGGAGGACGTTCTCTGTGGGCGCGCCGGATTTATGGAACCATCTTCCGGTCAAGCTCCAGATGGCGCCTGACCTCCGCTCCTTCCGGCGCGATCTAAAAACTTACCTCTTCGAACAAGCTGGCATGGCCTGATGGGATGGGGTTGGGTTTTATTAATGTGTTTTAACCTACTTTTTAATGTGTTTTAACTTATTCGTGGGCATTTTGTTTAATCTTTTTTAATTTTTGTATTTTGTCTTAATATGTATTGCCCTGTTCACCGCCCTGAGTCCTTCGGGAGAAGGGCGGTATACAAATTAAATAAATAAATAAATAAATAAATATACAAAATCAGCGTGGGATCAAATACTCCCCCCCCACTTTTCCCAAGTGTAATTGCCAATGTGCTCGGAGTACTATCCCAAGCCAGTTAATTTATGTCCAGTATTTCATATAAAGGATTGTTTTATTAGAATTTACAGTTTTATTTGGAATTAATTGTTAATCAGTACAATGTTATATCTTCCACAGATAATATTCAGTAGCATCACTATCTGTAGCAAAGTTGAATATTTTGTTGTTGTTGTTAGTTGCGAAGTTGTGTCCGACCCATTGCGACCCCATGGACAACGTTCCTCCAGGCCTTCCTGTCCTCTACCATCTTCTGGAGTCCATTTAAGCTCACGCCTACTGCTTCAGTGACTCCATCCAGCCACCTCATTCTCTGTCTTTCTCTTCTTCTGTTGCCCTCAATCTTTCTCAGCATTAGGCTCTTCTCCAGTGAGTCCTCATTAGGTGGCCAAAGTATTTGAGTTTCAACTTCAGGATCTGGCCTTCTAAAGAGCAGTCAGGGTTTATCTCCTCTAGAACTGACTGGTTTGAACGCCTTGCAGTCCAAGGGACTCGCAGGAGAAGTTGAAAATAAAAATACAAATGATTACAAATTTGTTCTGATTAATATGCAGAGTTATCAGTAATCATTCTCTTACCCCCTCTTGATCCCTTTATTTATAGTTTATATGCCACCCATCTCACAAAAGCTTACTAGGCAGCTTATAATCAAAACATCAATGTAAAACATTAAAATATTAAACTTGATTTAAAACTGACAGAACTGGGGAAGAAGAAAGCAAGATGCACATGGGAAAAGGTGGAGTCTTAATCTAGTTCTTAACTACTTCCCGAATGACACACCACCACCAGAGTCCCTGACCACTTGGCAGAGCCAAGTTTTCAGGCCTTTTTGCAAGGCTAAAAGGGTGGCTGCAGATTTCACGTTGGGGGGGCACAATGTTCCAGTACAGGTAGCCCTTGATTTACAACCATTCATTTAGTGGCCATTTGAAGTTACAGGGGCTCTGAAAAAGTGATTTTACAACCGGTCCTCGTGCTTGCAACATCACAGCATCCCCATGGTCATGTAATCAAAATTCAGGTGCTTGGCAATCGACATATATTTATCACAGTTGCAGTCTCCCAGGGTCTTGTGATCACCATTTGGACCTTCCCAGCTAGCTTTCAACAAACAAAGTCAATGGGGGAAGCCAGATTTGACAAAAATATCTTTTATTTGATTAAAGGGTTCCTGTGGGGAAATGAAGCTTGGTGTCGCCATTTAAGTATAACTATATAACGGGAGGAACAAAAACTCCATATAGATTTCTCATCACTATTTCTTGTGGAATATGCAATTCTGGCATTAATTAGTGGAAGCACAGTTGTTTTACGTCACAGAAATTGTCATCTAAAATAAACTATGCAGCTGCTTTCTGTTTACACAGGGATGAATTTTAAAATTCTCTGTGAAATACTGAGAATTTAAATTATATTTTTAGTGCCTGTATTCTTATTAGCATTTTTTATAAAGTACAGTTTGACAGTGTATAGTCTATTGCAACTGCATTTCTAAATATTTAAAATGTGTTTTGGATGTGAATATAGTAACCATCTGTAGAAAGCCTACATTTCCTGATATATTACACTACTAAAGATCAGCTTCACTGATTTTAATGCATATTGTTGTTGTTGTTAGTTGCGAAGTCGTGTCCGACCCATCGCGACCCTATGGACAATGTTCCTCCAGGCCTTCCTGGCCTCTACCATCTTCTGGAGTCCATTTAAGCTCACGCCTACTGCTTCAGTGACTCCATCCAGCCACCTCATTCTCTGTCCTCCCCTTCTTCTATTGCCCTCAATCTTTCCCAGCATTAGGCTCTTCTCCAGTGAGTCCTTCTCATTAGGTGGCCAAAGTATTTGAGTTTCAGCTTCAGGATCTGGCCTTCTAAAGAGCAGTCAGGGTTGATCTCCTCTAGGACTGACCAGTTTGATCACCTTTCAGTCCAAGGGACTCGCAGGAGTCTTCTCCAGCACCATAGTTCAAAGGCTTCAATTCTCTGGCGCTCAGCCTTTCTTATGGTCCAGCTTTCACTGCCATACATTGCAACTGGGAAGACCATAGCCTTGACTATACGCACTTTTGTTGTCAGGGTGATGTCTCTGCTTTTTAGTGTGCTGTCTAGATTTGCCATGGCTTTCCTCCCGAGGAGCAAGCGTCTTTTAATTTCTTGGCTACAGTCCCCATCTGCAGTGATCTTGGAGCCCAGGAAAATAAAATCTGTCACTACCTCCATTTCTTCCAAATCTATTTGCCAGAAATTGAGAGGGCCAGATGCCATGATCTTGGTTTTCTTAATGTTTAGTTTCAACCCAAGTTTTGCACTCTCCTTCTTCACTCGCAACAAGAGGCTCTTCAGTTCCTCTTCACTTTCTGCCATTAGAGTGGTATCATTTGCATATCTTAGGTTGCTGATATTTCTTCCGGCAATCTTAATTCCAACTTTTGATTCATCTAGCCCTGCCTTTCTCATGATGTGCTCTGCATATAAGTTAAATAGGCAAGGCGACAGTATACAGCCTTGCCAGACTCCTTTCCCAATTTTGAACCAATCAGTGGTTCCGTGTCCAGTTCTCACTGTTGCTTCTTGGCCCGCATATAGGTTTCTCAAGAGACAAATAAGATGGTCTGGTATGCCCATCTCTTTAAGGACTTGCCACAGTTTGTTATGATCCACACAATCAAAGGCTTTAGCATAGTCAATGAAGCAGAAGTAGATGTTTTTCTGGAACTCTCTAGTTTTCTCCATGATCCAGCGTATGTTAGCAATTTGATCTCTACTTCCTCTGCCTCTTCGAAATCCTGCCTGTACTTCTGGTAGTTCTCGATCCACATACTGTTGGAGTCTAGCTTGTAGAATTTTAAGCATAACTTTACTAGCATGAGAAATGAGTGCAATGGTGCGATAGTTTGAACATTCTTTGGCACTGCCTTTCTTTGGAATTGGAATGTAAACTGATCTTTTCCAATCCTGTGGCCACTGTTGAGTTTTCCAAATTTGCTGGCAAATTGAGTGTAGCACTTTTACTGCATCGTCTTTTAAGATTTTGAATAGCTCAGCTGGAATACTGTCACCTCCACTAGCTTTGTTGTTGCTCAGCTTTTCTAAGGCCCACTTCACTTCACATTCTAGGATGTCTGGCTTGAGGTCAGTGACCACCTCATTGTGATTGTCAGGGACGTTAAGCTCATTCTTGTATAGTTCTTCTGTGTAATTTTGCCACCTCTTCTTAATCTCTTCTGCCTCTGTTAGGTCCCTGCCATTTTGGTCCTTTATCATGCCCATTTTTGCATGAAACGTTCCTTTCATCTCTCCAATTTTCTTGAAAAGATCTCTGGTCCTCCCTATTCTATTGTTTTCTTCTATTTCTTTGCACTGTTCATTTAAGAAGGCATTCTTATCTCTTCTAGCTATTCTTTGGAATTCTGCATTTAATTGGGCATATCTTTCTTTTTCTCCCTTGCCTTTCGCTTCCCTCCTTTCCTCAGCTATTTGCAAAGCTTCCTCAGACAGCCATTTTGCTTTCTTGCATTTCTTTTTCTTTGGGATGGTTTTGGTTGCTACCTGTTGTACAATGTTGCGAACCTCTGTCCATAGTACTTCAGGCACTCTGTCTATCAGATCTAATTTCTTAAATCTATTTGTCACCTCTACTGTATATTGAGCAGGGATATGATTTAATTCATACCTGACTGGCCTAGCGCTTTTCCCTACTTTCTTTAATTTAAGCCTAAACTTTGCAACAAGAAGCTCATGGTCTGAGCCACCGTCAGCTCCTGTTCTTGTTTTTACTGACTGTATAGAGCTTCTCCATCTTTGGCTGCAGGGCATATAGTCAATCTGATTTCTGCGTTGACCATCTGGTGATGTCCATGTGTAAAGCCGTCTCTTGGGTTGTTGGAAAAGAGTGTTTGCTATGACCATCGTATTCTTTTGACAAAATTCTATCAGCCTGTGCCCTGCTTCATTTTGTACTCCAAACTTGCCTCTTATTCCAGTTATCTTTTGGCTTCCTACTTTAGCATTTCAATCCCCCATGACGATAAGGACATCATTTTTGGGTGTTAATTTTATAAGGTGCTGTAGGGCTTCATAGAACCGGTCAATTTCATCCTCTTCAACACCGGTGGTTGGGGCATAGACTTGGACTACTGTGATATTGAATGGTTTGCCTTGGATTCGAACTGAGATCATTCTGTCATTTTGAGGATTCTATCCCAGTATTGCTTTTCCTACTCTTTTATTGACTATGAAGGCTACTCCATTTCCTCTGAGGGATTCTTGCCCGCAGTAGTATACCTGATGGTCATCTGAATTAAATTCACCCATTCCTGTCCATTTTAGTTCGCTGATACCTAAGATGTCGATGTTTAGTCTTGTCATCTCTTGTTTGACCATGTCCAGCTTTTCTTGATTCATGGATCTTACATTCCAGGTTCCTATGGAGAAAAAATCTTTACAGCATCGGACTTTCCTTTCACCACCAGACATATCCACAGCTGAGCGTCCTTTCGGCTTTGGCCCAGTCGCTTCATTCTTTCTGGTGCTACTAGTACTAGCCCTCTGCTCTTCCCCAGTAGCATATTGGACACCTTCCGACCTGAGGGACTCATCTTCCAGCGTCATATCGTTTTGCCTTTTGGTACTGTCCATAGGGTTTTCATGGCAAAGATACTGGAGTGGTTTGCCATTTCCTTCTCCAGTGCATCACGTTTTGTCAGAACTCTCTTGCTATGACCTGTCCGTCTTGGGTGGCCCTGCACGGCATAGCTCATAGCTTCATTGAATAACGCAAGCCCCTTCGCCACGACAAGGCAGTAATCCATGAAGGGGTAATGCATATTAGCAATTCCTAATGAACATAGGGTTTTTGTATGTCTCCATATTCCATGTGATTAACTTTTTAAAACTATTTTATTTGTACCATATGATGTACTTTTGTATGAAAAGCACTAAGGAATTAAGTATGTTGATCATAAGAAAAACAAAATATATTTCTCTTTTAATTTATTATGCTTATCATTATATAAATGCAAAAGAAAATGAAAATAGCAGGAAAATGAAGGGCAGAGAAGAGAAAGTTGTGTGGGGTAAAAAAAAAGCATTGACTTCCAACTCTTTAACACAGTAGAACAAGATAGCAGCATAACAGCCTTAACTCTTTACTTTTACACACTTAATATGTATTTGCCATTTACCAAAAGTCAATGTTTCATTTTTTCCCCCATCTCAAGCACAAAATCCAGAAGTGGTTTCCATGTAAAAACAAAGCTGGATGAGTTATTTTCTTTGATTAAGGCAATTAATTTAGCCATCTCTACTAGTTCCATCAGTCTTTTCAGCCATCCATCCATTGTGGGAATTAAAGTATCTTTCCATTTTGTGCATAAAAGCATTCTTGTGCTATCAACATATATAACAACGAAGTTCCAGACTTTTTTAAAGTTCTTTGTCCATCAAGCCTAAAAGAAAAGTTTCTGGCTTGATTTTTATATTCATTTTAAGAACCTTCTGTATCAAAATATAAATCTTACCCCAGAATTTTTTTGCTTTGTCAAAAGTCCATCAAAAGTTCCTTCTTTACATTTACATTTCCAACATACATATGAAATACTTTCATACATCTTTGACAGTTTTATCGGGTGTTAAATACGCAATAAATGTTAAATGGCACATTATTTTATAAAAATTTTCTTTTAAATTATAATTTAATGTAAATTTTAAACCCTTCATCCACATGTCCACATGTTTAAAATTGTGCAATTATTATATTATAACAAAAAATTTTACCCATTGGATCATGCTATGCTTCAATATATTCATTCTCCAAATTCAATTTCAATGACAATAACAATTTATACACTTTGGCATTACCATACAATATAATTTCAAATTCATTTTTTTTACAAAGTCAAATCTGTAACTTTGAGGGTTTTGTATGTCTGTATATTCCATGTGATTCACTTTTTAAAACTTTTATTAGTACCATATTGTATATGGTATGAAAAGCACTAAAGAATTATTTATTTTATTTTATTTATTTATTATTGGGACTTATATGCCGCCCTATCTCCCGAAGGACTCAGGGCAGCTAACAACAATAAAATACAATAATACAGAAGTTAAAAGAAAATTAAATTAATGGCCCCTGTAGAATAAATTAAAATTAAAATAAGTTAAAAATTAAAAACAATTAAAATCCCTGTCAGTCCATGTCAGCCTGATGGAAAAGAAGTGTTTTGAGGCCGTGGCGAAAGGACCGGAGATCTGGGGCCATCCGAAGCTCAGGGGGGAGCTGGTTCCATAGGGCTGGCGCTCCCACAGAGAAGGCCCTCCCCCTGGGGGTTGCCAGCCGACATTGTCTAGCCGACGGTACCCTGTGGAGGCCCTCTCTGCGTGAGCGCACTGGGCGATGGGAAGTCGTTCCCGGCAGCAGATGGTCCTGCAAGTATCCCGGGCCTAAGCCATGTAGGGCTTTAAAGGTAAGTACCAGCACCTTAAATCTCACCCGGAGGACAACCGGTAACCAATGCAGCTCACGCAGGAGGGGTGTAATATGGGAGTATCGGGGTGCTCCCATCACTACCCGTGCGGCCGCACTCTGAACCAGCTGAAGTCTCCGGGTAGTCTTCAAGGGCAGCCCCATGTAGAGAGCATTGCAGTAATCTATACGGGAGGTAACGAGTGCGTGGGTGACTGTACGTAGGGCATCTCGGTCCAGAAAGGGGCGCAACTGGCGTACCAGGCAAACCTGAGCAAATGCCCCCCTGGCGATGACTCCAATATGATCTTCAAAACTGAGTTGTGAATACAGGAGGACGCCTAGATTGTGTGCCCTATCAACAGGAGGTAACACCTCTCCTCCCATAACCAAAGATGGAACCTCTTGGACTAAACGAGATGCCGGTACGTAAAGCCACTCAGTCTTGGCCGGGTTGAGCCGGAGGCTGTTCCTCCCCATCCAAATCTGTACCGCTTCCAGGCAATGGGACATCACATCGAGGGCATCACTGGGTTGGTTCGGGGTGGAGATGAAAAGCTGGGTATCATCAGCATATTGATGATACCTCACCCCGAAGCCACGGATGATCTCACCCAGCGGCCTCATATAGATGTTGAACAGGAGAGGCAAGAGTACCGACCCCTGAGGCACCCCACAACTAAGGGGCCTAGGGGCTGACCTCTGCCCCCCTGCCAACACTGTCTGCAAACGGCCCGAGAGGTAGGAGGAGAACCACCGTAAAACGGTGCCTCCCACTCCCAACCCCTCAAGACGTCGCAGCAAGATACCATGGTCGATTGTATTAAAAGCTGCTGAGAGATCTAATAGGACCAGGACAGAGGAATAACCCCTATCTCGGGCCCGTCAGAGATCATCCACCAGCGCGACCCATGCCATCTCCTTGCTATACCCAGGCCTGAAACCCGATTGGTACGGGTCCAGATACTCAGTTTCCTCCAGGACCAAAGGGAGCTGCCGTGCCACCATGCTCTCAACAACATGGTTAAGTGTGTTGATCATAAGAAAAAGCATATTGAGGCAATTGTCAGAATCCATTTATATTCCATTCCTCATTTCCTATCTGAGCAAACCTAAATATCATCCCCTTACTGGATTCTGCCATCCATCCACAATGAGGGGGAGAGAAGATGTCAATTGGCCACCCCTATCCATTAGACGAAAGGTTGTTTGTTTAGCCTGCCTGGAGGCCATCATCAAAGACCAGAGGAAGAACCTTTGAACTGAGAAGAACAAAAGGAAGAGGGGGGGATTCTGGTTTGCATCTCCAACTGAATGTGAAGGGAAGTAGTGATGTTTTAAATGCATGAAGTTTCTCTTTTCCCACGTGACACATGAAACTTAACTGGTTTTACTAAGGGACGCTTTAAAAGTATCAATCTGTAATACATTTCCAGATCCTGTCTAGATTATCCACTGTCAACCATGTTTTAGTAAAAGTTCCTGCTTGGACAATCCTGTCTTCAGGAGTTCTTCTTTCCTAAGATGTCTATTGGGGTGGGTCCTGATATTAATACTATTTTTCATTTTTAATTATCCTATCAAATTTATGTAGATAATTAATATGCACATAATTTGTTAAACAAGAATTAGCTGTATTTAATATGGATTATACACAAGTGTGATTGTCCCACAGTAATATTTCATTCAATTGTGCAATATCTTCATAATAATATCCCTTTCCACTTTCACTTGCATCAGTTTCCTGTTGGTTCTGTTCCTCATCTCTTTCCCCATAGTCAGCATTTTAACTCTGCTTGTGTATTTACTTGGTGTTTATCTTGGTGTTTTTATAAAAATGTTTCCTATGTACTCCAGCATTTTATTTATTCATATAGCAGTTTGTATACCCTAAATATTAAAGAATTTGGGCTGTTTACCATCATAAAAGTATTAGTGTAAGTAAGCAATATCTATATTAACCCATCTAGTTTTCATAAAAATATAATAAAGCATAATCTGTTAAAAACTCAAGCTGTGATACTTCCCATCCATTATTAATCACCAACATGCTTTTTACATGCATGTTACTTCACAGATGAAAGATCCCAAAAAGCATAGATTCTGAGATCCATCCACTTGACTTCATTGGGAACTCTCAGCAACTCCTCTCATGAAGAATACATTAAATGGGGAGTACCCATTCAATCTTAGGTATAAACAATGCTACTTTGGCTACATAGCAATTCAAGCTTATTTTTAAAATTTAAAATTATTTACAATTTAAATACTGTATATATTAATTTAGCCTGGTGAACATTCAAGAAGAAATAGGTGCTTCTTACAAATATGTTTAGTTTTTGGCTTAGCAACTTGCAACTTATTGTCCTATGAAATACATGATTTTTAAAATGCAAGTGGTTCCTGATAGAAAAAAATAGACGCTAGCCAAAATGTGCAAATAGAATATTAGAAGAAAGTAAATTATTCACAAGCAATAAATAGAAATGACTGCAAAAATAGCACTAAAACATAAATCCATGTTTATTGGAGTGTCCTTTAAAAGTTAATTTTTTCTCTTCTTTTGTATGTCACTGACTTTATTATTTATAGGCAGCATCTCTTCTGTACAAATATTTTAATATAAAAACAAGTTTAATAGCAAACATAGTAAATATTTGATATGGCAGATAATAAGGAATTGTTCATACTTCTTTATTAAGTACCACTGGATTTAATTTTTGTAAAATTTGGCATTTCACTGATACTAGGCTTTTCGGTTAAACTTTTTACTCCCATTAGATTTATCTTGATACTATCATAGGGGAAGTTATGTCTTCAAGGAGTGGAACAGATCATTTAGTAATCAATCACTCAATCTTTATTACAGTCACAGACCAGCATTATCATTTAGTAATTACTGTTTTTATAAGGAGCAAGTAAAATATTCCACAGCGATCTCTAATGATAAAACACAATATTCATACAGGATTGTTTCTATCTGACCCTGTTAGGTGTAAGAATATTTCTGTATGTTACTGGAATTCCTATTGGATACTGCCCTCTGATGTTTGTGGAAAGAACTGCTTTTGGGAAGCTGCCCATAGGTAGGCTTTGCCACAATCTTAATTCCTCAATTAGCTAATTTTAGACATGCTAATAAGTATTGCAGAAAGTAGAAAAATGCTGAAGCAATTACCCAACTCTTTAGCATTTTTTCTGTCACATTGCATTTAATAGACATAGTTATTTTTATTTAATTTATTTAAAAAAGGTTCCCATTTTTAAATTATGCATTTCTTTACATAATATATACTTTAAAACAGGGGTCCCCAACCTGTGGGCTGCAGCCCACTACCAGGCCGCTGGCATGAAGGGATGGCCAGTGCATGCGCACATGAGTGCACATGGACACGCGAGTTCCCGCCGGTGCTAGCACCACCCTGCCCCAAGCGTACCACTTATGCTAGCACAACCCTGAGCATCTTGCCACTGCTAGTGCCTTCCTGACCCCAAGCGTCTCACCAGTGCTAGTGCTGCCCCGAGCATCCTGCTAGCGCCAGCCCACCCCGAGGATCACACCAGCACTAGTGCCACCCCGTCCCAGAGTGTCCCACTGGCACTAGTGCCGTCCATAGCATCCCGCCAGCACTAGTGCCACCCCATTTGCAGCACTTGCGCCTGCGCAGCTCCATTTGCATGTGCCCATGCGCTCACGTGCGGCCCATTTGTCTGTGCACATGTAGCAGTGCCTGCCTCCTTTTCCAGGCCACCAAATCAAAAAGGTTGGAGACCTCTGCTTTAAAATATGCATACTAATTGGTTGTTGTAATTATAATCTAATCAGCCTAAGAAAGGGTCCCAAATTTGGGTGGAGGATTGTTTCTATAAATGTATAATGTTACTAAGATCGCTGCCGGGAGGCACAATGGACCAGATGGTTCCGCCCCAGGCGCCTGATGGACCCAGATAGGTTCCAGACGGCGCTTGGATTGATTCCTACCTCCCTCTCCCACAGCCCGGTCGAGTCCTTAGTTAATGCCTGGCAACAGGCTGCTTCGGAGGCTCTCGACCGTGTTGTGCCTTTCCGGCCTCTGACCCGGCGCAGGTCCCGGCTTGCTCCTTGGTTTTCCAAGGACCTGCGGGAGATGAAACGCCGGAGAAGGGGCCTAGAGGCTAATGCCTCCTTAAGTAACACCAGCTGCCTGCAATTAGTGCAGGTTCGCATCCCACCAGGCTCAAGGTTGACTCAGCCTTCCATTCTTCCGAGGTAGGTAAAATGAGGACCCAGATTGTTGGGGGCAATTAAGCTGACTTTGTAATAATGCCACTTGGGGGTGTGTGAAAGCCCTAATAAGCAGGCATATACATAGAATGAAGGCTACTGCTAAGCTTGTAAGCCGCCCTGAGTTCGGAGAAGGGCGGGATATAAATGGAATTAAAATAAAAAAATAAAAATAAAAATTTGGAGAACCAGTCGGTCCGAGTCTGACCGAACACAGTTAAGATCCTTTTCTAGATCTTGTGGGAATGGAGGTGGCAAAGCGTGCTTATTTCACCACCCTCATTGCGTCCGCAGATAACCGCCCGGCCGCCCTGTTTAGGGTGACCCGCTCCCTTTTAAATCAAGGGACGGGAGAGGACCCCTTACGAGGACGGGCCGAGGAATTTAGTAAATATCTGGTGGACAAAATTGCTCAGATTCGGGCTGGTCTGGACTCTGACTGGTCAGTATCTGACGAGAGGAAAATGATGGGTTTGGCCGAGAACATTTGGGAAGAGTTTGATCCTGTGACTCCGGATGAAGTGGACAGGATCATGGGGAAATTAAGTGCCGCCACATGTCTGTTGAACCCATGTCCCTTCTGGCTGGTCTATGCGTCTCGGGAGGTTACACGAGGCTGGCTCCTAGCAGTTATCAATGCCTCACTGAGTGAAGGGTACTTCCCTGCCGCCTTGAAAGAGGCGGTGGTAAGGCCCCTCCTCAAGAAACCTGCATTGGATCCAGCTATTTTAAATAACTTTCGTCCTGTCTCCAACCTTCGCTTTCTTGCGAAGGTTGTTGAGACCGTGGTGGCACGTCAGCTCCCTTTGGTCCTGGAGGAAACTGAGTATCTGGATCCATACCAATCGGGTTTCAGGCCTGGGTATAGCACGGAGACGGCATTGGTCGCGCTGGTGAATGATCTCTGGCGGGCCCGAGATAGGGGTTATTCCTCTGTCCTGGTCCTATTAGATCTCTCAGCAGCTTTTGATACCATCGACCACGGTATCTTGCTGCGTCGTCTTGAGGGGTTGGGAGTGGGAGGCACTGTTTTGTGGTGCTTCACCTCCTACCTCTCGGGCCGTTCGCAGACGGTGTTGGCAGGGTGGCAGAGGTCAACCCCTAGGCCCCTTAGCTGTGGGGTGCCTCAGGGGTCGGTACTCTTGCCTCTCCTGTTCAACATCTATATGAGGCCGCTGGGTGAGATCATCCGTGGCTTCGGGGTGAGGTATCATCAATATGCTGATGATACCCAGCTTTTCATCTCCACCCCGAACCAACCCAGTGATGCCCTCGATGTGATGTCCCGTTGCCTGGAAGCGGTACAGATTTGGATGGGAAAGAACAGGCTTCGGCTCAACCCGGCCAAGACTGAGTGGCTTTACGTACCGGCATCTCGTTTAGTCCAAGAGGTTCCATCTTTGGTTATGGGAGGAGAGGTGTTACCTCCCGTTGATAGGGCAAGCAATCTAGGCGTCCTCCTGTATTCACGACTCAGTTTTGAAGATCATATTGGAGTCATGGCTAGGGGGGCATTTGCCCAGGTTCGCCTGGTACACCAGTTGCACCCCTTTCTGGACCAAGATGCCCTACGTACAGTCACCCACGCACTCATTACCTCCCGTATAGATTACTGCAATGCTCTCTACATGGGGCTGCCCTTGAAGACTACCCGGAGACTTCAGCTGGTTCAGAGTGCGGCCGCACGGGTAGTGATGGGAGCACCCTGATACTCCCATATTACACCCCTCCTGCGTGAGCTGCATTGGTTCCCGTTTGTCCTCCGGGTGAGATTTAAGGTGCTGGTACTTACCTTTAAAGCCCTACATGGCTTAGGCCCGGGATACTTGCAGGACCATCTGCTGCCGGGAACGACTTCCCATCGCCCAGTACGCTCACACAGAGAAGGCCTCCTCAGGGTACTGTCGGCTAGACAATGTTGGCTGGCGACCCCCAGGGGGTGGGCCTTCTCTGTGGGAGCGCCAGCCCTGTGGAACCAGCTCCCCCATGAGCTTCGGATGGCCCAAGATCACCAGTCCTTTCGCCGCGGCCTCAAAACACTTCTTTTCCACCTGGCTGACCTGGACTGACAGAAAATTTAATTATGTTTTTAATTTTTAACTCTAATTTTTAATTTATTTTAATTTTAATTTATTCTACAGGGGCCATTAATTTAATTTTATTTTAACTTCTGTATTATTGTATGTTATTGTTGTTAGCCGCCCTTAGTCCTTCGGGAGATAGGGCGGCATATACGTCCCAATAATAAATATCATAAAGCAATAAAGTCTGCAATATATTTAATTACCGTATATACTTGAGTATAAGCCGAATTTTTCAGCCCACTTTTTGGGCTGAAAAAATTCCACTTCGGCTTATACTCCAGTCAACAAAAAAACTTACCGAGGACTTGTGCGCGGCCGAGGCTTTGGTGCTTCCGGGATCGTGCGCACCTCTCCCAAGCCACCGCCGTCCAGAGACCTGCCGAAGTTTGGGGAGGTTTGGGGAGGTGCGCGCGCAAACCTCCCCAAACGTCGGCAGGTCTCCGGACCTCCGCGCCCTGCCTGCCTGCTTCTTTCCGCTGCGGAAAGAAGCAGGCAGGCTGCTTCTTTCCGCAGCGGAAAGAAGCAGGCAGGCAGGGCGCGGAGGTCCGGAGACCTGCCGACGTTTGGGGAGGTGCGCGCGCACCTCCCCAAACCTCCCCAAACTTCGGCAGGTCTCCGGACGGCGACCGCTTGGGAGAGGTGCGCGCGATCCTGGAAGCACCGAAGCCTCGGCCGCGCGCAAGTCCTCGGTAAGCTCCGGGCGGTCACTTGCTTCGCGTCTCCTGAGGGAAGGGGGGGGCGACTGGAGCGGGCGTGTTTCCTCGCCTGCTGGGCGCCGCGATTTGCCCGGGGAATGCGCGGGCCCCGAATGCAGCGTGGAGCGAGGAAGCGGACAGCCAGGGCTTCCCCGAGAGCTGCGGCCACACAGGGTATTCCTGTGTATTCAGGCTTGCAAAATGGCGGATCAAGCCTCTGCTGGTGGCAGAGGCTTGCAGAGCGCGGATCCAGCCTCCGCCGGCGGCGGAGGCTTGCAGAACGGCGGATCGGCTTATACTCGAGTCAATAACTTTTTCCAGTTTTGGGGGGTGAAATTGGGGGTCTCGGCTTATACTCGAGTCGGCTTATACTCAAGTATATACGGTATGTAATTATACTTCTAATTATGTGACTGTTTAATTTTTTAATTGAAAATTTGCTGCTGACACCTTTAGTCAAAATTTAAGATAGTGAAATACGTTTTTTGAGGAAAAAATAGAATCCTTTGTTTTCTTCCCATTGGTAGGACATCAACAGAAAGAGGTATAATTTTTTTTTTAAAATTCCATTTATATCCCGCCCTTCTCCGAAGACTCAGGGCGGCTTACAAGCTTAGCATAGAACAGGAAAACATTAGCCCTGGCAGAGCTGGACAACTCTTTTTTTCTCTTTTCCCTGTGATACATTACATCTGTGTCTCATTTCTATTTCCTGTTCACGTTGAGTTTTTAGACTGAAATGGTAACAATCTATCTTTGCTCTCATTTTGTGTTTATCTGGATTTTTAAAGCCCAAATCTGAGACTAGGGCATTGCTTATTCCTTGTCTGCCTATGGAAAAACTCCCAGTATTAGTACCCAGCTTCTAAAAGACTCATATTGCATTATAATTAGAATAAGAAAATAAATAATATGTAAGGACCCACTTCAGTCTACATCTTAAGAAAACAGAACTCTTGGAAGCTGTTTCTTCCAACAGGAATCTTTATTAAGAGAGACTGACTGAAGGTATGCTAGACAGGATCTGGGGGATCCCCCTCCCCACCATTTAATGTTTTAAAGTGTTTCCAAGCAGCTCCTCCCCACCCGCAGTTCTTCCAGGTGATCCAAACCAGCAGATTTCTAGGTGTTGCTTCAGGAAAAATAACATCAGTCTGGATCCCTCGGCACGATCATTCAATCCTCTTCTCTTTCCCCCTCCCCTTTTCCCTCGCTGTCGGTGAAGAGAAGAGTTTCAGAGAGGCATAGGATGAAAGGCAGATGGCTAAATTGTTATGGTTAGCCTCTCGAAGTGAATCAACAAAAGGTTACTTTGTAGTGAAGACAGGAAGTGAAAGTAGTAAAACCCCCATACATACCCCCTCCCCTTTTTTTAGTATGACGGAATCCAGGAGATAAGGGAGGATTGGTTTTTAAATCTGAGAAGATAGAAATGAAATATAATTGGATTCTGACATAATTCCTTGTTTCATCCCCAAATGAGAGTGGACAGTTGTCTGGGCTGGTCATGAAAACAAATAGAGATTTGACTAATAAATGGTATTTGAATTCTTTCCTCAGTTTTGAAAAAAAATCATGCAGCATACTATGTAGTTTGGCTTTGAAGCTGTAATTCTGTACATGCTTACATAGGAACAAAAGTTTTTTAAAAGCAAATGAGGTGTACCTGTTGATAAGTATACAAAGTCTTTAGCTGTAAATGTAATGAATGTGCTTGAAGCAAAACTAATAGACAAAACTCAGAACTATATTTTTCTATAGAATGTCACCATTTTTGGTTAGTGGAATACTAAAGATTTGTAAGTTTCAGAAATATTGTAGTAGCATTAAAATTACTCTGGCTTATTATGATGTGTCCTTATTTTAGGGATATGACGATTATTTCAACACTCATATTTATAGGCCACTTTGGACATCATATTAATCTGTGATTCGCACAATATGACTTCTGGTTAATTATATAACATTGGGTGCTTAATAGTGGAACTGTGGTTTAGTTGTGTCATACATACATCCTTTATTTTCTTCCTTGCTCTAACAGAGTCGTGAGGAATAGATCTGGGCAGATAATATTTAAAACAGCATGAAAACCAGAAACAACAACATAATGGGGTAAAAAAAATTCACCAATAACAAATCAGCACAATCATTGCACAGACTCACCCATGCTGATTCCCATGCCCCGTGACAAAATCATGTCTGTAACTGTTGCAAAAGGACAACAGGATCAGGGCCAGTGGAAATGATATTTCAAAATGTGGGCACCACAACAGAAAGGGTTCTTTTCCTGGCCCCCATCAATTGGCACTCCTTAAAAATCAAACCCAGAGAATTCATTTCCTTTTAGATCTAATAGGATTGGTCAATCCCTCCTGAGAGGCAGTCTCTCATATACCTGGATTAAGCCATGAAGCTTACAACCAGCACCAGAAACATACTGACAGCCAATGCAGCTCACAGAACAAAGGTGTAATGCACACTGATTAAGGAAGGTACATAACTGCTGAATTGTTATCTACTAGCTATAACTTCTGGATTCTGTTCAAGGGTAGTTCCATATAAAGTATATGGCAAAAGTCCATTTGGGACATGACTAAGGCATGAACTGCTGTGAGAAGGGCCTTGCTGTTTAAGAAAGAGTCAAATTGGCAGAAAATTGTGGAAAGCCCCCTCCCCCAGCTGCTGCCTTTTAATTGAACAGGAGCTTGGGGTCCAGATGGAACCCCAAATTGTGCAGTGTTTCTGCTTGAGGTAGTGTGGCCCCCCAAACAGAACTAAAGATGGAAAATCCTTGGAAGAAAGTGTAATACCCAAAGCCACTCAGTGTTGCTAGGATTCATTTGAAGCCAGATCTTCCCCATCCAATCCCCACAACCTCCAGACACTAAGACAGAATCTCTGTGGTATCGCTTTGGTGGAAGATGTAAAGCCAGATATCGTCAACATATTGATGATATCTTGCATCATGCTGGCAGGAATACAGGGATATTGGAAGCCAAAAATGTTCCTTTCAGAAAAAAACCCAAAAGGTTTCACTGTATCTCAGATGTTTATCTATTTAAGGGTAACCAACAGTGTTCAAGTACACTTAAAACAGTATGTATAAGTTGTGTTGCTGCTAGGGTTTCCTGTTTGTCCTGTTACATACATACATACATACAGTACATACCTCCCACACACACACATTGGAACCACATTTCTGGACAGCTCACAAAACAATAAAACCAGTAAAAAGGAGCAGCATTTTATTTTGTCTTTAAAATCTGATTCTAGCAGAGTTGGGCCAAGACTAACCGAAAAGCCAGAAACTACATGAGTTACAAAGCTCTTTCATGAGAGTAAGTTTGGTTGGATCCTGTTCTTTACTGCATTCTTTGTAACCTTTTCCTCTAAGGAACCATGGTTTCATGCTCTCTAAGATTTATTATCAAGCTAAAGGGATTTCATGATGTCAGAACCTATTCCTATTTCATTTCATTTCTATCCTCTGATCTAAAAACAAATCCCACCTTTCCCTGGTTTCTGCCATACTCCCAAGGGGGAGGGGGGGATGTGCCTGCAGGGTTATTACTTTCACTTCCTCTATTCGCTACAACGTAATCCTTTACTTTGTTTATTGGGTCTGTATCCTCAACCTGCCCACTGAAATGTAACAACTTGTTTCCTGCATTATCTCTCTCTGAACTCTTTAAACTGTCAGTTAGAACAAAGGAGTAAATAAGTAATGCAACCTCAGTGCCTGGTTTATGTCTATGCTCTCAGAGGAAGGTGTGAAGAAGCTGCTGACCCTCGCTGCGTGAGCTGGAGACGGGCCAATGTCATCTCCCCGATTCCCAAAACGGACTTAACACTTGGGGATTGGCCATCTCCCATCGGGTGGTCGATCTATGGGGTGGGGTCTTGCTTGGGGAATACTATAATCTACTGCGCTGTGCAGGAAATCTCAGATCCTGTCTGTTATGCCTGCTATCAACTACTCTTACTAAAATTTCCTATTGGAAGAAATTGTTTCCAAGAGTTCTGCTTACTTAAGACGTGGAGTTGAAGTGGGTCCTGACACATTCATTCATTTAGCAGTTTGAAGGAAGGCTGCCTGAATCTTTGGACAGCTTACAATTAAAAAAGATGAGAACAATACAAAAATAAACACCATGAAGATATATGAACAAAGAAGCCATATAATGAGTTACACCATAAATCTACCCCAAAGTCTGGGAGATACAGCCAAGTCTTCAGTAGCTCCCTTAATGTCAACAGCTTGGGAGCTATCTAGATAACTCAGGAACTGAATTAACATTTTACCACAAGACAGAGTACTTTATATTTGAATTCAATTCAATGCAACAGTTAAGCAGTCAAATTTTTAAAAGAAAAAGTATTTGAACTATTTTTATACCCCTATTCTTATGTGTATAAATAGAAGATGCTAGAAATTAATTCTTAAAACATTCTAATCTGTAAAATACATGGTGAGGTATTCATTAAAGTTTCAAGAATAAATTAAGTTTAAAAAGAATGAAGTATCTAGTATTGAACTGATAGATTGCATCCAGGACTCTCTTATGGTATTCACATACTAGTGAAATTTTGGTACTGGAATTCGACTACCTTTCAATTGATGATATATCTACTCAATTTAATAGCACCTAATTATATATTTACTATTTACATCTTAAGGTTAATAAACTATTGTCTGAAACATTTTGATATTTATTTGAATTTATTTTGATACCGGTATTACAAAAGATTCATGTGTCTACAGTGTGTACATTGACAATTTTTTTCTGGCTAGTAGTATTGCAATTGATTTTGCATTTGCTTCTTGATTTATTTCCTTTAAAGCAAAGCATTTAAGTTAGGAGCAGAAAATGACATTGTTAGGTATAGGCCACGGGTCGGCAATCTGCGGCTCCAGAGCTGCATGCGGCTCTTTAAGCCATCTCCTGCGGCTCCCAGTCCTCCACCGGCGGAGGTTTGGGGAGCTGCGCGCGCAGCTCTCCAAACCTCCACTGCCCGGTTTGCAGAGATGCTGCCTTTGTCCATGTTTGACGAAGGCAGCAGCTCTCCAAACAGGCGGCGGCGGTTTGGAGAGCTGCGTGCGCAGCTCTCCAAACCGTCCCTGCCCCGTTCGCAGAACTGCTCCCTGCGGTAGAGGTTTGGAGAGGTGCGCGCACACTCCAAACCGCCGCCGTCCCGTTCGTACAGCTGCCGCGTTCGTTCATGTTTGACGAACACGGCAGACCTCCAAACTGGCGGTGCCGGTTTGGAGAGGTGCGCGCGCACTCTCCAAACTGCCACTGTCCCATTTGCACAGCTGCTGCGTTCGTCCATGTTTCTTTCAAACACGGAGGAATGCAGCAGCTCTGCAAACGGCGGTGGTTTGGAGAGCTGTGCAGCTCTCCAAACCTCCGCCTCCACGTTTGGAGAGCTGCTGCGTTCATCAAACGCAGAGGTTTGGAGGTCCCAGGAGAGGGGCAAGGCGCTCGGGTGGCTCTGGCGGCGCCCGGGCTGAAGGCGCTGCCGCAACCCAGTGCCTGTTGCCAGGGAGACCCATCGCCGCCGTCGCACAGGTGCCTCACGGCTCGGAGCCGCGCTGCAGGAGACGCTCGCGAGGCTTCCTTTGGCCGGGGAAGGGCCCGTTGCCTCTGAGGGAGGCTGGGCGGGATCCTCTGAAAGGCCATTTCCTTACTCGGCCTGCGAGTCCGTCCCTCCCCCCCGTAAGCTGGCGGCACTGGGCAGCGACAGGTGCGTGCAGCTCAGGATGCGGTGCGGGCGTCAGGGTGGTGTATGTTTTTGCTTGTTCTGCGCATGCACGTGCGTGCCCACATGCGCGCACACATTTTGCGGCTCCCACTTTTTTGTGTGTATGACGGAACCGGTTCCGAGTGGCTCTTTTGCTGTTTCGGGTTGCTGACCCCTGGTATAGGCTGTAAAGAACATAGTAATGAAAGCTAGTGAGGAATAATATAAGAAAATATTAAAATTTTTGCAAGATGGAAAAGTGGGCTGCATTCTCAACCAAATGTGTTTATTAAAAGAAAACGTTCTTTGACAAAAATAAGTTGCTTTTTTAAATAAAAGTTTATGAGCAGATAAGGTAAGAAAATATATTTTTATTTTATATTTAGAATTAAAACTACAAAAAAGTGACTTAAAAACTTTAATAACAGGTAGGAAATACATCCTTGTCATTCTCTTGATTGTCATAACTACTTTTTCTCAAATTGTGATAAGGTTAAGTAATATTAATGACTAACTTGAACAAAGAATCTTTGTTTCAAATGTAATATAGAATATTTACATTTAATATTGTCTCCATGGAAATGTTTATTGTATTTTTTGCATCAGATATGATTTTCCAAAGCCTCAGGTTTCTGAGAGGATGCATTTGGCAGTGGTAGCCTGTGGTGAAAGATTGGACGAAACTGTTACTATGTTGAAATCAGCTATTATTTTCAGCATCAAAAGTCTTCAGTTTCATATTTTTGCTGAGGAATCATTACACAGTGACTTCAGAGAAATAGTAAGTATTCATAAAAGAATGTATGCTTGGATTAAGCTAACTTTTTTATATTTTTCCATTAAACTTAAGTCTGCCTGCTTTCAGTATCTAAATCTGCCAAGATCTATATTCTGTGAAGTATTTTTTTTTTACTTTATAACTGGAAAACAATATATTTCCAAGAGCAAAAAGCATGTAATTTTGGTATAGTGTGACCTTCTGGTGGATGTGTTGAACCCCTACTACCTTCTCAATCATAAGTGGAGCTAGTATTCAGCAATTGCATGGTCTCCAGTTCTTTGAACTCTAAAGTTGAAAAGAAAATGAGTAATTAGAAATTGTTATAGAAGATGTTCAGGCTATCCAGTACAGATGGTCTTTGACTTACAACAGTTGTTTTAGTGACCATTCAAAGTTACAACAGCACTGAAAAAAGTGACTCATCACCATTTTTCACACTTAAAACTATTGTAACATCCCCATGGTCATGTGATCACAATTCAAACACTTGGCAACTCCCATTTATGACAGTTACAGTGTCCCGGGGTCAGATAATGACTGTTTGTGACTTTCTTACAAGCAGAGTCAATGGGGAAGCCAGATTCACTTAACAACTGTGTTACTAACTAGCAACTGCAGTGATTCACTTAACTTTGGCAAGAAAAATGAGGTAAAATTCACTAACAACTATTTCTCTTTCTTCTTAACTCATACTTTGCATCAGTCTTCACACAAAAAGAAACTATAGCCCAACATACCAAAAAAACACTGCAAAGGACAAATTACAAACAAAAATTAAAATAAGCAAGAAAATGACAAGAGAACACCTGTCCAACTTTGACGAATATAAATCACCGGGGCCTGACACATTATATCCCAGAGTTCTGAAGGACCTGGCAGATGTTATCAGAACCATTGCACCACATCTTTCAAAAATCCTGGAGCACCAGGGAAGTACCTGAGGATTGGAAAAGGGCTGATGTGGTTCCCATCTTCTAGAAAGGGGAAAAAATGGACCCAGGAAACTACAGACTAATCAGTTTAACATCAATACCTGAGAAGTTCCTAGAAAAGATAATAAAAAAATAGATCTGAGAACAACTAGAAGCAAACAAAGTTATAACTAGTACGGGTTTGTTAAAAACCATGTCAAACCAATCTTATTTCATTCTTCAGCAAAGTGACTAAACAGACCAGTGGAATACTGTGGACATAGTATACTTAGACTTCAGTAAGGCATTTGATAAAGTAGATCACAACCTACTCCTTGGTATGCAAGAAAAATGGTGTAATAGACAACTTCACCACAAGATGGATCTGTAGCAGGCTGGCAAGCCATACTCAATGAGTAGTTCTCAGTGGCACTACATCCACATGGAGAGAAGTAAGCAGCGGGATACCACAAGGTTCCGTCTTAGGCCCAGTACTCTTCATTATCTTCATAAATGACTGAGATGAGGGAATTGAAAAGGAACTCATCAAATTTGCACATGACACTAAACTCACAGGAGTAGCCAACATCCCAGAAGACAAACTAAGGATCCAAAAAGATCTTGACAAACTTGAACAATGGGCCCTATCCAACAAAATGAGTTTCAACATGGAGAAAAGCAAAGTTTTGCATTTAGGCAGGGAAAACCAAAGGTACAAATACAGATTGGGCAAGACCTGGTTTGAAAACAGTAACTGTGAGAGGGACCTTGGAGTCCTAGTGTACAATCACTTAACCATGATCCAGCAGTGTACAGCAGCAGCCAAAAAAGCTAATACAATCTTGGGTTGTATAAACAGGCATAGAATCAAGATCACATGAGGCATTAGTACCACTTTATAAAACCCTAGTAAGATCACAGGAATACTGAAGCCAATTTTGGTCACAATATCACAAAAAAGATGATGAGAGTTTGAAAAAAAATCAGAGAAGAGCAACTAAGATGATCAAAGGCCTCGAGACTAAAACATACGAAGAACAGCTGTGGGACTTGGGTTTGGCTAGTCTACAGAAAAGAAGAAATAGTGGGGACATGATAGCAATATTCCAGTATTTGAGGGGCTGCAACGAAGAAGAAGGGATCACATTATTCTCCAAAGCACCAGAGGGCAGGACAAGAAACAATGGTTGGAAACTGATCAAAGAGAGAAGCAACCTGGAATTAAGGAGAAACGTCCTGACAGTGAGAACAATTAACCAGTGGAATAGCTTGCCCTCAGAAATTGTGGGCGTGCCATCACTGGAGATTTTTAAAAAGAGACTAGACAATCACTTGTTTGAGATGGTATAGCTTCTCCTGCTTGAGCGGGGGGCTGCACTAGAAGACCTCCAAGGTCCCTTCCAGCTCCTATTCTATTCTATTCTATTCTATTCTATTCTATTCTATTCTATTCTATTCTATTCTATTCTATTCTATTCTATTCTATTCTATTCTATTCTATTCTATTCTATTCTATTCTATTCTATTCTATTCTATTCTATTCTTAGCAACAGAAATTATGAGCTCAGTTGTGGTCATAAGTTAAGGACTACCTTTATAAAATACAACATATTTTAATATTTACACCATGATAGAAGTGTAGTCTTATACATAGCCTCTTAAATTTATATAAAACGTAGAGCCAGTTTGGTGTAGTGCTTAAGATGCTGGTCTAAAAACCAGGAGATTGTGAATTCTTGACTTGCCTTAAATATAAAGAAATGTTTATCCTATGAATTGCATTTGTCTCAGTTATCCTCTGATACAACCTGAGTTTGGCAACATTAGTATCCTGCTGAACTGTACATATTTTTTACCTTAAATATACAGTACACATGCTAGCTGTCTTGTATGAAATTGAAAAACAGGCAAGGTGCTTTTCATAGAAAATGCATTTGTGATAAGTTTTGCGTTTGGTTATTTGGTATTCCCAACTATTTGCATAAAGAGTTTTTTTAAACACCGTTTTCTAAAACACAAGTTATTTGCATTTAAAATACATTTTATGTTGATTTGTTTTTCTATGTGTTTTTCATGAATTTCAAGTAGTGACTGATGCAAGATATTTTCATCCTCTTTGTAAAATATGAGTACATTTGTTTTAGAAAGGTAGCATATAAATCCAATAAAATAGGGAAGCAATTGTTAGTATTATCTATTCTTTCACAAATCTTAATTTAATTTTATACACTTGAAAACATACTGTTTAATAACCAAAGTGAGAAATAGAGTAGTTAGAAATTGGTTAATCTTGCTTTTGATACAAAAATACTAAAATATGTTGTTGTTTTTCAGCTTGATAATTTGGCATATAATGAAAAATTTAATTATACTCTCTACCCCATCTCATTTCCAACTGAGAATGCAGCAGAATGGAAGAAATTATTCAAGCCCTGTGCTTCTCAAAGACTTTTCCTACCAGTAAGTAGCAATGGTAGTTGTTAAGCAAAATTAATAATTCGAGTCATAAGTGAAAAGCTATTTTATTAAATCTATACATTTAAAGAACTGCCCTGATGTCAGGACCCACTTCAATTCCACATCTTATTTTTTTTATTGAAAAGTTTTAAAGTACATTTTTAGACATAAACCCCATCCCCCCTAACCCTAACCCATACCCTAACCCACCCAGTACCCCTACCTCCCCCACACCCACCCACCCCGACTTCCCAAAGCTGAATACAGGGTATTATTTCTAACAATCTTAATCTAAAATATACTAACTAACTATAATTACACTTTAAATCCAATCGCACTTTAACTCTCCTTAAACATCACAATATATCTCCGTTACAAATATTCTTCACATATTCGAAATTCTACCATTTCTACCTAATTCAAAACTTTCAAAATCCATTCTTCTATAGTAAACCAATCAGCCTTCTTCCAATATAACACTACCAACAATTTACTATAGTTATTAAATTTAGTTTCTATAATAATACAGTCTATAGTAATACCCTACAAAAATAATTATAAAAAGAAAAAAAACTTATCTTTTTCTTAAAAATCTTACATATTCCACCAAATTACTTTAACTTTTAAAATTGTAATCTTTTACAATTCCACCATACATAATAATACATTGCATCATCACCACCACATCTCCAACATTTAAGCTAACAATTTAAATACATACATTAATTTTTAAGATCTACTGTAAATACCATCCCCAAATGTCCACCATTATTAGTCTTGATTATCCTACGATCTTTAACAAGTTCCATTTCTAAATCTTATTTCTATCAATGTCTTCCTTATATACGCTTGACTTTAATCTCTACTGTTATTGTTATTATTATTCCTTGCATCTAGACGCAGCCCGAATCATTCTTTGAGTCTTAGGTTCTTTTAATAAAACCAAAAATTGCACAGCTTCCGAAACTATTTCTTATAGCTGTCGCTCTCCTTCTTCCTTTCCTTTTTAACTTCTGAGGATGACGGTAAGCCTGCTTTCAATACATTAGAATAAAAATCACGTGCCTTCCAGACTGTGTTAAGACAATATCTTTCTCCAGCATAATTCACCACAATGTCCGTTGGTACCTCCCACCTAAACCGAAGCTGTTGTTTCTTTAATTCATCTGCCAGAAAAAAAATATCTTTCCTTTTTATCAAAATTCTTGGAGGAATCTCTTTCAGAATCAAAACCTCCTGATTAGCCACTTTAAGTCTTTTATTATAAAAAATTTGAATGATCTCATTTCTAATCTTTCTCTTTGTAAAGTACGTCACCACATCCCTTGGCAGTTTCCTTTGTATGGCAATACAAGAATTAACACGGAATGCTTTGTCTATCTTCCAAAAAAAATCTTCAGGTTGAAACCCCAAAATAGGCGCCAGAGCATCCACCAACATCTCTTCCAGATTTTCCTGCTGGTTCTCTTTCAAACCTCTGATCCTCAAGGTGAATTCGATATATCTATATTGCATCATCACTTTCATCTTCAAGTTTTTCCATTTTATTCTCCATTTCACCCATTTTAGCCTCCAGCATCAGATTATTTTGTTTCATTTCATTTCTTCCACACGTTCATCCAAGTTCTCAATACAGCCTGAAAACACTTGAAGTGCCATCAAAGTATCCTCCCTTATTTTCTTGCTTTCCTTTTCAATAAATTCTGCCACCTTCTCAAATATTTTTTCAGACTGAATTTTTAAAGCATCGTTTAAAGCATATTGTAAATCTTTTAAAGTCAATACAGATGTAGCAGCTTCAGAGGGTAACTTCAAAAACTGCGTTCCAGATTGCTGAACAAGCAATGCCTCCACACTTTTAAAAACAGGTCTATGCGGTTTGGGGGGGCCATTTTTGCAGCTAATAACTTTCAATACACACTTTCACTTTCTAGTCCATTTGTTACTTTGTAGTTTAACTGTGGAATAACCAAATCTTAAAAATGACTTTTTAGCACCTCCAAATTTTAGCTAGCTCTTTTAAAGTTTTAAAAGTCCATTTTACATATTCCTACTCAGTATCCAAACGGTCATTTTACTTTGAAGAAAAACACTTTCGCTTCTTGTTACAAAAAAACAGGCGCCATCTTCCCCTTCTTTCAAATGATCGTTGGAACAGGAAGAGAGTTTAAGTTTCAGAGTTAAAGCCTTGTACTTGCTATTTATACAGCTCCTGCATCCGCTCTGCTGCTACAGCCACTCAAGATGACAATCAGATCCGGCAGGAGTGGATTCAGTGTCTTGTTCTGCAAAAGCAGAAGAGTCCTCCAATCTGGAGCATTCCCAGGCTTCGGGGGAACTCTCACCCTTCATGCCCCAGAACAAATGTTCTGGGGTGCTAGGGGAGCTCTACCCCTACCTGGAAGCTTCCCCTCCCCTCTTTGCCTGAGGGTAAGGGTTTTCGAGCGGCAGAACAGCTGATCGTTGGCTATTCCACCGCTTCAACGGGATCGAAGGGCCGGCGGTCAAATCCGACCATCCACGCCGCTGAAGCGCCACCCAGAAGTTAATTCCACATCTTATGAAAGCAGAACTCTTGGAAACAATTTCTTCCAACAGGAACTTTTATTAAGAGTAGTTGATAACAGGCATAATAGACAGGATCTGAGATTTCCCACGCATAGCAATACCTTAAGGTATCCCCAAGTAAGACCCCACCCCATAGTTCGGCCAGTGTGGGACAGCCAATCCCCAGGTGTTAGGTCCAACGTGGGAAAAGGAGAGATAACATTGGCCCATCTCCAGTTCACACAGCGATGGTCGGCGGCTCTTCACACCTTCCTCTGAGAGTGTAGAAATAAACCAGGCAAGGAGGTTACATTCCTTATTCACTCCCTTTTTCTAGCTCACAGTTTAGGGAGAGGAAGTTCAGACAGAGATATAACGCAGGAAAGCAAAATGTTACATTATAGCGGGTAGAGGAAGCTGAGGAAATAAATGAAAGCAAACGGTTAAATTGTAGATAGAAGAAACAGAAGCATTAAGCCCGGGGCACATTCCCCCCTCCCCCTTGGGAGTATGATAGAACCCAGGGAAAGGTGAGATTTGATTTTGGGTCATAGGGGATAGATAGAAATGAAATAGGAATGGGTTCTGACATCTGAGTCATTTTTCAGAGTGAGATGGGCAGCATATAAATGTAATAAATAAATATGCTTCCAGAAAAAAGTGAGTTATTTGTTAAGCTATTGCTCTTTGAATGAACATAAAACCTAATCTCTTCAGTTATTTATTTGACATATTATGACAATAAAATAATGTGGAGGACTGGCTCTGCCCTTTCAAAAGTAAGCAGCACTACCAAGTTGAAGTATAATCAGATTGAGTATGAAGAGGTAGGTCATTACTTGTAGGCTGAAATTCCTGTTTCAGTATTATGTTCCGGTTACTCCACACTAAAGATGATTGTACTTTGGCTTGGAAGTATTACTGGAATTCTGATTGGTAGGGTTGTACCTCCTTGCAGTTTCCTCCCTAATGAATAAAGTGATGAAAAAATTAAAGATTCTAATAAGCCAAGTAAAACCAACTTTACTTACCAACCAACAGAAATTTGAAGCATATCTGTGTATTCAGTATATTTGCCAATTATAGAATCACTAGCACAAATTTTATGTTAAACGAAATAACATCATAGAGTTGGGAAGAGCAATTTAGATTTTCAGTCCAAAATTTTGCCCAATATAGAAATTCAAATTAAAGTATTCTGAGTAAATACTTTGCATTCTGTACCTAAGCACATCTAATGAAAGGGAACTCACCATTTCTCTTGGTGAGTTAGCTTCACTATCAGACTTCTCTGAATGTTAGGAAGGTTTTTCTAACATTCAGTTGCAACATGCCTTCCCACAACTCATTTTTTTCTGTATAATATTCACACTCTCTCAAACAATCTTGCCATTTTTGTCTCTCTCCTTCCAAATGGACAGTGCTACCATATCTTCCCCATGTTTTCTGTGTTTGATGCTAAATATTGTGAATTTCTTTAAATTTAGACTGACTTCCTAATTGCTATCCAGAATAATGTGGGATTTCTATCAGATATTTTGATAATAACAACAGCTTTGCCACAATCTAAGGAGGTTATAGGTAGTCCTTAACCTATGACCACAATTAAAGCCAAAATTTCTTTGTTAGGTGAATTTTCAGTTGTTAGGTGAATTTTGCCCAATTTTATGACCTTTCTTTCCACTGTTGTTAAGTGAATCACTGCAATTGTTAAATTAGTAACATGATTGTTAAGAGAATCTGGCTCCCCCATTGACTTTCTTTGTTAGAAGGTAACAAAAGGTGATCACATGACCCCCAAGACACTGCAACTGTCATAAATATGAACCAGTTGCCAATTTTTGAATTTTGCTCACGTGACCATGGGGATACTGCAACGGTTATAAGTGTGAAAACCGGTCATAACTTGTTTTAGTGCCATTGTAACTTTGAGTAATCACTAAAAGAATGGCTGTAAGTTGAGAACTACCTGTACAAGTTTTAAAAAGATGGGGTGGGGTAGAATCCATTATGACTTCTTGATACATCTGTGTTGCCTTTTAGTAATTACTGCATTGTGTACAGTGTGCTTACTGATCAGCCTTTTTACTTTGATAATATCTGGGTGTGCTGTATCCTTAGGATATACAGATGATACAGTTCTGCAGTTGCACTGCTTAGAGGCTGTAAGGACCAGGAAGGAGAAGAATAAATACAGAGTAGCCTGGTATTTCAAAGTTATCTGGTGAAAGGGATATTTCATCTCTGGTTCTGAATGGAGTTCTGATCCCTGTACTGAACAGATTCATAATAAGGTTTTCCTAAATTCACAGCTCCTGCTGAAAGAGCAACTGACAGTTGTGGTCACAAGGACTTTTAATAGTTTCATCTGATGCAACAATTACTTTTTCTTGAGTGAAAAGTCCTTCTCATGGGCATTTACATTTGGACTATTATAGTACATTCCATTTGAAAAAAGTAAGCAATCAAAACTAGTTATTTTATTAAGGCTGCGGGGAGGATAAAATGAATGAAGATTTATCCTGTATCAGAATATAAAATTAATCAGGGCTTCATGAGCATAATGTCAGGACCCACCCCAACCCACATCTTAGGAAAGAAGAACTCTTGGAGACAGGATTGTCCAAGAAGGAACTTTTACTAAAACATGATTGTCAGTGGAAAAACTAGACAGGATCTGAAACTGTGTTACAGATTGATGCTTTTAAAGTGTCCCCGAGTGAAACCCCCTCCCCTCAGTCAATTTGGTCAGTCCCAGATCAATTAAGGTTCAGGTGTCAAAACCTTTCAAGGGAAGAGGGATCTTCCATGCCTTTACGACATTTCCTTCCTCTCTTTCAGATTCTAATCGGAGATACAAACCAGATCTCTCCCGCCCCCTTTCCTTGCTCTTCTCAGTTCAAAGGTTATGCCCCTGGTATGATGACAGCCTCCAGGCAGGCTGAATAAACAACCTTACATCAAATGGATAGGGATGGCCAATTAACATCATCTCTTCTCCTCCTTGGGAATGGCAGAATCCAGTGAGGGGTGTAAGATTTTAGAACATACAGATAGGGATTTATGAATGGGATATAAATGGATTCTGACACAAAATGTTTTAATGTACAATATAACATTGATTTGTTTGGTTATTTCTGTCAGAACCCCAAACCCCTCGCCTATTCTCTTTTGTCTTCTTTTCGGGCCTGCCATTCTATTGGGGGAGAGGGTGCATAGGGGGAATATGTTGGTAACTTTTGCTTTCCTCTTTCTTTGTCTGGCCTCTGTCTTTTTTGAGCCTTATATTGAATGGAAAACAAAGATTAAGCAACTTTTTTTATAAGGGTGCTCTAACAGCTTCCAGTATTAAAAGTAGGAAAACGCTTCAAAAATATAATCGAATGCTAATGTAGCAGCTGATTTTAAAAAATTAAATTCAGCCTGTAGGGAATCATCTTGTGCTTTTATTCTTCAGTTCATCAGCATAAAAAATAGATAATTTAAAAAAGAGGTGTTTAAATGCCTACTTTTGTAGTTCAATAATCATAAATAAAACCTTTACAATAGCTATTAAATGTCAGTGTTTGATGTTAATTTTGTTTCAATTTTTTTTCTTTTACAGTTAATCCTCAGTAATGTGGATTCTCTATTGTATGTTGACACAGACATCTTGCTGTTAAGACCTGTTGATGATATCTGGTCTTTCCTGAAAAAATTCAATTCTACTCAGATTGCTGCTATGGCACCAGAGCATGAAGAACCTCGTATTGGGTGGTATAATCGCTTTGCTAGGCACCCATATTATGGAAAAACTGGAATAAATTCTGGAGTAATGTTAATGAACATGACCCGCATTAGAAGAAAATATTTCAAGGTAGGGTGTCAATGCTGCTAACATTGGATGTTCTTGCTTGACAACATAGGGAGATGTAGCCTTCCTTTAACTTGTATATTACTTTTAGAGTTAGAATTAGTGGATGCTGGGGGGAGTAGTGAGAATATATCTCAAGACTGTTTGTAATAAGAGAAGATAAGAATTTGGCGGTTGTTAAACAGGAGGGAAAGTTTGCATTTTAAATTAACTGGAGAATGTGATTTATGACGTTTAATTAAGGAAAAGAATTGTGCTTGATACGATGTGTTCAGGGGAGGAGAATTCAGATTTTGGCTTCCAATATGTACGTGCTGAAGCTATGCAACTATATTAAAAGATTCTTTAAGGTAAACAATGCCTTGAAGTTTTTTGAAGTACTGCATTTGTCAGAACCATGACATTAAGCCAAAATCTAAAGCTTTTTAAACTATTTTGGGGTCTTGAACCGCAGCTGCTCTCTCCAGACTTGAGGGGAGCTGGCAGAGATTCAAGAGAAGATTTCATCATGGGAAAAGAGAAACTGCTTGAAGCTAGCAACCCAGCAGCGGCTGCTATCCCAGGGGGGAAGCAACAGATAACAAATGGGGAAGAAAAACTTTGGCAGGTCTCCTAGCTAGGAGAGCTTATCTGGCCCTCAGAGCAGGCCCAGCCCAGTAGAGACTCCAGACGCCTTGAGACTACCTTGCCACCCTCAAAGGTTTCAAAAGCAGACCGGTGGAGAGCTACCAGATCGTCTGCCGCTGAAGGTTCGGGTGAGTCACTGGAAAGATTTGAAAAGCTAGAGATGAGAAACAGAAATCTACTACTGAGAGGAGCCTACAGCCCCTACATTGCAGATCAGACAGCCTTCCAGACCCTGTCTTCCCCTGCCAGGGCCTCCAGTCCTACAGAGAGAACCCCAGTCTGAGGCCTCTGCAGCAATGGGGAGTTTGGCAGCCCCCACAGGTCAGCAACCTCTGAGCTTGCCACAGCTAATAGAGGCCTTGCAACAGCTTGGGGTGGTGCAGAAGCCAGGAGATCAGCAGCTGGTGGGAGGACGACCACAGCAAGGAGATTGGTCATTGCCCCCGAACATACAGCAACTGCTGAGGGGCCCGCAAATGAGAGAGAACCAGCAGCAATCCCATCCATCCAGCAACCATTGAGGGGTCTACAGCAGCAGAGGGCACTGCAACTCTATGCTAACCAGCAGCAGGAAGTTCAACAACAGCCCCCACCCAGGCAGCTGTCTTTGGGAGACCCCTGGAAACCTACAAGGTTTCAACTGCAGATATTACAACTACAGCAGGGGGCATGGCCACAGCCCCTGAATGTGCAACCCCTGGGCATGCAGCAGCAGTCAGGATGGGACCAGCAGCAACTGGGGTGGGTGGGGGGAACTGTCACAGTGGGGAGCCCAGCAGCCAGTGTTTGATCCACCTTTCAGAGCAACCTTCGATGGGAACCCAGAGAAACTGATTTTTTTTCTCAACCAAGTGCGCTCTCATACCCAGACCCAGCCGCTATGGTTGACATGATTGTGTCCAGTCTAGAGGGAGAAGCATCTGAATGGCTGATTAATTTATACAATGAGCAAGCCCCTGAATTGGAGGACCCCCACCTCTTCCTCCTAGGACTGAGAGAAAGTTTTGAGGACCCATCCATTGCCCTCAAAGCAGAAGAACAAATCCATAAGATAAAAGCAAGCTGGCCAGCCTGCCCTGGAGTATGTATGAGAGTTTCGTAAGATAGCCGGTCAGATAGAGAGGTGGCCTGAGCAATCCATAGTCCATCATTTCAGGGAAGGGTTGGACGACCACCTCTCTTGGGCCTCAATCTATTGAACGGTACCTGATGAGCTGCATGCATGGTACCAGGCGACGGTAAAACTAGACATTTAGCTTGCCCACTATAAGAAACCTCCCCCACCTGAAGCTGAGCCGAGGCCAGAGCAACCCAAACAGCAACCACCACCCCGAGGATCTCCAACTGCTGCAGCTGCTGAAAGACCCAGGCCACCTGCAGGCCTGCCAATCAAGTTCTTCTGATGTAGACAGCAGGGACATCGAGCAGCGAACTGCCCAGTCCCCTACCCCCAACAGCAGCAAGAAAGAAACCTGCACAGCAGCCAATGAGAGAGAAATCCAAGCAGATCACACAGGAACCTGTTGCCCAAGTCACATCCCCCACACAGCAGGATGCAGAGACTCAGGCTGGATCTACCCCCACTCTACCCTCTTTCGAAAGCAACGACGGAGAGAACGACCTGATGGTGAGCTGACACGTCACACCTTTCTCACTACCTGCCAAGCTCATAATCCCTAAGTCGGGTATGCAGGTAGATTTAAAAGTGCTAGTTGATTCTGGATGATCCCGATGCATCATTATTTTGCCATTTGCCATAAAATTGGACATACGAGCAAAAATGTTCTCCAAACCTATGAGGTTTGAGCAAGCCGATGGCTCCCTGATGGGAGGGACTTTAGTCACGCAATTAACAGAGCCTCTATGCCTAGAAATAGGTGAGCACTGGGAGTTCATTCATTTTCTAGTGGCTCCAAAAATGACTGAGGCTGTGATCCTAGGATTAGCCTGGTTGGACAAATGGAAGCCATTTATCTGGTGGGAGAAAGGAATAAGAACTGTGAGACTACCTATAGGGCCCAAGCCTCCCATTAATTCAACAAATGTTACAGGGAATTTTAGCCCACCCAATGAGTGTGCGCACATGGCTGACAAATGTTACAGGGAATTTTAGCCCACCCAATGAGTGTGCGCACATGGCTGCCTCACAGCCACCAGGCGAGCTGCTCATCCCCAGTGAGTATCGGGAGCTAGCCGAGGCATTCAGTGAGAAATAATGCAATATCTTGCCTCCTCAATGGCCCAATGATTGTTCCATTGAACTGTTGCCAGGGGCCAAACTTCCATGACCAAGAATGTATGCTATGTCCCCCCTTGAAATGGAGGAGATGCAACGATACGTGGATACAAACCTAGCGAGTGGATTCATTGAATGAGCCAAGTCAGCAGTGGGAGCCCCTGTGTTGTTTAAAGAAGATAAAGATGGGTCTCTCCGTCTCTGTGTTGATTACAAAGGTCTGAACGCAGTGAGTGTGGAGAATACCCCCCTCCTGAAGGACTTACTGACCCACCTAGCAAAGGGGAGTGTCTTCACTAAACTAGACCTGAGAGAAGCATATTACCAGGTGAGAATAAAGGAGGGAGATGAGTGGAAAACTGCCTTCAACTGCCCCTTGGGAAGTTACCAGTTCAAAGTCATGCCATTTGGACTGCAGGGGACCCCAGTTGTATTTATGCAGTTGATTAATGAGGTCCTACACGATAATTTATACAAAGAGGTTCTGGTGTACCTTGATGACATCCTGATATACAGCACGAATATGACTGACTATATAAGACTGGTGAGAGAAGTGTTAAACTATTGAATGCCAAGCTTTATGTCAAATTGTCAAAATGTGAATTTCACCAAACACAATTAGATTATCTTGGCTACAGAATTTCCAATGAGGGCATTGAAATGGACCCAGCCAAAGTGAAAGCTATAATTGAATGGCAACCCCCAAAGACTCGCAAACAGCTCCAGAGTTTCCTAGGTTTTGCCAACTTCTAACATCAATTCATTCCTCCTTTGCTGAGATTGCCCTGCCCCTTACAGAACTACTAAAAACAGGCAAAGGAGGAGGGAAGCCATGACTGGGCCAACCACTAGCTTGGACTACGAGCTGCCAAACAGCTTTTGAGAATTTAAAAAGACTATTTGCTGCTGAACCGGTTCTAAAGCACACCTGCCCAGGGGAGCCCTTTGTAATTCAAGCTGATGCCAGCAATGTGGCAGTCGGAGCTCTATTACTGCAAAAGAATTCATTACATTCATTCCAATGTAAAAAACTGTAGTCTAGTTTTTTACTCTTTATATAAACTCCAAATCAGGGTGCGGAAATACAACATCTACTACCCTTTCCAATTTTTAATTTTAAAATGTTTGAACTGAAAATATGACTTTCAGGTGCCTTCTAGCATGCTTTTGGATTCCATGTGTAATTTGTACCTTGAAAGATTTTATTAAAGAAAGAAAAAGCAATAGGAAAAGCCAGGTTTTAACCTTGTATTTGAAAATTGAAACTATTCTTTAGACTCATGTGTGCCATTTTCAAATTTAGGTATTTGAGGTTAGCTGAACATTATTTTGTTTAGTCTAGAAATGTTTTGTGTGTTGATAGACAACATTAAAACACATAAATCTCTGGTTTTGCCTATACTTTCTTACTCATTTTTGGAAAGTACTTTATATTGAGCCTTGTGTATATTTCTTGTTTTTATAGAAGTTTGTAGTTTAATATGGTGGACATGTAAAAAGGTTAAGGCCTTTTGGATAAAAGTTTGGTGGAACATGCAGAAGATTTTTAAACAGAGGATAAAGTTTTGTCCGCAACTTTTTTTGTTGGGAATAATTACAGATGCTACAGTTGTGGACACTAAGTTGATGTTGAATTTAATTACGGCAGCAAGACTCTTGATAGGTCAGTATTGGAAGAAAGAGGAATTGCCGTCTATAGAAGAGTGGACTTTAAAGGTTTCCGACCTGGCAGAGATGGCGAAGATTTCGGCCTATTTGAAAGATCACTCGCAAGAACGCTATATTATGGAATGGAGAAAATGGATTGAGTTTATCCAGAATAAGTATAGGGTTAAGAAGTTTTATGTAGCATTTGAATAAGTCTTCTTTCTTTTTTCTTCTTTTTTTCTTTTAGTTTTTTTTATATATATATTTAATATTACTAAGCTTTGTTTTATCCTATATAAGCTAGAGAGTGATGGATTTTAGAGTTTATAGTTGTTAGTATATGATTGTTTATGATTGGTTTTTTTTTATATATACCTTGTATTTAGCTCTGGGAAGTCGGGGGGGGAGGGGGGGAGGGGGGAGAGGTAGGGGGGGAGGGTGAAGGGAGGGGGAGGGGGGGTTTAAAGAAAAATTGTATGTTAAAACTTTTCAATTAAAAAAAAAGAAGCATATATTTTATCATAAAAAGTAGGATCTAGATCCTCTTACTTCTAATTCTGGTATTTTGATTTTGAAGAATGATATGACATCAGTACAATTACGTTGGGAAGAAATTCTCATGCCGCTACTGAAAAAATACAAGTTGAATATAACATGGGGTGATCAGGATCTTTTGAACATTATGTTTTTTCATAATCCTGGTAAGTTGCTTTTAAAAATGCAATTTTAATTTTAATCTTAAAATGATATTGCTATTTGTGTTATACAAATGTACTCTGTTTTAAAGTGCTCCCATGCTAATCATATACAGTCATACCTCGGCTCTTGACTGCTTCAAAACTTGTCAAATTCAGTATTCAATGCATTTTGAAGCAAAAATCTTGTCCTGGTGCTCTTCTGATAGTTGACACGCAAGCAAGAACTTGCTTGTGTTGGCTGCCTCATAAGTCGCTATTTGTTTTGGCCGAAATAGCAGGTCACATAGTAAGTCACATGATTTAAAGTTTTATAAAAGTTGTAACAGTGATTGGGAACTGCATTATTAGGGGAAGGCAGGCCACTACATTAATAAAAGTATAATTGGGAATTATATTTTTCAAATCCAAATAATTGGGAAAAGTTCTGTTGCACCTCACCTTGTTACTGTGTTGAGTTTAGACAAACAGACAAGTAAAAAGAAGAGCAAGAAGAATGGTTAGGGGATTAGACACTTAAGTCCTATAAAAACCTCAAGGAGGCAGGGTGTTTTTTGCTTTAAAAGAAAATGACTGACACAAGGAAATAAAGCTCTCTTCAATTAGTACAGAGGAAAGCCATTACATTTTCTTTAATATCCTATAGTGCTAGACACAGAATAATGGTATTAAGTTGGAGGAAGACATTTCAGTTCAATGTTAGGGAAAGTTTTGTAATGGTAACACATTTCAACAGTTGAACCAGTTATCAAATGAGGGTGTAAGTTTCACTTTGTTGTATATATTCAGGTGAAGTCTGGACAGCAATCTGTTAGATATAGTTTAATTTTGATTTTTCTATTTAATAAGGGCTTGAACGTGATAACCTAAGTCCTTCAATGAACAGTTTGCCTCGAAACATTATAATGGAGGATTTTTTGTTGTTCACTATAGAAAGCCTTTTTATTTTTCCTTGCCAATGGAACTATCGGCCTGACCATTGTATTTATGGGAGCAATTGCCAGGAGGCAGAAAAGGAAGGAATATTCATTCTTCATGGAAATAGAGGAGTTTACCATGATGATAAGCAGCCAACATTTCGTGCTGTTTATGACGCAATTAAAAATGTAAGTAAACATTTTAATCTGAACTTTTAAAATTAAAAATAATTCTGAGAACTTTACCTCAAGCCTTCCAATAAATCTATAACCATGTTATACAATAAATTTTATTTATTTCATTTTTTAAAATAAAGACATTGAAAGTGCACACTCCAGAATCTGTTCTGAAATATTCAAGAATAAAATAGACTTTGAAAGAAGTAAAGCTTTGGCCTATACAGAAGGGCAGAAGTGACATAATCACAGTATTGATTTCAGTGAGACACTGAACAACTCGATAGTATTAAGCTTTTTAATTTTAAATTTCATCAAGACCTGGTGAGATAGATTATTTTGACTCACGAGAACAATACTATGTTTAAGAAATTCCATGCATAATAAATTACATGATAAATGCATGTAATTAGTAATAAGTCTTTATTGATTAGCCCTTGGGCCATATCAAAGTGCAAAGTTCCAGCAACAAATTGTTACTAAAATTTGATAAAAGCAATTTAAAATGGAATTTGATAAAATATAATTTAAAATGGAATTAGAATAAAATACAATTTCAAATGAAATGCTAATAAAATACAATCTAAAATGAAATTGTAATAGTGTACAATAATTTAAGATATAGATAAAATATGATAAAATTATATTTTGGAGTCACCCTTGCAATCTACCCCAATCAGTCCCACATATGCAGATCTCAACCGAACCATTTTGTTTAAGTACTGTGCTACGTTAAATGTTATTTTCAAGTTCTGGCCGGACATAAGGTAAGTTATTTTGATATGGGGATCCCAATGGGTCATTCATTTGGTATATAGACCAAGATACCTGTCTCTCACCCTCTTATACAGGCAACAGTCAAATAGGTTGTGAGCCAGGTCTTCTACCTCTGCCACTCCGCAAATGCAGAGATGCTCATTGTAGGGTATAGCATGAAATCTCCCATATCTGACCATTGTGTCAAGCTGTTCGAATCTCGCTCTCGTAAATATCTCCCTAAGATGTTTTGGGAGTTGTAACCTCAAATAACTGTCCACTTGAAAAGTACATTTGTATTTACTCAGCCATTTCAAGTTACCCACCTTACTAAGGATAGCTATATCAGTTATCCTTAATTCTTTGGGCAACTCTTTTTTTAGATTGTTCTCCTGTTATGCAAGAGACAGGAAGGCCACAGCTTCTTACAAAATTTGTTAGTTTGGTGATCCAGGAGATTTGTGATTGTAGTTTTATTTGCTCTAGTAGGCATAACTTGGGGAGTCTATCAGTCTCCATTCCATTAACTTTGTACCAGTAGTTATAAGCTCTAATTTTAGATAATGCATGAATTGTATGAACTCCCAATTCAGCTCTAACTGCTGCAGCAGATGTTCTTGGATCTACACCCAAAATACATCTTGAATGCTGGGACTGTGTTTGTTCTAGGACTGTGGTTGAGTAAAGACCCCAAATTTCTGCTCCATGCAAGAGCATTGTGGTAACCTTAGCCTTATAAACCTTGATTAATGGGGCTAGAGACTCTGGGTAATTATGGTTCTTTAGTTTGAGCAGTAAATTCAAACGGGCTTTTGCTCTAAATGTACTCCGTTGATGATGGCAGGCCCAAGATCCAGTCTTGGAAAAAGTTACGCCCAAATATACAAAGGTGTTAACCTGTTCAATTGGTTCACCATCTAATTGCCACTTATGTCTCTGATGGTTTCTTCCAAACACCATTATTTTTTATTTAGATTTGCTAATGATTAGGGAGTTATCCTGGCAATAAGAGCTGAATCTTCTTAATAGCCTACATAATCCTACTTGTGAGTATGATAATAAAATCATATCAACATAAAGCAAGCTGTTACAGTAAGTATTTAGGATCATCGGCATGTGTACCATGGTATCCTTCATTAACCCTGGCAAGTCATTGATGTATAAATTAATTAATAATGGGGCCAGAATACACCCTTGCCTTATCCCTTTATTTGTGTGAATCCTGTTAGTCAGGGCCCCATTAACCTCATACCGCACCCTCAAACAGGTACTTGTGTAAAGGGCTTTAATCAAAGCCAGGAGTCTGGGTTCTATGTTATGAGATTCAATTTACTCCATAGTACTTCTCTATTTACCATATCAAATGCTGCTGTAAGGCCTATGAAAGCAGCAAACGGGTCTCCTCTTATAGGCATATTTGGCAATTAGATGGTTCAAGACAAAGCAGTTATCAATAGTAGATCTGTTTTGTCCAAAACCTGCTTGTTCTTCCGTGAGGATGTTGTTTTCCTCTACCCAGATTTCAATTCTGTTCAGAAGGTACCTAGCATATATTTTTGCTACAATGTCAATGAGGCTGATGAGCCTGTAATTACTAGGATCCCTTTTATTCCCTTTTTTATATATGGGGACAACTATTGCCATCTTCCACCCATCTGGTATATGGCAGGTGTTATTTATGTGTGTAAAAAGACCTGCCAATACAGGCCCCACCAATTGGGAAATTTCTTGAATAATTCTGCTGGTAAAAAATCCTCACCTGGGGCTTTATTGCTCTTTAAGCTTTTAATGATGGACTGTATCTCCTTTTCTGAGACTGGTGGCCAAGGGGGGATGAGTTCTAGGGTTTACTAAATCACTGTTTGAAAATAGTTTCTTTACCGGTTCAGTGGGAGCAAACAAGCACTGATAATAATTCTCCCAGTCCTCAGCAAAGATTGGTATGTCAAACGCAAATCTCAGTTCTTTCAGGATACCTGCTACAGAGTGCCAAAATAATACTGAGTTATGGCTTCTGGCAGCCAACTCGAGTTCTGACCAGATTGAAATGGCAAAAATTTTTCTTTAATGTCATAGTTTTTTTATATTCCCTTCTTGTGTGCAGCATCTTAGCTTGTATATGGGCAGTAGGATTCCTCTGGGCAAGCCTCATGGCTGCCTTCAATTTCTTTTTCAGTCGCTGGCAATCAGGATCAAACCAGCAAGGTCTGATGGTCGCTATTATCGCTAAGGTGTAGTGTGACCTCCAAAAAGAGGTTAGCCTTTTCTCTAGACACACAAAAGAGATCCAGTACACTACATGAATTGGCTGAGTGGTATGTATAAGGGTATGTGTAATTCTTATCCTTACCTCCCACGATTTGGAGATTACCCTTAAAAATTAAGGAGACTAGGAGCAGGCTAGCGGCATTACTTTTACAGTCTCTCGAGAGCCACTGAGGATAGTTATCAAAGAACTCCCCTGGGATTCCCTTCTTCTGGGCAAGCTCATACAGAGAGGAACCCAGCCTAGTGTTCAGATCTCCTAGTAATATCACTATGGACTGGGGGTACAGTACAGATATATCTTCTAGGATAACTTCCAAGCCCATCCAGTATTTGGAATTATAGTGCTGGGATGTGCTTAGAGGAATATACACATTTACCAATATTAACTCAAAACTGGTCATATTCAAAATTGACAGCTAGGAAGTACGGATACTTATCTTTGTTATATAATTTCTCCCCCTGCCATTGCAGCTCTTGCTTTATAAGAATGCATAGCCCACCAGAGGGTCTTTGTTCTTTGTTTTTTGGGCTTGGAAGGCCCATCCCTGAAAGCCTGGCAGTTGTACTGGTTCCTCCACTTCGGTTAACCAGGTTTCTTGAAAGGCTATTACGTCAAATCTAGAGAGAAAGCTCATTAGTCCACTATCAACCATCCCTTTCCAGCCAGCTATGTTACAGGTCATCAACTGTATGGGGTTCTCAGAGGCAAGATGGTCTGGCTTGGTTTATTGGCTAGATGGTAAAAATGCCAGATGTCAACTTGACATTGGAGTCGGGTCAATATCATCTATGCTTCCCATATAAACACAGTTGTTGTGAGGTTCGATATTTCTCCTCGTGGGTTGCAGAACTTGTTTTTGCTCCTCTATATCTCGGTTGCCAGCGTGCCTCTGCTCTTGCTCCAAGAATGATTTTTTTCCCAATGGCCAGGTACTCCAGCTTAAGTCTATAAATGTAGATTTATGTCCATTTTTGGAGGGGCATAGCTGAGGATTCATCTTGTGAAAAGATGTTGTGGGAACTTCTAAATCAAATGAAGATGGAAGCTGGATTATATCCTTAGTGTTTGTCAGCTTAGGGGCACTGTGTGATGAAGCCCTTTGTCTTTCAGTTGTTTCTCAGAGGCTGGGTCAGTCAGTGCAGTTACCCCACTGTCAGCCTGTGTGACAGTACCTTTTTTTTACTATTGAGGTAAAGGCAGATTGTTGATTAAATATATTGTCACAAGGTTGCGTGATTAGTGGAGCCAAATTAAGTAAAGGCTTAGCTGTTGTTGATTAAATATATTGTCACAAGGTTGCGTGATTAGTGGAGCCAAATTAAATAGAGGCTTTGCTGTAGATTGAGTTGTTGTCAGTGCCTCTTTTAGGTCATCCAATCTTTGAATGACATTAACTTGCTCAGGTACCAGCAATGCACTGAATAGGTCAATCAGCATTTCTTCTGGCACATCCTCAGCAGTTCCTGCAACTGTGGGTAACACAGTTTGTATATTGCTCCTTTGCCTTCTCAGGGTCAGTTCAGTTGCAGCAGCCTCAGGCTTAGTAGTGTGAGGGCTGTTGCAGCCTGGATTTAAAGTGACGGTTCCCTCTTGGTGATGCTGTTTCAGGAGTGGGCACACTTTGTCTGAGCAAAAGACCCTTACTGGAAATATTGAAAAGGTGCTCAGAAAGGGCTTCATTCTGAAGAGCATGGAGGGAATAGTGGGCTGCTTGAACGATAGGAGAATTCTCATACATTGCGTTCTTGCTGGCAGCCACTCTGCATGTAGTAGATCTATCAGAGTGAATTCACAGTGAAGCAGCTGGCTCAGGGACAGCCTAACAGCTTCTCTATTACTCCAACACCCTCTATTTACTCTCTTGTCATAAATTTGCAAAGTAACCTGGTTAGTTTGCAGACTGTAGTTATATTGGTTATCTCTTAGGCCAGGGGTACGCAACCTTGGCTCTTTTATGACTCGTGGACTTCAACTCCCAGAATTCCTGAGCCAGGCATGCTGAGGGGAAAGGGAGAGTTTCCAAGCTGAGCCATGCTGGCTCAGGAATTCTGGGGGTTGAAGTCCATGAGTCATAAAAGAGCCAAGGTTGCCTACCCCTGTCTTAGGCCTTTACCTGACTGAGTGTTTTCTCTATGTGTGTTCAGATTTTTGGAAGGAAGACAAGGTCCTTCTCTAGTTTCATTTTCTGAATTAGCCATCTCATGTCTATCCATGATTGTCCTCCCAAGTTCTTCTGCAGTATTTGGGTGGCTCCTAACAAACTTTGTGAAAGATTCTTTCAGGCAGTCAACCTTATTTATGACAATTGACAAAAGATCATTTCTTAATTCCTTTGAGTATTACCAAAAATATTAAGAGAAGAAAACTGTTGGCTTTATTTATGATCAGATTTTGTTTATGCAAAACAATTGCATAAACATAAATTATGCAGAACAATTCCAGCAAATTAGCAAAGTTATTTTATTGGTAATGTTGTGTTTGCATATATTATTTCATTTATAACACATTATACAAACCTGTAACCGAAGAGTAAAACCCTCTACTTCAGGTTTGCATTATATACTGTCTGTGTGTGTTTATAATTCAGTTTAATGAAAGTACCCTTTCTTTAATGATTCTATAGATTGCTATTTTATGCTATTTCTACTCAATATATTATATATTAATATATCACTTGAATATCCTGGGGGAAGTTATATGTATTTCAGACTAAAACCACTTTATTAGAACAATATGGTCTACAAAAATTAATACATTAATTTAAGTGCTAGTATGATTTTTATGTATCTTGTGTGAATATTTGTGTTTTTACATGTTTTTAAATTTCATTTAAAATGATAGTAACTGGTCATTATGAAATCAGATGATATTGCTGCCTTGCCTGATGAGGATTAAGAATATTAAAAATAGGGGCGGGTTTTTTACTGGACCTAGATTATTTTACTTAGAAAAACATGTTTATAAAATGCAGTATAACAGTAGTTTCAGAACTACATCAGAAAACCTGGCATTGTTGGAATGACATTGGCAAATCTGACTTGTCAATACAATGTTTCTAATACTTTTCCAGTATTCATTTGAAGACGACCTTCTACATGCATTGCTTCTACCTCTTGAACAGGAATTACAAAAGACACAACATACATACTGTGGAAGAATATACAAAGTGTTCATAAAACAACTCACAAAAAGTATAAGGGACCTTAGTATCAGAAGAACTAAGGAAAGGTGATTATTGCAAGTTTTGCTCTCCATACTTTCATATTGAACAGACCATTGTAGCAGAATATTTGATGCTTGAAGGTCATTCCTAAAGAAATGGTGTGCTCTAGTATGCTGTTATTTGAAGTCTGCATTATCTTCCATTGAGGACAAAATAAAGATAGTGATCATCTTAGGCAACTACAAGTTGAAGGTTGGGAATAATAATGGAACATGAGTTATGAAACTACATGTATCATACATGAGCAGTTCTCAACCTTTCCACCTTGGTTGCCTTGTGCAGAAGGGGAGGTATGAGTGGCAGGTGCACGCATGTGGGCACAGCTCCATTGGTGTGAGCGACAGGCACTCAGGCCCTCCACTCGCGCAAATGGAGCTTCGTGCACAAGTGGAGGGCAATTGAGCAGAGGGCACCTGTGCTTGCGCGTGAAGCTCCACTTGCATGAGCGGAGAATGCTCATGTGCAAAGCTGCATTTGTCCAAATGGAGCTTTGTGCTTGAGTGTAAGGGCCCACCGCTTGCACAAGTGAAGTTTCGCGTGCACTTGTCTGCTACTCGTATGTGTGCTGCTTTGCACAGCCCAGTTTTGAATACGCCATGACCCAGTAGTAGGCCGCATCTGACATTGGGTACAAGTTCAAAAAGGGTAGCATTTGCATAGTGATGTGGATGGGGGGGGTGGGGTTGGTTATTATATTTTGTACCAGATTTTTATGGTTTTATCTTGAATTATTCTTTACAGAACTTTTCTTTACTTAGTAGGGATCTTTGAAGTTGAATTAATACACATTACTGCAGTGAATTAGGAGAGATATATTTGTATTCAGGTTTATTATTCATTATTCAGTTGCTTATAAACCTGAAAAGAATCATAAATATGAAGGCATTTATGTTTTAGGAATGGCAAAATATATTGTCATTGCTAATCTCAATTTTACTAAACTGTGAATGAAGGAAGTCAGCACTGTCTTCACTTTAAAAGTACAGGTGAAACTCGAAAATTTAGAATATCGTGCAAAAGTTCATTTATTTCAGTAATGCAACTTAAAAGGGGAAACTAATATATGAGATAGACTCATTACATGCAAAGCAAGATAGTTCAAGCCGTGATTTGTCATAATTGTGATGATTATGGCGTACAGCTCATAAAAACCCCAAATCCACAATCTCAGTAAATTAGAATATTGTGAAAAGGTGCAATATTCTAGGCTCAAAGTGTCCCACTCTAATCAGCTAATTAAGCCATAACACCTGCAAAGGGTTCCTGAGCCTTTAAATGGTCTCTCAGTCTGGTTCAGTAGGAATCACAATCATGGGGAAGACTGCTGACCTGACAGTGGTGCAGAAAACCATCATTGACACCCTCCATAAGGAGGGAAAGCCTCAAAAGGTAATTGCAAAAGAAGTTGGATGTTCCCAAAGTGCTGTATCAAAGCACATTAATAGAAAGTTATGTGGAAGGGAAAAGTATGGAAGAAAAAGGTGCACAAGCAGCAGGGATGACCGCAGCCTGGAGAGGATTGTCAGGAAAAGTCCATTCAAAAGTGTTTATTTCTTTATTATTATATTTATATACCGCCCTTCTCCCCAAGGACTAAGGGCAGTGAACAGGGCACATATAAATAGAGAATACAAAAATTAAAAAGGATTAAATAATAGCCCAGATAAAGACAATCACAATGTAAAAAAACCCATTAAAAAACCTAACATCCCCCATCAGGCCAGGCCAGCTTGTTCAAATAAATGGGTCTTCAGACTGCGTCGGAAGGAGCGAAGGTCCGGTGCCATCCGGAGCTCGACTGGCAGCTGGTTCCATAAAGCCGGAGCGTCCACAGAGAAGGCCCTCCCCCTGGGGGCCACCAGCCGACATTCTCTGACTGGAGGCACCCTGAGGAGGCCCTCTCTGTGGGAACGCACAGGGCGGAGGGAAGTTGACGCCGGCAGCAGGTGGTCCCTGAGGTACTCCGGACCCATGCCATGTAGGGACTTAAAAACCATTACCAGAACCTTGAATCTCACTCGGAAGACAACTGGCAACCAATGCAGCTCGCGGAGAAAAGGTGTAACATGGGAGTACCAGGAAACTCCCAAGACAACTCTCGCGGCTGCTTTCTGTACCAGTTGGAGCCTCCGAGTGGTCTTCAAGGGAAGCCCCATGTAGAGAGCATTGCAGTAGCTCAGACGAGAGGTCACGAGCGCATGAGTGACCGTACACAGGGCATCCCGGTCCAGATAGGGCCGCAACTGGCGCACCAGGCGAACCTGGGCGAAAGCCCCCCTAGTCACGGCCACTATATGGTCTTCCAGAGTAAGCGGTGAACCTAGGAGGACTCCCAAGTTGCGAGCCCTATCTACGGGGGGTAAAAACTCACCCCCATAGAAAGAGGTGGAATATTCTGAATGTCCCGGGATGCCAGAATGCACAGCCACTCAGTCTTGTCAGGGTTTTGCTGAAGTCTGTTCCTCCCCATCCAGACCCGAACCGCCTCCAGGCAACAGGACATCACATCGAGGGCATCACTGGGGTGGTTTGGGGTCGAAATGAAAAGCTGGGTATCATCGGCATACTGATGATACCCAACTCCAAAACCACGAATGATCTCACCCAGCGGTTTCATGTAGATGTTGAACAGGAGAGGCGAGAGGACCGACCCCTGAGGAACTCCACAAACGAGAGACCTTGGGGTCGACCTCTGCCCCCCTGCCAACACCGACTGCGAGCGTCCCAGGAGATAGGAGGAGAACCACCGAAGAACTGTGCCTCCCACTCCCAATCCCCTGAGACGCCGCAGCAGGATACCATGGTCGATGGTATCGAAAGCCGCTGAGAGGTCTAATAGGACTAGGACAGAGGAATATCCCCTGTCCCGGGCCCTCCAGAGATTATTCACCAGAGCGACCAATGCCGTCTCCGTGCTGTACCCGGGCCTGAAACCCGATTGGTACGGGTCTAGATAATCCGCTTCATCCAGAACCAGAGGGAGCTGATGCGCCACCACACTCTCAACAACCTTCGCAAGAAAGCGAAGGTTGGAGACCGGACGAAAGTTATTTAACACAGCTGGGTCCAGGGCAGGCTTCTTGAGGAGAGGTCTCACCACCGCCTCCTTCAGGACGGCGGGGAAATTACCCTCACTCAAAGAAGCAGATATAACCGCCTGGAACCAGCCTCGTGTCCCCTCCCGAGCTGCATAAACCAGCCAAGAAGGGCACGGGTCCAATAAACATGTGGTGGAGCTCAACCTCCCCATTATCCTGTCCACTTCCTCAGGGGTCACAGAATCAAACTCCTCCCAGATAACATCGACAAGACCGCCCGTGTCCTGATCGTCGGACTCTGCCCAGTCGGACTCTGCCTGAATCCGAGCGATTTTATCCAACAGATGTTGACTAAACTCCTCGGCACGACCCTGCAAGGGTTCCTCCCTCACCTCCTGATTAAGGAGGGAGCGGGTCACCCTAAACAGGGCGGCCGGGCGATTATCTGCGGACGCGATGAGGGCGGAGAAGTAATTAGACCTCGCCGCCCTCATCGCTGCGAGATAAGACCTAATGTAGGTTCTTAGTCGCAACTGGTCGGATTCGGATCGGCTGGACCTCCAACAGCTCTCTAGGCCCCATCTCCGACGCTTCATCTCCCGGAGCTCCGCGGAGAACCATGGAACTCGCTGGGATCTGCACCGGGTCAGGGGCCGCAAGGGTACAACTCGGTCAAGTGCCTCAGTGGCCGCCCTTTCCCACGCTTCCACTAAGGCATCCGCCGAGTTGTGAGCAACGGAGGCAGGTGGGGACCCCAGCGCTGCCTGGAACCTATCAGGATCCATTAAGCGCCTGGGGCGGTACCATCTAGTTGGCTCCGTACCCCCACGGCGGGGGGTGGCAAAATGGAAGACCAGCCGCAGGAGGTGATGATCGGTCCATGACGGGCATAACAATTGGAGAGCCCCCACCAAGATCATCAAACCACTGTCCAGATAAGAAAACCAGGTCAAGGGTGTGGCCTCCCTCATGAGTCGGTCCAGAAATTACTTGCGTCAGGTCCATGGCCGTCATGGAAGCCATGAACTCCCGAGCTAACTCAGATGAACCTCCTAGGGATGGTAGATTGAAGTCACCCAAAACTATGAGTTTGGGGAACTCAATCACCAACCCCGAGAGGACATCGAGTAGCTCAGGCAGGGCTGCCGCTGCGTGACTAGGCGAAAGGTACACCAGCAGCAAGCCCAACTGCGCCCCAGGACCAAATCTCAAGAAGAGAGACTGACACCCGGCTATCTGGGGAACGGTGGTCTCCCGCGGACATAAGGTCTCCCTGATAGCTACTGCCACTCCTCCGCCCCTACCTTGAGCCCGAGGCCGGTGTAGCACCCGCAAACCTGGTGGGCAAAGATCGACCAAAGGAACACCACCTTCTGGGCCCAACCAAGTCTCCGTGATGCAAGCCAGGTCCGCATGCTCACCCTCAACTAGATCCCGAACAAGGGGAGCTTTATTAACAACGGACCTGGCATTCAAGTACACTAGCCGGAGCTCAGGAGGCTGCACATCCTCGCTCCCGGGACCTCGGGGAAGAGACAGAGGGTCGGAGCGCCTCACCGCTTGTAAGTAGCGGAGACGACCCCCCCCGATAACGATACGGCCCTCTGTTCGTACACCTGCTGCCATTCCCCAATGTCGTGGGAATTGGTAGTCCCACGACCCGCTCCCGAGCCCCGGAGGCAACCACACCCCGCTCTCCCCCCACGCGATCAGACCCAGACCTGGCCTGAGCAGCGGTTGATAGACCACCCCCCATAGCCGAACAACCATAACCCACTCCCGCCCCCTAACCCCATAAAATTTTTTACTAAAAAGTTAACCAGGGGCCTCTTATTAAATTTATATTGGAGGCCCCTGCCCCTGCCCAGCCATCTCTCAGGGTCCCAATAATCGGGCCCTTCATCGAGGTTGGAGGTGGTAAAAAAGGCGGGTCGCACCCAGGAGAGGGGGGCACCCCTGAGGGCGAACAAGTCCGTGCTAGTGTAACGAAAATGCATACAAGTCCAAGAGAGTCCAGGAGAGGCAGTCCCATGATTAATAAATTCAGTAGGAGGATCAATCAGAGGAAGTGAGTATCTGGACCATCACCCAGCTTCACTGCCACTCAGTTGGGTGCCCCCAGGAACAGGCCACCCCCCATCCTCTCACGACGGGTTGCAACTCTGTTCCCGGGGGTGGTCCAAGATATGCACCCTGGGTCCCTGGGTAGGGCATACCCCATAGAGCTCCCACCTCTATGGGGCTGCAGATGTAAGTTCAAGCCACTCTCCCACCGTGGCTTGTACCCAGGTCCATCTGAATCCTATGGGGAAAGGGAGGCAGGCAAAGAGTTTATAAGCGGGTAGGTATATATCCAGGGCAGAGGGACTGGCTAGGCCACAAGATGGTGAATTCTTGTCTAGTACCGGCTGGCCACTCCAATTGCCCCCACAGTTCCTTTGCCACACTGCCGTTGTCGTTCCCGGCAGCAACTCCATAGGCCCCCAAAATTGGGCCATCCAGAGCGCAGCTCCCCAAAGTACAGGAGCCCCAAGTCTTCAAGGGGGGAGGAGCGAGGAGCCGGGGCGAGCAGAGGGCCTCACCGTCACAGGACCCGCTGCCAGAACCGCTGCCACTGCCGCTGCCAACAAGAACGCCAGCCGCTGCAGCGCCGCTGTCGCCGAAGACACCGCCGCCGCCAATCGATCCAAGGCCCGAAAACACTGCCGACCACCGCAAGCTCGAGCAAGGAGCGAAGATGCCGCCGCCGCCGAAAGCGGCCCGAAAACATCGCCGCCGCCGCCAAGATGACCCGCGGTCGTCCCCTCCGCCGCCAAAACGGCCCGAAGACGCCGACGCCGCCGAGAGCGGCCCGAGGCGGCCCGAAGCAACGTGAAAACGCCGCCGCCGCCAAGATGACCCGCGGACGTCCCCTCCGCCGCCAAAAACGGCCTGAAGACGCCGCCGAAAATGGCCCAAAGACGCCGTCGCTGCCAAAGCGGCCCAAAGTGACACAAAACGCCGACACCGGCCACAAACGGCCCGAGAACGGCCCGGAGACGCCGGGAACAGCAGAAGCAAGCAGGCAAGGACGAGCGAGGCAAATGGATGGAGACAGCAAACCAGCAGACGGGGGACGACCGGCATGGTAAAAGCCCCCCTGCCTACCTCATTGTCTGCCTCATTGCCTATCAACCCTAATCCCCAACACAGAGGGCCCAAGAGCACCCCTGAGGGGCTCCTAAGGGACGCCTAACAGCTGGAACTCACGGAGCTCAGCCCAGCACGTCTGCCATCTTGGGCGTATCCCCCAAGACTAAGGGACTTCCGGGTGGCGCTTCAGCGGCAAGGACGGTCGGATTCGACCACCGGCCCTTCGATCCTGTTGAAGTGGCGGAATAGCCGACGATCAGCTGTTCCGCCACTCAAAAACCCTTCTCAGGCAAAGAGGGGAGGGGGAGCTTCCAGGTAGGGGTAGAGCTCCCCTAGAGCCCCAGAACATTTGTTCTCGGGCATGAAGGGTGAGAGCCCCCCCGAAGCCTGGGAATGCTCCGGACGAAGGACTCTTCTGCTTTAGCAGAACAAGACGCTGAATCCACTCCTGCCAGATCTGATTGACATCTTGAGTGATGGTAGCAGCAGAGCTGATGCAGGAGCAAGATAAATATCAAATACAAAGCTTTAACTCTGAAACTCAAACTCTTTTCCTGCTCCAACAATCGTTTTGAAAGAAGGGGAAGATGGTGCCTAACTGATTTTTTTTTCTTTTTAACAAGAAGCGAAAGTTTTTTTCTTTAAAGTAAAGTGACTGTTTGAACTGAGTTGGAATATGTAAAATGGACTTTTAAACCTTAAAAGAGCTACTTATAATTTGGAGGTGCTAAAAAGTTATTTTTAAAATTTGGTTATTTCACAGTTTAACTACAAAGTAATAAATGGACTAGAAAGTGAAAGTGTGTATTGAAAATCATTAGTTGCAAAGATGGCTCCCAAACCGCATAGACCCGTTTTTAAAAGTGTGGAGAGATTGTTTGTTCAGCAATCTGGAACACAGTCTTTGAAGTTACCTCCCAAAGCTGCTGCATCTGTATTGACTTTAAAAGATTTACAATATGCTCTAAACGATGCCTTAAAAATTCAGTCTGAAAAAATATTTGAGAAGGTGGCAGAATTTATTGGAAAGGAGAGCAAGAAAATAAGGGAGGATACTTTGATGGCACTTCAGGTGTTTTCAGGCTGTATTGAGAATCTGGATGAACGTGTGGAAGAAGTGAAACAAAATAATCTGATGCTGGAGGCTAAAATGGGTGAAGTGGAGAATAAAATGGAAAAACTTGAAGATGAAAGTGATGATGCAATATAGAGATATCGAATTCGCTTTGAGGATCAGAGGTTTGAAAGAGAACTCGCAGGAAAATCTGGAAGAGACGTTGGTGGATGCTCTTGCTCCTATTTTGGGGTTTCAACCTGAAGATTTTTTTTGGAAGATAGACAAAGTATTCCGTGTTAATTCTTCGAATGCCAGACAAAGGAAACTGCCAAGGGATGTGGTGGGGTACTTTACAAAGAGAAAGATTAGAAATGAGATCATTCAAATTTTTTATAATAAAAGACTTAAAGTGGCCAATCAGCAGGTTTTGATTCTGAAAGAGATTCCTCCAAGAATTTTGAGAAAAAGGAAAGATTTTTTCTTTCTGACAGATGAATTAAAGAAACAACAGCTTCGGTTTAGGTGGGAGATACCAGTGGGGATTGTGGTGAATTATTCTGGAGAAAGATATTGTCTTAATACAGTAGAGAAGGCACGTGACTTTTATTCTAATGTATTGAAAGCAGGCTTACCGCCATCCTCAGAAGAAAAAAAAGGAAAGGAAGAAGGAGAGTGACAGTTACAAGAAATAGTTTCGGAGGCTGTGCAATCCTTGGCTTTACTTAAAGATCTTAAGATTCAAAGAATGACATGGGCTGCATTTAGATTTAAGGAATAATAATAATAATAGTAGTAGAGATTAATGGAGGACTTTGATAGAAATAAGATTTAGAAATGGAACTTGTTAAAGATCGTAGGATAATTAAGATTTAATAATGGTGGATATTTGCGGATGGTATTTACAGTAGATCTTAAAAATTAGTATGTGTGTATTTAAACCGTTAGTCTAAATGTTGAAGAGGTGGCTGTGATGATGCAATGTATTATTATGTATGGTTGAATTGTAAAAGATTACAATTTTAAAAGTTAAAGTAATTCAGTGGAATATGTAAGATCTTTAAGAAAAAGATATTTATAATTAATAACTATAGTAGAATTTTTGGTACTGTTATATTGGAAGAAGGCTGATTTGTTTATTATAGAAGAATGGATTTTGAAAGTTTTGAATTAGATAGTAATGGTAGAATTTGGAATATGTGAAGAATATTTGTAATGGAGTTATATTATGATGTTTAAGGAGAGTTAAAGCATGACTGGATTTAAAATTATAGTTAGTATATTTTAGATTAAGATTGTGAAAATAATATCCTGTATTCTTCTTTGGGAAGTCGGGGGGGCTGGGGGAGGTAGTGGTATTGGGTGGGTTAGGGTAGGGGTTAGGGGTAGGGGGGATGGGGTTTATGTTCAAAAATGTACTTTGAAACTTTTTAATAAAAAAAGTGTTGGGGACTTTTACAAGGAGTGGACTGAGGCTGGAGTCAGTGCATCAAGAGCTACCACACACAGACGGATCCTGGACATGGGCTTCAAATGTCGTATTCCTCTTGTCAAGCCGCTCCTGAACAACAAACAACGTCAGAAGCGTCTTACCTGGGCTAAAGAAAAACAGACCTGGTCTGTTGCTCAGTGGTCCAAAGTCCTCTTTTCTGATGAGAGCAACTTTTGCATCTCATTTGGAAACCAAGGACCCAGAGTCTGGAGGAAGAATGGAGAGGCACACATTGCAAGATGCTTGAAGTCCAGTGTGAAGTTTCCAGTCTGTGTTGATTTGGGGAGCCATGTCATCTGCTGGTGTTGGTCCACTGTGCTTCATTAAGTCCAGGGTCAACGCAGCCATCTACCAGGAGATTTTGGAGCACTTCATGCTTCCTTCTGCAGACGAGCTTTATGGGGTTGCTGACTTCATTTTCCAGCAGGACCTGGCACCTGCCCACACTGCCAAAAGCACCAAAACCTGGTTCAATGACTGTGGGATTACTGTGCTTGATTGGCCAGCAGACTCACCTGACCTGAACCCCATAGAGAATCTATGGGGCATTGCCAAGAGAAAGATGAGAGACATGAGACCGAACAATGCAGAAGAGCTGAAGGCCGCTATTGAAGCATCCTGGTCCTCCATAACACCTCAGCAGTGCCACAGGCTGATACCTTCCATGCCACGTCGCATTCAGGCAGTAATTGCTGCAAAAGGGGCCCAAACCAAGTACTGAGTATATATGCATGCTTATACTTTTTAGAGGTCTGATATTGTTCTATGTACACTCCTTGTTTTATTGATTGCATGTAATATTCTAATTTTCTGAGATTGTGGATTTGGAGTTTTCATGAGCTGTACGCCATAATCATCACAATTATGACAAATCACGTCTTGAACTATCTTGCTTTGCATGTAATGAGTCTATCTTATATATTAGTTTCCCCTTTTAAGTTGCATTACTGAAATAAATGAACTTTTGCATGATATTCTAATTTTTCGAGTTTCACTTGTATAAAAATACATTGCTTACAAAGCTGACAAGTTACTTTGTTTCAAAGAAATAGGTGATGATTGACAATCTATGTGCCTTTGTTTTCATGTCTTATATTTTAGAAGATTTGACAATCATGTTTTACATATATTTAATTGTAAACTGCTCATGACAAATAGAATATCCACTCAACGCAAGATTACTTAATGGAAACAAATTTAAGATTTTCAGTATTTTATTATATGTTGCTATAAATAATTCATTAATCTGATATTTTATAACAGTTCTACATTGTAATTTTTCTCAATTCCAGCCAGCATGGCCATACTGGAGAACATCGGGTACTTATATGCAACAGCATACATCTAAGGAACTTCATGGCAGAATAAAAAGTTTGGGATGGTCATGTTCAATAGATCTTCATATATTTCCCCTATATTTCAATAATGGACCATTAAATTAAAGTGAATTGTTATGTCACGAATGTGTTTTCAAATTTCCTGCAGTTCTGAGCACATTTTGCTATGTATCATAGAGAACAAAAATCCTAAAGTATCTTAAATGCAAAAAACAAATTATCATAATAAAGTGGCAAAATGTGGCTGGATTTTTATATTTACCTGAGGTTCAATTTGATACACATAACTCTCAATACAACTTTGATGATTGATTTAGTTATTAAAGGAGGAAAAATCACTGCAAAATATATGCTTATGAACTATTATCTTAGAATTCTTACAGTTCACTAAAATCTACTTACATCCTAGCCCTATTCAGGCATTACAATGTTTAGAGCAGGGCTTTTCAACCAGTGGTACAGGTACCACCAGGTACATTGGCACCTGGCAGGTGGTACGCGACCATCCTAGAGAAGTGGTAGCGGGGGAGGGGAATGAGCTGAACTGGTGCCAGCACCACACAATGCGCAAGAGATGGCTGGAGCTGCAGGGCTGTCAGGGCTCGGCGGAAGCGCCAAGATCAGCGCCAGGCTCCAGCTGGAGCTCGGCACTGATCCTGGCGCTTCTGCTGAGCTCAGAAGAAGCGCTGATCAGCTGGAATATTGCAGCATTCCCAGGGTCTTGTGATTTACATTTGGATGCTTGGCAACTGATTCATTTTTATGACGGTAACAGTGTCCCAGGGTCATGTGAAGTGACCAAAACAATGAAAACCTTGTACAGGAGGAAGAGCGCTGCTGGGTGGGCAGGCAGGTGTCTTGCTCGGCTGTGGCTTGGGGGGACACGTTTTTCAGTGCCATTGTAAATTCAAACAGTCACTAAGCAAACTGTTGTAAGTCGAGCACTACCTGTACTTCACTTTTTTTTCCTTTTGGGGGGGGGTCATCAAGTTTTTGACACCTTGCTAGACAACTGGTGCTACTCGGATGTTGCCATATCCTAAAAGTGGTACAATGGGTGAAAAACTTTAGAGTGCTTAACATGAGTTCCCCATGGTAACTTACATAGGTCTAATATGTCAGTTTCTGGACATGCTAACTTCTCTTTCCTGTAATGGAAAGTGTGCAGAGTCTACATGGAAACCACATAATGGGCAGTCTGGATACTTTACCATCTGAGTGGGTAATAGTATAATAGTAAATAAAGTATTAGAACTGAACTTCATTTTACATTTTTTTAGCATACTTTGGTATTTATTACAAATTAGGCAACAAGTTTCCTCGAAAGTAAGACCCAGTCTTATTTTCTTTTGGGCTCTGAAGTAAGCACTAGGATTTACTTTCAGGGTGGGCTTATTTTTTGCCACTACTACAGCAGTAGGCTGCAAGCATGTAGGAGTGGGGTGGGGCCTGTGCACGAGTTGGAGAAACAAAGTGGCGGTGATAGTGTGATGGCGGACCAGGTATGGTACTGGAGCGGGTGGGAGGGCGGGATGCATGCCCTTCCCATGCCATGCCAGACCCTGCAGCCCCGGGGCGGCTGTGCTGGGCAGCGGCAAACGGTGCTGAGATTGGGGCCGCCAGGCTAACCAAATCAGCAGGTGGAGTGCTAGAGGCTCGGGGAAGGAGGGTGGTGAAGCGGGTGGGCGGGCCATTGATGAGCGCAACACAGCTTGGCCAAAAGCAGCCACGGAACAAGTGGGGCAGGTTCCCCCCTCACCTGCCCATTCTCTTCTCTGTCAGAGAAGAGAACTTCACAGCTCTGCCTACAGAGCCACTAAAGTGGCAGGTGGAGCGACAGAGGCTCGAGGAGGGAGGATGGTGATGCAGGCGGGTGTCTTGCCATCACCCATGCCAGCTGCCCCTTCCCCGTGGAGCTGGAGAGCTTGGCACAACACCGCCCAGATGCCCTTGCTCCCCCCAGGAATTGCATTTCTTTGCTTACCTGACTCCCAGCCCCATGCCGTTTCTCCTTCACAATTTGCTGCCACTGTGCAGGGAAACAAGGTTTATTTTGGGGGAAAAAGGTCAATCAATCAATTCCAACTTCTCGCAAAAATAAGTTGAAATTGATTAATTGACTTTTCCCCCAAAAAAACGTCTTTTGTTTCCCTGCATGCAGCCGCAGCGGATGGCGAAGGAGAAACGGCGCAGGGCTGGGAGTCAGGTAAGCAAAGAAATGCAATTCCTGGGGGGAGATAGGGCATCTGGGCGTTATTGTGCCAAGCTCTCTGGATCCATGGGGAAGGGGCAGCTGGCATGGATGCTCGCGTGCTTCACCCTTCCTCCCTGAGCCTCTGGCACTCTCCCTGCCATCAAGTGAAGGGGGAACCTGCCACACTTGTTCCGCGGCTGCTTTCAGCCGAGTTGCATTGTGCTCGCCAATGGCCTGCCTGCATGCTTCACCACCCTTCCTCCCAGAGCCTCTGCTGCTCCACCTGCCGCTTTGGTCGGCCTGGCAGGCCCCACAGCACCTTTCCTGCTACCTCCCAGCCCCGGCCACCCTAGGACTGCAGGGGCTGGCCTGGCATGGGAAGAGCATATGTCCCACCACCCTCCCTCCCCAATCCTCCGATGCTCAACCTGCCACTTTGGTCACTCATAGGTAGAACTGTGAAGTGTGGCTCAGGAGTGACAGAGAAGAGAATGGGCAGGTGAGGGGGGAACCTGCCCCACTTGTTCCACGACTGCTTTCAGCCGAACCATGCTGCACTTGCCAACGACCCGGCCATGAGACCTGGCAGATTCCCCCCTCCCCATCTGACTCATGCGAAGCCATAGCCAGGCGTACCGTATGTTAACTCTAACCCCCACTGCCCCCACCCCTAACAGGAGATGGGAAGACCTGAGGGAAAAAATGGAAAAACCTGGGTAGGAAGAAAACAGTTTTTTCTATTTGCTTCCAAAGGAGTTTGGAAACGGGAAAAACTCTTTTTTCCCACCCAGATTTTTCCGTTTTTCCCCCCAGGGTTTCCCATCTCCCATTAGGGTTGGACGGGCAGTAGGGGTTAGATTTAACATACAGTAGGCCTGGCAGTGGCACTGGGCGCAATGCTCAAGGCGGCCAATGGCCATGGCCTGCCGAAATCGGCCATTTGCTGCCTCCTGCCCAATGGCACTGCCATGAGGCCATGGAACAAGCTGGGCGGAGGTAAGGAACTGGTATAACAGCACGTGGGTCAGAAGGGGGGAGGATCCTCCAGGCCTCATCACAGCAGCATTGGGCGCGATGCGTGATGTGGCAAATGGCCACGTCACGTCGAACCTGGCCGTTTGCCACCTCACGCGTTGCATCCAATGCCGCTGCCATAATGCCGCTGCGGCTGGGCCTCTGTCATGCTACCCCCCGCTGCTGGGAGGCGGAACCGACCAGGTGGTTCCACCCCAGGCGCCTGATGGACCCGGATAGGTTCCAGACAGCGCTTGCATTGATTCCTACCTCCCTTTCCCACAGCCCGGTTGAGACCTTAGTTAACGCCTGGCAACGGGCTGCTTTGGAGGCTCTCGACCGTGTTGTGCCTTTGCGGCCTCTGACCTGGCGCAGATCCCGGTTGGCTCCTTGGTTTTCCATGGACCTGCGGGAGATGAAGCGCCGGAGAAGGGGCCTAGAGAGCATTTGGAGGTCCAGTCGGTCCAAGTCTGACCGAACACAGTTAAGATCCTTTTCTAGATCTTACCTTGTGGCAATGGAGGTGGCGAAGCGTGCTCACTTCGCCACCCTCGTTGCGTCCGCAGATAACCGCCCGGCCGTCCTGTTTAGGGTGACCCGTTCCCTTTTAAATCAGGGGACGGGGGAGGACCCCTTGGGGGACGGGCCGAGGAGTTTAGTCAGTATCTGGTGGATAAAATCGCTCAGATTCGGGCTGGTGTGGACTCCGACTGGGCAGTGTCTGAAGAGGGGGAAGCGATGGGTTTGGCCGATAACATTTGGGAGGAATTTGATCCTGTGACTCCGGATGAAATGGACAGGATCATGGGGAAATTAAGTGCCGCCACGTGTTTGTTGGACCCGTGTCCCTCCTGGCTGGTTTATGCGGCTCGGGAGGTTACACGAGGCTGGCTCCTGGCAATTATTAATGCTTCCTTGAGTGAGGGGTGCTTCCCTGCCGCCTTGAAGGAGGCGGTGGTGAGGCCCCTCCTCAAGAAACCTGGCTTGGATCCAGCTATTTTAACTCGTCCTGTCTCCAACCTTCGCTTTCTTGCAAAGGTTGTTGAGAGCGTGGTGGCTCGGCAGCTCCCTTTGGTCCTAGAGGAAACTGAGTATCTGGATCCGTACCAATCGGGTTTCAGGCCCGGGTACAGCATGGAGATGGCATTGGTCGCGCTGGTGGATGATCTCTGGCGGGCCCGAGATAGGGGTTATTCCTCTGTCCTGGTCCTATTAGATCTCTCAGCGGCTTTTGATACCATCGACCATGGTATCTTGCTGCGATGTCTTGAGGGGATTGGAGTGGGAGGCACCGTTTTACGGTGGTTCTACCTCTCGGGCCGTTCACAGACGGTGTTGTCAGAGGTTAACCCGGAGGCCCCTTAGTTGTGGGGTGCCTCAGGGGTCGGTCCTCTCGCCCCTCCTATTCAACATATACATGAAGCCACTGGGTGAGATCATCCGTGGTTTCGGGGTGAGGTATCATCAATATGCTGATGATACCCAGCTTTTCATCTCCACCCCGAACCAACCCAGCGATGCCCTCGATGTGATGTCCCGTTGCCTGGAAGCAGCACGGATCTGGATGGGGAAGAACAGGCTCCAGCTCAACACGGCCAAGACTGAGTGGCTTTAGGTACCGGCATCTCGTTTAGTCCAAGAGGTTCCATCTTTGGTTATGGGAGGAGAGGTGTTACCTTCCGTTGATAGGGTGCGCAACTTAGGCATCCTCCTGGATACATGACTCAGTTTTGAAGATCATATAGGAGTTGTGGCCAGGGGGGCATTTGCCCAGGTTTGCCTGGTGTGCCCCTATCTGGACCGAGATGCCCTACATACGGTCACTCACGCATTCGTTACCTCCCGTATAGATTACTGCAATGCTCTCTACATGGGGCTGCCCTTGAAGACCACCCGGAGGGTCCAGCTGGTGCAGAATGCGGCCGTGTGGGTAGTGATGGGAGCATCCCGATACTCCCATATTACACCCCTTCTGCGTGAGCTGCATTGGTTACCGGTTGCCCTCCGGGTGAGATTTAAGGTGTTGGTACTTACCTTTAAAGCCCTGCATGGCCTAGGCCCGAGATATTTGCAGGACCGTCTACTGCCGGGAACAACTTCCCATCGCCCAGTGCGCTCACACAGGGAGGGCCTCCTCAGGGTGCCGTCGGCTAGACAATGTCAGCTGGTGACCTCCAGGGGGAGGGCCTTCTCTGTGGGAGCGCCAGCCCTGTGGAATCAACTTCCCCTTGAGCTCTGGATGGCCCCGGATCTCCGGTCCTTTTGCTGCGGCCTTAAAACATTCCTTTTTCATCAGGCTGACCTGGACTGACAGGGATTTTTAAAATGTTTTAAACTTATTATTGGGGCTGCTAGTTTAATTCTTTTTAAACTTTTGTATTAATGTATTTTTATTGTTGTTAGCCGCCCTGAGTCTTTCGGGAGATAGGGCGGCATATAAGTCCCAAAAATAAAATAAATAAATAAATAAATAAATGAGGCCACGGAACAAGCTGGGCAGCAGTAAAGAACACCAATATCGTAGATCAGATCCCCTCTTCCCCATCAGCTTTGCCTCATCACAGAGATTGGTAGATTCCCCCCCTTACCTTGTGTCTATGGTGAAACCAGACGGAATCGCCAAGAGGCCATCTGTACAGTCCCTTAAGTAGGGCTTACTTTTGGGGGGAGGGCTTATATTAGGCCCACCCCTCCCAAAATCAGCTGGGGCTTTCAGGGGTGGGTTTACTTTCGGCGAAACATGGCATTACATGGGCAGTTAAACGCCGTTTTCCACTCGTCTCCTCTCAATACGCACCCGATAATAGGCTTCGCGTAAGTCCAAGCGGGTAAACACCCTCCCCTTAGCCAGGTGGGACAACATGTCCTTCATCAAGGGCAGTGGATATAAATGTTCAACACACACTGCGTTGACCCCCCGGTAGTCCACACAAAGACGCAGCCCCCCGTCCTTCTTCTCCCTAAAAAGAACTGGTGCTGCCATCCGCGAACGAGCTGGTTGTATGAACCCCCGTGCAAGATTCTTGTCGATATAACTCCGGAGTTCTGTCATCTCCCGCGGGGTCATGGCATACATCCGGGGCTTAGGGAGTTTGACCCCCGGCTCCAGCTCAATCGCGCAGTCCGTCGGTCGATGGGGAGGCAGGAGATCGCATTCTTGCTCACTGAAAACCTCGAGGTATTCGGTGTACTCTGGTGGCACGCGTACCTCTGCCCCAGCCCTGCAACTCTCCTCCGACTTCCCTGGCGGGCCAGTCGTGCCTGGCTGCTCATGATCAGGGGGCTGTGGCCCAATCCCTAAACGCAGGTGTCGACAACCCCCCTCCCACCAAATGGTCGGCCCCCACTTGTCTAGCCACGTTAGTCCCAAAATCACCTCCTCCGTCATGGAGGGCACCACGATGAACCGCAACCGTTCCCAGTGCTCCCCCATATCCAGCCGCACAAGTTCTGTGACATGGGTGATAGGCACCCCCCCCAGAAGAGACCCATCCACCTGCTGGAAACGTATTGGATTCCTCAGCCGTACCACCCCAACACCCAGTTTGGCCACCACCTTCCGGCTAATGAGACACCTCGTGCTACCCGAATCAATTAAAGCCTTAAACTCCATCACCTCCCCCGTGGCGGGGTTTGTTAACATAACCGGGACTGAAAATGGGCTAACCGGAGCACTTACCATGGGGTCCTCCTCTGGCCTATCCCCATGCTCGTAATACTCCACGTTCACATCGATGGCGCTGTCCCCCTCCGTCTGGCCGCTTCCCCCTGGTGTTGACTCCACAGCTTGCCGAGAAGCCCGGGAACGCTCTGCAAAGCGCCCGGGGGTTGTGCTCCTTGCTGGGGTTGCTGCTGCAACCACCCGGGATGCAGGTATAGGGCAGGCGGCCACGCGGTGCCCTGGCTGATCGCACCTGAAGCAACGCAGAACGGACCGTGGTGGCTGGATGGCAGGACCCAGCGACGATGGTGGCGGCTTCTGCACTTGGCCCTGCGATCTCGGCGGGACCTGACGGGAGTCTCCTACGGGCCGCACACGCCGTTGACAAACCCGTAAGGCCACATCCAGCTCGACCGCGACCCGCAGCCACTCTTGGAGCCTAGGAGGGATCCCCCGGACAATACAAGCTCGTAGGAGATAATCGTCCAGTCCGGCCCGGAAATGGTGAATCAGCATTCTCTCTGGCCAGGAACTGAGCCTGCCGGCCACTTCACGAAAGTCCTGCACATAGGCTGTAACTGGACGGCCGTTCTGCCGCAAGCCAACGATCTCAGCCTCCGCTCGGTGCGTGCGCGTCACATCCTCGAATCGTGTACGCAGAGCTTCAAGGAGAAGGCCCACATCCCCCAGTTCATGGGCACGGTCACCGTAAAGGTTCGCCACCCAGGCCGCTGCCTCCCCTTGTAAAGCCGTTGTGACAGCCATCACCATTCCCCACTGGGAAGTATTCAAAGGACCATACTGGTCCAGATGGTGGATGGCTTGTCCGAGGAACAGGGCCAAACGATCGGGATTGCCGTCGAAGGTCACAGGCAGCGGTGGTGGGGCCCAAACCGCAGGCCCTCCCCAGGGACCCGCCGGGCCTCCCAGCCTCTGTGCAACCCCTGGTTGTTGCCACCCCAGCACCCCGGCTGGTACAGCACCCCCCGGCCTTGTTCCACCAGGTCCTGCGGGGCCCAAGTCGGGAGCAGCCGCCGGTCCCGGCGATGGAAGGCCTGGGACCTGCGGGGCACCAGGGGCCTGCGGGGCCCAAAAACGGGGACTTGCCAAACGGAACCGGGTTTGACTCCTACGCTCCGGGTCGGTCCTGGTTTGTGTCCATCTACCAGTCTCCAGGTCGGCATCAGTAGGGGTCCACGGCCTGGGTTCTCCAAAATGGTCCCTCAGGACGTCCATAGTATAACTGCCAGGAGCCGTGGTGTAGCTCCACTCCTCTCCGCCCTCATCGGTGGCACGACGCTCTCTCCACTCCCAGAGGGACCCCTTCCCTCTAGATGGTTGGTTTTGTCCAGCCACTGGCTGGCTCAAGACAGGACTGAGCCACCACTCCCCAGGCTTCTCCTGGACAGCCGGCTCCGAAGCCTCAGCTCCCTTTGGTGATGGTCCAAGGTCCCGGACCTTAGGCCGAACCACTGGTGGGGCCTCTGCCAATTCCCCCACCTCAAGGGGCACAGCAACCCCAGCTGGTTCCTCCCCTCCTGCCATGGGCACACCGCCCTGGGTCCCCTCAGCCATGGTGGCAGGCAAAAACCCAGAACCCAGCAAAAAGAGCGCTGTGCTGTTTGAACGCTGACTTACTGTCAAACCCTCGTCTCCGCCGGGAATAACAGGCACTCAGGAAAAACCACGACGAAGTACGGATGACTGCAGAGAGCACCTTTAATATCAGGATCTCCAAGCATTAATAAAGTCAGCGTTGAGAGCCACACGCTCTCAACGCACCTTTTATTCCAAACCTGTAACTAGGTAGCAGCCCCACCCCTAGGCCCCACCCCTCCCCCGTGCAGACCAGCATCCGCCTGGCCTGCGTAAATACTCCACCCCCCTACTCCTTCAACCCACGCCCAGCTCCCTCCACCGGCACCGTGCTTCCCAGCGTGAAGGTAAGTACAAGCCCACCCCCCTCCTAACATCCTGAGCGTGCTCCCCGCCACCACTGCATCTCCCTGCGCCACACCCATAACCCCTTGGCAGCCCCCAAGGTCCGGGCGCAGCTGTTCAGCACCCCGTGTCGCTGCCGGCGTGCCCGCAGTAACAGCCACCGGGTCTGTAAAACCATCGCCCATAGCCACAACCGCCAGGCCGTCGTCAGCTCCAGAAAGTGTTGTGCTGCTTCCGCGGGCGTCCATAGCTGTTCTGGGCCGTCGCTCAGCTGACCGAGCTGCGCGACCATCAGCGGGCATCCCTGGCCGCCTCTCAAGCTGCTTGAACGATACGAGCCCCGGTAACAGTTTCTGCCCGCCTGTCAGCTGACTGTGCCGGCGCGGACCATCTCCCGGCTGGCTGCCCCGGCGTAGCCTTCCTGCAGCCACTCACGACCGCCCTCAGCCACCTCTCAGATCGCAGCACGCCCGCGGGTCCGGCGCTCGCCCGCCGGACAGCTGGAGGGCGTGGGCGTGGCTGGGCTCTCGGCGTCGCACGGCTACTCGCCTGCCGAACAGCTGGGGAGCTTGGGAGCGGCTGGGCTCTCGGCGTCGTGCGGCTGCTCGCCCGCCGGACAGCTGGGGAGCTTGGGAGCGGCTGGGCTCTCGGCGTCGCGCGGCAGCTCGCCCGCCGGACAGCTGATGAGTGTGGGCGTGGCCGCTGCTGTTGCTGAGGGCTGCGGGCTGCGGCTGAATCCCTCTCCCGGTAAGTATGTCGAACCCGAAGGGCTCGACAGATGGTTTGCAGTTATGAGGTGACAAAATAGTTACTTTATAACCAAGTCTCGCATTTATGTTCTTTGCAAGTCTGGAAAGCTGAAGTAAGATCATAAGCATAGTTGTAGTATCTGAACTAAATTTAAGAAATGTATCCTGCTGCAAAAGTTTTCTACTTTTGTCTTTCAATTGAAATAAATTCAGAGGCCACTATATGCAGATAGTCCTCAACTTACAACCATTCAGTGACCATTTGAAGTTACAGTGACACTGGAAAAAAAAAAACTTCCGACTGTTTTTCACACAACCATTGCAGCATCTCCATGGTTATATGATCAAAACAGGTCTTATTTTTGAGGGATGTCTTACCTCCGACACCGACAGCCCCGTCCAGCAGGTCCACTTCTTCGGGGCCGAAGGAGCAGCTTCATTCTGCAGCTGCATTCTGGCCTGCATTTTGCAGTCAGGCCATTCAGGAAGGCCTATGCAGCCGACTACCGAGCTATGGATTGAATCAGCTGCAGAGGTCTTGCAGAACCGAGCTATGGATTCAATCCATAGCTCGGTTCTCGGCTGCACAGGCCTTCCGGAAAGGCCTGTGACTGACAAATACAGGCCTGGCTGGAGAAAATGCCACAGAAGAAGTGGTCTGGCGAGGAGAGGCCTGGCTGCAAGGTAAGTGGGTGTGGGGCGCATGGGGTCAGCTCCACACTCCCAGGCCCCAAAACTAGGGTTTATTTTTGGGGTAGGGCTTATATTAGGCCCACCCCAAAAAATTAAGCTAGGGCTTATTTTCGGGGTAGGCCTTACCTTCAGGGAAACACAATACATATCACAGTTGCAGTGTCCTGGAGTCATGCTTTTTTAATCTTGAGAAGCAAAGTCAATGGGAAAGCCAGATTCACTTAATGACTGTGTTACTAACTTAACTGCAGTGGTTCACTTAACGATGGCAATAAGGATCGTAAAATTGGGCAGAATTCACTTGATAACGGTCTTGCTTAACAACAGAAACTTTGGGCTCAGTTGTGGTTGTAGGTCAAGGACTACCTGTATATGCACTTTTCCCAAGTTTATAACAAGTATGCTTATTACAGCAGCACCTTTTAAAAATTTAGCACATTTTTGTGAGGTGTAAATGTGTGCTGGCCAAAATCAAACTTATCTTTCAATGGATTTCCTTTAAAGGAGTTAAGCTACATTCAGCCAAGTAACCAAGATACCATATTGTTAATTTTTGTCACTACATTCTCAAATCAGAAATAAGTAACCTTGGTGTTAGTTGCAAAGTCGTGTCCGACCCATCGTGACCCCATGGACAACGTTCCTCCATGTCTTCCTGTCCTCTACCATCTTCTGGAGTCCATTTAGGCTCATGCCTACTGCTTCAGTGACTCCATCCAGCCACCTCATTCTCTGTCGTCCCTTTCTTCTCTTGCTCTCAACTTTTCCCAGCATTAGACTCTTCTCCAGTGAGTCCTTCCTTCTTATCAGGTTTATTTATTATTTATTTATTTATTTATTAGTTAGATTTATATACCGCCCTATTCCCAAAGGACTCAGGGCGGTTCACAGGGCAGTTAAAACAGTACAAAAAGAGAATAAAATGGAATTAAATTAGTACAGGCCCACAATTCATAATAACAATAAATTAAAAATTTAAAATTAATGTAATATAATTTAATATAATTTAATTAAATACTTTAAAATTTAAAATCCCTCAGTCCAAGCCAGACAATTCGAACAACCAGGTTTTTAAGTCCCGGCGAAAAGAGCGAAGGTCGGGGGCAGTCCGAAGCTCTATCGGCAGTTCGTTCCAAAGGGCGGGCGCACTCACAGAGAACGCCCTCCCCCTGGGAATCACCTGCCGGCAATCTAACCGGCGGAGCCCTAAGGAGGCCCTCCCTGTGGGCGCGCACAGGACGATGGGAAGCTGATGCTGGTAGCAGGTGCTCCCTAAGGTAATCCGGACCCATGCCATTTAGGGCTTTATAGGTCATCACCAGCACCTTGAATCTCACCCGGAGGGCAACTGGAAGCCAATGCAGCTCACAGAGAAGAGGTGTTACATGAGAGTATCGGGACACTCCCATTACTACTCGCGCGGCTGCATTCTGCACCAGCTAAAGCCTCCGAGTGGTCCTCAAGGGCAGCCCCATGTAGAGAGCATTGCAGTAGTCTAACTGGGAAGTCACGAGTGCATGAGTGACTGTACTTAGGGCTTCCCGGTCCAGATAGGGCCGCAACTGGCGCACCAGGCAAACCTGGGCAAAAGCCCCCCTGGTCACGGCTCCTATATGATCTTCCAAACTGAGCCGTGAATCCAGGAGGACGCCCAAGTTACGAGCCCTATCGACGGGAGGTAACACCTCACCCCCCATCATTAAAGATGGAGAAGAGTGATTCACTTGAGATGCCAATACGCACAGCCACTCAGTCTTGGCAGGATTGAGTCAGAGCCTGTTTCTCCCCATCCAAACCTGAACTGCCTCCAGGCAACGGGACATCACGTCGAGGGCATCACTGAGTTGGTTTGGGGTGGAGAGAAAAAGTTGGGTATCATCAGCGTACTGATGATATCCCACCCCGAAACCACGAATGATCTCACCCAGCGGCTTCATATAGATGTTGAACAGGAGGGGAGAGAGGACCGACCCCTGAGGAACTCCATAAACGAGAGGCCTCGGGGTGGACCTCTGCCCTCCCGTCAACACCGACTGCGAACGGCCCAGGAGGTAGGAAGAGAACCACCGTAAAACGGTGCCCCCCACTCCCTGAGACATCGCAGCAGGATACCATGGTCGATGGTATCAAAAGCCGCTGAGAGATCTAAAAGTACTAGGACAGAGGAACAACCCCTTTCCCGAGCCCGCCAGAGATCATTCATCAGCACGACCAATGCCGTCTCCGTGCTGTACCCGGGCCTGAAACCCGATTGGTACGGGTCCAGATAATCACTTTCCTCCAGGAACAGAAGAAGCTGATGCGCTACCACACTCTCAACAACCTTCGCCAAAAAGCGGAGGTTGGTGACCGGACGATAGTTATTCAGAATGGCTGGGTCCAGGGCAGGCTTCTTGAGAAGGGGTCTCACCACCGCCTCCTTCAAGGCGGCAGGAAAGACACCCTCACTCAAAGAGGCAGATATCACTGCCTGGAACCAGCCTCGTGTCTCCTCCCGAGCTGAATAAACCAGCCAGGAGGGGCATGGGTCCAATAAACAGGTGGTAGAGCTCAGCCTTCCCATAATCCTGTCCACCTCGGGAGTCACAGGATCAAACTCAGTCCAGATAATACTACTCTCAAGACCGCTCGATTCCTCCCCGTCAGACTCTGCCCAGTCAGAGTCCAAACCGGTCTGAATCTGAGCAATTTTGTCTGCCAGATGCTGGCTGAACTCCTCGGCCCGCCCCTGTAAGGGCTCCTCCCTCACCTCCTGATTAAGGAGGGAACGGGTTACCCTAAACAGGGCGGCCGGGTAATTATCTGCGGGCGCAATGAGGGCCGCGAAGTGATTAGACTTTGCCGTCCTCATCGCCGTGGGATAAGACCTAATAAAAGATCTTAGTCGTAATCGGTCAGATTCAGATTGGCTGGATCTCCAACAGCTCTCCAGACTCTGTCTCCGACGCTTCATCTCCCGTAGCTCCACAGAAAACCATGGAGCCCATCAAGATCTGCGCCGGGTCAGGGGTCGCAAGGGTACAACACGGCCCTCAGTGGCGGCCCTCTCCCAAGCCTCCACCAAGGCATCGGCCGGGCTGTGAATGAGGGAGATAGGTGTAGACCCAAGCGCTGTCTGGAACCGTTCTGGATCCATCAGGCGCCCAGGGTGGAACCACCTGGTTGGCTCCGCAGCCCAGCAGCGAGGGGTAGCGTATTGGAAGACCAGCTGTAGGAGGTGATGATCGGACCATGACAGGGGGACAATATTTGGCAAGCCCCCTCCCAGATCATCAAACCACTGCCCAGATAGGAAAACCAGGTCGAGAGTGTGACCCCCTCCATGGGTCGGACCCTGAATTATCTGGGTCAGGTCCATGGCCGTCATGGAGGCCATGAACTCCTGAGCTAACTCTGATGACTTGCCCAGGGATGGAAGGTTGAAATCACCCAGAACCATAAGTGGGGAATTCAACCACCAGCCCTGAAAGGGTGTCGAGAAGCCCGGGCAGGGCCGTTGCAACACAGCTGGGCGCCAGGTATGTCAGCAACAAGCCCAACTGAGCCCCAGAGCCACACCTCAGGAGGAGCGACTCACTCCCACCAATCTGTACGACAGTGGTCTCCCGCGGGTATAAGGTCTCCCGTATAACCACCACCACACCCCCGCCCCTACCCTGAGCCCGCGGCCGGTGTAGCACACAGAAACATGGAGGGCAAAGCTCAGTCAGAGGGACACCTCCCTCTGGGCCCAACCAGGTTTCCGTAATGCATGCCAGATCTGTGCGTTCCTCCTCGATCAAATCTTGGATGAGGGGAGCTTTGTTCACCACGGATCTGGCATTGAAATACACCAGTCTAAGCTCAGGGACCCGATCTCCCTCACCCCCAGATAAACGGGTATCAACCGGAGGGTCGGAGCACGCTACCGCTTGGAGACAGCGGGGGCGTGATCCCAGATGTTGGTATGGCCCTCCGTGCAGCTGCCTGCTACCATTCCCAATCGTCGTGGGGATAGGAAACCCCACCCCACAGCCGGAAGAACCAGAGGTCCCCAACCCCAAGCCCGTCTCACCGGGAACCATCTCTGGCCTGGACTGACAGCCAGTTGATAAAATACCCTTATCCCTCCCACCTCTATCATTCGCCCCCTCCCTAACCCCCTAAAACAACCGGCTAAAACACATAGTAGGGGCTTTTTAATCAGATTCAGCCAATAGCCCCTATCTATGCCCAACCACCTCTCAGGGTCCCAACAATTGGGCCCGTCCTCACGGGAGATGGAACACAAGGCGATAGGTCGTGCCCAGGAGGCAGGAACTCTCCTGAGGGCATATAAATCTGCAGTAGAATAATGTAAGCGAACCATATGCCAAAAATGTCCGCATTGGGTCGTTTACAAGCAGCTAGATGAGCAAGGCAAAAGATGTTGAAAAAGATTGTTGATGTTAACAAATCAGGATGGCAAAACAAATCCATTAAGCCGAGCCAAGCCAAGCTGGCTCGACTTTCACCCGAGCCAGTTACAGATATAAGAGCCATAACAGTTCTCTCACAACAAATGGCTCTTAAGTCTGGGCTAAACTTGGTCACAGCTAACCGGGATAAATCCACCTCAACTGATCTCTCACATCAGGGTGTGGATTAATGGTTAATTGTCCTGCCCTCTCACTGTAGTCAGATCCCGGGTCTGTCAAGTCCGTCCTTGGCCATCAATGTTCTTACAATTGCAGCTGACTCTCCGTAGACCAGAGAGATAGGGGCTTCTCAGCACAGATATTAATCTCGAGGAGAAAGAAGTCACTGCGCCATAAAAATGATGCAGATCAGCTTTTCCGAGGTGGCGAAGTTGGTTGCTAGCCGCCATATCTCCACACTGTCCTGCAACTCCAAGAGGAGGGGGAGGCCTCCACGGTGCAAAAACAGCACCACAGATGGTCAAGACCTCACAAAACCCAACCATCTCAAATGGAGGAGGGAGGGAGGGAAAAGTCTCCTCGCTGCGGCATACACCAACTGAAGCGCTGCCAGTTGAGACATGACGAAGCAGCAGACAAATCCACAGCCACTACTCGGAAAGCTCCCACCAGCGCCGATCAGCTGCTTCCAAGGCGGCAAAATTGATTTCCAGCCGCCATATTGCCACACCATCCTAGAACTCCGAGAGAAGGGGGGGAGGTCTCTACGGCACAAAAACAGCGCCCTGCAGATGATCCAAGACCTCAAAACCCACCATCTCGGTCTGGGGAGGGAGGGAGAAAGAAATCTCGCTGCAGCACCCGCCAGCCGAAACGCCAAAATGAGTTTCAACTTCAGGATCTGGCCTTCTAAAGAGCAGTCAGGGTTGATCTCCTCTAGGACTGACCAGTTTGATCGCCTTGCAGTCCAAGGGACTCGCAGGAGTCTTCTCCAGCACCATAGTTCAAAGGCTTCAATTCTTTGGCGCTCAGCCTTTCTTATGGTCCAACTTTCATAGCCATATATTGCAACTGGGAAGACCATGGCTTTGACTATGCGCGCTGTTGTTGGCAGGGTGATGTCTCTGCTTTTTAGTGTGCTGTCTAGGTTTGCCATGGCTTTCCTCCCCAGGAGCAAGCAACTTTTAATTTCTTGACTGCAGTCCCTGTCTGCGGTGATCTTGGAGCCCAGGAAAGTAAAATCTGTCACTACCTCCATTTCTTCTGCATCTATTTGCCAGAAATTGAGAGGGCCGGATGCCATGATCTTGGTTTTCTTAATGTTTAATTTAACCCAAGTTTTGCACTCTCGTTCTTCACTTGCAACAAGAGGCTCTTTAGTTCCTCTTCACTTTCTGCCATTAGAGTGGTATCATCTGCATATCTTAGGTTGTTGATATTTCTCCCGGCAGTCTTAATTCCAACTTTTGATTCATCTAGTCCTGCCTTTCTCATGATGTGCTCTGCATATAAGTTAAACAGGCAGGGTGACAGTATAGAGCCTTGCCGGACCCCTTTCCCAATTTTGAACCAATCAGTGGTTCCGTGTTCAGTTCTCACTGTTGCTTCTTGACCCGCATATAGGTTTCTCAAGAGACGAATAAGATGGTTAGGTACGCCCATCTCTTTAAGAACTTGCCACAGTTTCTTGTGATCCACACAATCAAAGGCTTTAGCATAATCAATGAAGCAGAAGTAGATGTTTTTCTGGAACTCCCTAGCTTTCTCCATGATCCAGCGTATGTTGGCAATTTGATTTCTATTTCCTCTGCCTCTTCGAAATCCTCCCTGTGCTTCTGGTAGTTCTTGATCCACATACTGCTGGAGTCTGGCTTGTAGGATTTTAAGCATAACTTTACTAGCATGTGAAATGAGTGCAATGGTGCGATAGTTTGAACATTCTTTGGCACTGCCTTTCTTTGGAATTGGAATGTAAACTGATCTTTTCCAATCCTGTGGCCACTGTTGAGTTTTCCAAATTTGCTGGCAAATTGAGTGTAGCACTTTTACTGCATCGTCTTTTAAGATTTTGAATAGCTCAGCTGGAATACTGTCACCTCCACTAGCTTTGTTGTTGCTCAGCTTTTCTAAGGTCCACTTCGCTTCACATTCTAGGATGTCTGGCTCAAGGTCAATGACCACCTCATCGTGGTTATCAGGGACATTAAGCTCCTTCTTGTATAGTTCTTCTGTGTAATTTTGCCACCTCTTCTTAATCTCTTCTGCCTCTGTTAGGTCCCTGCCATTTTGGTCCTTTATCATGCCCATTTTTGCATGAAACGTTCCTTTCATCTCTCCAATTTTCTTGAAGAGATCTCTGGTCCTCCCTATTCTATTGTTTTCTTCTATTTCTTTGTACTGGCATTGTTATCTCTTCTAGCTATTCTCTGGAATTCTGCATTCAGTTGGGTGTATCTTTCTTTTTTCCCCTTGCCTTTCGCTTCTCTGCTGTCCTCAGCTATTTCCAAAGCTTCCTCAGACAACCATTTTGCTTTCTTGCATTTATTTTTCTTTGGGATGGTTTTCTAATTCCTTAAATCTATTTGTCACCTCTACTGTAGATTCGTCAGGGATATGATTTAGTTCATACCTGACTGGCCTAGTCCTTTCCCTACTTTCTTCAGTTTAAGCCTAAATTTTGCAATGAGAAGCTCATGGTCTGAGCCACAGTCAGCTCCTGGTCTTGTTTTTACTGACTATAGAGCTTCTCCATCTTTGGCTGCAGAGCACATAGTCAATCTGATTTCTGTGTTGACCGTCTAGTGATGTTCATGTGTAGAGCCGTCTCTTGGGTTGTTGGAAAAGAGTGTTTGCTATGACCATCATATTCTCTTGACAAAATTCTATCAGCCTGTGCCCTGCTTCATTTTGTACTCCAAGGCCAAACTTGCCTGTTATTCCGGTTATCTTTTGGCTTCCTACTTTAGCATTCCAATCCCCCATGATGATAAGGACATCATTTTTTGTTGTTAGTTCTATAAGGTGCTGTAGGGCTTCATAGAACCAGTCAATTTCATCCACTTCAGCACCGGTGGTTGGGGCATAGACTTGGACTACTGTGATATTGAATGGTTTGCCTTGGATTCGAACTGAGATCATTCTGTCATTTTGGGGATTGTATCCCAGTATTGCTTTTCCTACTCTTTTATTGACTATGAAGGCTACTCCATTTCTTCCGAGGGATTCTTTTCCGCAGTAGTATACCTGATGGTCATCTGAATTAAATTCACCCATTCCTGTCCATTTTAGTTCGCTGATTCCTAAGATGTCGATGTTCAGTCTTGTCATCTCTTTTTTGACCAGCTTGCCTTAATTCATGGATCTTACATTCCATATTCCTATGGAGAAAAAATCTTTACAGCATCGGACTTACCTTTCACCACCAGACACATCCACAGCTGAGCGTCCTTTCAGTTTTGGCCCAGTCGCTTCATTCTTTCTTGCGCTAGTAGTACTAGCCCTCTGCTCTTCCCCAGTAGCATATTGGACGCCTTCTGATCTGAGGGACTCATCTTCCCGGGTCATATCTTTTTGCCTTTTGCTACTGTCCATGGGGTTTTCATGGCAAAGATATTGGAGTGGGTTGCCATTTTCTTCTCCAGTGGATCACGTTTTGTCAGAACTCTCTGCTATGACCTGTCCGTCTTGGGTAACCTATATCCCTGCATCTTTCCTTGCATGTTAGTGATGCTTTCAGATTCTATTTCTGAAATCAAATCCTGATTGTCAAGGGATCCATTGTACATGATGTACTATTTAGAACAAGTCCAAAAATTCCATTTTTTTAATTAAGCCACATTATAGTTGAAAATTTTCCAAAACAAGTACTCAGTAAAATGAAATAACAGAAGAAATTAAAATAATCAAATGCAAGGTTATATAATTATTTATTAATATTGAACTTTAAAAATTATTTTTGTGTACAACTGACATAATAGAAAACTCATGGATGAAAAGATATAATAGAAAACTGATGAATGAAAAGATATTTTATTTTTATACATTTCTTCCTAATGTAATACTGAACATGTCACTGGTAAAGAAACAGTTTTTAAATGTATTGATATTGGTGAACCATATTTTAACATTTATTTACAACTGATTTAACTGAGGTGAAAGTTCCATTTTCTACACATAATCTAAATTTATATTAGCTAAACTGAGCAAAAATTACTACAATAGTTTAGTTTGCCTAATTTGATACATTGATGCAGTATCTATTGTAAAGTGATTTTTTCCCATTTCTAGGCTACACTGATTTGTTTTTTTAGAAGTGCTAATGCTTTTTACTGTGTCATCTCCTGTAGCTTTAAACATTTCACTGGATATTTTATTTACATCTGGTGCTTTGCTATTTGACTCCTGGCCAATTGTCTGTCTCATCTTCTAATGGATTCACTTTTTGGAACATAATCTAAATAGAAGAGAGCTGGAAGGGACCTTGGAGGTCTTCTAGTCCAGCCCTCCCTGTTCAAGCAGGAGAACCTATAACATTTCAGACAAATAACTGTCTAGTCTCTTCTTAAAATTCTCCAGTGATGGAGGGCCCACGATTTCTGAAGGTAAGCTGTTCCATTGGTTAATTGTCCTCACTTTTAGGAAGTTTCTCCTTAATTCCAGGTTGCTTCTCTCTTTGATCAGTTTCCAACCATTGTTTTTTGTCTTGCCCTCTGGTGCTTTGGAAAATAGTTTGACGCCATTTTCTTTGTGGCAGCTCCTCAAATACTGGAATACTGCTATCATGTTGCCTCTGTTTCTTCTTTTCTTTAGACTAGCCAAACCCAAGTCCTGCAGCCGTTCTTCATATGTTTTAGTCTCCAGGCATTTGATCATTTTAGTTGCTCTTTTCTGAAAATTTTCCAAGGTCTAAACACCTTTTTTGTAGTATGGTGACCAGAATTGGTTGCAGTATTCCAGGTGTGGTCTTACTAGGGTTTTATAAAGCAGTACTAATACTTCACATGTTCTTGATTCTGTGCCTCTGTTTATACAACTCAGTATTGTATTAGCTTTTTTGGCTGCTGCTACACACTGCTGGCTCATAGTCAAGTGATCGTCCACTAGGACTTCAAGGTCCCTCTCACAGTTGCTGTTTTTGAGCTAGGTCTCACCTAATCTGTACTTAAATCTTTGATTTTTCCTGCCTAAACGTAAAACTTTGTTTTCCCCACATTAAAATTCATTTTGTTGGATAGGGCGCATTGTTCAAATTTGTCAAGATCTTTTTGGATCCTGAGCTTGTCTTCTGGGGTGTTGGCTATTCCTGGCAGTTTGGTGTCATCTGCAAATTTGATGAGTTCCCCTTCTATTCCCTCATCAAAGTCATTTATGAAGATAATAGAGAGCACTGGGCCTAAGATAGAGCCTTGTGGTACCCCACTGCTTACTTCTCTCCATATGGATGTAGTACTATTGAAGACTACTCACTGAGTATGGTTTGTCAGCCAGCTACAGATCCATCTGATGGTGCTGTTGTCTATCCCACTTTTTTCTAGCTTACTAAGCAGCAGGTTGTGGTCTACTTTGTCAAATGCCTTACTGAAGTCTAAGTATACTATCTCCACCTCATTTCGCTGGTCTACTAATTTAGTCACTTTATCAAAGAATGAAATAAGATTGGTTTGGCATGATCTGTTTTTGACAAACCTGTGCTGGCTACTGGTTATAACTTTGTTAGCTTCTAGTTCTTCGCAGATCTGGTTTTTTTATTATCTTTTCAAAGATCTTCCCAGGTATTGATGTTAGACTGGGTCTGTTTTTCCCCCCCTTTCTTGACGATGGGAACCACATCAGCCCTTTTCCAGTCCTCAGGTACATCCCCAGTGCTCCATGATTTTTGAAAGATATGGTACAGTAGTTCTGAGATAACATCTGCCAGGTCCTTCAGAACTCTGGAATGTAATCTGTTGGGTCCCAGTGATTTATATTCATCAAGGTTGGATAAGTGTTCTCTTATCATTTTCTTGCTTATTTTAATTTTTGTTTCTAGTTTGTCTTTTGCAATAGTTTTTTTTTTGGTGTGTTGGGCTATAATTTCTTTTTGTGTGAAGACTGATGCAAAGAATGAGCTAAGCAGCTCTGCTTTCTCCCTACTGCCTCTCTTTATAGATGTTTCTGAAATTCCATAATTGTATTTGTAAAGGGTATACGTATATTATTTCCATCATCTTTTAACTTCATTTGCCATCTTCTGTTGTTTTGAGTCTTCTTTCTTTAACTACTTTTTTCCTGTGCATTTTCCTACATTTTAAAAAATATTTTCATTTTTTCTGTTCCTATTATTTCCTGTATTTGATGCCATTCTTTATTGGATCCTTTCTTGCTCTTTCTTTCTTGACAGTGAAGGTCTACATCCAGGGATCCCTGGTGCTCTCTCACTTGGTTGTTTTCTTGTAGATGTTTCATTACCCAAACTAGGTAACATCATCAGTGCTAGTGTTCATTTCAACCCTGAACTATAAATATGCTTCTTTATTAATCCGTATTCAATCACACATCTTTCTTGTTCCTCGGGTCTTTCAGAATCCTTTTTGAGATCTGTCCCAAAGAAGCTGCTGGGTCTGGTAGTAGTAGTGGGGGAGATGAAATAAAATGAATTCTTCCTTCTAGGTTGTACAAGGGAGAGTTACAGTACCTTGTTTAGTGGAAAGGCTACCCCCTTTCAGAAGCTACATGGGTGAAATGTACCAATGTGAAAGCAGTTAGACTAATAAAAAAATTCTATGATAAATATCCTCACAAGGAAATACTTAACCTGCTTTTTGTTTCCCCTACAGGAGACTCTTTCTTTTTGAGAGGGGCCGACTGTCAACTCTACAACCTTTTTCCTTCTCATTCTAGGTTGCCACATAGAATGGAGAGAGGGGGGTTGCCCAGGTGCTTTGCTAGTCATAATAATCTTTTGTCACATGGGAACCAAGGTCATTGGCTGCTCCCGAGACTAGGGACTGGGCATTGCATAAAAAGCCTTCCAAATAATCATATTGGGGAATGTAGTTGCTTGCATAGCTTTTATGGGTGGGACATTTAACTGTATTGGAAAATTGTTACTTGTGTATTGAGACCTGGTTTCACTTTTGACCACGTGTAACTAATAAACATGTTCTTTGAGGAATTTGCAAGCCTCGGAGTTCTGCTTTATTAGTCTCTCTTGTCGGAACCATGACACATTTCTTACATTGTATGGCCTCTGAAACAAGTCCAGTGGTGCATCTACTCCCTTTGAATGTTTCAAGTTTAATCCATTTATCTGACACCAATAATTCATGATCTACTGCAACTGGAAATATTCTGGTTACCTAGATTGCCCTTCTCCATCCATTCTCACCATAAAACTCAAACTATGTTTCATATTACTACAAGAAATCTGTTTCTCTTTACCTATAGTTTTTGCATTCCAATTGCACTACTACATCCTTTTCTGGAAGTTGTCATCTTTAAATTTAAATTCTTAAAATTTACTATATAGTTCCTAAATGTCTTCCATCTCTGCATCCTTAGTAGGCACATACATTTCTATAACATTGCAGGGATGTCAAACTCAAGGGGCACATCAGCATTGTGGTTGCCCTCAGGGGGCCAGGTGGGTGTAGCTGGGATGGGTGTGGCCTACTGGGTGAGTGTGGCTTGGCCTACTGGGTGGGTGTGGCCAGCTCAACATCATTTGCTTCAGGGGTGCCTGGGTGGGACTGGGGCAGATGTGAGGGTCTCCAGCAGAGGAGGATGGGACCGGCGCGCACGCTGGGACATGGTCCCTCCCAACCTTTCCTCCCTTGCTTCCTCTGTTCTTCCTGCCTCCCAACCTCCATTCCTTCCTCCCTCCCTTCCTCTGTTCCTTCCTTCTTCCCTCCCACCCTCCATTCCTTCCTCCCTGTTCCTTCTTTCCTCCCTCCCTTTTTCTCTCTCCTCCCACTCTCCGTTCCTTCCTTCCTCTCACCCTCCGTTCCTTTTTCCCTGTTCCTTCCTCTGTTCCTTCTTCTCTCCCTCCCTTTTTCCCTCCCTCCTTCCCACCCTCCCTCCCTCCATTCCTTCCTTCACCTTCTCATCTCTTTCCTTCTCCCATGCTTAGGAAGGGGTGATGGGAGGGGGAGAGATTGCCAGCATTAATATGCTGCTGCCAGCCATTCCTATACCATGTGGGCTGGCAGGCGTGGTCCTGTCGAAAGGGATGCCTCGTGGCTGCGAGGCTGGAGGTGCTGGTGGGGGTAAGGTGCCGCTGATCTACAACCTGGTTGCGTCCATCAAAGCCAGAACGTGCTTAGCCTAAGATCCACTGGAATCAGCAAGGAGCTGCCCTGCCACCTCTGTCCTGCCCCCTAGATGTGCGCACAGGAGACAGCCAGTGCCGGTGTCAATCTCCTCTTCCCTTTTAAATATCCCTCCCCAAGAGCCCCGCCCCACCGCCAGACACTGTGGAGCCTGCTGAAGCTCCTGATCTCTGCTGAATCCACAGAGCTCTGGCAAAGCCTCCCAGCCAGCGCCGATTCACACTCCCCCCATTCCCCTCTCCACTACACTTTCTTCTTTCCTTCTCTCATCTCTTTCCTTCCTCAATGCTCAGGAAGGGGTGATGGGAGGGGGAGAGATTACCAGCGCTGCCATGTTGCTGCCTGTCTTGTTATCCCATGTGGGGAGTGTGTGCCGATGAAAGCAATGCCTCATGGCTGCGAGGCTGGAGGTGCTGGTGGGGGTTGGCGCTGATCTACAACCTGGTTGCATCCGTGAAAGCCAGAACGCGCTCAGCCTAAGATCCACTGGAACCAGCAAGGAGCTGCCTTGCCACCTCTGCCCCACCCCCTGGGTGTGCGCACAAGAGATGGCCAGGACCGGCATCCTGGGTGAAGTCAGCCTGCAGGACAAGACAGCCAGCAAGGCTGCTGGACTTCGCTTGTGCATGGACCCAGGGAGCAAGGCGGGGCTTCCCTGTGGATTTAACACTGAGCACATTCTGGCTTTGACGGACACAACCAGGTTGTAGATCAGTGCCCAGTTGGCCTGGGCCGAGCTGGGCCGAGGTACGGCGGGCCGGTCCTTTGCTCTTTCCAGAGCAGGTCCCCAGGCCGGACGGAACCACATATCGGCCCGCATCCGGCCCACAGGCCTTGTGTTTGAAATGTCTGTTTTAGAGCATCCACTAAGTCTAGTAGATGTGATTCTCTAATTTATTCAGTTGTTGTTAAGCATATTCGAAGAAAGAAGCAAGTTCTTTTTAATATTGCCACTCCATTTCTTCATATGGTTTTATCCCTGTGTCAAATAATCATCTGATTTAAAGTAGCCCATTCTAGTTCATCTGTTCACTTCTTCCTAAAACATCAAATTTAGTTATGTTTTAATACACTTTAATAATTTTTAATGTTTTCATTAGTATACAACTCTCAAATTCCACATGCCAAATGTATGAATATATCCCTGTAAAACTAGTGATAGTAGTGACACTGTCAATTACCAGATTTACTTGTGCCTTTAGTTTGGTGTCATATTTTCAAATCTGAAGGTTAGATGTTCTTCCCCATTAGGTCCTTGAGTGTTCTTTAGTCTGGAAGTGTTTGACCCCGCAAACTGGGGCAGTTCAAGGTGATACAATCTTGTTTTCATCTTGTACTAGGGTCATATCGAAGTCAAAAGGAGAAGGAGCCTCTCCTCCTCTTTTTCTTCCTAACAGAGAAACCTAAAATATTTCATAAACCTAATACATGAGGTCAATCTGGAGAGGCTTACGTCTTCTGAGATATGTTATCAAATTACAAACTTCTCTACAAGACATAAATTAGCACCATAAAAATGTTTTATTGTGATTGGAATGTGTCAAAAACATCAAACAGTAAAGAAAAACATGAATAGGTTTTATTGTTTTTTTAAACTAAGCTTCAAAAGAGAAAGACACAATGATCAGACCTATCCAAGATGATCATTAGTACTGAAAGAAAACCAGACAATGCTAGATTTGCACTCATATAAAATAAAACATTATTTTGCAGTATTCATTGTATCTAAAACTCTTTAAGAGTTAGGTTTCTTCCTATATCCTAGAACAGGGGTCAGCAACCTGGAACAGTGAAAGAGCCACTCGGAACCGGTTTCCTCACAAAAGGAAAAACTGGGAGCTGCAAAAAAATGTGTGCACATGCGCATACATGCGTGCATGCGCAGAACAGGGTTTGACTGAAGAGTGGAGCCAAGGTGAGATATAATAATAATAATAATAATAATAATAATAATAATAATAATAATAATAATAATAATAATAATAATAATAATAATAATAATTTTACCGCCCTTCTCCCGAAGGACTCAGGGCGGTGAACAGGGCAATAAATACTAAAATACGAAGATACAAAAATTAAGAAAAGATTAAACACAATGCCCAATGCAGTACAGCAATAAATTACAATACATTAAAAGCCATAATAAAACCCAAACCCATCAGACCAGGCCGGCTTGTTCAAACAAGTAGGTCTTTAGATCACGTTGGAAGGAGTGAAGGTCGGGCGCCATCCGGAGCTCAACCGGTAAGCGGTTCCACAAATCCGGCGCACCCACAGAGAAGGCCCTCCCCCTGGGGACCACCAGACGGCATTCTCTGACCAGTGGCACACTGAGGAGGCCCTCTCTGTGGGAGTGCACTGGGCGGAGGGAAGTTGATGCCGGCCGCAGGTGCTCCCTAAGGTACTCCCGACCCATGCCATGTAGGGCTTTAAAGGTCATTACCAGCACCTTGAATCTCACCCGGAAGACAACTGGAAGCCAATGCAGCTCACAGAGCAAAGGTGTAACATGGGAGTATTGGGAGACTCCCAACACGACTCTCGCGGCTGCATTCTGCACCAGTTGGAGCCTCCGAGTGGTCCTCAAGGGCAGCCCCATGTAGAGAGCGTTGCAGTAGTCTAAGCGAGAGGTCACGAGCGCATGATATGCACCTACCCAGCATATTTGAATTGATTGGTTGAACTTTTTTAGTCCCACTTTTTTTTTTGGACTGCATATGGCAGAGGACTGGGAGCCGCAGCAGACGGCTGAAAGAGTCGCATGCGGCTCCGGAGCCGCGGGTTGCAGACCTGTGTCCTAGAAGATTTTATTCTGGAATTTGGAAGGAGTGTCAGAATCCATTTATATCACATTTCATAAATGTATGGTTAGAATATTGTGCTTATTCTCGGGATTCTGCCATCTCTCCGAGGGGGGGAGAGAGGATGGTTATTCAGATTGCAGTAGGCTGTTTTCAAAGACCAGGAAAGCTTTTGATCTGGGGGGAACGGGGAGAGAGAGAGATCTGGGTTGCATCTCCATTTGAAACTGAAAGGAAGAAAGCAATAACAATAAACACAAGGAGTTTTCCCTTTCCCACGAAAGGGCCTGACACCTAAGTAAATGATGTGAGCCTGACCAAATGGATTTGAGGGGAGGGGGTTGAACCGGGAATGCTTTCTATAGTATTGAAATGTAACTCAATGTCAGATCCCGTCTTGTATTGCCACAACCGATCTCATCCTAGTAAACTTTTCCTTTTGGACAAACTTGGATCCAAGAGTTTTTATTCCCTAAGATGTGGATTGGGGTGGGTCCTGACAGTGAGACTGGATTCCCTCCCCACCATCCAGTGGTGGGATTCAAATATGTGAACAACCATTTCTCTATGTGGATGCCGCTTCCAGAAGTTCATTCTGGGCCTGGGCAACAAAAAATTAGCTGTCGGTTCTGCCAAAGTGGTGCGAACCAGCTGAATCCCACCACTGCCACCATCATAGGAGGGAGAGAGGAAGGAAGGAGTTTCCAGCTGAAATGCTTATCCTGCATTCAACCTACCTCATCCATAGGTTTGGTGAGATACAGATAACGTTTCATTATTTACTTCTTTTTCCATTAACTTGCATACCACTTAGAGGTTAGGGAAAACATTATTGCAGCATGAAGAGAAACTTGGCAAAAAAAAATTCTCTTGTATTTTTTCCTATCAGAAGCTCTCTATCTCATTAGTACCACAGGAGCAAATTAACTGGGATTCTAAAAAAGACTACTCCATTCTCCATACTGTTGTTGTTAGCTGCGAAGTCGTGTCCGACCCATCGCGACCCTATGGACAACGTTCCTCCAGGCCTTCCTGTCCTCTACCATCTGCTGGAGTCCATTTAAGCTCATGCCTACTGCTTCAGTGACTCCATCCAGCCACCTCATTCTTTGTCGTCCCCTTCTTCTCTTGCCCTCAATCTTTCCCAGCATTAGGCTCTTCTCCAGTGAGTCCTTCCTTCTCATTAGGTGGCCAAAGTATTTGAGTTTTAGCTTCAGGATCTGGCCTCTAAAGAGCAGTCAAGGTTGATCTCCTCTAGGACTGACCGGTTTGATCGCCTTGCAGTCCAAGGGATTCGCAGGAGTCTTCTCCAGCACCATAGTTCAAAGGCCTCAATTCTTTGGCGCTCAGCCTTTCTTTTTTTTTATTGAAAAGTTTTTCAATACATTTTATCTTTAACAACCCCTCCCCACCCACCCCCTTCCCAGCCCTACCCAACCCTCCCCCCCTCCCCTTCCCCCCTCCCCATCCCCGACTTCCCAGAGCTAAATACAAGGTATAAAAGTAAAAACAATCATAAACAACCATACGCTAACAATGAACTATTAAGTCTATCGCACTTTAGCTCTTATAAAGTGACTACAAGCAATACAAATATCACATCAATACTTATTCAAATGCTAAATGAAACTTTTTAATCCCATATTTATTCTGGATATAATCAATCCATTTTTTCCACTCCGTAATATAACGTTGTTGCGAATGGTCTTTCAAATACGCCAAGATCTTTGCCATTTCCGCCAGGTTAGAAACTTTTAAAGTCCATTCTTCTATAGTCGGCAGTTCCTCCTTCTTCCAATATTGACCTACTAAAAGTCTTGCTGCCGTAATTAAGTTCAACATCAACTTAGTGTCCACAACAGTAGTATCAGTAATTATGCCCAGTAAAAACAATTGCGGACAAAACTTTATCCTTTTCTTAAATATCTTCTGCATGTTCCACCAGATTTTAATCCAAAACGCTTTAACCTTTTTACAGGTCCACCATATGTGAAAGTACGTTGCGTCTTCGCCACCACACCTCCAACATTTAGGCTGATAGTTCAGATACATACTTGCAAGCTTTTTGGGATCTAAATGCCACCTATAAAACATTTTATAAAAGTTCTCTCTTAAATTTTGAGCTTGCGTAAATTTTACGTTTCTCACCCAGATCTTTTCCCAAGTATCCATTGTAATAACTTCTTGAATATTCTGAGCCCATTTTATCATGCAATCTTTAACAAGTTCTGTTTCTGAGTCAATTTCTATCAATGCAAGATATATCCATTTGATATGTGCTGGACCCTGATTTCTAATTTGCTTTACCAGATTTTCATCAGTCATTGAAAAACCAATTTTCTGATCTTCCGCTCAGCCTTTCTTATGGTCCAGCTTTCACTGCCATACATTGCAACTGGGAAGACCATAGCCTTGACTATACGCACTTTTGTTTTATTGAAAAGTTTTACAATACATTTTTGAATAAAAAAACACCCCCTCCCCTCTCCCCAACCCCCCTCCCCTCCCCTCCCCCCTCCCCGACTTCCCAGAGCTGAATACAGGGTATAATAATACAAACAAGCAAAATCTAGAATATGCTAACAACAATAATAAAACATTAAATTCTATCACACTTTAACTCTCTATAGTCAAAATATTAATAAAATAACTACTAACTAATTATACATCATAAAAATCCGCTACTTATTCAAATGCTAAATGATACTTTTTAGTCCCATATTTATTCTGAATATATTCAATCCATCTTCTCCATTCCACAATGTATCTCTGTTGCGATTGATCTTTCAAATATGCTGAAATCTTTGCCATTTCCGCCAAGTTAGAAACTTTCAAAGTCCACTCTTCTATAGTCGGCAGTTCTTCCTTCTTCCAATATTGTGCTACTAAAAGTCTCGCTGCCGTAATTAAATTCAACATCAACTTTGTATCTATAACAGTAGTATCTGTAATAATACCCAATAAAAACAATTGCGGAGAAAACTTTATCCTTTTCTTAAATATCTTTTGCATATTCCACCAAATTTTAATCCAAAAAGCTTTAACCTTTTTACAAGTCCACCATATATGAAAATACGTTGCATCCTCACAACCACACCTCCAACATTTGGGCTGGCAGTTCGGATACATACTTGCTAATTTTTTAGGGTGTAAGTGCCACCTATAAAACATTTTATAAAAATTCTCTCTTAAATTTTGGGCCTGTGTAAATTTTACATTTCTAACCCAAATCTTTTCCCAAGTGTCCATTGTTATCACTTCTTGAAAATTCTGGGCCCACTTTATCATACAATGTTTAACAAGTTCCATTTCTGAATCAATTTCTATCAATGCATTATATATCCTTTTTATATGTGCTTGACCTTGATCTCTAATTTGTTTTACCAAATTTTCATCAATCATCGAGAAACCATCTTTCTGGTCCTCTTTCCATCTTGCCTGTAATTGCCCATACTGGAACCAAGTTTGTACAATCTTTTCTTCTTTTAAAATATTATATGGCTTTAATTGCCATACATTCCTTTCTAAACTTAAGATTTCCTTATATGTAGTCTCATCATGTTTAAATCCCACATTTATATTTTCTATTGCATGTTTAGGTATTGTCCAAATTGGTATCTTATAATTTAACTTATGTCTATACTTTTTCCAAACTCGCAACAGAGCATACCTTAAAATATGTATCTTAAACACATTATCCACCTTCTTACCATACAATAAATATGCAAGCCAACCAAATAACAAATCATGACCCTCAAGATTTAATAATCTCCCTTGTGTTAAATTAAACCAGTCACTTATCGCTGACAAAGCAGCAGCCTCATAATATAATTTAAACTTAGGCATTTTAAGACCACCTCTTTCATGCGTATCTTGCATTATCTTAAATTTAACTCGTGGCTTTATCCCTGTCCAAACAAATTTATTTATTCCTTTTTGCCATTCCTCCAAATTTAAATCCTTTTGAAGTATAGGTATCATTTGAAATAAAAATAAAAATTTTGGCAAAACATTCATTTTCACTGCTGCAATTCTTCCCAATAAAGATAATTGTAATTTTTTCCAACTATCTAATTCTTTTTGTATTTTTCCCCATAACATTTCATAATTATTTTTATATAACTTCACATTTGAGGCTGACAAATATATCCCCAAATATTTAATCTTTTTAACTATTTCAAATCCCGTTAGCTCTTCTAAAACAGCCTTTTGTGATACTGTCATATTCTTAGACAATATTTTAGTTTTTTGTATGTTTATCTTAAATCCAGAAACTTTCCCATATAACATTATTATCTCCATCAATTCTACAACTGAATAATCCGGCTGAGTTATTGTAATAACCAGGTCGTCCACAAACGCCCTCAATCTATAATCCTGATCTCTTATTTGGATTCCCCTGATTTTATTCGAATCTCGTATTTTAATCATTAATATTTCCAATGTTAAAACAAATAATAAAGGTGACAGCGGATACCCCTGCCTTGTACCCTTTTCAATATTACATGGTTCTGTCAAACTGTTATTTACTATTATACGGGCTGTTTGCTTTTGATATATTGCCCTAATAGGTTGTAAAAATTTTTCCCCAAATTCCATTTTCTCTAATACTTTCATCAAAAATTGCCAATCCAATTGATCAAAGGCTTTTTCAGCATCCAAAAAGATCAGCGCTGCGGGGATCTGATTATTTCTTTCCAAAAATTCCAATAGATCTACAATGTGTCTCACATTATTCTTCATTTGTCTACCACTTATAAATCCAGTTTGATCACTATGAATCACTTGTTGCATTACCTTCATTAATCTGTTAGCTAAGATTTTTGCAAATATCTTATAATCAGTATTTAAAAGCAATATTGGTCTATAGTTTTTGGCTTGGGTGGCATCCTGATCTTCCTTCGGGATCAATGAAATAAAAGCAGTTTTCCACGATGGAGGTACCCCTCCTCCTAATTGAATTGTCTTAAACAGTTCCCTTAAAGGTTCCACCATTTCTAACTGTAAATTTTTATAGTAAACGGCGGTCAAACCGTCAGTTCCCGGCGCTTTACCCACTTTTAATTGTTTAATTGCTAGAAAAATTTCTTCATCAGTTATCAATTGGTTCATCCCTTCCTTTTGTTCTTGCGTAAGAACAGGAATATTGGCTTTTATCAAATATTCATCTATATCTACATCTCTAATCTTATCTCTAGCATACAACTTAGAATAAAAATCAACAAAAGTCTTTTTAATAAGATTCTGCTGATACACTACTTTACCCTTATGTTCTATTCTATCTATATTACAAGCTCTTTGCTTCTTCCTTAACAAGTAAGCTAACCATCTACCCGGTTTATTAGCATTACAAAAAGTGTTATGTCTAGCATACCGTAAGTTAGTTGCCACTTGATGTGCCATTAACGTATCAAGATAAAAAGGTAAATGTAAAGGTTCCCCCGCACATGCGTGCTAGTCGTTTCCGACTCTAGGGGCCGGTGCTCATCTCCGTTTCAAAGCCGAAGAGCCAGCGCTTGTCCGAGGACGTCTCCGTGGTCATGTGGCCGGCATGACTAGACGCCAAAGGCGCACGGAAGCTGTTACCTTCCCACCGTAGTGGTCCCTATTTTTCTACTTGCATTTTTACGTGCTTTCGAACTGCTAGGTGGGCAGAAGCTGGGACGAATAACAGGTGCTCACTCTGTTACGCGGCACTCGGGATTTGATCCACCAAACTGCCGACCTTCTGATCGACAAGCTCAGTGTCCTAACCCACTGAGCCACCGCGTCCCTTCTAACGTATCAAACTGACCCCTTAATAAAGTAATTACCTCTTTGATCTTCCCATCAGATGGATTCAGAATTAAAGCCTTTTCTTTTTCCTTAATTTCATCCTCTAATTCTTTCCTCTTAAATTCCAGTTTACGTCTATGTTTATTATTCAAATATATTAATACACCTCTCATATAAGCTTTACTTGCATCCCAAACCATCTCAATAGAAGTACCTTTATGCATATTAATTTTAAAAGATTCTTTCATCTGTTTTTTACACTCTTCCACATTTTCCTGGTATCTAAACAAATTTTCATTTAAATGCCAAGACCGTCTATCTCCATTATCTTTTTCTATCTCCAACCATACTGGACTATGATCAGATATAGTTCTTGGACAAATCTTGATCTTCTTAATCCTAGGAAAAAATCATTAGTAATTAATACAAAATCAATCCTGGAGAAAGATTGATGCCTGTCGGAGAAAAAAGTAAAGTCTTTTTCTTGCAGGTTCCTTTCTCTCCAAACATCTCTCAATTCCAAGTCATCCTTCATCTCAAAAAAAGATTTAGGCAGTTTAGCATGACTTGGTGTGCTTTTAAAAAGGCCTCCCTTGTCCATTTGTACATCCAAGACGCCATTCCAATCTCCCATAAAAATACAAGATTTATAATCCCACTGAATAATCTTGCTGTGTAGTAAATTGTAAAAATCTCCTTGCTGTTGATTAGGAGCGTATAGTCCAACCAAAAGCGTTTTCTTGCCTTCTATTAATAATTCAATTATAACATATCTTCCTTGTTTGTCTGCTTCAATTAAACTCTCTGTTAAAGTATTCTTAACATAAATAACTCCATTTTTCTTGTCAGGTGCGGAAGCAATAAACTGTGTGCCCAACCTAAAGTTTACCAAGTACTTTTGATCAGCCGCTCGAATATGTGTTTCCTGCAAGCAAATAATATCATTTTTAAATTGCTTTATATATTGAAATACTTTCTTTCTCTTATGTGGTGAATTTAGACCATTAACATTCCAGGTTAGAATCTTTGTCGCCATCTTTTGCGACCTGAAGCTTTTGGAGCGCCTCTTCCAAAATCACCTGCACTCTCTTTGGCCTCGCTCCTCCCACTGCTTCACTGTAAGTAGGTTTTTGAGATGCCGTCATAACTCTCTGCTGTTCTTGCTCTTGTCTCATTCGTCTAGCTGCAGTGCATGTCATTCTTTGGTCTCTGACCTCCTCCGTTGGTACTGAAATCTGATACACTCCTGTGACTTTCTGGAATTCTCCATCTTTCAGCTGCGTGACTCCTTCAGCACCTTGTGTACTCTCACTTTGTAGTTGACGCTCTCCTTCACCATTCTTCCTTTTGGATTCCAGAAGTGGTATGGGGACTGCCTTCAAAATGTTGGCATAAAAATCACATGCCTGTAACACTGTGAGAAGACGATATCTCGTGCCTGCATGCATCACCACCATACCTACTGGGATCTTCCATCTGAACTGGATATCCCATCTTCTTAATTCTTCTGCCAAAAAAGCAAACTCTTTCCTTCTCCTTAAAATTCTTGGAGGGATCTCTTTTAAAATTAAAACTTCTTGCTCTGCAACTGCAAATTTGCTATTATAAAGGGCTTGAATAACCTCATTTCTAATTGCTCTCTTTGTAAAATAAACCACCACATCTCTAGGTAATTTCCTTTGTCTTGCAATCCAGGAATTGACATGAAATATTTATATCCACCATAATATCTTCTGCTGAGCGCCCCAAAACCTCTTCAAGGGCTTCTGAAACTACTTTTTTCAAATTTTCCTTAGGGTCTTCCTTCATCCCTCTAATTCTCACAGCAAATTCCATCTCTCTATGCTGAACCAATAATAAATCGTCGTCAATCTTTTCCATCACCGTTTCAGCATCCGTCATTTTGGCATCTAATCTCACACTATTTTGGCTAAGTTCTTCCACTCTCTCATCCAAACGTTCAATACAAACAGCCATGCCTTGAAGTGCAAGTAAGATGTCTGCCCTTATTTCTGTGTTCTTCTCCTCAATAAGTTCAGCTAATTGTTGAGATTGCTTTTTCAAAGCCTCTTGCAAAACATCCTGCAGATCTTTTATTGTCAAAGCTGGTGCGGGTGCAGGTGCCAGGGGGGCATTAAAGCCTGTAATGAAGATTGCTGAACTGGCGAAGCCCCCGTGCTTCTAGGAACTTTAGATGATTTGGCAGCCATTTTCACCCACTTAATTCTGTTGTGCACTTTCACTTTTAAAAGTCTCCACAAAATATACTGAGTTAAAGTTCATATACTTGCTCTGACAACATTCTCCTGTACAGCTCTGCCTGCATCCAAGTAATTCAAAGTTCACTCTCGCTGGCAGGGATGGTTGCAGCGTCCTGCTCTGCTCCAAAACCCTGGAGCAGAGGTGTTCCGAAGTCCAGAGCAAACTCAGGCTTTGGGAGGGGCTCAATCCTTCAACCACCAGAGTTTCAACTCTGGCGGTCTGGGAGAGCTCTACCCCTGCCTGGGCGCTCACCCCCTCCTCTTCTCCTGAAGAACGGGCTTCCGAGCCACCAAACAGCTGATCGTCGCTGTTTTTGGTGGCTCTAAGGAAAAAATGGGGCTGACAGCCGAAATGGCTGCCGTAAACGGAGCCTTGCCACCCGGACGTCTATACGCACTTTTGTTGACCGGGTGATGTCTCTGCTTTTTAGTGTGCTGTCTAGATTTGCCATGGCTTTCCTCCAGAGGAGCAAGCGTCTTTTAATTTCTTGGCTACAGTCCCCATCTGCAGTGATCTTGGAGCCCAGGAAAATAAAATCTGTCACTACCTCCATTTCTTCCCCATCTATTTGCCAGGAATTGAGAGGGCTGGATGCCATGATCTTGGTTTTCTTAATGTTTAATTTAACCCAACTTTTGCACTGTCCTTCTTCACACGTAACACGAGGCTGTTTAGTTCTTCTTCACTTTCTGCCATTAGAGTGGTATCATCTGCATATCTTAGGTTGTTGATATTTCTTCTGGCAATCTTAATTCCAACTTTTGATTCATCTAGCCCTGCCTTTTCATGATGTGCTCTGCATATAAGTTAAATAGGCAGGGTGACAGTATACAGCCTTGCCGGACTCCTTTCCCAATTTTGAACCAATCAGTGGTTCCGTGTCCAGATCTCACCCACATAGGTTTCTCAAGAGACAAATAAGATGGTCTGGTACGCCCATCTCTTTAAGAACTTGCCATAGTTTGTTAGGATCCACACAATCAAAGGCTTTAGCATAGTCAATGAAGCAAAAGTAGATGTTTTGCTGGAACTGTCTAGCTTTCTCCATGGCAATTTGATTTCTAGTTCCTCTGTCTCTTCGAAATCCTGCCTGTACTTCTGGTAGTTCTTGATCCACATACTGCTGATTTCATACATTTCTTCTTGTAGGATTTTAAGCATAACTTTACTAGCATGTGAAATGAGTGCAATGGTGCGATAGTTTGAACATTCTTTGGCACTGCCTTTCTTTGGAATTGGAATGTAAACTGATCTTTTCCAATCCTGTGGCCACTGTTGAGTTTTCCAAATTTGCTGGCAAATTGAGTGTAGCACTTTTACTGCATCATCTTTTAAGATTTTGAATAGCTCAGCTGGAATACTGTCACCTCCACTAGCTTTGTTGTTGCTCAGTTTTTCTAAGGCCAACTTCACTTCACATTCTAGGATGTCTGGCTCGAGGTCAGTGACCACCTCATTGTGATTATCAGGGATGTTAAGCTCATTCTTGTATAGTACTTCTCTGTAATTTTGCCATCTCTTCTTAATATCTTCTGCCTCTGTTAGGTCCCTGCCATTTTGGTCCTTTATCATGCCCATTTTTGCATTGAACGTTCCCTTCATCTCTCCAATTTTCTTGAAAAGATCTCTAGTCCTCCCTATTCTATTGTTTTCTTCTATTTCTTTGCACTGTTCATTGAAGAAGGCATTCTTATCTCTTCTAGCTATTCTCTGGAATTCTGCATTCAATTGGGCATATCTTTCTTTTTCTCCCTTGCCTTTTGCTTCCCTCCTTTCCTCAGCTATTTGCAAAGCTTCCTCAGACAGCCATTTTGCTTTTTTTCATTTGTTTTTCTTTGGGATGGTTTTGGTTGCTACCTCTTGTACAATGTTGCGAACCTCTGTCCATAGTTCTTCAGGCACTCTGTCTATCAGATCTAATTCCTTAAATCTATTTGTCACCTCTACTGTATATTTGTCAGGGATATGATTTAGTTCATACCTGACTGGCCTAGTCCTTTCCCTACTTTCTTCAGTTTAAGCCTAAATTTTGCAATGAGAAGCTCATGGTCTGAGCCACAGTCAGCTCCTGGTCTTGTTTTTACTGACTATAGAGCTTCTCCATCTTTGGCTGCAGAGCATATAGTCAATCTGATTTCTGTGTTGACCGTCTGGTGATGTCCATGTGTAGAGCCGTCTCTTGGGTTGTTGGAAAAGAGTGTTTGCTATCACCATTGTATTCTCTTGACAAAATTCTATCAGCCTGTGCCCTGCTTCATTTTGTACTCCAAGGCCAAACTTGCCTCTTATTCCAGTTATCTTTTGGGTTCCTACTTTAGCGTTCCAATCCCCAATGATGATAAGGACATCATTTTTTGATGTTAGTTTTATAAGGTGCTGTAGGGCTTCATAGAACCGGTCAATTTCATCCTCTTCAGCACTGGTGGTTGGGGCATAGACTTGGACTATTGTGATATTGAATGGTTTGCCTTGGATTCGAACTGAGATCATTCTGTCATTTTGAGGATTGTATCCCAGTATTGCTTTTCCTACTCTTTTATTGACTATGAAGGCTACTCCATTTCTTCTGAGGGATTCTTGCCTGCAGTAGTATACCTGATGGTAATCTGAATTAAATTCACCCATTCCTGTCCATTTTAATTCGCTGATACCTAAGATGTCGATGTTTAGTCTTGTCATCTCTTGTTTGACCACGTCCAGCTTTCCTTGATTCATGGATCTTACACATTGGACTTTCCTTTCACCACCAGACACATCCACAGCTGAGCGTCCTTTCGGCTTTGGCCCAGTCGCTTCATTCTTTCTGGCGCTACTAGTACTAGCCCTCTGGTCTTCCCCAGTAGCATATTGGATGCCTTCCGACCTGAGGGGCTCATCTTCCAGCATCATATGGTTTTGCCTTTTGGTACTGTCCATAGGGTTTTCATGGCAAAGATACTGGAGTGGGTTGCCATTTCCTTCTCCAGTGGATCACGTTTTGTCAGAACTCTCTGCTATGACCTTTCCATCTTGGGTGGCCCTGCACAGCATAGGTCATAGCTTCATTGAATTACACAAGCCCCTTCACCACGACAAGGCAGTAATCCATGAAGGGGATTCTCCATACTATAAGTTCCAAATTGTGTCTGATAATATTCAAATTTAAGCTTAGAATAAAACACAGTAAAGGAACAAGTTATTTGAGGGGCTGCCTATATCTGATTATATTTGTTTTATCTCACTAGATTTGTGAAAGTGGTTATGTTCTATATCCCTTCTACAAACTATTGTCATCCAAGGGACCCAGGAGACATGTCTTCAGTGTTGGCACTTGCCCTCTTGGGACAGTATCTCCTGAGATTCAGATGGTCCTGAGCTTGTCAGACCTTAAGAATGCCTTGACTTCCTGTGAAGATATGGCTGACACCTGACACCTGAATCTCTATCTGGACTGTCATTTTTCCAACTTAACAACAGAAAGAACAGGCTTTCATTTATCTGGCTTTCTGGGTTAGGCAGAGTCCTATCATGTTTCCCCAAAAATAAGACCTATCCCAAAAATAAGACCTAGCTTGATTTTTACATCTGCACCTAATATAAGCCCTACCCCAAAAATGAACCCTAGTTAAGACCCGTCTACCCCGTCTCAGTGTCTGGTTGCATGAGGTGGTGTGATGTGTATGTTGGGGTGAAGTTTACCACACTTCCTTACCTCAGGGCCCCCATAGCCAGGCCTCTCATTCCCCAATACCTGCCTTGCCTTGCGACGGCAGCACCAACAGCCCCGCCCAGCAGGAATCCGTATGGCTGCTGCAGGCCCACTTCTGTGATTGCTTGCTTCCACTTGCATGTGTCGCCCCCAATCTCTGTTTTGCCAGCAGAGATCTTCAGAAGCACAGGGAGCTCCATTCTGGGCTGCAGAGGCCTGTCCTGAAGGCCTCTGCCAGCAAAACAGAGGCTGGGGGGACAATGCACCCATCATCATGGACCTCTGTTCTGGGCTGCAGAGGCCCAATGGTTGGGGCTGTTGGTGGCGCAGCGGCAAGGCAAGACAGTGAAAAAGACATCCTCTGAAAATAAGCCCTAATGCCTCTTTTGGAGGCAAAAAAAATATAAGACCAGGTCTTATTTTCGGGAAAACACAGTAAATTCATCCCTCAAGATCCTCTGAAAACACTCCTGTTTCAGAAGTGGTGCTTCAAAACAACTGGTGACCTGAAGCTGGGGGGGCGGGGCTGCAACCATTTTGTTGTTGGACAAAACAGCTGTTTTGGAATATATTTTTCAAATGGACAATAAGTCATGCCCTTCATTTCTTAACCAATTTATGAGACTATCTTCTTTATTAGCTAAAAGAAACTCTCTTTAGTCACAGCTTAGTACTCCTTTTTAAAACTCTGTGCCGTTTTTTGAGAAGTCTTTATTGTTAAATGATAAGGAAGAGGTTTGCTGGAGGAGCTAAAATAAGGAAGTGTAGAGTACTTTTTCTTTTGAAATTTGATGGAGAAACATAAGGATAAAAGTTGTGGTTTTATCTTATTATTTTAAAAATAATCTAGCCTTGGATTGCTTTGTTGGTGGTGGTTGAAATGTTCTGTTTTTCATGAACTCTAATTGGCCAGAAAAAGGAAAAAAATAAATAAATATTTTTGACCACTAGAGGGAGCTACAAAGATGCTTAATCCTGAGCTGAAGTATTTCACCCAGAAAACCTTTGAAAGCTCCATACAGAAAATTATTTATATCATAAATCAGCTAGGGGCTAAAGATACAAATCATACAGATGATATTTAAAAAGAACAAGAGACACAATTAGGTGTAGAAAATTATCAACCCATTGTGATAACTCCACAATTACTGGACAATGCAAATAACTGCTAACTTTAGAATATACAGTAAATGTGACATCAACTTTTATTATGATGATGGTTTAAATATAACCCTCCCAGTGTAATTGAAACAAGAGTGCCAAGCAAATTTACAATTTTTAAGAGCTCAAGTTTGGGATTTTTTTTCTTCATGGGTACTAATAAGGTTGAGAATTTTTTGAGAAAAAAAGATATAATAGACATATGAAGAAAAATTTATTCTACAAGGAAGTGTTTCAAGTTAATCTACAGCTGTTAACAGAACAACTTTGGGACTCCTGTTTCATGGATATTAACAAGGTTGAGAATTTCTTAAAGAAAAGAGATTTGGTAGCTACTCCTGAGAAGAAAAAGACTTCATTTTATGAATATAAGCTGGAGGGAGTGACTTGAAATTAATTACTTAATTAGATAGGATGGATTTTTATAAGTTTGATATATGTATTGAAAGAAAGCTCTAAAGTAGTTTTGTATTTATAAAATGAGTTTGTAAATGCATATTTTCTGTCCTTCTGTGTAACATTTAATAATTTCCCAACTTTGGAAAATATTAATGATCAAATATGAAAATAAGAGGAAAAAAAGATTTTACTCCATGAGGATAAATGAGGGAGAGATTTAAATCCAATGAGCTAATTGGATTTTTATTGGTGTGATATATATAATTGAATGAAAGCGTTCATGTAGTTTTGTGTTTTGGTTCTGGATTTAAAATGAAGGTTTTCCCCCTCTATATATAATATTTGAGTAATTTTTAAAGTTTGTAAAATATCAAAACTAGAAAAGGTGTTTTCTCCCTTTAGGGTTAAGAACATTAATATGCAGAATTATTTTAATATAAATTATGACAGCTGATAAAGATTAATGAGTAAACAGAAGCATATACAGCTTCATAATACAGAAGCATATTTCTCACAGCAGGGAGAAGCAGAGATGGTCATATTGACTTTTATCCAAAGAAGAGAATATATTTAATTTTATTTCTATTTGGAAATTGCTTCTAGATTTTCTGCTTGCAATAAAAAAAAATGAAACTTTGCTTTTGATTTTGCTGATTAGATAGGTTTGTTGCTATAGAAAAGGCTAGTATATATTGTTGTATAAAAGCAAAAAGTTAATAGAACAGAACAGAACAGAATAGAATAGAATAGAGTTTGCAGGTTTCCTAGCCCAATCCCCTGCTTAAGCAAGAGAACATATACCATCTTAGACAAGTGACTGTCTAGTCTCTGCTTAAAAATCTCCAGTGATGGAGTGCCCATGATTACTGGAGGCAAGCTGTTCCACTGGTTAATTGTCCTCACTGTCAGGAAGTTTCTCCTTAATTCCAGGTTGCTTCTCTCTTTGATCAGTTTCCAGTCATTGTTTCTTGTCTTGCCCTCTGCTGCTTTGGAGAATAGTTTGATGCCCTCTTCTTTGTGGCAGCCTCTCAAATACTGGAATGCTGCTATCATGTCACCCCTGTTTCTTCTTTTCTTTAGACTAGCCAAACCCAAGTCCTGCAGCCGTTCTTTGTATTTTTTTAATCTCCAGGCCTTTGATCATCTTAGTTGCTCTTCTCTGAATTTTTTCAAAACTCACTGTCAGAATCCATTTATATTTCATTTCTAACTATATCCTCTGATCTAAAACCAAATCCTACCTTTCCCTGGATTCTGCCATACTCCCAAGGGGGAGAGGGGATATGCATGCAGATTTTATTGCTTTCACTTCCTCTATTAACCACAATATAACCTTTTGTTTATTTGCCTTCGTGTCTGCTATCCATTACAATGCAACAAATTGCTTCCTATACTATGAATCTCTCTGAACTTCTCCCTTACCGGGCAGCTAGGAAAAGGTGGGGGGGGGGAAGAGATACAAACCTCCAGGATCTGGTTTATTTCTCCAAAAGGAGGTGTGAAGAGCTGTGGAATGATCGTGCTGCAAACAGAACCAGATTGATGTTATCTTCCCTTTCCCACGATGGACTTACCACCTGGGGATTGGCCGGTCTGAATCGCCTGAATGAACTGTGGGGTGGGGTTTGCTTAGGGACACTTTAAAATATTGATCTGTAAGGGAATCCCTCAGATCCTGTCTTATGTCTACTATCTCCTATTCTTATTAAAAGTTCCTGCTTGGAAGAAACTGTTCCCAAGAGTTCTGCTTTCTTAAGATGTGGGCTTGAAGTAGGTCCTGACGCTAGACAGGATCTCCATTAATAGTCCGGTCTGTTCGGACCGGTCTGGACTCTGACTGGGCAGAGTCTGACGATCAGGACACGGGTGGTCTTGTCGATATTACCTGGGAGGAGTTTGATTCTGTGACTCCGGAGGAAGTGGACAGGATCATGGGGAGGCTGAGCACCACCACATGTTTACTGGACCCGTGCCCTTCCTGGCTGGTTTATGCAGCCCGGGAGAGGACACGCAGCTGGTTCCAGGCAGTTATATCGGCTTCTTTGAGTGAGGGTATCTTCCCCGCCGTCTTGAAGGAGGCGGTGGTGAGGCCTCTCCTCAAGAAGCCTGCCCTGGACCCGGCTGTATTGAACAACTTTCGTCCTGTCTCCAACCTTCGCTTTCTTGCGAAGGTTGTTGAGAGTGTGGTGGCGCATCAGCTCCCTCTGGTCCTGGATGAAGCGGATTATCTAGACCCGTACCAATCGGGTTTCAGGCCCGGGCACAGCACGGAGACGGCATTGGTCGCGCTGGTGAATGATCTCTGGAGGGCTCGGGACAGGGGGCATTCCTCTGTCCTAGTCCTATTAGACCTCTCGGCGGCTTTCGATACCATCGACCATGGTATCTTGCTGCGGCGTCTCAGGGGATTGGGAGTGGGAGGCACGGTTTTACAGTGGTTCTCCTCCTATCTCTTGGGACGTTCGCAGTCGGTGTTGGCAGGGGGGCAGAGGTCGACCGCGAGGTCTCTCATTTGTGGAGTTCCTCAGGGGTCGGTCCTCTCGCCTCTCCTGTTCAACATCTACATGAAGCCGCTGGGTGAGATCATTTGTGGCTTTGGAGTTGGGTATCATCAGTATGCTGATGATACCCAACTTTTCTTTTCGACCCCAAACCACCCCAGTGATGCCCTCAACGTGATGTCCCGTTGCCTGGAGGCGGTTCGGGTCTGGATGGGGAGGAACAGACTCCAGCTCAACCCCGACAAGACTGAGTGGCTTTGCATACCTTCATCCCGGGTTTATTCGGACATTCCACCTCTGGCTATGGGGGGTGAACTATTACCCCCCGTAGATAGGGCTCGCAACTTGGGGGTCCTCCTAGATTCACGGCTCACCTTGGAAGACCATATAGGAGCTGTGACTAGGGGGGCCTTCGCACAGGTTCGCCTGGTGCGTCAGTTGCGGCCCTATCTTAGCCGGGATGATCTATGCACGGTCACTCATGCGCTCGTGTCCTCTCGTCTGGACTACTGCAACGCTCTCTACATGGGGCTGCCCTTGAGGACCACCCGGAAGCTCCAACTGGTACAGAATGCAGCCGCGAGAGTGGTGTTGGGAGTCTCCCGATACTCCCACGTTACACCTCTGCTCCGTGAGCTGCATTGGTTGCCAGTTGTCTTCCGGGTGAGATTCAAGGTACTGGTAACAGTGTTCAAAGCACTCCATGGCATGGGGCCGGAGTACCTCAGGGAACATCTGCTGCCGGCATCAAGCTCCCTGCGCCCTGTGCGTTCCCACAGAGAGGGCCTCCTCAGGGTGCCACCGATCAGAGAATGTCGATTGGTGGCCCCCAGGGGGAGATCCTTCTCTGTGGGCGCTCCGGAGCTGTGGAATCAGCTACCGGTAGAGCTCCGGATGGCGCCCGATCTTCGCTCCTTTCGCCGCGATCTTAAGACATTTCTGTTTGTACAAGCTGGCCTAGCCTGATGGGGATTGCTGGGGTTGTTTTATCTTTGGTCTTTTAATTTTTCTTGGGGTTTTTAGCATTGTATTTCCATTGTTTTTAACTAGGGCAATTGTTTAATCTTTTTTAATGTTTGTATTTGCTATTTTATTCTGCCCTGTGAACCGCCCTGAGTCCTTAGGGAGAAGGGCGGTATATAAATGTTATTAAATTAAATTAAATTAAATTAAACCTGGAAGGAAGAACCTTACCAGGGGACTTTGCAAGAAATACAGTGTTGGACAATGACGCAGGGAAGGAAGAAAACCCCATGGAAAGAGAGCCTTCCCCCTTACCGAGATCCCGCCAGCTGTCGGGATCCAAAATGTCATACTCCTCAGGAGAAGAAGTGATGAAGACACGTGACCACAAACCTCAGTGGTCGATGGTCGTTGGAAAAAAAAAGCGAGTGGGAAAAGATATCGAGAAAGGTGACCCTAAGACGGGGCAGCAACCAATCTGAATGGAAGCAAGAGATGGAGAAATCCCATCCCGTTAGCAGAGAGGAAGGAAGTTGTGCACCACACTCAGACTGGATCCTAGAGAAAGTTATTGACCTGATGAAAAGAACCCTCGGCTCTCTAGGGGAGGAGAAACCTGAACCCCGCGGCCACACCAGCACCTGGAGCTGCAGCTGGAGAGACACTGGTGGGGAATTGGAACCTGTAGTCCCAGGGATGCCTGCTGAACCCGCAGCTACCACTTCAGCAGCCCCCACTCCCCACCGATCCACAGATGGGGGTCAGTATGGGAGACAATACCGCCAGCGGCAAAGGCACTGATCCATTCAAAAATTCCCAATGCTGGACATGAAATTCAGGGGGGAGCCACCAGCTACATGGAAGAATACAGACGGGACATCCCCAGTGACAAAGCCTGCATTTGTATCATGTATTTGTTGTGACTCAGGGTCAGCCTGTGGGTCCGACAGCCGGCTCCGATGTATCGGAGGACTCAGATGTGGGGGAGGAGGGAAACGAACCGGCTGATGATGATTTGGAGACTTTGCAGAGTCCTCAGCCGGGAACCTCTGCTCAGCTGTGTGAGCCCGAGAGTGCGGAGGATGATGACCCACAGCTGGCCCTGTTCAAGGACGCCCGACGCAGGAGGCAGTCGAGCAGGGACAAACAAAGGAAGGCTATGGGACTCCTCGGGAGGAGGCACAGGGAGACCACGCCCTGAGCTCTCTATAAAAGGAGTGTTTGGGGAGGGGCTGGTTGCTGAAAGCAACTCTTTTGCTTGAAGATAAGCTCTTGTGTGTTTACTATTAAATCTTGGCAGAAGCCTTTTAGCCTTGGACGCTTTCCAGTCTCTTCTTTTGATTAGGGGTGCGAGAAGAGGGCTGGTTCAGAACAGTTTGCTTTCAGCCACCCACCCCTTAATACTACGATGGAGCAGCTTCTTGCCGAGAATGCCCAGCTCAACCAGCAACTCACCTTGCTGGCCACTCAGGTGGCACAACTGCAGGCTCAGGTACATGCTGCCCCCCCACCCAGGAGGAAATGTCAGATAGCTATGCCGGATAAATTTGCTGGTAAACCAGAACTGTTTCCTGCCTTCCTGGGACAATGCCAGCTTTATATCAGCGTGAGAGCAGCTGATTTCCCCACTGACCGAGATAAGGTGGGATTCGTGTTGAGCCTTCTGTCGGGAGATGCAGCTCGTTGGGGCACGCCTCTGTTGGCACAGCCTAGCCCTTTGTTGGATAACTTTGGGGGGTTTTGTGACCATATGCGCCTCATGTACGAGGACCCGATTAAGGCGCAGACCGCCACCCGACGCCTGAAAGCTTTGAGGCAGGGTCAGCGCCCTCTACAGGCCTATATCAGCGATTTCCGGCTGCTTAGCCAGGATTCCGCCTGGAATGAGGCTGCGCTCGTGGATGCCTTTCAGGATGGCTTGTCAGAGGAGATGTTGGATGAGCTGGCCCGCGTGGACATTCCCTCAGACCTGAATGGGCTGATCCATCTTTGTCTGCGGATCGATGCCCGGCTGCAGCAGCGTAAGAGTCGCCGTGCCACCCCACAGACCCCTGCCGCCCCTGTTGTGCGTGAGCCCCCAGTCCAGAGGGAGGAGCCAATGGAGCTGGGTGCCGCCAGGTCCCGTCTATCGGTGACGGAAATGGACAGACGACGATCGGAGGGGTTGTGTTTTTACTGTGGGGACCCTGGACATTTGGCTGCTTCTTGCCCGAAGAAGCGTCAGCGGGCGTCAGTGACCAAGCCTGCCCCGAGAAAGTCCCCTGCTTTGCTATCGGGAAACGGCCCGAGCCCGATCTAGACGGTGTGAAAGATCGGGCGACCCACAACGATCACGCCGAGCGACGCCGTTCCGACGGTGCCTGTGAACCTCCACGGCATTTGATTCTGGAGGCACGACTGATCCTTCCTGGCAAGCCAGAGGGGATTCCGGTCCATGCCTTAATTGACTCTGGGGCTACCACTAACTTTATGGATTCGGCCTTTGTGGCCAAATGGGCTGTTCCCCAGTGTCCGGTGGATCCGCCCATGCTTGTGGAGACCATCGATGGTCGAGTGCTCCTGTCCGGGCCTATCACGGCCGCCACGCAACCCGTGTGTATGGCCATCAGTACCCATGTGGAGGCCATTCAGTTCTACGTCACTTCGGATCTGCACTTCCCCGTGGTCTTGGGACTGGCGTGGCTCCGGGCGCATGATCCACAGATCTATTGGTCTCAGAACTTGGTCACCTTCCCAAGTTTGCAGTGCGTGGACCACACCCGCCATATCTGTGCCGGCCAGGTGGAGGGTTCCCCAGGGGTTTCCTTGCCTCCCGAACTGTCCGACTTTGCTGACGTGTTCAGCGAGTCAGAGGCGGACCAATTACCCCCGCACAGGCCCTACGACTGCTCCATTGACCTAGTCCCTGATGCGCCTCTCCCAGTGGGGCGTTTGTACTCCATGTCGGAGCCCGAGTTGGCTGCATTGCGGGACTTCCTGACAAAGAACTTGGCTCGTGGATTCATCCGGCCCTCGTCCTCGCCAGTGTCTGCGCCCGTGCTCTTCGTCAAAAAGAAGTCGGGCGAGTTACGGCTTTGCTGTGACTACCGGAAACTCAATGCCATCACGGTGCGTAACCGCTACCCGCTGCCCCTCATCCCCGAGCTCTTGGACCGACTCCGGGAGGCTAAGATCTTCACGAAACTGGACCTGCGTGGAGCTTACAACCTCGTCAGGGTTCGGCCGGGTGATGAGTGGAAGACGGCGTTTGGTACTCGCTATGGACATTTCGAGTACACGGTGATGCCGTTTGGCCTGACCAACGCCCCCGCTGTGTTTCAGCATTTTATGAATGACATCTTTCGGGATCTGTTGGACCAGTTTGTCGTGATTTACCTGGACGACATCCTGATTTACTCCCCGTCGCGTGAAGTGCATCAACAGCATCTCCGTCAGGTCCTGCAGCGCCTCCGGAAACATCGGTTGTTTGCCAAGTTGGAGAAGTGCCAGTTCTACCAGGTGACCATTGATTTCTTGGGCCACCGCATTTCTCCTGAGGGCATCGCCATGGATCCAAGTAAAGTTGAGTCGTTGCAGAGTTGGCAACCCCCGCGTCGCGTGAAGGATGTTCAGCGACTTCTTGGATTTGCCAACTACTATCGGACATTCATCCCTGGCTTTGCTGCCTTGACAGCCCCCCTCACCCGGCTCCTGCAGAAGAAGACTCGGTTCCAGTGGAACGCCCCCGAACAACAGGCGTTCCAAGCTTTGAAGGACGCCTTCATGAAGGAGCCCATCTTGAAGCATCCTGACCCGCAACGGCCGTTTGTCGTGGAAGCGGACGCCTCCGACATTGCCATTGGGGCCGTGTTACTCCAGGCAGCGACGCCCAACGGTACCCTTTTCCCTTGCGCGTATCACTCTCGGAAATTGAACCCCTCGGAGCGCAACTATACCATCTGGGAGAAGGAGCTGCTGGCCATCAAGGCAGCGTTCGAGGCTTGGAGGCATCATCTGGAGGGGGCGTGGCATCAGATCGAGGTCCGGACGGACCACAAGAATCTGGAAAGCCTGCAGACCGCTCGGAATTTGAACCAACGCCAGATCCGGTGGTCCCTCTTCTTTGCGAGGTTTGACTTCCGGGTGCGGTACATACCAAGCGGGCACAACCAGAGAGCGGATGCTCTGTCCAGGAAGCCCGAGTACACCCGAGTGGAAGACAAGCTTCCGCCCAGGACCGTGATCCCCGTCGAGTCTTTTGCTGCGGTGCGGGAGCCGGTGGATATACGGGCTCGGATCCGGGAGGCGCAGCAGCAGGAGGCGTGGGTGGCTCAGCGGAAGGAAGAGGTGGGGCCAGATTCGCCTTGGTCGGTCACGGATGGACTCCTGTATTATCGTGACCGGCTCTATGTTCCAGGAGGGCCACTCAGGGGACTCGTCCTCAGCCAATGTCATGATAACCCGGCTGCGGGGCATTTTGGCCTGTTCAAGACTCTGAACCTGGTCTCCCGTACGTTCTGGTGGCCCCGAGTCCGACACGATGTCCAGTCTTATGTCACCTCCTGCGTCCCATGCAGGCAGGCCAAGTCAGCGACAGGGGCCCCGCCTGGTTTACTGCAGCCTTTGCCAACGCCCAAGAGACCCTGGGGGGCTGTGTCCATGGACTTTCTGACGGATCTACCCCCATCCTCCGGCTTCACGACAGTGTTTGTGGTGGTGGACATGTTGACCAAGATGGCGCACTTCATCCCCTGTCGCGGCTTACCGTCAGCTCGCGCCACTAGTCGCATGTTCATCCAACAGGTGTTCCGGCTGCACGGCCTTCCCGATAGAGTCGTCTCCGATAGGGGGGCCCAGTTTACAGCCCGCTTCTGGCAGGAGTTGATGCGGGCGTTGGACATTAAGGTTTGCCTCTCGTCCGCGCATCATCCTCAGACCGACGGGGGTACCGAGAAGGTCATCGGCATCTTAGAGCAGTATCTGCGCTGCTACGTTAACCTGCAGCAGGACAATTGGGTGGACTATTTGGCCATAGCCGAGTTTGCCTTTAACAACTCGCAGCACACCTCCACGCAGATGACACCGTTCTTGGCCAATGTGGGTTATCACCCCCGGTTTTTCCCCCTTTCTCCCGTGGACTCACCGGAGCCGGCAGCGAACGAATTCATGGCGGAGTTACAGGCGATCCATCGGTTGGTGCGACGGCAGCTGGAGAAGGCCAAGGCCGACTACAAGAGGTTCGCCGATCGGTCGAGAAGGGATACGCCTCCACTATCGGTGGGGGATCGGGTCTGGCTGTCCACCAGGAACCTACCATCCACTCGGCCGGCGAGGAAGCTGGACCACCGTTACCTTGGACCGTTCCCAGTCGAGGCCGTCATCAACCCGGTCGCCTATCGTTTAACTCTGCCACGTTCCCTGCGCGTGCACCCCGTCTTCCATCGGTCCTTGTTGGTCCCCGAACAACCGGCTTGTCCACTTCGCCAAGCGGAACCTCCCCCATCAGGACCTCGTGATGGCGACAGCACCCCCGAGTACGAGGTCGCCAGCATCAGGGATTCCCGCTGGCTGAAAGGTCGCTTCCAGTACCTGATCGAGTGGAAAGGGTACGGGCCGGAGGACTTCACATGGGAAGACGCGACCGCCGTTCATGCCCCTGCGTTGGTGACTGCGTTTCACGAACAGTTCCCATCCCGACCGCATCCGGATCGGCAGACCCGGGGGAAGGGCCCTGCGGTGCGGGATAGTGTTGTGACTCAGGGTCAGCCTGTGGGTCCGACAGCCGGCTCCGATGTATCGGAGGACTCAGATGTGGGGGAGGAGGGAAACGAACCGGCTGATGATGATTTGGAGACTTTGCAGAGTCCTCAGCCGGGAACCTCTGCTCAGCTGTGTGAGCCCGAGAGTGCGGAGGATGATGACCCACAGCTGGCCCTGTTCAAGGACGCCCGACGCAGGAGGCAGTCGAGCAGGGACAAACAAAGGAAGGCTATGGGACTCCTCGGGAGGAGGCACAGGGAGACCACGCCCTGAGCTCTCTATAAAAGGAGTGTTTGGGGAGGGGCTGGTTGCTGAAAGCAACTCTTTTGCTTGAAGATAAGCTCTTGTGTGTTTACTATTAAATCTTGGCAGAAGCCTTTTAGCCTTGGACGCTTTCCAGTCTCTTCTTTTGATTAGGGGTGCGAGAAGAGGGCTGGTTCAGAACAGTGTTCTGCCCTGGATGGACCAACTTGGTGGTGAACCTGCATGATTACAACACCCCAGAGCTCAACGACTTCAACTGTTTAATGTCCTCTCTGAGAAGGTGATTCGAGGACCCCCTGGCTGATCGCAAGGCCCATGAGAGAATCAAAACAGTGAGGCAGGGCAGACGCCTGGTAGCCGAATATACACAAGAATTCCGGGCCCTTGCCAACAAGCTGAACTGGCTGGAAGACATCCTCCTTAGCCATTTCAAAGACAGCCTAAACTATTACCTGTATGATGCTTGCCTGCCTCAAGGGGACCCAAGCCAACTCGATGAATGGTACATCCTGGCAAAGGAAGCGGAGATAGACCTACTGAAGAGACACTGCTGAGAAAACCCATGGGGCTGCTTGTCTCCTGAGCCAATGTGCGAGCCAGCGAAAACACTGGCCACAGCCAAGAAGTCAACAGGCTCTTTCAAATGTGTGAGAGATGGGCATTGCACCATAGAATGCTGCTCAAAAGCCCCTCAGCGCAAACCAGATCCATCACCGGCCAGGAAATCAGGAAAGTCCCCAGGCAAACCAAAAGAACCCACTATGTTGTCGATAGAGGCTTTGGAGTCCCCAACCCCTGCCAAATGAGGGGAGGGAACTCTGGCCTACACAGCAGGGGTGGTGGGCACCTCAGACAACACTCAGAGGGTGAACCCCTGGTAAGTGGATCCATTCCACCCATCCTCAAGACAGTAACTATATTAGCTTCCTCCATGCCCAAAGCTGTCAAAGTGAAGGCCTTCATAGACTCTGGCTGCACCCAGTGTCTCATTAGCCTGATGCTAGTGGGGAACGTGGGCATTCTGGTGAGGAGACTAAAACAACCAATCTCATTTGGCCAGTTAGATGGGTCCATAGCAGGGGGGTTGCCAGCTACCCTAGGCACTTTACCAGTCCACCTGTCCCTGGAGAACCATGAGGAAGATATAACGTTTATAATGACCCCAGACATGGAATGCCCAATGATCCTAGGGCTGGAATGGTTAAAGAAATGGAACCCATGGGTAAATTGGAAGACAGCAGAGCTCAATTTCCTGGAGGGGGATCGTGCAAACTTAACACCCCAAAGGCCCCCACCAACCCTAGGAGTGGAGAAAGCATAGGTGGGAGAAGAGAAGGGATTACCAGAAGTACCGGAAGAATACTGGGACCTTGCTGAAGTCTTCAGAGAGGAATGGGTGAATGAGCTCCCTCCTCACCGACCCACAGACTGCTATAGAAATGAAACCCAGACAAAACTCCCGAAGCCCAGACTGTATTCTATGAGCCCTAAAGAGAAGGAGGAGATGGAAAGATTCATAAATAAAAACCTAGAAAGGGGATTTATTGAACCTACCAGACCCAAAGTGACCGCCCCGGTCCTCTTTAGGGAGAAGAAAGACAGCACTTTACATTGTGCATGGATTACCATGCCCTGAATGCAATTAGTGAAAGTAACCTGTATCCCCTACCCCTCATGAAGGCATGCTATCGCAAATATCGAAAGGAAGGATTTTTACCAAACTAGACCTAAGAGAAGCGTACTACTGCATTAGGATCAAGGAAGGGGACGAATGGAAGACCGCATTTAATTGTCCAATGGGATACTGCCAATTCAAAGTTTTGCCATTCGGACTATAAGGGCCCCCTGCAGTATTTATGCAATTAATCAATGAAGTTCTAAGGGAGCACTTATTTAAGGGGGTCCTGGTTTATTTAGATGACATCCTTATCTTCACTGAGTCCAAAGAGTACCATGTCAACCTAGTCAGAGTGGTCTTAAAAAAACTGTGGGCTGCCCACCTTATATGCCAAGTTATTGAAATGTGAATTCCACCAGGAATGAATAGACTACCTGGGGTAATCTGACTTGGAGGCAGTTCCTGGACGGCAGTAAAATCCCATTCAAGATATGGACCAACCATAAAAACTTAGAGGCACTGAGAACCCCCATAAGCTTTGCCCTAAGCAAGTCCGGTGGGCCCAGTACTTTAACTGATTTGACTTTGAGCTCAAGTACTTTCGGGGGGGGGGGATGAGTTGTATAATCCTGACAGCTTGCAGCTGCAAATTGTGCAGCAGAGCCATGATGCTAAGCAAGCTGGCCTTTTTGGGTTCTTAAAAACTTTGCATCTTGCCAATCATCAGTTTTGGTGGCCAAAGATAAAAAAAAGACATTGAAAGCTATGTGAAAAGCTGTGCAGTTTGCGCAGCCAGCTAGAGAATGCTAGGGAAGAGCCTAGGGCTATTGTAACAGGTTCCTGACCCAGCCAAACCCTGGAAGGAGATAGCCAGGGACTTTAGAATAGAATAGAGCTGGAAGGGACATTGCAGGTCTTCTAGTCCAGCGCCCTGCTCAAGCAGGAGGACCTATACCATCTCAGACAAGTGATTGTCTAGTGTCTTTTTAAAAACTTCCAGCGATGGAGCGCCCACGATTTCTGTGGGTAAGCTGTTCCACTGGTTGATTGTCGTCACTGTCAGGAAGTTTCTCCTTAATTCCAGGTTGCTTTTCTCTTTGATCAGCTTCCAACCATTGTTTTTTGTCCTTCCTTCTGGTGCTGTGCTGAACAACCTGACCCCCCTCTTCTTATCGTGGAACTACCTGAAAGTAGGGAGAACACCATGATTTGGACTGTAATAGACCTCTTTTCCAAGCAAGCCCCCTTCATTGCATGCTCTGGGCTTCCCTCAGCCCAGAAACTGGTGAAAATGTTTTTAAAGCATATCTACTGGTTACACAGAGCACCTAAGTGCATCATTTCAGATTGGGGTCCAATCCACTGCTAAGTTCTGGAGGGAGTTTGTGAGAATGATTAGATCCTTCCAGGGGCTTACTTCAGCTTTTCATCTGAGCACGAATGGGGTGCTGAATGAGTTAATGCAATGGTGGAACAGCATTGTTATGTCAACCAGCAGCAAATGAACTGGGCAGAATCTTTGCCCTTTACAGAAGTGGTGTATAACAGTGCAGTGCACAGCAGCACTGGGTTCACTCTGTTTAAGCTAGCCATGGGAATGGAGTGTGTGCCAATGCCAGAGTGCCCATAGGAGTCTCCCTCCTCAAGCACATTAACTGAATGGGTCGATTCGTTCCAACGTGTTTGGAGCGAGGTGAAGAAAGCGCTAGACAAAGTGGCTGAGAGTCAGAAAAAACAGGCGGATAAGAAGCAAGCTCCTTAGGGATGCTCCATGTAGGAGATAAAGTATATCTTTCCCCTAACTATCTCAAGTTGAAGTAAACTTTCAAGAAGTTCATAGGCCCTTTCTCCATTGTGAAATTATAAACCTGGTGATAATAGAGCTCAAATTTTCTAGAATACTGGGGAGAGTGCATCTGTTGTTCCACTGTAGCCTATTGAAGCCATTTCAGGGGTCCACTATGAGGCCAGTGGGAAAAGCAGCCCCTGCACCCATAGTAGTAGAAGGTGAGACACATTATGAAGTCGAACAGATTCTTGACTCCAGAATTCATGAAGGGAAATTGCAGCATCTAATCCAATGGAAGGGCTATCTGATGTCAGAGGCTAGATGGGTAAAAGCTTGTAACATAAAATCAGATCGTTTGGTAAAACAATTCCATGCTAAGTATCCCCAGAAGCCAGGACCCTCGCAAGAGAAATAATGTGTATATAATAGTTACGGGGTTCTCCCGAGTTTTAGGGAAGTCAGCCTGTCAAATTTCAAAAAGTTCTTACTTGGTTTCAGCAGGTATTATTTCTTCACTTGCCACAGACACAGACAGAGAGGCATAATTGGAATTTGTTTGGAGTAACTAGTGTGGGAAGCAAGTTTATGCTAGAAGGTTGCTAGGAAGTGAAGGAATTTTCTCATAACAATTATCTGAGGCTTAATTGGGGAATGTGACTTGCACTGTCAGTGTCAAGTTATGAACCCAGATGCCTTTAAGACTGCTGCTTGCCTTTAGCTTGCCTACAGAGGGGGGGGGGGGATGGAGAAACAGTGGAATGCACAGGTGGTTTATCATCATGAGAAAGCAGAAAAGTGAGGGATTTGTTTTGGGAAACAGAGAATGCTTCTCACAACAAACAGTTGTGATTCAACTGGACATTGTTACCTGACCAGTCTGTCAGGACCCACCCCAATCCACATCTTAGGAAAGAAAGAACTCTTGAACCAGAAATTGTCCAAAAGGAGCTTTTACTAAAACATGTTTGGAGATGGAAATACTAGACAGGATCTGAAACTGTGTTACAGTTTGGTACTTTTTAAAGAGTCCCCAGTCGAAGCCCCTCCCTTCAAGCCATCTGGTTTGTCCCGGATCAATTAAAATTCAGGTGTCAAATCCTTCCATGGGAAAGAGGGAACTCTCATGTCTTTACGACAATTACTCCCTTCCTTTAGAGATTTAAATCGGAGATACAAACCAGATCTCTTCCCCCCCCTCTTTCCTTTGTTCTTTTAGTTCAAAGGTTCTCTCCCTGGTCTTTGAAGACAGCCTCCCGGCAGTCTGAATAAGCATTCTTGTGCCTATTAACATCTTCTCTTCTCCTTGGAAACATGTCAGAATCCAGTCGGGTTGTAAGTTTTTTAGAACATACATATAGGATTTTATGAATGGGATATAAATGGATTCTGACAGTCTGCTCTCCTTAACAAAAAGATAAGTCTATCTGTAGAGGAAATAAAATATAAATGTTAGCCCAGTTTGTTCGGATATTCTGTATGAAACCTCTTAAGCAACTTTGGTGCTTTGACGTGGTGTTTACTGACCCACTCATTTTCTGAGGAGGGGAGGTGTTTCCAAGCTACTAAATATTGGATCGCTCCGTGGTGTTTTCTGGAATCTAAAATTTCCTTCACCTCAAAGTGTTGTTCTCCTTCCACCATGATGGGAGGTGGTGGGGGTGGGGTTTTTGTTCGTAGGTGTGACTGTTCTCTCTTTAGTAAGCTGCAGTGAAAAATTGGGTGTATTTGTCTAAGATTTTTAGGTAGTCCTAATTCAACTGTTACTGGGTTTATGATTCTTTTGATTGGAAAAGGTCCAATATATTTTGGTCAGAGTTTTTTACAGGGTTGTAGTGATTTAAGGTATTTTGTGGATAAATATACCATCTCTCCCACCCTGAATGGTATGGGATCTACTCTTTTTTTTGTCCGCCTGTGTCTTGTATGCTTGTCTAGCTTCATCTAAAGCTTTCCTAAGGATTGGCCAGATATTTTGTAATTGAGCAATCCACTCCTTCAGTTCGGGAATTACCGGCTCGATTGGGGTTAGTTTATTTTTTATTTATTTATTTTAATTCCATTTATATCCCGCCCTTCTCCGAAGACTCAGGGCGGCTTACAAGCTTAGCAGTAGCCTTCATTCTATGTATATGCCTGCTTATTAGGGCTTTTCACACACACCCCAAGCGGCATTATTACAAAGTCAGCTTAATTGCCCCCAACAATCTGGGTCCTCATTTTACCTACCTCGGAAGGATGGAAGGCTGAGTCAACCTTGAGCCTGGTGGGACGCAAACCTGCACTAATTGCAGGCAGCTGGTGTTACTTAAGGAGGCATTAGCCCACTGCTCCACCAAGGCTCTTCTGGCATGGGGTTGAAACTTTGACTGGTAGCTACTTGAAAAGGAGTGTAACCTGTGCTAGAGTGGACTGCATTATTATATGCCACTTCTGCGAAAGGTAGTAGGTCCGTCCAGTTTGTTTGCTGGAAATTAATAAAGCATCTTAAATATTGCTCAAGCACTGAGTTAGCCTTTTCACATTGACCATTTGATTGAGGGTGATGACTAGATGTCAGTCCTTGGGTGGTTCCTAAAAGGGATAAAAATTATTTCCAAAATGCCGTCATAAATTTATTTATTTATTTATTATTTATTTATTATTGGGACTTATATGCCGCCCTATCTCCCGAAGGACTAAGGGCGGCTAACAACAATAACATACAATAAATACAGAAGTTAAGATAAAATTAAAATTAAAGGCCTCTGTACAATAAATTAAAATTAAAATTAAAATAAATTAAAAATTAGAGTTAAAAAATTAAAAACATAATTAAAATCCCTGTCAGTCCAGGTCAGCCAGGTGGAAAAGGAGTGTTTTGAGGCCGCGGCGAAAGGACTGGTGATCTTGGGCCATCCGAAGCTCATGGGGGAGCTGGTTTCACAGGGCTGGCGCTCCCACAGAGAAGGCCCTCCCCCTGGGGGTCACCAGCCGACATTGTCTAGCCGACGGTACCCTGAGGAGGCCTTCTCTGTGTGAGCGTACTGGGCGATGGGAATTCGTTCCCGGCAGCAGATGGTCCTGCAAGTATCCCGGGCCTAAGCCATGTAGGGCTTTAAAGGTAAGTACCAGCACCTTAAATCTCACCCGGAGGGCAACTGGTAACCAATGCAGCTCACGCAGGAGGGGTGCAATATGGGAGTATCGGGGTGCTCCCATCACTACCCGTGCAGCCGCACTCTGCCCCAGCTGAAGCCTCCGGGTGGTCTTTAAGGGCAGCCCCATGTAGAGAGCATTGCAGTAATCTATACGGGAGGTAACGAGTGCGTGGGTGACTGTGCGTAGGGCATCTCGGTCCAGAAAGGGGCGCAACTGGCGTACCAGGCGAATCTGTGCAAATGCCCCCCTAGCCACGACTCCAATATGATCTTCAAAACTGAGTCGTGAATCCAGGAGGACGCCCAGATTGCGTGCCCTATCAATGGGAGGTAACATCTCTCCTCCTATAACCAAAGATGGAACCTCTTGGACTAAATGAGATGCCAGTACATAAAACCACTCAGTCTTGGCCGGGTTGAGCCGAAGCCTGTTCTTTCCCATCCAAATCTGTACTGCTTCCAGGCAACGGTTGGGTTGGTTCGGGGTGGAGATGAAAAGTTGGGTATCATCAGCATATTGATGATACCTCACCCCAAAGCCACGGATGATCTCACCCAGCGGCTTCATATAGATGTTGAACAGGAGAGGTGAGAGTACTGACCCCTGAGGCACCCCACAACTAAGGGGCCTAGGGGTTGACCTCTGCCCCCCTGCCAACACCATCTGCGAATGGCCCGAGAGGTAGGAGAACCATCGTAGAATGGTGCCTCCCACTCCCAACCCCTCAAGACGACGCAGCAAGATACCGTGGTCGATGGTATCGAAAGCTGCACCCCTCTATCAGATATTATGCGTTGTGGTGCCCCATGCAATTTGTAAATATGCTGTACGAAGAGTTTCGCTAAAGCTTTTGCAGTAGGGATCTTTTGACAAGGTATGAAATGCACTTGTTTAGAGAACAGATCTGTCACAGTCCAGACTACCGTGTTACCGTTGCTTTCTGGTAGTTCCACTATAAAATCCATGGCTATTTCTTTCCATGGGGCTGAGGGGTTCGCCACTGGTTGTAACAGTCCTGGTGATTTCCCTTGCAGCCTCTTGGCTATCGCACAAATTTGACAGCTGCCCACATAGGTTTCTATGTCCTTTTTCATAGATGTCCACCAAAATTGCCTTTTAGTTAAATGTTTTTACAAACCCAAAATGCCCTGCTGATTTTTTATTGTGGCACAGTTGCATGAAATTGATCCTCTGGGTGGCAGGTATGTATAACTTCTCCCCCACCCAGGCTAGTCCATCTTTAATTGAGCACACATGTCTATTTTTCTGGAACCATTCATCACTTTCCAAAGACTTTTGGAATTCTATTCCAGTTTGGCTATCCACCTTCGGCTTCATTTTTATTTGAGCCCTGGTGGTGACTGGTGCTGCCAGTTGTTGTTCAGGCATAAGTGGTTTAGAGTCAGTGGTCCATGTGCTGTTATATTGCATCTGCCAGGAAATTCTCCCCCCCCCCCGGTAAGTGTTTGAGAGTGAAATTGAATCGGTGAAAACGTTGGGACCAGCGGGCTTGCTTAGGAGTGAGTTTCCTGGGTGTTTTTAGTGCTTCCAAGTTTTTGTGGTCTGTCCAGACCTGGAAGGGGATTTTATTTCCTTCTAGGAACTGGCACCATGTAATTAATGCCCATCTTATAGAAGAAACCTCATTTTCCCATATGTTCTGTTTCCATGAGTTTTCTGGATGTATAAGCACGTGGTTGCAATGCCCCCTCATCATTTTCCTGTAATAATACAGCTCCCACCGCTACATCGCTAGCATCTGTCTGTATTACAAAAGGTTTATTGGGATCTGGATGTCTCAGGACAGGTTCAGCAGACAAAAGTCTCTTTAGCCTCTCAAATGCTGTCTGGCATTCCATGGTCCACTTCAGAGGCTGGCTGGGTTTCACTGGGGACCCCCCTTCATTTTCAACAAGTTTGTGAGGGGCATGGCTATTTGTCCAAATGAAGGGATGAATTGGCGGTAGAAATTTGCTAATCCCAGGAAGCTTTGCAATTGCTTCCGTGTGCGGGGGGGGTGCCCATTCTAATACTGCCCTGACTTTCTCAGGGTCCATTTCGATGCCCTCTGGGGATATGTGATATCCCAGATAGTCTATTCTTTCCTGGTGGAACTCACACTTCGATAATTTAGTGTATAGGTGGGCAGCCAGCAACTTTTTCAGGACTGCTCTGACTAGGTTGATATGTTCATTTTTGGTCTCAGTGAATATCAGGATGTCATCTAGGTAGACCAGGACCCCCTTATATAGGTGCTGTCTTAGCACGTCATTAATTAATTGCATAAAGACTGCAGGGGGCCCTTGCAGTCCAAATGGCAGTACTTTGAACTGGTAGCAACCCAATGGGCAGTTGAAAGCAGTTGAAAGCAGCACAAACAAACCCAGGCTATTATTTCTTCACCCCACAATGACCACATCAGTTTTTGTAAATTTTTATTCAAAGCGGGTCTTCTCCAGGAATTATTTTCCACTCTTTTGGCTCTACCCTTTCTTTTCTTTTGAACTGCTGTTTCAGTTGTTAGGAGGACTTGGTAGGGACCACCCCAGGCTGATGTAAGTTTTTCTTCACACCAGCTTTTTATCAGGACCCAATCACCAGGCTGAAACTTGTGGACAGCAAACTCCAATGGAGGTGTCTGGGCTAACAATCCTTACTTGCTGAGAAAAGACAAAGCAGAAAACAGCCCCAGTATCTAATTGTTTGTAAACATGTCATTAGTTTCATATTGTGGAATTTCCCACTTGAGGTAATTTAAATCAACTTGAATGCATTGAAATAGCATCACCACTAGATATTATAGAACATTTTATGTATTTGTTTACATATCATACTTATCATATAACCAACCATATATTAACCATAGAAAAGTATCAATCATCCCTCCTTCAGTGGTTGCTTCTGTATCCGAGTTATTGCTTTATTCCCCCAACTACTTTGCTATGAACAAGTGTTTACACACACTTGATAAGAAATGCTAACCACCAAGACTTCCCCAAATGTCAATTTTAGACAAAAATACCACTGGCTGCTTTTTTCCTTCCACTTCTGGGTAAAAACCCCTTCCTCTAGCCATTCCTTTGTCCGTATTTACAAACAATTTGCTTAGTAAAGAGCCAACAAAGGAATGCTCACCAAACTCTGCCTGAGTTTGTTTGCACACAAATCTTTACTTAAAACAACATAGCTCATTTATAATCCCAAATTTTTTGTCAACTCCTTCATTTTAAACAAGGGTTGAATTACAATTTCTTCAATTCTCTTAGATATTATTTTCTATCAGTGTGTCCTGCACAAAAACATAAAAACATTAATTAATAAGATATTCTGAGTTACTGAAATAGTTTTGTATCTGTTGTGTATTAGGTTTTAGGATAACAGCTATTCACATGTTTGAACTCTAACAGTTCTGGCAGGAGTTTTAGTGGCGGGATTGTTAGGTTCAATCTGATTGGTTGTATGATAGTATATAAGCTTGCTTGCACGCCCTAACCCCTCAGTACAGATAATGACTGCCAATAAAATACTAGTTTGTTTGTACTCATCTGTCTGGCGTCTTCTCTACGCGTCAGAACCCAATACATAATAGTGGCGACGAAGGTGGGATCCTGCTTCGCTTGAGAGCTGAAGTCACGAGGGGACGGCTTCACGTGCTGGAGGAAAGAGGCATCTTTCCCCCTCTCTATCGGCCAGCTAGTTCAGCACGCTAGCGGCCTCATGCTCAGAACAACCCATCTGAGCTTGCGGAGCAGGATCCTAGATCAGAAGAAGGAAGATGCCAAAAGTCGGCCAGCCTCATGAATTCGACATCCGCCACCGCACCTCGGACAAATAGAAAATTACTTACGGGTGAACCAGATCGCAGAGGATGGCTTGAAAGCGGTGACATTACTCTGCATAAGCGGGCCTGCAACATTCGACCTGGCCAAAAGCCTTTTCGCCCCTACACCAATTGAAACCATCTCGTTCACCGATCTTAAACAAAAGCTGAACGCTCACTTCAAGCCCAGGATGTTGGAGATGGCCTGGCGGTTCAGATTTGATCAACGAGTGCAACGCCCTGGGGAAACTGCATCAGAATTCATCGTGGCCTTACTCCAGGCCGCCAGACTCTGTAGGTTTTCCAACCTAGATGAGCGTCTTCGAGACCAGCTCATGTGTGGCCTGAGAGACAAGGCGTTGCAACAAAGACTGTTCGCTAGGCCCAATCTAACCCTTCAGGATGCGCAAGATGAAATTATGGCTGACGCAGCCGGAGGCGCAGTCCAGGTGGTTCAGATGTCCAAACCCAGTAAGCCGGAAGAAACAATACACCACGAGGCCATTTCTTACAACAAGAATGCAGTTGAAGAGGAAACAGAAGTGGACGAGATTCGGAAGAAGACAGAGCCCCGAGAACAAGGACGCGAGCACAGAGAGAGCAACCAGAAGGCCATTTTCTTCTCTAGGTGCGGGGTTGTGGTGACAACCATGCAAGAATGAACTGCAAGTTCCGGTCGGCCACATGTCGGGCCTGCGGTCGAATGGGGCACATCGCAACAGTATGCCAAAGTCGTTTTTTAGAGACAGCCAACACAAACAACAACCAGGAAATTCGCCAAGGAAAGGTACCCAGGCTCTGAGCCCGACCAGTGTGGGGTTTTGTGAAAGCTGAAGGGCTATTTGCCGAACCGGGGCCTGTTGCCCCTTAAAACCTAAGTTAAAAGTTGAAATTCATCTTTAAGGTATTCCTTGTAAGATGAGTTAGATTCTGAGTCTGCGGTTTCAATTATTTCTTACGAGACTTTTAAATTTGTTTGCGGCTGCAGTAAGCAGTGGGCTAAATTGAGACCTTCTAGCATTTTGTTGACTGATTTTCAAAATGCCCAGGTAAAAACTAAGGGGGAGGCCACCCTATCTGTTAAATTCAAAAAGTTTCATGGGCACCTGGATGTTGTTGTGGTCGAAGGCCAAAGAACTAGTTTAATAGGATTGGACTGGTTTGAACTCCTAGGAATTGCAATTACTGGCATAAACCAAACTCAGGGGGTTAACATCGAATCTGTGTGTGAAGAATTCACAGACGTATTCGATTCCAAGGTCGGGAGATACACTGGGCCCCCTATCTCATTTAAGTTGGACCCGAACGTCTTGCCAATTAGAGTAAAACCCAGAAGAGTCCCATTCGCTCTTAAACATAAGATTGAAGCAGAGTTGGATAAATTAGTAGAACGGAGAATGGGAGACCCCTATAGTCACCCCACTCAAACTGAACAGAGAAATTCACATCTGCGCTGATTACAAGTGTACCCTGAATAAAGCCCTTAATCAGCATGCTTACCCGGTCCCCATGGTCAGCCATGTGCTTGCTTCCCTGCAAGGCGGCACCATTTTTGTGAAACTCAATCTTGTGCAGGCGTACCAGCAGCTGCCTGTTAGCAAGGAGACAGCGGCAGCCCAGACCATAGTAACACACAAAGGAGCATTCAAAGTTAATCGTCTACAATTCAGCGTGAGTGTGGCACCTGGGATTTTTCAAGAGGTAATAGAACGTACTTTAAAGGGCATTCCGGGCATTTGCCCATATTTTGATGATGTTTTAATTGCAGGGGAAAATGAGGAAGTCTTAGCAAATAGACTCAGAGCCTTGTTAAACAGGTTTCACTCTGCAGGTCTCAAGCTGAAAAGAGACAAATGTAACATTGGGGTCACTTCTACAGAGTTTTTAGGATTTAAAATTGATGCCAGTGGAATCCACCCTGCAGAGTCTAAGGTCAAGGTGATTAAAATGGCCCCCCAGTCCTAAAAATAAGGCAGAGCTTCAGGCATTTTTAGGGTTATTAAACTTCTACCACTCATTTTTGCCTAACAAGGCTGAAATAGCTGAGCCACTTCACAGACTGCTAGATAAAAAAGTTGTATGGAAGTGGACTAGTTTACATGAGAAAAGTTTTCAAAAACTTAAGAGCCTGTTATCTGACAAATCCACTGTCACCCACTATATCGAATCCAAGCCTGTCTGGATCGCCTGTGATGCTTCCCCCTATGGAGTGGGAGATTTTTTAAGCCATTTGGGAAGGAATGGGGAGCAAGTCCCCATCGCTTATTACTCAAGAACCCTATCAAAGGCTGAGAGGAATTATGCACAGATAGACAAGGAAGCTTTGGCTATTGTCGCTGGGGTCAAAAAATTCCATGATTACCTGTATGGTAGTGTTGTGATTCAGGGTCAGCCTGTGGGTTCGGGAGTTGGGTCGGACGACTCAGAGGAGGAGGAGGGGGGTGTTGAAGAGCTTGCTGAGGGGATTGGACAGCTTGATGAGAGCCCCCAGCAAGGCCCCTCTCATCTGGTCACGATGCAGACCCAGCTGTGTGAGCCTGACAGCGTGGATGAAGATGACCCACAGCTGGCCCTGTTCAAGGACGCCCGACGCAGGAGGCAGTCAGTCAGGAGTAAACAGAGGGAGGCAATGGGGCACCTCGGAAGGAGGCACAGAGAGGCCACGCCCTGAACTGTATTTAAGGGGAATGTGTGGGAGGGCTGGTTTGCTGAAGGCAACCGCTTGGATTGTTCCTGCGTCTTAGCTCGTGTTTTATGGTTGGTGTCTTGTCTTGCTCTTGTTTTATGTGAATAAATTTGGCAGGCTTTATTCCAGCCTCTTGCCGTTTGTAAAGGGGTCGTCCCTGCTTTTGCTGCAGGGCCGGTAGCAGGCTGGTACAGAACAGGTAGGAATTTCACTGTGTTTACTGACCATAAGCCTCTCTTAGGCTTATTCACAACTGACAAGCAAACCCCTCACATACTTTCACCAAGGATGCTTAGGTGGTCCATATTCTTATCTGCCTATAGCTTTAAAATGATTCACAAACCTGGGAAAGAAATGGGCCATGCTGCTGGTCTAAGTAGGCTTCCCTTACCATCTATCAATCCGGATCCAGCCCCTGATGCACAAATACTGTCCATTCAGGAGTTACCTGAATTTCCCCTCCACACAGGGGACATAGCGGCTGAAACTGCTTCGGATAAGATTCTGAGCAGAGTGTTATCATGGGTGTTCACAGGTTGGCAAGACAAAAGTCCAGGTCCTGAATTCCAAGTTTATTTTTTAAGAAGGCATGAGTTATCAGCTCACAAGGGGTGTTTACTATGGGGAAATAGGGTTATCATATCTTTCGTTTTAAGAGATAGGGTACTACATTCTCTACATGAGGGACACCCTGACATAGTGCGCATGAAAGTGTTAGCCAGGAGCTACTTGTGGTGGCCTGGATTAGATAAGGCTGTTGAAGAGCAGGTACATGGGTGTTATATTTGCCAAAGGTCCAGACCTGAAATGCCTCTGGCACCTGTTCACAGATGGGAACCAATTCACACGCCCTGGTCCAGGGTCCATATCGATTACGCTGGCCCATTTCAGGGGCAGCTCTTTCTAATTGTAGTAGATAGTCATTCAAAATGGTTAGAAGTTGTTCCAGTCTCTAGCATGACTTTGGCCAAAACAATCCAGGTACTGAGGAAACTTTTTGCCACTGATGGGCTTCCTGATGTCATAGTTTCTGATAATGGGACTCAATTTACCGCTGCTGAATTTCAGGCCTTCCTGAGAGCAAACATGATTAGACACGCCACATCTGCGCCCTTCCACCCGTCGTCTAATGGACAAGCAGAACAGATGGTGAGAACAACCAAAGATGCACTCAAGCCTATCATCACAGGTGACTGGCATCACAGACTCGCAGACTTCTTACTTTGTCAGCACTCCACACCTTGTACTTTCACTGGAAAAAGCCCTGCGGAGCTGCACTGGGGCAAACGCCTCATCACCAAACTGAACAGACTTCACCCTGACAGAGTGGCATCTGATGCTGCTCAACCCAAGCCCCCAAGGGGACTACAACCTGGTGACATGGTCTGGGCCAGGAACTATGGACCAGGACACTTGTGGGTTCCTGGGGAGGTGGCTGACAAATTGGGGCCCCTATCTTATACAGTAGGGGTGGAGGGAGGGCATATAGTGAGATGGCACATAGATCAATTAAGGAAAAGATTTGCAGAAAGTTCACTAAGTGTAAGTAAAGGTGACAATCCCTCCCATAGCTCTCAAGCTGACACACAGGTTAGCTCCTATTCACCCTACCAGCAATTTCAGCAGTCAGTTGAGTTCCAGTCTGAGGAGGATCCAGAGGACACAGAGGTGCAACAGGAACTTCTGCAACAATCGGATCAGCCCATCACCAGTGATCACTGTGCTAATCCTGTTTCAGGATCTGACTCTGGGGTGGGCCTACCGGACCAGGCCAGCCAGAGAAATTCTTCGGAGTCTCCAACTGAGAGGGACACTGGTTCACGGGGCATGCCTAATAAGTTGGTAGACTACAAAGTGAGGGAACCACAGAGACGTTCCTCACGCCCTCATAGGCCACCTGCATATCTCGCTGATTATGTGGTCAGTTAAGAGGAAGAAGTATGTAAAGAATTACTAGTGGGAAAGACATGCCTTGTTTTTTGGGTTTTGTTAATTTATGTGTGCATTTCATTTTTGTAAGGGTACTTACAGGAGAAGTCTACTCTTGGACATATACTGGGTCACTGTGTACTACTTGTCAGTACAGGGATACTGGCAGAACAGCAGAACGGTCTGCCTGTGATCTTACGGGCAGCAACCTGTGAGTACATGTCCGAGAAGGTCGCGTTGGACAAACTACTACCTTGAGTGAGGTCAATCACTCAGAATTAATGTTGGTGGTTGGGAGTGAGTTTTATAACCTTGAATAGAACCCATCATTCAACTATGTATTAGAAGCGGAAATGGGAGATGTACAATTAGAATGTTATGAGAGCATAGTCTGTTCCTCGGAAGGGGGAAGGGGTGTTGTGTATTAGGTTTTAGGATAACAGCTATTCACATGTTTGAACTCTAACAGTTCTGGCGGGAGTTTTAGTGGCGGGATTGTTAGGTTCAATCTGATTGGTTGTATGATAGTATATAAGCTTGCTTGCATGCCCTAACCCCTCAGTACAGATAATGACTGCCAATAAAATACTAGTTTGTTTGTACTCATCTGTCTGGCGTCTTCTCTATGTGTCAGAACCCAATACATAATAGTATCAAACTCTAGTATCAACTCTTTGCTTTTAATATAAATTTAATCAAATTCCAATTTAATCAGATTCCATTCAGATGGAAACAATTTTCCATTAAGTAGGTTAAAACATTAAATTTCACATCCACCCCAACTTCCTCAAGCCAGAATTCTAAACAGAAAAAAATAGTTAAAAAGATCAGAACCCCCCCCTTTTCCTTTCTCTCTCTCTCTCGCTCTTAAAGCAACACAACCAGCAAGGGGGGAGGAGACAGAAAAAGAAGAATTACACAAAAATCTCACCACTAACAAAATAATTTTCTCTTCTTCACATGCATTTCCATGAATTCTCTCACACATCTTCCATGAGACTCTTCTCATGAAAACGCTTATATTGCTTTTTCATTTCACTTTTACAACAACAATAAACAAACAAAAAAAATTCTGCAGTTTACTGTTTCTTTCACAGTCTGGTGGGGGAGAAACTCTCTCTCACACACACAGACAGAGGATTAGCATATCCATACATTCACTTCCATTCAAACTGCTTGCATAAACAATTTCACATACAGATATTTTATTTCATACTTTCTTCTGACAAATCAATAACTATTATTATAATTACAAGGAGCTGTTCACAAGCCAGAGCTCCTTTGTTTTTTTATCTCTTTCTTTGTTTGTAAATAAGGCCTTTTTATTCATTATTATTATTAGACACAACAGAGACAGAAACACATACACTACCTCCACACTCCTCTAAAAAAATGGACTATATGTTGCCTCTGATCCAACAGGCATATAAACTTCTTTTATTAACCTATATGTTTAGTGCTTGACATAGCCAATTTTTAAAACTTCCATATTTTGAGCAAAATACACTAGTGCTTTTAATAGGATTTCTTGGCCACTCAAAATAACAATATTGAGTCATGATACCTTTACTCTTATCCCAGGTGTATTTTCCAGATAACTCCATCCCATCCTGCTAACATTTAAAACAGCAATACTTTATCATAATACTTTTACTTTTACCTCAAGTATATAGTTTATTCTGCCAACCTTGCCCTCAAATGAAGTAATTAAAACTACCTAACTGTGGCCACTGAGTTCCCTCATCTATTTGTTTTTGTCCCCAAATAAAATAACAGTATTGAACCACCAGGTCTATCTAAGTCTTTTACAATTCTACTATAAGGAGGATGATTCCATCCAGCCAGAATCTTTCCCAGGGGACTGTGAGGAGGGATGAATACATTCTCTCCCTTTCCCACATCTTTATCTCCTTTTCCCTGACCTTGGGAGTCCGCTCTTTGATCCTTTTGTGGCCCCTTGGAAGGTCTCTTACCCATCAGTGGTTACCGTCTGGTTCTCTTAACCTTCCTCCTTTTCACTCAGGAGTCTGCTCTCACTTTGCCTTGCCAACCCTTATGGCTCTCGGGGCGTCTCAGTCACACTCTCACAGGTCTCAGATTCACACCAGCCTACCCACCCAGCCGCCCAGGTAACTGTGAAAATGCCCTGATTTTCTTACCTGGGTCTGTGCACAGAGTTTCCCGGCAGTTGGTACTTGACCCACCTCCTTGCTTGGCCAGTCCTTCAAACCCTTGGGACATTCACACCTAGTGTATATATGTCTTGCCAGTCTTCCAGGATACCCCAAAATTTTTTCACCTGACTTCCTTTGTTCCTGGAATCCACTATTTAGCATCCGGTTCTTCACGGGTACTGGGCCGGAGGTGGTCACCTTTCAGGAAACCGTCAAAATAGACATGGCACCTGTCCCCTTAGGGGTGGCCACTCCCGGTGATCCAGGGACCGTTTGGATATCCCAGGATGAGCCCCCATGGTGTTTGGAATGTGGCTCAAGATCCAAAACAAAACAAACTCACTTGGAATTCCAGCAACAAAGTTTTATTTCAAAAGAAGTGTTTGCAAAGGCTTGGTGGACTGAAAAACACACAGGAGTTCAGCCACACCTTACAAAGCTGTTTGATACATTTTTATATCCTATCCCCGACGCAGATTCCCACTCCCCTATTGCACTCAACGCCCCTTCCCTAATCATCCGATAAACTTTCCGGACCGCCTAAAACCACTGTCCTTCCCATGTTCCAGGAAGCCCCTTTGTCCATATCCTATCTTTCACCATCTAATTTTCTGTTACCACAGTCTGTCTCATATAGTTGTTTATATTTCTTCTTACAATTTGTAACTTCTGCTTTTCACATTTGTACTTGTCAATACTTAGATAAAATATTATTTCGGATCTTCAGTTGGCTTCTACTTCAACCTTTAGACTCATTAGAAATTTCTGAATAATACTTGTATTCCTTTCACAGACCTTCCCATTTAGGGAGTGGATCAGCCTGTTCTGGAACTCTGGATGTAATGTATTGGGCCTTGTTTTACTGAGTGTACCACGTGGGTTTGAATGCTGGAAGGTTGCTTAAGCAGGGAGCTGGCTAACGGCTCCCAGCTCCTCAGGCAACTCATCTCCAGCACCACCATTGGCTGCCTCTAAGGCGACAATAGGTTGCTTCAAACCTAATGGCCACCACCTAGAGGCCAGGGTATAAATAGCTGCATTCACAGCCCTGTTTCCCAGTTCAGTTCCTGCAAGCAAATAAAGAATGTTCCTGACTGAACTCACTCGCCTCATCTTTTCTCTCAAGCAATGAACCCAGTACACAATACTGGCAATGAAGGTGGGATCCTGCTCCTTCCACAGAGCTGAGAGTCACTAGGGGTGAGGCCAGAACGTGCCTGGTGGGAAAGCAATTCCCCCCCTAAGGTCGGCCTAGCATAGCCACGCTAGCGACCACGAGCCCTGTGGAACAGTCCCTGGGCATACAGAGGAGCAGGATAAGAAGACGACGAGCCCCAGCTGTGAAGACTTCACCAAAATGGTGAAAGTTGGAAAGCTGGAAGAATCTGACCTAGCTCACTGAGAGAGATGGTCTTCGTATTTATCCAGGGTCGAGAACTATCTCTGCGCCAATCAAGTTGCCGAAGATGGCCTGAAGGCCGCAATGCTCCTGTGTGTTTGCAGCCCAGCCACATTCAACATCGCAGAGAACTTGTTTGCTCCAACAAACGTTCACAGACTTGAAGAAACAGCTCGGCAACCATTTCCAGCCCAAGCTTTTGGTAATAGCTTGGCGGCACGTGTTCAAACATAGGGTTCAACAGCCGGGTGAATCAGCATCCGAATTCATCGCAGCATTGAGGCAGGCTGCACGCCTGTGCCAGTACTACGACGTGAAGGAGAGACTTTGGGACTGGCTCATTTGTGGCCTCTGAAATTGAGAGTTGCAACAAAAACTCTTTGCCAGAGAGACTCTGTCATTTCCAGATGCGTTGAAGGAGATCATGGCAGACGAAGCTGCCGGTGGGGCCGTAAAAGCCATGCGGCCCGCCAAAAATGCACAACACGAGGACACCATCCACCACGAAGACACCGAACATGCTGAAGCCTCCGACGACAACCTCGAAGTTGACAAGCTTCAATGGCACGATGAGCAACAATGTCGCAGTGACAATTAACATGGGACAACTTACAAGGCAGGTCCCTTCCTTAGGTGCCCAGGGTGTGGCGGCCGCCACCAACGCATGGATGGTAAGTTCCAGACAGCCACGTGCCGGGCCTGCGGGAAGACCGGACACATCGCATCCATCTGCAGAGGTCACCAGAAGGACCGACAATCAAACTGCCAGTTGGACATTCTGATCAGGGGCAACTTAGTGTAGGGTTTTGCTCCAGCCGCAGAAGTATTTGCCACACAGGAGCTCGCCGTCCCATTAAGCCGAAATTTCAACTTCAGGTTGAGCTGCAAGGGGTGCCTTGCAAAATGGAACTAGACACAGGGTCAGCCGTGTCCATTATATCACTTGAAACATTTAAGTTCATCTGTAATCGCAGCAAGAGATGGGCCACGCTTAGGCCATCTGACATTATACTGTCCGACTTCCAGAATGCTAGAGTCACAGTCAAGGGTGAGGCCACATTGGCCGTCAAATTGAAGGGGTTTTCTGGGCACCTGGACGTTGACGTAGTAGGGGGTCAGCTGTTGTGATTCAGTGTCAGCCTGTGCTTTTGGCAGCTGAGTCTGATGATTCTGAAGAGGAGGAGGAGGAGGGGTTTGGAGAGCGTTTGGTGTCAGAGGAAGGTTCTGATGCACTGCAGAACTCTCAGCCAGGCCCCTCCCATCTTGTTTCTCCTCAGACTTAGCTGTGTGATCATGAGGAATTGGAAGAAGATGATCCACATCTGGCTCTGTCCAGGGATGCTAGGAGCAGGAGACAATCTAGCAGAGCAGAACAGAGGAAAGCAATGAGGCAACTTGGGAGAAGGCAATGAGAAGCCACGCCTTGGCACTGCTGATAAAAGGGGAATGTGTGGGAGGTGCTGGTTACTGAAGGCATCTGTTTGAAGATCTTCTGCTAGAGTCCTGGTCTGTTATCCTTGTTTAACTCTTGTTTAACCTTTTGGTTTAAGTCTTGTTTGAACTTTTCGTTTAACTTTTGTTTGAACTCTTTGTAAATAAATTTGGTTGGGTTTTTTCCAGCCTGTTGATTATAAAAAGCGGTTGTCCCTGACATTCAAACAGGGCCGGTTGTAGGCTGGAACAGAACATCAGCGAACGAGCTTGATCGGGCTCGATTGATTTGATGCATTAGGCATCCAATCAACCAGATGCAAGTCATGAGTTTAGCGACAGTATGTGAAGAGTTTGCAGATGTGTTTGACTCAAGCCTAGGGACTTACAAGGGCCCACCAATAACATTTAAACTCAATCCTACTGTAATGTCTGTCAGGATTAAACCTCATAGAGTGCCATTTGCTCTTAAACACAAGATAGATACTGAATTGGATAAGCTAGTCGAACAGGGGGTACTACAGCTCGTAGATGGGGGCAAATGGGAGACCTCAATCATCACACCACTAAAAGCCAATGGAGAGGTCAGGATTTGCACGGATTACAAGTGCACAATTAATTGTGCACTTAAACAGCACACGTACCCGGTGCCAGCAGTGAGCCACATCCTGGCATCACTGCAAGGGGGTACAGTTTTCGCAAAGTTAGATTTGGCTCAGGCCTACCAACAGCTTCCTGTGGACAAGGCCACAGACTATTGTAACTCACAGAGGGTCTTTTAAAGTAAAACGCCTGCAATTCGGGGTTAGTGTAGGCCCTGGCATTTTTCAAAGCATTATGTAGCGTACGCTCAAGGGCATTCTGGGGGTCTGCCCCTACTTCAACAATGTGCTCATTGCCAGTGAGTCCACTGAGGTGCTTGCAAGGAGGCTCAGAGCTGTCCTTCAATGGCTTCGTGAAGTGGGCCTTAAACTTATGAAAAACAAGTGTAGTATAGGAGTTCCTTCAACTGAGTTCTTGGGGTTCTGTATCGATGCTAATGGCATCCACCCTGCCAAGTCGAAGCTGAAAGCCATTCAGATGGCACCCAGTCCCAAGACAAAAGGAGAGCTTCAGGCATTCCTAGGCCTCCTAAATTTTTACCATGCATTCCTTCCTAACAAGGCTGCAGTGGCAGAGCCGTTACACCGGCTCTTGGATAAAAACATTGCTTGGAAATGGACCAAGGTCCATGAAAGCAGTTTTAAGGCTTTGAAAGCCCTACTGTCCTCCAGTTCAGTGACCACCCACTTTAAAGAGTCTATGCTGGTGTGCCTTGCATGTGACACATCCCCATATAGGGTGGGGGATGTTTTAAGCCATTTGGAGAGCGATGGGACTCAAGTCCAATTGCTTACTATTCGAGGACATTGTCCTCTGCAGAGCGTAATTATGCACAAATTGATAAAGGGGCATTGGCCATTGTAGCTGGAGTAAAAAAAATTCCACGACTACTTGTATGGCACGGACTTCATGGTCTTCACAGACCATAAACTGCTATTGGGGTTATTCACTACTGACAGACAGACATCCCACATCTTGTCCCCTAGGATGTTAAGATGGTCCATCTTTTTATCGGCCTACAGTTTCAGGCTAATTCACAAACCCGGCAAAGATATGGGCCATGCAGATGGCCTCAGCAGGCTTCCATTGCCTCAAATCGAGCCAGATCCAGCTTCAGCAGCTCACATTTTGTCTATTCAGGACTTGCCTGAGTTTCCCTCCATGCAGGGGATGTGGCTGCAGAAACTGCTGCAGACAAGGTTTTAAGCAGAGTGCTAGTTGTAGAGAACCAAAGCGTACAGCTGATTGATATCACTGTACCAGGAGATGCCAGAGTAGAAGAAAAAGAAATGGAAAAAATTATGAAATACCGTGACCTGGCCATCTAAACTGCGCAATTATGGATGAAACGTGTGATATCCATTGTCATCGGGGCACTGGGAACTATGTCCAAAAACTTTGCAAAATACATCAAGAAATTGCAGCTTCCTGCAATAACTCCAGCAAAGCTAAAAAAAACTGCACTACTTGGAACATCTTACATTTTAAGGAGATACCTGGTTGATACCTAGGATGCTGGCAGCAACCCGTGTCAACCATTAGTGCCAGTCAATTTGAGTGTTCAGTTGACTGAGTTTCATGTTTAATGAATAATAATAACAACAACAACAACAATAACTGAAATACAAAGAAACAAGCAATGTATCCAGGGCTTTTTTTCTCATAGAACGCTCAGAACAGTGTTCCGGCACCTTTTTTTTTTGCAAAAATAAGAAAAGCTCCCTCTGAAAGGCTATTGCAGGGCTAGGCAATCTTGGCCCTTTTTAATGACTCATGGACTTCAACTCCCAGAAATCCTGAGCCAGCCATGCTGAGGGGAAAGGGAGAGGTTTCCAAGCTGAGCCATGCTGGCTCAGGAATTCTGGGAGTTGAAGACCTTGAGTCATAAAAGAGCCTGCATTAGAGGAGGACATTAAAATTATTTACAGGGTTACTTCTGTAGGAACTAAACTTTTAGAATCTAAAACAGCTAATTAAAAAAAAGCCAACCGGAAAGGACCTCACATTTTTATTTTATTTATTTTATTTTATTTTATTACATTTATATACCGCCCTTTCCCTGAGGACTCAGGGCGGTTTACAGGGAATTAAAAAACCAGCAATACAAAAGTTAAAACCAATTTAAAAAAGATTAAACTAACCCTGTGCAATTAAAACCCCGATTAAAATAAATTACTCCTCAGCCTGGGCCCGAGAGCTCGAAGAGCCAGGTCTTCAGGCCCCGTCGGAATGACCGGAGGTCAGGGGCAGTCCTCAACTCCACTGGCAGCTGGTTCCAGAGGGCAGGCGCCCCCACTGAGAAGGCCCTATCCCTGGGTATCACCCGCCGGCAATCTCTTACCGGTGGGACCCTGAGCAGACCCTCCCTGTGGGAGTGCATTGGGCGAAGGGCATTTGATGCCGGCAGCAGGCGTTCCCTCAAATACCCCAGACCCAGGCCATGTAGGGCTTTATAGGTAATAACCAGCACCTTGAATTTCACCCGGAGGGCAACCAGAAGCCAATGCAGCTCGCGGAGTAGAGGTGTTACATGGGAGTATCGGGAGACCCCCATTACAACTCGCGCGGCCGCATTCTGCACCAGTTGAAGCCTCTGAGTGGTCTTCAAGGGCAGCCCCATGTAGAGAGCGTTACAGTAGTCCAAACGGGAGGTCACAAGCGCATGAGTAACTGTGCGTAGGGCATCTCGGTCCAGATAGGGACGCAACTGGCGCACCAGGCGAACCTGTGCAAAAGCCCCCCTGGTCACGGCTCCTATGTGGTCTTCAAAATTGAGTCGTGAATCCAGGAGGACGCCCAAGTTGCGAGCCCTATCAACGGGGGTAACACCTCACCCCCCATCGTTAGAGGTGGAATAGTCTGGTTAGCCCGAGATGCCGATATGCACAGCCACTCAGTCTTGGCGGGATTGAGACGAAGCCTGTTTCTCCCCATAGAGACCTGAACCGCCTCCAGGCACCGGGACATCACGGCGAGGGCATCACTGGGGTGGTTCGGGGTGGAAAGAAAAAGTTGGGTATCATCAGCGTACTGATGATACCCCACCACGAAACCACGAATGATCTCGCCCTGCGGCTTCATATAGATGTTGAACAGGAGAGGCGAGAGAACCGACCCCTGAGGGACTCCACAAATGAGAGGCCTCGGGGCGGATCTCTGCCCTCCCGTCAACACCGACTGTGAGCGGCCCTGGAGGTAGGAGGAGAACCACCGTAAAACGGTGCCTCCCACTCCCAACCCCCTGAGACGCCGCAGCAGGATACCATGGTCGATGGTATCGAAAGCCGCTGAGAGATCTAATAGGACCAGGACAGAGGAGCAACCCCTGTCCCTTGCCCTCCAGAGATCATTCACCAGCGCGACCAATGCCGTCTCCGTGCTGTGTCCGGGCCTGAAACCCGATTGGTACGGGTCCAGATAATCAGTTTCCTCCAGGAACAGAGGAAGCTGAAGCGCCACCACACTCTCAACAACCTTCGCCAAAAAGCGAAGGTTGGAGACTGGACGATAGTTATTTAAAACAGCCGGGTCCAAAGCAGGCTTCTTGAGGAGGGGTCTCACCACCGCCCCCTTCAAGGCGGCAGGGAAGACACCCTCCTTCAAAGAAGCAGTTATTACTGCATGGAACCAGCCTCGTGTTCCCTCCCGAGCCGCATAAGCTAGCCAGGAGGGGCACGGATCCAACAAACAGGTGGTGGTGCTCAGTCTCCCCATGATCCTGTCAACATCATCAGGGGAAACAGGGTCGAACTCAGTCCAGATAATGTGCTCAAGACCGCCCGATTCCTCCACATCAGACTCTGCCCACTCAGAGTCCAGACCGGTCCGGATCTGAGCGATTTTGTCCGCCAGATGATGACTAAACTCCTCGGCTCCTGGTTAAGGAGGGAGCGAGTCACCCTAAACAGGGCGGCCGGGCGATTATCTGCGGACGCGATAAGGGCAGCAAAGTAGTTAGACTTCGCCGTCCTTATCGCCGCAAGATAAGACCTTATAAAGGTTCTTAAATGCAATCGGTCGGATTCAGATCGGCTGGATCTCCAACCGCTCTCTAGACCTCGTCTCCGACGCTTCATCTCCCGGAGCTCCACAGAGAACCATGGGGCCCAACGGGATCTGCGCCGGGTCAGAGGTCGCATGGGTACAACGCAGTTAAGTGCCCTGGCGGCAGCCGTTTCCCAGGCATCCACCAGAGCATCGACTGGGCTGTGGGTAAGGGTGATGGGTATAGGCCCAAGTGCCCTCTGGTCCATTAGGCGCCTGGGGCGGAACCACCTGGTCGGTTCCGCCGCCCAGCAGCGGGGGGTGGCATAACGGAAAACCAGCCTCAGGAGGTAGAGATCTGACCATGACAGGGGTGATGGACGGGGAACCCCCTCCCAGATCATCCAACCATTGTCCAGATAGGAATACCAGGTCGAGAGTATGATCCCCCACATGAGTCGGGCCCTCAATAACTTGGGTCAGGCCCATGGCCGTCATGGAGGCCATGAACTCCCGAGCTAACTCCGAGGACCCTCCCAGTGACGGCAGGTTGAAGTCACCCAGGACTATAAGCCTGGGGAATTCCACCGCCAACCCTGAGAGAGTGTCGAGCAGCTCGGGCAGGGCTGTTGCCACACAGCCGGGCGCCAGGTATGTAAGCAACAAGCCCAACTGAGCCCGAGGACCACATCCCAAGAGGAGGGATTCACTCCCGGCCATCTGGACAATGGTGGCCTCCCGGGGACACAGAGTCTCCCGAATAACCACTGCCACCCCGCCACCCCTGCCCTGAGCCCGTGGCTGGTGCAGCACCCGGAAACCTGGAGGGCATAACTCGGTAAGAGGCACCCCTCCCTCCGAACCCAACCAAGTTTCCGTGATGCACGCTAGATCCGCACATTCCTCCTCGATCAGATCATGAATGAGGGGAGCTTTGTTAACTACGGATCTAGCGTTAAAATTGACCAACCTGAGCTCAGGGACCTGATCACCCTCATCCCCGGGTAAGAGGGTGCTAACCGGAGGGTCGGAGCGCGCCACCGCTCGGAGATAGCGGGGGCGCGATCCCGGGTGTTGATATGGCCCTCCGCGCGAGCACCTGCTGCCATTCCCTATCGCCGTGGGGATTTGAAGCCCCACCCCCACATTCCCAGAACCAGCAGCCACCTCCCCCGACCCCGTCCCGTCAGGACCCCTAACAGGTCCAGACTGAGTGCCGGTTAAAGATTCCCTCCCTACCCCCCTATCCCTCCCCCTCCCTAACCTTTTAAAATAACCGGCTAAAATTTTTATCAGGGGCCTCTTAGCACGTCTCAACTCGCGGCCCCTATCTAAGCCCAGCCACCTCTCAGAGTCCCAACACTTGGGCTCGTCATTAAGGGGAGTATAGAAACAGGCGGTAGGTCGCGCCCAGGAGGCAGGAACCCCCCTGAGGGCATACAGATCAGCTTCGGAGTAACGGAGGTAAACCATACAGCGCTAGAATAGTCTCATAGGGCAGATGTTATAAATATGTCCAAAGGGTAGCTCAATGATATTATATAGATGGATAAAGAAGTCCAGAAGGCATCTCTCTCAGTCCACACGACCATCTCAGCTCTCACCTGAGATGGCAGTCAAAAGGGAAGCCTCAGCCGTCCTCTCACTCCGGCTGAGGAGTCCAATCTGAAGTGGAGAGAAAAGGGAGTCGTGAGCCAAGCCCACCCCAGCTGGTCTCTCACACCAGTGAGGTGGTCAATGACCAGTCCAAAACCGTCCTCCCACCACGGTCAAGTCCCAGCCAAACTGGACTGTCAATAGGGGAGGTCTTAGTTCCCGCCAGGCATGGAAATAGCCATGATGGCTGCCTGTCAGCAGAGAAAGCAAAAAGCAGGCAGGCCAGGCCTCTGTCGATCTTCGCGTCGCCGGCCAATGCCGCCAGTCTGGGGGGGGAGGGCAAAAGCATTCTCTCCCCCAAACGCCCGTCCGCCAGTCCAAGCGGTCTTCCAGCGGCGGAGAAAGGCATTCCCGGCAGCTGTCTCGAGTCCGGGCATTCACCAGCACGTCCGCCGAGGCCGATGACCAGGCCCACAGTCTGCTGCCGCCATCCGGGAGGAGAAAAAGGCTCCGCGCCGCCAAAAACGGCGCCTGCCAGCTGATGGTCGTAAGCGAATCTCCAGCCGGTGGGATCGTCGCCGCTGCCCCTCCGAATGAGCAGAGGGTATCCACGGCGAGCGGGCAGAAGAGGAAAGGCAGGCAAGGACGTCCAGAGCTGTCACAGCGTTGCAGCATTGCTCGGCAGGTCGGCAGGCCGGCGATTTCCAAACGCCGCTAATTCGGAGGGGGGGGCTCAGCGCCGCGGAGAACAGCGCCCAGCAGCTGTTTTTGCATCCCCCAACCCCCGGAGTCACCCCATCATTTGCTTCTGTCTTTTGGAAGGTAAAATTAGATAACAAAATAATCTATTTCCTATGTTAACATCTCTGCAATGAAATCAATAAAGGCAACAGGAAAGAAATGAGAAACATTTTTCTCAATGTAATATGTCTAATTTAGCTGATGCTAGAAAAAAATAGTATCTTTTGTACATGCTCTTGAAAACTATTTTGAATCTAACCATCTATTACAACTAAACCACTTTAAATTAAACAATTCTTAAGAATGATATATTCTTAATTTGGACTTTTACTGTTTGGACTGTTGTGTGTTTTGAAAAATAGATTATTTAGAATCTAGTTATGTTGCACTTCAGTCTTTAAATAATCAACCTAGTATATACATAACAATATACGATGTTTTCCATGGTGAGCTTAACATCAATAACAACATTTATTAAAAAGGCTAAAATAATTTCTGGTGGTATTATCTGTACATTAAAATTTTGTTTAGTCACAATCTTTCACTTTTCACCTTCTGGAAAAGCAGTGGTCATGTATCCTAGCAAAAGATGTTACATATGTGCATAAGCAGTAGCATATGCCTTTTTAAAAATATCAAACATGCAAAGAAACAAAAATAAGTCCAAAATATCTGTATTACATTGAGAAATGCCAACTTTGCAAGCAATATTTCTCATCCATAACTATGGCACCTTAAGGATACCTGCATACATACAAATGCTTCTCTGGGATCAGTAAAGCAGCAGGGATTGCTTTTTCCTTCCAGTAACAGATTGCTGGGAAATACCAAACATGGCCTTAAGAATTCCAATGTCTGTTACAAATTTTTATGGATGTGGTTGGAAAGAGGCCTAGAAATGCCAGCACAAATACATCACACTTGCTGAATGTGCACATGCAACTAATTACAATCTTCAATTATATGTGATATATCCAGGGCTTTTTTTCCCATAGAATGCTCAGAATGTTGTTCCGGCACCTTTTTTTGCACACACACACAAAGCTGAAGGAAACTGTTCCGGAGAGCCAAATTCTCCTCAGGCAGCCAGGTTGCAGAGCAGCAGAATGCATCACAGCAACAGGCCTTCAGATGGCTCAAATCAAAAGAAATGCAATCCATACAGGCTAATTTAAAAGTGGGAGGGAAAGAAGGGCCAAGTGTGAACTGGTTGCTTAGCAACCTGCTTAAACAGTGTCTGTAACTTTCAGCTCCTGGTGCCTTGCCTTTTTTAAGTTGGGAAGTTGTAAAAAAAGGCTAAAAAGAACGCAATAGAGTGCTATCAAGGAAAATGTATAGATATAGCCAGCAGACGTTTAGGGAACCTTTATTTTTCATACACTGTTCAAATTTTGTTTTAATGCAATGGTGATACACAATCAAATATAGTCAGTCTTTTTTTAATCCCAAAGCATCTGTTTGTTAAATACAGTATAACAAAATTTTAGATGATGGAATTATTTTTTATCTAAGGATAACTAATGATAACAGCTCTTAAATCTGTTATTTTGTTTTATTTTGGCACAAAAAATTGTATAATTTGCATTTGCATTAATTTACAAATAGAATATGTTGTTAAAATGTATTGGTGTTGAAATAATTAGTGCACAGATATACCTAAAACCAGTTTATTGCATTTGTCAATTGTACTAAAAAAAATATCTCATTGTCAACCAATATAATTCATTTAATTTGAAATCAAGTGAAAAATTGATTTAAATTATTTTATTAAAGCAAATTAATGGCAATTCTTTTATAAGAAGTTGCCTCAAACAAAATGAGTTTGACATGCCTGCTCTAGATAGTTGAATGCTCCAAAATAAATTCTAGACCAGGCCTGTACATGCAGCCTACCAAGCACCCTTGGACAGAGCACAGACTTTTTTTAAAAAAAAGTAATAAAATCACCACCCCTGCCCTGAACGTCATGTTACCTAGTTCCTCCATGGCTTACCATGACCATGAACTCCAACACTGTAGATGCTCCTCTAGTCACCAAATCATTGATTAGCCCACCAACATTCCTTTGCAGACCACAAAGATTTTTAATTTATCAGTGTGGGCCTTTCCCTTCTACAAGTTGCACAGACCTCTTCTAGATTTTCCTCTTGCCTTTCTGAGTTAACTCCTTGGTCTGTCATTGAGCAAGAATTGACTTTGTAGGGAAGCATATTATCATTTGATGTATATTTAACATATGTTCTACCTTTATTTACCGATTATATAATATTTGTATGCAATCCACATGGCGAGGTTTGGGACAACTTACAATATTTTTAAAATCATAAGATTAAAACTTAAAAGCAGGGCTTTTTTTCTCATAGAACGCTCAGAATGGCGTTCCGGCACCCTTTTTTGCACACACAAAAAGGCTTTTGCACAAGCTATGCTACTCCCTCTATTGGCTTTTGAAAGCCAATAGGAATTGCTGCTGAGCGTGCCAAAAGACCTGGCCGGCAAACGTTGCACCGGCAAGTTGTCTGCAGTGAAGGCGAGTTGGCAGGAACTTTACATCCCTCCCTGCTGCCCAACTACACCATCTCAACTAGGTAAGTAAGAGAGGACAAGGAGTGGGAGGTGGGTTCTGCGGAGTCCATGTGCACTCCTTCCTTGTGCTCACCCATGTCAGACAGGCTGGTGACCTACCTGATGCTGGACCTGTGCCACTGTCACCTCGCCCTGCGTGCCTAAGTGGCCGCCCTGCATTGCCTGGCCTGCACCGCCTCCGCTGTACGCACCGCGCAGCTCCGCCATATAGAGCGGGCCCCACTGCTCCCACAGCACCAGCCATGCCGGCTCCAGCCCTGGGGAGCAGCCCTCCACCAACACCCCTTGCACCCGTGACCACAGCAGCACCGCCCCCCCACTCCCCTGCCTCCTGCGCCCGCCAAGTTGAGAGTTCCGGCACCTTTTTTTTTTTTTTAGAAAAAAAGCACTGAATGTATCTATATAAACTTTAATTAAGAACCTTGCATTGTAAACCAGATGATACAGTATATAATCAGTTGTGCCAACACATGTTGGTAACTGAATATTTCAGTAAAACTTGTACAGCTGTATAGAACAATGAAAACCTGGGATTAGTTCATTAGTCTAAGTGATGAAATCTCACACAGCTGTATTACAGCTTAAATTAAATACATATGCTTTGACTTTTCAAATGTTATCCATGCAAAAATATGCATTTTGGCAAAAAAAGAAAAACAAAACTTGTGAATGTAGGTTATATAAAATATGAGTTACATTACATAAAAGTGAACCAAATCCAAACGTATAGAAAACTCCCAAAGGCATTATTTCTTTTGCATGAAGATACTTTAGTTTCTTAAAATAAGTATATAATTATAAATAACATCTATGAATTAAAAAGAAATTATCCTTTGACCTACTATTTAAAAAGTTTCAAACTGTAACAAAAGTAAAACAGTATTATTGATATTTTGCATGAACAGTTTAGCCTTTTAAAATGTAAATATATAATACAAAGTCATACAAATTAAAGAATGAGTGTAAAGTATGACAGATCTGTTCTTGGTTCACATGGATGGTATCATTATGGGCATCTACAATATCAGTTTTAAAAAGTTAAATTCTATTTCTAAAGCAGCTAGCAAGGCTCTGCTAATAAAATATGACTCCAAGCTTATAATTCTGGAAGCATCAGACATTTGCGCTATTACTTGAGCCAGTGATTCAATATAACTTGAGCAGTGTTTTTTCCCTTTTAATTCATACCAAATTCTCAATACATCATAGCTTCTGAAAGAAATAAGTATTCCTTTTTTAAAATTTTGAATACAGCATAGAAACAGTCAGAACAAAGACATTCTTTTTGTGGGACCACCACATTTGAAAACACATTTAATAAGGAATAATTAATAATTGAGCTCCATTTTTGAATTGTAATAAATCTATCTCTTGGGATCATTAAATAGGAAAAATTGGATTAGGACTTTACAACTCTTATTTACAATTCTAGAAAGTAAAACAATATTAATTCATTGAAAAATGCAAATCATTTTCCTAAAGGAAGGCAATATGTGTCTCAGAGGAAACAAATCCATTCAGATAGATTTTTAACTGCTAATTTGTTTTCTTTTTATTGCATATTTATTTTATATTACAGCATTTGCTTTGATTTTTAAATACTATTTTAAATACTATATTTGTGTCAATAATTATGCAATCAGGTAATTACTTTTCAAATTTCCATTGTATTTATAATGAATTAATAAAAAAACAAGGTGTCTAAATTATGTCATTTTGATGAAAGTCAACTTACTCAAATGTGGCAATTACATTTAGATAGAATAAAATACTAAAAGTAAATTTGTGTATATACCTACTAGGATTATTTACAGCAAAATAAACTTCTCTGTGATTGAGATAAACCCCAATTGAATTGCATTATTTAAAACAATATGTTGAGTTAAATTCTCACTTTATAATGAAGGTGCTGGAATCCTTTGCTGTTAATACTTAATACTTATTAATGGATACAGAAATAAAGTCTTTTACTCCTTCACTTGCATTCTAGTGTTTTCAATTCATTTATTCACTTCATGTACAAAAGCTGTAAAATGAGTGCAATGCTTTTGCTTTGACTGTATCTTTAAAAACCTGAAAAGTCATAAATGACAAGGGCCATTTAAAAAAAATTCAGCACACAAAACAGAGAGTACACAAAACTACAGACAGATGTAATTGCTTCTACATATACCACATACAATCAATTTTTCAATCTCTATTATGTTTTCACAATTTATTATGAAAGTTAAAGCACCTATGTGTGGTGGTTTTATTTTTACGTACAGCTTACATTATTTTATTTAATACTACACTGTAACTTGCTCATTGGACCGAATCATGCAACTGTTGCAGATCAGCACAAGTGTTTCATAAGGCATAATTGAACATGTTAAAAAGTATTCCTCAAACTTTCAAAACTTGAGTTGCTTGATGAAGGAGTTTCTGGGTGTCTCAATTCTTGAAGTCCATAGTTAAGTCAGGAAGATAATTTACTTGGAAGTGTAATTTATTTGGCTTAGGACGATGCCTCAAGAAATAAAAAAAAGAATTGAATTCCTTTTAGGTTCAGTCCTTTGCACTAAACTGAGGACATATTCAGGTACATTCAGAATTCCAAAAAGGTAAGGATACCAAGAGCAGGCAACAATAAACCAAGACAGCTAGGTAATATTCCAGCAGCAGCTCCTGGAAAATCAAACAAGTTTGCATTTTATATAAAAGACTGAAGATTAAGCAAGACCTCAAGTAAAACAGAGATGTTCTAAAGATTCTTTCCCAAATTGTCTTCTCTAATTATTTGCTAAAACTTGTCATATTGTAAATATTTTATATTCATGTTTCTCATCATTTTGCCTCCTGTCATGGACCGATCATCATCTCCTGCGGCTGGTCTTCCGTTTTGCCACTCCCCACCGTGGGCGTCTGGAACCAACTAGATGGTACCGCCCCAGACGCTTTATGGACCCTGAGAGGTTCCAGGCAGCGCTGGGGTCCCCACCTGCCTCCTTCACTCACAACTCGGCGGATGCCTTAGTGCAGGGTTCAGCAACCTGAAACAGTGAAAGAGCCACTCGGAACCGGTTCCCTCACAAAAGGAGAAACTGGGAGCCGCAAAAAATGTGTGCGCATGCGCGTACATGCGCACATGCGCAGAACAGGGTTTCACTGAAGAGTGGAGCCAAGGAGAGATATGCACCTACCCTGCATATTTGAATTGATTGGTTGAAATTTTTTAGTTCCACTTTTTTGGGGGGGGACTGCACATGGCAGAGGACTGGGAGCCGCAGGAGATGGCTGAAAGAGCCGCATGCGGCTCCAGAGCCGCGGGTTGCAGACCTGTGCCTTAGTGGAAGCCTGGGAAAGGGCAGCCATGGAGGCTCTTGACCGAGTTGTACCCTTGCGGCCCCTGACCCGATGCAGATCCCGTCGAGCTCCATGGTTTTCCGCGGAGCTTCGGGAGATGAAGCGTCGGAGACGGGGCCTAGAGAGCGGTTGGAGATCCAGCCAATCCGAATCCGACCGATTGCAACTAAGAACCTACATTAGGTCTTATCTCGCTGCGATAAGGGTGGCGAGGTCTAATCACTTTGCTACCCTTATCGCGTCCGCAGATAATCGCCCGGCCGCCCTGTTTAGGGTGACTCGCTCCCTCCTTAATCAAGAGGTGAGGGAGGAACCCTTGCAGGGTCGTGCCGAGGAGTTTAACCAACATCTGTCGGACAAAATCGCTCAGATTCAGACTGGTCTGACGATCAGGACAGAGTCTGACGATCAGGACACGGGCGGTCTTGTCGATATTACCTGGGAAGAGTTTGATTCTGTGACTCCAGAGGAAGTGGACAGGATTATGGGGAGGCTGAGCTCCACCACATGTTTATTGGACCCGTGCCCTTCCTGGCTGGTTTATGCAGCCCAGGAGAGGACACGAAGCTGGTTCCAGGCAGTTATATCTGCTTCTTTGAGTGAGGGTAGTTTCCCCGCCGTCTTGAAAGAGGCGGTGGTGAGGCCTCTCCTCAAGAAGCCTGCCTTGGACCCAGCTGTGTTGAACAACTTTCGCCCGGTCTCCAACCTTCGCTTTCTTGCGAAGGTTGTTGAGAGTGTGGTGGCGCATCAGCTCCCTCTGGTCCTGGATGAAGCGGATTATCTAGACCCGTACCAATCGGGCTTCAGGCCCGGGTACAGCACGGAGACAGCATTGGTCGCGCTGGTGAATGATCTCTGGAGGGCTTGGGACAGGGGATATTCCTCCGTCCTAGTCCTATTAGACCTCTCAGCGGCTTTCGATACCATCGACCATGGTATCTTGCTGCGGCGTCTCAGGGGATTGGGAGTGGGAGGCACGGTTTTGCAGTGGTTCTCCTCCTATTTCCTGGGACGTTCGCAGTCGGTGTTGGCAGGGGGGCAGAGGTCGACCTCAAGGTCTCTCGTTTGTGGAGTTCCTCAGGGGTCGGTACTCTCGCCTCTCCTGTTCAACATCTATATGAAACCGCTGGGTGAGATCATTCGTGGTTTTGGAGTTGGGTATCATCAGTACGCTGATGATACCCAGCTTTTCATTTCGATCCCAAACCACCCCAGTGATGCCCTCGACGTGATGTCCCGTTGCCTGGAGGCGGTTCGGGTCTGGATGGGGAGGAACAGACTTCAACTCAACCCTGACAAGACTGAGTGGCTTTACATACCGGCATCCCGGGTTATTCAGGATATTCCATCTCTCTCTATGGGGGGTGAACTATTACCCCCCGTAGATAGGGCTCGCAACTTGGGAGTCCTCCTAGATTCACGGCTCACTCTGGAAGACCACATAGTGGCTGTGACTAGGGGGGCCTTCGCCCAGGTTCGCCTGGTGCGCCAGTTGCGGCCCTATCTAGACGGGGATGACTTATGTACGGTCACTCACGCGCTCGTGACCTCTCGTCTAGACTACTGCAACGCTCTCTACATGGGGCTGCCCTTGAGGACCACTCGGAGGCTCCAACTGGTACAGAATGCAGCCGCGAGAGTTGTGTTGGGAGTCTCCCGATACTCCCATGTTACACCTCTGCTCCGTGAGCTGCATTGGTTGCCAGTTGAGATTCAAGGTACTGGTAATGGTGTTTAAGGCCCTACATGGCATGGGTCCGGAGTACCTTAGGGAACACCTGCTGCCGGCATCAACTTCCCTCCGCCCTGTGCGTTCCCACAGAGAGGGCCTCCTCAGGGTGCCACCGATCAGAGAATGTCGATTGGTGGCCCCCAGGGGGAGGTCCTTCTCTGTGGGCGCCCCGGAGCTATGGAATCGGTTACCGGTTGAGCTCCGGATGGCGCCCGATCTTCGCTCCTTCCGTCGTGATCTAAAGACATTCTTATTTGAACAAGCCGGCCTGGCCTCATGGGGGATGGGGGGGGTTATTGTTATTTTAATATTTGTATTTACTGTTTTTAGTGGGCACATATTTAATCCTTTTTAACTTTTATATCTCTGTATTTTTTATGCTTGCCCTGTTCACCGCCCTGAGTCCTCCGGGAGAAGGGCGGTATATAAATAATAATAATAATAATAATAATAATAATAATAATAATAATAATAATAATAATAATAATAATAATAATAATAATAATAATAATAATAATAATAATAATAATAATAATAATAATAATAATAACGTGACTTCAGATTAGATTTTACTCCTGTCACAGACAAGCTCCTGTAGTTTGTTTTTCTTGACATTTTTGGGATGTGGTTTGCCTTTGCCTTCTTTCTAGGGCTGAGAAGAGTGACTGTACCAGGATCAATATCAATATCAATAATGAACTATCAATATCAAATTGTCAGCTTTGGATTTTCTTTTCTTGAATATCAGTAGCAGCAGAACATTGTCAAGATTTAAATCTAACCATTATTACACCATTAATACTCTGAAAGATCCTCAGCTCCTCTGTAGAATGTGGATCCCTATCAAACTTGGGGGTTTATCATCCAACATTACATCATCACTTATTTTATAATCTGTTCATATGATTTTCTTAGGAAAGAAAGTAATTTATCCCATGTAGTATGAAATAATGCCTTTGTTATTGCCCCTAAAGTGATCATCCATCTCCAATACTTTCTATATTGCTGCCCAATATAGGTGATTACTTCTTTTAGCTGGGATGACTTTCACACTTTGTGGGACTCTACTGGTGGCTATACCCTCAGCATTCTTTGTTCATCCCTTCCAGGAACAGCCCCACAATAAGGAAGAATAGCAAGATTTGGGGAAGGGGACTGCTAGTGAGAAATGGATAATTTGCTTCTCTCAACCACTAAAATGTATATTTATGATATACTTACTATTTGAATAACTAGAAAGCAAATAAAATCATTTTTGTCTCAATGATTTGAAAATAAATGACTACTGTGTATATTTATTTATTTTTATATTTCATACTTCTTAACTATCTCCATTGGATATAAAAAACACAAGGAAACACATTGATAACACATTTAAAATACCTTAAACTTAGCTAAACATTAACATATTTAAACTATAGAAAGAAATAACATCTTTCATACTCAGTTTCGTTTTTTTCATAGACATACCTGGAATTTTTACAAGAGCTACTTCTCCATCTCCCCCTTCACTGTGGACCCGAACTTCAACAATGTACTGACCTTTAACAGGTGCAGGAACTTCTATATAATGGTTACCAGTCTTAAAGAGTGTACCATTAAATTGACCATCTGGTCTATAGAGCACCTTTTAGAGAATAATAAAAAATAGCATAGCAAGGTAAGTTCACAATAAATTAATAGTCCAGGTCATTATAAAAAAATCAAGGCAAAATATTTATAAATGCTGTCTTGAATCAATATGATTATCCATTTTATATACATTTTTGTAAATAAAAGTGAAAAGCTCCTACTCCCTATTTAAGATTTAGAGAGAGAACATTAGCTAAGTAACCTGTATATTTATATTTTCTGTTGTTTCTATGGGGTAAGCAAGAAATCCAATCATTAATTTCCTTTATATGATCACAGGGAATAGGAATAGGAAACAGTAGCCATATTATAGGCATACGAGAAGTAATCAGCAACATTTCCATACTTCATATGAAGAACTATACAAGATGGAAGCAATCGTGCCCTGTCTCATTCTTTTTCTGTGCTCTGTAGACCATTATTCCTAATGTTTCCATCTTGCTGAAATGAAGAAAGTGCCAAATAGATTTCCTCAGTCAGTGATCACTGCTTAGACACTGCAAGGAATGGCCAACCTTGGCAACTTTATGATCTGTGGACTTCAACTCCCAGAATTCCCCAGCCTGCACTGATCCCCAATCTGCTTTGTTCTTTCCACCACTGAAAAGAAGCAACATGCATGCCATCATACAGTAGATGAATCAATTCTGAGCAAAGTAGATACTAATACAAAAGTTGACTATCTAACACAAGGGAGATTATTGAATATTGAGGGATCTGATTTATTATTTGGCTGGCATGCATATTTATTATATGATAAGAAGGTGGATAATATCTTTAAAACACATATATTAAGGTATGCCCTGTTGCGAGTCTGGAAAAAATATCGATATAAGCTAAATTATAAAATACCAATTTGGGCAATACCTAAACATGCAATAGAAAATATAAGTGTGGGATTTAAACATGATGTGACTACATATAAAGAAATTCTTAGAATGGAAAGGAATGTATGGCAATTAAAGCCATTTAATATTTTAAAAGAAGAAAGAATAGTGTGGACTTGGTTTCAGTATGGGCAGTTACAAGCCAGATGGAAGGAAGATCAGAAAGTTGGTATTTCGATAACTGATGAAAATTTGGTTAAACAAATAAGAGATCAAAGTCCAGCGCATATAAGGAGGATATATAATGTACTGATAGAAATAGATTCAGAAATGGAACTTGTTAAAGATTGCATGATAAAATGGGCCCAGAATTTTCAGGAGCCCATAACGATGGATATCTGGGGAAAGATATGGGTCAGCAATGTGAAATTTACACAGGCACAAAATTTAAGAGAGAATTTTTATAAAATGTTTTATAGATGGCATTTAGATCCTAAAAAATTAGCATGTATGTATCCGAATTATCAGCCTAAATGTTGGAGGTGTGGTTGTGATGATGAAACCTATTATCATATATGGTGGACTTGTAAAAAAGTTAAAGCTTTTTGGATTAAAATTTGGTGGAATATGCAGAAGATATTTAAGAAAAAGATAAGGTTTTCTCCACAGTTATTTCTGTTGGGTATTATCAGATTGTACTGTTATAGATACTAAATTGATGTTAAATTTAATTACGGCAGCAAGACTGTTGGTTGCGCAATATTGGAAGAAGAAGGAACTGCCTACTGTAGAAGAATGGATTTTAAAAGTTTCAAACCTGGCGGAAATGGCAAAGATTTCAGCATATTTGAAAGAACAATTGCAACAGAGATATATTTTGGAATGGAGAAGATGGATTGATTATATTCAGAATAAATATGGGACTAGAAAGTTTCATTTAGTATATGAATAAGTATTAGTATTATATGATGTATTATTAATTAGTTATTATTATTTAGTTATTTAGTTATGTTAAGAGGAGTTAAAGTGCAATAGAATTTAAAGTGTCTTTTTTAGTTGGTTAGCATATTTTAGCTTAAGTTGGTTAAAGTTTATACCCTGTATTCAGCTCTGGGAAGTTGGGGGGGAGGGGGAGGGAGGGAGTTTATGTTTTTTAAAATGTATTTTAAAACTTTTCAATAAAAAAGTTGACTGATTGGCACACTTATTTGTGTAAGAAAATAAGAACTACACAGTTGTGTTTCTCTGTCTTATAGCTATCTTATTAATAATAAGTCTTTATTGATAGCCCTTGGGCCATATCAAAGTGCAAACTTCCAGCAACAAATATTACTAAAATTTGATAAAAGCAATTTAAAATAGAATTTGATAAAATACAATTTAAAATGGAATTAGAATAAAATATGATTTAGAATGAAATGGGGATAAAATACAATCTAAAATGAAATTGTAATAGTGTACAATAATTTAAGATATAGATAAAATATGATAAAATTATATTTTGGAATCGCCCTTGCAATCTACCCCAATCAATCCCACACATGCAGATCTCAACCGAACCATTTTGTTTAAGTACTGTGCTGCGTTAAATGTTATTTTCAAGTTCTGGCCAGACATAAGGTAAGTTGTTTTGATATGGGGATCCCAATGGCTCATTCGTTTGGTATATAGACCAAGATACCTGTCTCTCACCCTCTTATACAGGCAACAATCAAATAGGATGTGAGCCAGGTCTTCTACCTCTGCCACTCCGCAAATGCAGAGATGCTCATTGTAGGGTATAGCATGAAATCTCCCATATCTGACCATTGTGTCAAGCTGTTCGAATCTCTCTTGCAATTTTTTGGCAGTTGTAACTTCAAATAACTGCCTACTTGAAAAGTACATTTGTATATACTCAGCCATTTCAAGTTACCCATCTTACTAAGGATAGCTATATCATTTTGTGCTTCTATATCCTTAATTCTTTGGGCAACTCTTTTTTTGGGTTGTTCTCCTGTTGCGCAAGAGACAGGAAGGCCACAGCTTCTTACAAAATTTGTTAGTTTGGTGATCCAGGAGATTTGTGATTGTAGTTTTATTTGCTCTAGTAGACATAACTTGGGAAATCTATCAGTCTCCATTTCATTAACTTTGCACCAGTAGTTATATGTTCTAATTTTGGATAATGCATGAATTGTATATATTCCCAATTCAGCTCTAACTGCTGCAGCAGATGTTCTTGGATCTACACCCAAAATACATCTCAAATGCTGGGACTGTGTTTGTTCTAGTACTGTGGTTGAGTAAAGACCCAAAATTTCTGCTCCATACAAGAGCATAGTGGTAATCTTAGCCTTATAAACCTTAATTAATGGGGGATATAGATATCACGGCTCATATTAGAAGAGAATTTCTAAGAATTAGCTGAATTATCAGTATAATAGATCTTGAGGGAAATTACGTAAGGTTTTCTTTTTATGGTCTAAGATATCCTTTCTTAAATATCACCTCTCTTCCTTTTAAATAGCAATTTACTAACACACAATTCAAATAGGGCAACAAAACAGCCAATATTATTCAGTTACGCCCAAAAGACTTAAATATCAATCTTACTTTATATCCTTTCACAGTGGATTCATTGGACTGTGACTTAACATGCTCCCATGTGATAATGTACTTTGAACCGGACCTTACAGCATCAATAATTCTTGGTTGCTGCCTTGGAGCTAAAAAAAATAGCATATCCCTTTATTCTAACCAGTACAATTAAATTTTATAAACATTATTTTCTCATTCCTACACATTTGTTTATGTCCCCAAGTAAAATTCACCAATGGTATCATCTACTATCTACTTCCCATTCTGATTTATACAATTATTTATAGATTCCTCTTGCTTAAAAATTGTCACCAAATGTTATGTAGCTACTGTCCAGCATTTGCAGACCACGTCACAGTGATCTATGGAGAGAAGCAAAACTTTGCAGGATCTAACAACTTCACACCACAGGTCTGTGTATCTACCAATATGTATAATTTATCAGCAATGACTGAGTACATTTAGACAAACTGGTGACTCCATATGAAAAAAAATAAGGTAATTAAAACATTACAATATCCAGAAACCAGAAATGGAATATTTCAAGCTCGTAGGGCATTTTACATTGAGCTCATCCTTGAGCAAAGAGTTTTAAGACAAATTGTGTCTGATGAAGTCTACAGATATAAGTCTCCTTTATTCTATGTCCATCTGACCTTATCTTTAGTATTCATCTCCATCTTCTATTTTAGATGCTTACGTGCTTTTTCTGTAACAAAATCCAAAGGATAAGTGTAAGGTCCAATGCCAGCTGCATTGAAAGCTGCCACTTTTGTATAGTATTTTGTATAAGGTTTCAGGTTTTCTAATATTACTGAAAAATTCTGACTGCTCACTTGCACTCTATTTGCAGCTATTTCTTTTTCACCGCTGGACCAGTAACTGATCTGTAAAAATGAAAAAAAGGTCAAATGTAAAAGGAAATATAATTACTCTTAATTATTTCAGAACTAACTCAGCAGGAGAAACAGAAAAACTGGTATCTATGGATTCTCAGTCATTCAGGTCATGGTTGTCCCAAAGTTGCTGTTCCAAAGGCAACTAATTTTTCTTGTTTGTTTGTTTTTCTTGAAAATGTTGTGCTTTTCATCCAATAAACTTCTTCATTTCAAAATTGAAGAAGCTTCTTGGATGAGAAGCAAAACATTTTCAAGGGAAAACCAAGAAGGTCCATTTGCCTTTTAAACAGCACCTTTGGGCCAGAGAAACTGGAAGCACTTTTTTTTTAAAATACTCCATTCACTCCTTGTAACTCCACTATTTAGATTGAATCCTTTTGGAGGAATCCTTTTAGAGGAGTCACTATGACCTTGTTAGAGGGGTATATGTACATTTGTGCATGAGCACAATGATTGGGGATTTTCCCAAACCAAGAATCTGGAGCAATTGGGAGAAAGTCACTAAAGGCTTCCTAAAGAGAGATAGAACATTGGGAAGAGATAGTCAAAGGGAAGTGACTTTCATTCCAGATTACTAACTTAACAATTTAACATGTGAATCACTTAACATGGCAAGAAATGGGATAAAAATCACTTAAGAACAGAAATTTTGGACTGTAAGTCCAAATTGTGGTTGTAAGTCAAGCACTACCTGCATCCTTTTAAAATATTTTACGAATTTATTAATCTCAGAAGTGATGGGGTTTTGGCAGGTTGACAGGAGAAAAAAGTTTATACATTTAAAAACTATTCCTCCTCCTGACAGTTGTTTCAGGTTGAGAATAGTTTGACTCATACCCCTTTTGCTACAGGACTCAGAGTAGTTTGTACTAATCCTTTCAATCAGGTATTACAGGTAAAACCTCTCATATTTAGCATGTCTAGACGTCAACTATGGACATGTCAAGTAATTTCTTCTGAATAGTGAAAATGGATCAGTTTCAGTTCATAATATCCAAAGTTGTCAACAAGCTGCTTGGAGATGTATGTTGTACCACTTATTCTCTGCTTCCTTACTTAATCTGGTTTTTAATTTCTAGTTGGGAAATTATTAGAGGTGCATTGGTTAATATCATAAATACTTCTCTGTTTAAGGGAGAAAATATTCAAACTCTTTTGAAGAAGCCCATTGTGTATTTTTCAAAATTGTAGGGAAGTGTCTCCCTCTTTCTCCCTATGATTGAGTAACATGAGTGAAAGAGTAATGGCTTTTCAACTGAGCTCAACTATATACAAAGCATATATTTATGATTTAGTCCATACAGACTCCATAGCATGCTAAGGCTTTGAGACTTCCTTTGCTGACTGAATATATTTATTTGAGGATCCATATAGTTCGTTTTTTAATCTTCAAAAACTGATATTATTGAACATAGCATCCTCCAGAAGCTTCTAGAAGATTTTGGGATAGGAGATATAGCTTATGCAGGGGTTCCCTTCCTATCTTTTAGAAAGCTTTCAGATGGTTACATGAAGACAGCTCAAAATGGGAACTATTTTGTGGCATTCCTCAAGACAGCATTCTGCACAATGCTTTTCAATATTTATCTGAAGCCAGTGGTGGGATTCAAATATGTGAACAACCAGTTCTCAGTGTGGATGCTGCTTCTGGAAGTCCATTCTGGGCCTGGACAACAAAAAATTAGCTACCGGTTCTGCCGAACTGGTGCAAACTGGCTAAATCCCACCACTGTCTGAAGCCACTGGTGAGATTTGGAGGTTAATATTGTTCAAGCTTCTCTGGTAGCTTCAAGACTGGACTCATTCAACTGCAACCTAACTCTGTGTTCCTAGCAAAGTAGAGGTGTCCAAACAGGTTTACTAGCTTTTGACAAGATCTTTAAACCATATTTTTTTACAAACATTTAAATGATTTTAACTGTTAATTTTAATTATTAAGCCAACTTATTTTGCTTGTTTATTTCCATTGCAATTTGAACAATTTTAATATTGCAATTTAAGTTTTAATATTTCCATTTTCAATTTGTTCTTATTGTAGGCCACCAGGGGTTTTGATAGTTGATACTACATCAGTTAAATAAATAAATTGAAGTATAAGAACTAGAATTCTTATAATGAGCACTACATATAAAATAATTAGGAAATTGAATAAAGAACAATAATGTATCCATTTCAGCCTGAAATCAGTGCTTCCTTCAGTACAGATACTGAACACTGTATACAGGTAGTCGACTAATTGAGTCCAAAATTTCTGTTGCTAAATGAGATCATTGTTAAATGAATTTTGCCCCATTTTACGACCTTGCTTGCCACAGTTGTTAAGTGAATCACTGCAGTTTTTAAGTTAGTAACACTGTTGTTAAGTGATTCTGGCTTCCCCATTGACATTGCTTGTCAGAAGGGTGCAAAAGGAGATCACATGACCTCGGGACTCTGCAGCCATCATAAATATGAACCAGTTGCCAAGCATCTGAATTTTGATCACATGACCATGGGGATACTGCAATGGTTGTAAGTGTGAAAACCAGCCATAAGTCACTTTTTCAGTGCAGTTGTAATTTTCAACGGGCACTAAGTGAACTGTTGTAAGTCAAGGACTATCTGTACTATGTGAAAAAGGAACCATTCCATCAGACAGAAATAAGATAATCAGATGAAAGTAGGATATTCCTTTTAGACTTTATTCTAATAAACAGAAACCTTCCATTCTAAATAGCAGTGTTCTGCCATCTTGGTCATGTTTTATGAATTCCAATTTATTTGCTATCCCTCTCAATGGAGAGAGTCATACAATCACTGTAATTATTTATACTATTTATTAAATTATTAAGAAGCAGTTTCACAATTTATTACAAATCTAATATTTAGGGGCAGTTCAGCATGGTTCACATGCCCAATGATTCTCATTTTATGTGGTTTAAGTGAAGGAGTGTCCCTACTGCAATTGCCAATATTACTGAAATCTGCGTATAGTCAAGGCTATGGTCTTCCCAGTTGCAATGTACAGTATGGCTGTGAAAGTTGGACCATAAGAAAGGCTGAGCACCAAAGAATTGAAGCCTTTGAACTGTGGTGCTGGAGAAGACTCCTGCGAGTCCTTGGACTGCAAGGCGATCAAACTGGTCAGTCCTAGAGGAGGTCAACCCTGACTGCTCTTTAGAAGGCCAGATCCTGAAGCTAAAACTCAAATCCTTTGGCCACCTTATGAGAAGGAAGGACTCACTGGAGAAGAGCCTAATGCTGGGAAAGGTTGAGGGCAAGAGAAGAACAGAGAATGAGGTGGCTGGATGGAGTCACTGAAGCAGTAGGCATGAGCCTAAATGGACTCCAGAAGATGGTAGAGGGCAGGAAGGCCTGGAGGAACATTATCCATGGGGTCGCGTTGGGTCAGACACAACTTTGTAACTAACAACAACAACAACCAAAATCTTGTCTTGGTCATTTTGATTTTAAAATCCATCACTTTCCTATTTCCCATTACATGTATGTAACCTTGATTTAGATATGTTTGGTGTATGTTTAACTATGTGTAGGTTTAAAAGAAAAAACAAAGCAAAGGAAGTTTTAGCAAATCAATATTAAATAAACATTGGACTTGCTTCTTATCATCAATTAACACTATTTCAAATCACTTCCATGCAAAAGAAGGAAATCCTGGTGTTGCTTTCTTCTAAATCTAAAGATGTATCTTCCTTCTGCCTTCTGAAGTACTTTGACAGAATCTGTTCCTTTTGTAGTAGTACAAATAGCCCTTGAATTATAATGGCTTGAAGTTACAAATGGCTTTTCTTTTAGATAACGTTCATTATCATTTTTTACTGTGGGCACACTGGCACCCATTAAAAATGAAATTCTGTTGCCTGCTCTTAAAAGTGTACACTTACATAACACACATATAAACATGCTACATACATACATGTGTGTATACCTGCACCCTTACATATAAATACATATAAACATTAATCACTTTCTATCTTGAATACATAGGGGAAAGAGGAAGCTTGAGAGTTTGCAAGGTTGTATGGATGTTCTGCTTTGGATACCATGAAGCCTCCTCCCAGATGGTAATAAGGAAAAAAGGTTGTGAAGAGGATGTGTAGTGTCCCAGATAACACTGCGGACCCTGCTCAAGCAACACTTATATGCTATGTCCTCGATAGAAGGGACTTATGACTGTTTTTTATGTTTACAATCATTCCAGAATTTCCCATGGCTACATGATCAAAATTTAGTCACTTGACAACTAACTCATATTTATGATGGTTGCAGTGTCAATGGGGAAACCAGATTCACTTAACAACTATGTTACAAACTTAAACTACAATGACTCACTTAACAATTGTGGCAAGAAAGATCATAAAATGGGGCAAAACTCATTTAACAATTAACAAATGTCTCAGCAACAGAAATTTTGGGCTTAATTCTGGTCATAAGTCAAGAACTACTGGTACCGTATTTTCCGGCGTATAAGATGACTGGGCATATAAGACGACCCCCTACATTTCCTGTTAAATTATAGGGTTTGGGCTATACTCGCCGTATAAGACTACCCCTCTTCCAACGCACACCAAATAAAAATTAAAAAACATCAGATTTGATTTTAATATGGTAATTTTAATTCAAATGCTTATGACATGCAGGTGCTTAGTAGGAAAACTATCACTTATAAACATAAGGCTGTTTGTCATCAAACATGTAAACATAAAACAGTGCAAGTGGATTAAATAATAATAATAATAATAATAATAATAATAATAATAATAATAATAATAAGAAGAAGAAGAAGAAGAAGAGGAAGAAGAAGAAGAAGAAGAAGAAGAAGAAGAAGAAGAAGGAAGAAGAAGAAGAAGAAGAAGAAGAAGAAGAAGAAGAAGAAGAAGAAGAAGAAGAAGAAGAAGAAGAAGAAGAAGAAGAAGTATTTGGAGGGGACCTTGGAGGTCATCTAGTCCAATCCCCTGCTAAGGCAGGAAACCCTATACCATTTCAGACAAATGGCTGTCCAGTCTTTTCTTTAAAACTTCCAGTGTTGGAGCATTCACCACTTCTGGAGGCAGGTTGTTCCACTGGTTAATTGTTCTAACTGTCAGGAAGTTTCTCCTTAGTTCTAGGTTGCTTCTCTCCTTGACTAGTTTCCATCCATTGCTTCTTGTCCTGCTTTCAGGTGCTTTGGAGAATAGCTTGGCTCCCTCTGCTTTGTGGCAGCCCCTGAGATATTGGATCACTGCTGTCATGTCACCCCTCACCCTTCTCTTCGTTAAACTACACATACCCAATTCCAGCAACCGTTCCCTATTTTCCTAAGTCACTTTTTCACTTTTCCTAATTCACTCTAAAGCTTTCCCTGCGCAGAGCCTTAAGTAACACCAGCTGCCTGCAATTAGTGCAGGTTCACATCCCACCAGGCTCAAGGTTGACTCAGCTTTCCATCCTTCCAAGGTAGGTAAAATGAGGACCCAGATTGTTGGGGGCAATAAGCTGACTTTGTAATAATGCTGCTTGGGGGGGGTGAAAGCCCTAATAAACAGGCATATACACAGAATGAAGGCTATTGCTAAGCACATTGATTTGTGCTTTAAATCGTAAGCCACCCTGAGTCTTCGGAGAAGGGCAGGATATAAATGGAATTTTTTTAAAAAAAGACCAAATGGGAGATCCGCTCCAGGTTTTCCAGCCAGCCCGCCCAGTTCCTGAGTCAAATGTGTCCTTAGAGCTAAGCCGTTGCTCTGGCTGCTGCCTTCCCCACCTGCCTTTCAAGTTGGGATATACTACAGCTGCTCTTCAACTTTAGAAGGAAAGACGCCCAGACCCCAGCCTGTAAAAAATCACAGACTGCAGCTTGTTCTCCAATTGGTCCCGCTTTCCCTGTGCAGACTAAATGGGAGATCCGCTCCAGGTTTTCCAGCCAGCCCTGTCCCTAAATTTTCAGCACCCGGCGTATAAGACGACCCCTGACTTTTGAGACGATTTTCATGGGTTAAAAAGTAGTCTTATATGCCGGAAACTATGGTACTTACCATTATTGCATGTTCTAGTAATTGTTTGATAATTTATTTATATTTATTTCTTGTATTTATAATCTCTTTCAAACTCAGATACACTTCTTGATTATAAAAATAAATATGTGTACAACACCATGTTCAGTTCTTTTGTATCTTGTGGTATGATTACTAAAATTACTAAGTTTCAACATGGCGGCGCCTTGCTTGGCTGCGGCTGCTTCAGCTCTCAAAAGTGTGGGGGTTAGGGAGGGAAATGAACGATCCGGACTGAAGCACGTTTTAGAAATAGGGACAAGTAAGCAGAGTTGGACTGCTAAACTTTCATATGAACATCAGTCTATATTGGATATGAAGAAATTCAGCAGTAGAGAAAACTGTTTGGGAGAGTCTGCATGGGCTCGGATTACTACGGAGGATTAAATCAACGATGGAGATGCCGATGGTTGACATGGAGGGTGAGAGTTCAGCTGCAATGTCTGGAGGAGAGGGGAGGAAGAAAGAAAATTGCTGGAGGTGGAAACAGCATTGTGCTCAGTGTTTTGAGCAGCGAAGGCAGCGTTTCAGGCTGCATGGGCAGAGAGGGGAAGCAGCCATTGCAGCTGGGAAGTTTCCCTCCATTGCTGACCATCTTCAGAAGAAAGGGAGGAGGTGTGACCATAAGAGGAAGCATGGCAAATGCAGAGGCCTAACATCTAGGCTAAAAGCTAGACCTTACAGAGTGTCTCTTCCATTTATTTTGTTTGCAAATGCTCACTCTTTAGAACCAAAAATGGATTACTTGAGGCTGGATTTAACAACAAACCGGGAGGTGAGAAATTGCTGTGTCATCATTGCAACAGAAACTTGGTTAAAGCCCTCTGTCCCAGATAGTGCTGATCGCTTGATGGGATTTTCAACATTTCGGCTGGACTGGAGTTTTACTCTTAGTGGCAAATCCCGGGGAGGGGGTGTCTGTTTTTATATAAATGACAGATGGTGCAATAATGCCAAGGTGGTTTCAAGTCTGTGCTCTCCAGATATAGAGCTTTTGATCATCAAATGCAGACCCTTCTATCTGCCTAGAGAATTCTCTGTTACCATTATCACAGCTGTGTATATCCCCCCTGATGCAAGCAGAGAAGAGGCCATGAAGGTTCTCTGTCATACCATCAGTGACTTACAAACTACTCACCCAGAGGGTGCATTTATTGCAGTGGAAGACTTTAACCAAGTGGATTTGAAAGCTACCCTGCCACATTTCCATCAATATGTCAATATGTGGACTTTGCAACCAGAGGGGACAATACACTGGATCTTGCTTATTCCAACATCAAGAAGGCTTTCAAAGCTATCACCTGGGCTCCTCTGACCATCTCTCAGTGCTGCTTATTCCAGCATATAAACCTTTATTAGTCAGAGTGAAATCTACAGTAAAGCAGGTGAAGGTTTGGTCAGAGGGAGCTATGGAAGCATTACAAGTCTGCGTTAAGTGCACAGATTGGGGCATGTTTAAGAAAGCAGCTACTGAAACCAACATCCAAATGTTGAGGAGTATGCCACCACGGTGTCTGCATATATCCAAAAGTGCATAGAAGATGTCTGTGTCCTGAAAAGCATTGTTTGCCTACCGACCAAATCGCTCTATGGAGGATGCTACTTTTTCTATTCTCCATCTGAGCTTGAAGCACTTAAGAGGAAAGAAATACTCGTGTGCGTTTGCTGTTTGTCGACTTTAGTCTGGCATTTAACACAATCATTCCCCAGCATCTAGTGGACAAACAAGGCCTTTTAGACTTAAACACCCCTTTGTGCAACTGGATTCTTGATTTTCTTACCAACAGGCCCTGATATGTGTGAGTTGGAACAAATACCAATAATAACATTTTCTTGAGCACAGGTTCTCCTCAGGGCTGCATCCTAAGTCCACTGCTGTTCATCCTGTTGACCCATGACTGATGTGCTAGGTTTGCCACCAACCATATTGTGAAGTTTGCAGATGATACAACAGTAGTGGGCCTTATTCATGATGACAATGTGGAAGCTTACTGCCAGGAGGTTGAGGGGTTGGTGAACTGGTGTAAGGAAAACAGCTTAGTTTTAAATACTGGAAAAACCAAAGAGATCATTGTCGATTTCAGAAAAGGTAGGAAAAGCCACAGTTCTCTGTGCATTAATGATTCACCTGTGGAGATGGTTACCAGCATCAAATTCCTGGGTGTGCAGCTAACGAGTAGGCTGGCTTGGTCGCTCAACAGTGAGACACTGGTGAAGTGGGCATAGCAGTGCCTGCATTTTCTGCATTGCATGAGAAAAGCACATCTTCCTTCTCCTATCCTTACCACTTTCTACAGGTGGACAATCAAGAGCATCCTGTCATACAGCATCACAGTCTGGTTTGGAAGCATCACTGCTTCAGACAGGAAGGCAGTGCAGAGAGTGGTGAGGATGGCCAAAAAGATCATTGGCAGTTCCCTCCCTTCCGTCCAGGACATAGCACTCAAGTGTTGCTTGAGCAGGGTCCGTAAGATTATCTGGGACACTACACATCCTCTTCACGACCTGTTTTCCTTGTTACCTTCTTGGAGGAGACTTCATGATATCCGTAGCAGAACATCCAGGTTCAGCCATAATTTCATTCCATACAGCATTAACCTTGAGAACTCTCAAGATTCCTCCTTCCATTATATATTCAAGATGGACAGTATTTAATATTCATTTGTTATGTATATGTTGGGCTATGGGTCTTTACATATGTTGTATATAGGTGTGTGTCATGTATGTGTTTCACTTAGAGAGCAGGCAACTAAATTTCATTTTTGATATGTGCCGTTGTGTCCACAGTAAAAAAAAATGTCAATAAAGGTTATCTTATCTTCAAAGAGAATATATTTTAAGCTCACCTCATAGCCAGTAACAGCTGGATTTACAATGTGTTCCCAGGAAACAGATACTTCTGTGGATGACAGAACTTTTATTTTCACATTTCTAGGTCTTTCAGTAGGAGCTGAAAAATTGAACAGAGTATTAATATTGTGAATCTGATATTCTGAGTAATGTAGAGTAAAATAATCAAGGATTTCCAGTTATTTAATTTGGTGCTTTCTTTGGCAGCATGGTCAATATTTCTTCAAGTTTCTAGTTGGTTCCTTTAGTAACTACACCAGATTAAGTCATCTGGGTGACTTTGGACCAGTCACTCTCTCTCAGCCCTAGGAAGAACCAATGGAAAACTGTTTTTGAAATTTTGGCAAGAAAACTTCAAAGACTAGTTCAGGTAGTCTTCAGAACACACTCTCTCCCTCTCCCTCTCCCTCTCCCTCTCCCTCTCCCTCTCCCTCTCCCTCTCCCTCTCCTCTCTCTCTCTCTCTCTCTCTCTCTCTCTCTCTCTCTCTCTCTCTCTCTCTCTCTCTCTCTCTCTCTCTCTCTCTCTCTCTCACACACACACACACACACACACAGACACACCACATATTATATGCAGTTTACAATAGTAAAAATTAATTCAAATGGAATACTTTACATAGTAATGTTTTACAGTTTAATCTACATTTGCAATACAAATTATGTGCTTAAATAATTGTTGCATAATCCTTTTAGCTATGGCAATATTTTCAGTTTTATCTTTCATTTTGTTTTTACTTAAGCAAGTTGCCTTGAACTCTGAAAAGGAGATTTATGAACCATTTAAAATCATCAATGTGTGACTATATAAATTCACAAAGAATCCTGATTCAGATAGTTTCTAATTAATACTATAAAGAATCAAAGTACTAGTATATTGCAGGGAAAGGATGTATAGTAGATTTTTTTTATGAAATAACCATATTAGGCATCAAATTACTAATTATCTTCTTTCTTAGTATCCAAATTATGCAACTGCATGTGCAGTCATGGTTAGGTTTCTTGCAATTAGTGAATTTTCCCAAATGCCTAAAATGTGCAGTTTCTTTTTTGTTATTGACAGAATAAATGCGAACAGTTTTGGTATCCCATAATTTTGAGAGTATGACTTTACTAGGTCATTCATCACATACATAAAAAGGTAAAGGTTGCCCCGCACATGCGTGCTAGTCGTTTCCGACTCTAGGGGCCGGTGCTCATCTCCGTTTCAAAGCCGAAGAGCCAGGGCTTGTCCGAGGACGTCTCCATGGTCATGTGGCCGGCATGACTAGATGCCACATACATACATACATACATACATACATACATACATACATACATACATACATAAAACTAGTTTTTGAATTGCTTGTTATCGTGTTTTGATTAATTCAAAATTAACTGAATTAAACAGATGCTGCTCTGTTTAATTTTTTAAAAAATATTAACCTATTGGGCTTGTAAACACAATTAACTGAAGGCTATACAAATGTCTATACAAATTCATTGGTGAGGCAAAGATCAATGCTCTTTTCAAGATCTTTTTCAGCAAGTTGCAACATAAAAGCTCAAAAAACCCTTTCATATGTTTAATGTTGTAACTGGGCACTCAGTCAAATATGTATCAAGTGGTTACTGTTCAGAGGAAACAATTATATATTGGATAAAAATTTTCAAATAACATTGAATAATCATTTATGGAAAGGTATTTAAATTAACACTTTATGCTAGTGATTTTATTAAATTTAGAATTTTAGTGTATTGCCAGAAATGCAGAAGCTTGGCCTACATTACTAAATGCTCAGTAAAATAACAGAAAATGGATGTTTTTTAACATAGAAATGTTAATTAACCTGAGATGGCCTAACAATCTGAAACGTTCATAATACATTGCTTTATTTGGTATATATTTGGTATATATTTGGTTTCCCCCAAAATAAGGCCTGGACTTTTTTTTTAGCTCCAAAAGATGCATTAGGGCTTAATTTCAGGGAAACACAGTATCAGGGTGATCAGCCCGGCCAGGCACCCCACCCCTCAGTGTGTGCACAAGAGGCAGTGAGCACAATGGGGCCGATGGTGTCTGGCAGCAGCCACAGCCTGCCAGTCCTTGGCCACACACTCTGGGGTTGTGCAGCTCACACAGTGCAAGTGAATTGAGTACCTGTCCAAGCAGCAGGCAGACGCAGATGTGCAGGTGGGAGTCAGCCAATCCAGATGCACTGCATCACCCCCTGCCTCATGGGAAGACTCACAGGAGGTTTGTGTGGCAGCACCAGCAGCAGGCAGAGGCACGGGGGGAGGCAGGGAATCCGGATGCAGTGTGCGGCCACCTGGCTTGCAGGAGGCTTGCATGGCAGCACCGGCAACAGGCAGAGGCAGACGCATGGGGGCGGAGGCAGGCAATCCAGATGCGCCGCACAGCAGCACTGGCAGCAAGTGGAAGCCGAGGCATGGGCAGGCAAGCCCAGAGACAGTGGGACAGAATGGGTGGTGCATCAGATACACCTGCCTCCCCCCATGCCTCAGCCTCCACCTGCTGCTGGTGCTGCCACACGAGCCTTCCACAAGCCTCCTGGGAGTCAGGGGGCTGCAGAGTGCTTCCAGATCACCTGCCTCCCTCTGTGCCCCAGCCTTCACCTGCTGCCAGTGCTTTTGCATGTCAGGATCACCTGCCCCCCCCTCCGCGCCTCTGCTTGGAGGGCCAGCCTGGTGGTCGCAGCACCCAGACTTCCCTGTGCTATGCAGACTGTGGCTGCTGCCAGACATCGTTGGCCCACACACACTCACCACCTCCTGTGCTGGCCATGCCCATCCCCCAGGGCTTATTTTTATGGTAGGGCTTATATTAGGAGCATGCTAAAAAAATCAGGCTAGGGCTTATTTTCTGGTGAGGTCTTATTTTTGGGAAAACACGGTACTTAGAATGTGAATTATCATGACATGTGCTTTCCTGAATTTTGCTTTTTCTCATGGCAGATAACCTTGAGCTCATTCTATTTTCAATTCATCCAAGAAAAATGGATTGCTCTGATATCACAGGTCAGAATTGACTTAGATGATATGTGGGCAGCCAATGTGCTAAACAGGCTGGTTGGATCAACTTAAATATTCTTGGAAATAGATCTTAGGAATTAGACTGTTTACATGACAATTCTTTTTAGTACATTACAGCAAGCTTATCAAAACCTACTCTTAACTTTGATCACAGAATTTTTACTCACCATCTTCTGCAGAATAGATAATAGCAGTAAGACTAAAAGGTCCTTCCCCTTTGTTATTAAATGCTTTCACCTTTACTTGATACTTTGATGAAGGAAGCATTGATTCATCCTTATGAACATACCGACCAATATCAGGTTGAGGAACTGTAACAATTTTCCAATCATTTTGATCAAAGGACTTGAAAGCTACCACATATCCAAAATTATTACCAAAGTGATACTCTTTTGGCAAAGGCTATAAGACAAAATATGAGAATTATGTGTTCTTTTTATTTTTGTTCTTTGTTTGAATGAGTATAAATAAAATTTAAATCTATATTAGTCTATTTGAAGAAATGTTCCCATGAAGAGTCTAAGTAAGGAAATACATTTTTCCCCACACAAAGCTTGTCTTCTTCTTTCTTACAGATAATCTGAAAACAGCTTAATATCACAGATTAAATACTTTCTAAATATAGAATAACTTTTATAAAATGCCTTCTGCAATATCAGCCGATTTAGTTGCCCTAATTTTTTCTCCCTTCCTTCACCTAGCCATTATCTCATAATATATAGATTTTGAATGGAAATAAATTGAAATCTCTTTATATAACAAAAAATAGTATCAATGGTTTGTGCCCTTAGAACCTGAAGGCACATATTGAGTATAGTCCTATTCTGGATGATTAAGCCTGAATTATTAAAATGCTATGATTTTACCTAAATAAAATGTGGTACTAAGTGACTTTGTATGACCCAAAATATAATAGTTCTTTTTTAAAAATTATACCCCAAAGATAGGACACATTTCTGTTTGCTTTTTCTAAAATAGTTCCATATGTTAAGTTCCATGTGGATTTTAGTCACTAAAAGGGAACAGAAGGGGAACTCATCAAATTTGCAGATGACACTAAGCTTGCAGGAATAGCCAACTCCCAGGAGATAAACTCAGGATCCAAAAAGATCTTGATAGACTTGAACAATGGACCCTATCTAACAACATGAAATTTAAAAAGGAAGGTTTTCTACTTAGGCAGGAAAATCCAAAGGTACAAGTACAGATTAGGTGAAACCTGGCTCAAAAACAAGAACTCTGAAAGGACTCTTAGTGGGTGATCACTTAAACATACAATATTTAACAACAACAACAACCCCCCTGCCCCAGTGAGGCACTACCTTGACGTGGTTGTGGGGCTTGTGTACTCTGAGGAAGATGAGAGCTATGCCAGAAGTTCAACCATACTGGACAGGTCTCATCAGAGGAGTCAGGCAAAGAGTGTCTCTCCCATAAAAAATATGGTGAGACGCAAATTTCAGAATGCCATACCAGCTCAGATGTTGCCCGGGTTAACAAGGTCTGCACTAGATGTTGGAGTTCCTGGATATCTGGTGAAAAATGGGTTACAGGACTCAGGACTGTTGGCTAAGCAACCAGGGCCAGCAGCTGCAGAACTACGGGAAGAAAAGGCGTTTACCCGTCGCAAATACACAGTGATTGAAAACAAAGAAATAATAATCTGTTATTACAGATCAAGTCTAACAAGAAGAGGATATCTAAAATGAATGCACCAGTTCTGGAAAAACAACATCCAGAATCAGAAATAACAGAACAGAGACTAGCAGATCAATGCCGATTTATAATAAAGTATTCACAGAATCAGTAATGGATGAACTGCAAAGGTTTACCCAGGGCAAAGAAATCAAAGCTCTGCCAGAAGTAATTCAGAATGTAGAGGCAAGCCAGGGGGAGTTGGCAGTGAAGGAATCCAGCAGAGATATACAACTGCTCTCATTTGAAAACCAGGCACCTCTTCCTCAGGAAGGACAAAGCCCTCTAACTAAAGAAATAAAAGAATTTAAACAAAGAATAACTGAGCATCTAAAACAGCACAAAAACAACAAAATAAGGCTGCCTGCATTGAAGCTTGTTCCAAAGAAACAGCTAGCACAAGCATTAAAAGATGCAAATACTGCAATATCAAGTATAAGCACCAATTCACTGCAAGAAACAAACCAACTAATGTACAGCACAGCTGCAGTTATAACTGAACACCTGGGATGCAAAATCAACAAAGAAAAACAAACAAACAGTGCACCACAAAAATGGAAGGTTAGACTAGAAAATAAGATCAGCAAATTAAGATCACATGCAAGCAAGCTAGAACAGATGAAAGAAAAGAAGCTGAAGAACAAGAAGATCAAAGAATACCTAATCAAGAAATACCACTTGAATACCACAAGGAAGATCAAGGAAGCACTGGAAATAATAAAGCAGCAAATAACAGCTATAGCCAGGAAAATCAGTAGATATAAAGCTTGAATTGCAAACTATAGGCAGAACCTCCAATTTCAATCCAATCAGAAACGTTTCTACCAATCCATCAATGGAGAAACTGAAATGAATCAGTCAGTATCTGACAAGGAAGAAAGAGTTCTGGAAGCAGATACGGGATAACCCAAAGAAACACAACAAGGATGTGTCTTGGTTAAAAGAGGTGGATGCAAATAAAACAGAAGTTGAAATGAAAGAACTAGTAATAACAACAAAAATGGTAGAAAAAAGAGCAAGGAATCTCAAAAAATGGTCAGCACCAGGTGAAGATGAACTGCGTAGGTTTTGTTTGAAACATCTAACTGTTATATAGCCACTCATTGCTAAGCAGTTCAACAATATACTACAAGGAGGAGAAATTTAAAAGTAGCTAACAACTGGGAAAACTTACCTAATAATGAAAAATCCAGCAAAAGGGGCAACGCCAGGCAACTACAGGCCAATTACCTGCTTACCAACAACTTTCAAATTGCTAACTGGTGTGGTAGCTGATGCAGTACAACAGCATTTAGTTGAAAACAATCTCTTTCCACCCAAGCAGAAAAGAAACCACCCCAATAGCAGAGGAACAAAAGATCAACTCCTAATAAACATGTCATGGTTCCGATTATTGAGACAGTTCAAACAAAATTTAGGCTTTTTTTTAACTAAAAAGTTTTAATAAAGGCAGCATCGGCACTCATGGATGGATGCCAGAATCTGAATTCTCCTCCCCTTGACGCACCACATCAATACAGAATTTCCCTCCCTTATTTACATGTCATGAATCACATTTACCAATTAATTTAACACACAAAGTTTCACTTCCCTTCTGAAGCGACTATCTCTTATCTTGTCAAAACATTCGATTACATTCCACCCACTTTTTTTGTGATTCAAAACCCAAACAGTTAAAGCAAAAGGCTGCCTCTTATTTTGTCAGTGCAAAAACATGTCAATGTTTGTAGCATTGACATCCAGCCCCCCTTACAAAAAAGATAGATCCTGTACTCTAAATAAAACAGAAGTTAGGGGCTGGCTTTTGGTTTGTTGGGGTGTTTCTCATAAAACTTTTTGATAGCTTTTGTCAGCTTTTGTCAGCTTTCACATTGCTAGATTTCACCCAAATGGCTTCAGATAATGGGTATCCCTTCCATTGTATTAGGTACTGCAATTTCCCCTTAAAGATTATAGAGTCAAGAATATGTTTCACTTCATAATGGGTCTGACCCGCTACTACGATGGTTCCAGGTGCCTTCTTAGGGGAAGGTTTTAAAGTGGAGCCCCGAAAAGATTTCAGTAAGCTACAATGGAAAACTAGGTGAATTTTTCCCAAAAATCTGGGGAGTTTCAATTCTACTGTGACTGGGTTGATGATTTTCACAATGGGGAAAGGCCCCAAGAATTTCGGTCCTAATTTCTTGCTGGGTAATTTGAGGCATAAATATTTAGTTGACAGAAAAACCTTTTCCCCAACTTGGAATGTTCTTTGGGGAGCCCTTTTTTATCAGCCTGTTTTTTAATAAGTCTCAGAAGTCTTTTTTAATGCCATTTTTGTGTTTCTCCAAACCTCTTCCCACCCCTCACCCAATGATCAAGTGTCTGGGAAGTGGAGGGCAACTGAGGGTAGTCAGGCATCAAGCTGAACTCATTTCCTGTGGCTAATCTGAAAGGCATGTAGCCAGTGCTGCTCTGAACAGAATTTTTTTTTTTATTGAAAAGTTTTAAGGTACAATTTTCCTTTAAAAATCCCCCCTTCCCCCTCCCTCCTCCCCCCCCACCTCCCCCCCCACCCCCCCTCCCCCACCCCCCGACTTCCCAAAGCTAAATACAAGGTATATATATAAAAAGCAATCATAAACAATCATATACTAACAACTATAAACTCTAAAATCCAACACTCTCTAGCTTATATAGGATAAAACAAGCCTTAATAATATTGAATGTATATAAAAAGAAACTAAAATAAGAAAAGAGAAAAAAAAACGAAAGAAGACTTATTCAAATGCTACATAAAATTTCTTAACCCTATACTTGTTCTGGATAAACTCAATCCATTTTCTCCATTCCATAATATAGCGTTCTTGCGAGTGATCTTTCTGAACAGAATTATTGTAGGCCACCTCAGCGAAAGGGAGGAGGTCAGTCCAGTTTGTCTGTTGGTAGGAAACATAGCACCATTTTGTTAGCGGATTCTGCAGCCCCATTGGTAGCAGGATGAAAAGCAGATGATAAGCCTTAAGATGATCCAATTAATTTAAGGAAATTCCTCCAAAATTTCGCTGTGAACTGCACTCCTCTATCTGAAATTATTTGCTTAGGGGAACCATGCAGTCGGTAGATATGTTTCAGGAACAATTTAGTCAGTAGTTGTGCAGATGGGAGTCCTTTACAGGCGATAAAGTGAGCCTGCTTTGAAAACAGATCTATCACAGTCCAGATGACAGTATTTCCTTTACTGTTGGGTAGGTCTACAATAAAGTCCATAGCTATTTCTTCCCATGGTTGAGAAAGGTCGGCTACCAACTTCAGTAGCCCAGAGGTTTTCCCTGGAATTCTTTTCATGGTGGCTCATATGGTACAACTCCAGACATAGCTTTCCCCATCTCTTTTTAGCCTCGGCCACCAAAATTGCCGGCAGATGAGGTGTAGAATTTTTAAATATCCGAAGTGTCCAGCCTGTTTTACATCATGGCAGTGTCTGAGAGCATTGAGATGGAGGGTTCAGGTAGATACAATTTCCCCCCCCCCCCCATGTATGCCAAACCATCCCTGAACGTTAGGGAGGTTTGATTATGTTTGAATCATTGATCGTTAAGGAGCTCTCATTTTATCTTCTTTGCTCCCAGGTCATCAGGATTAGGGGTTCTGCGAGGTGTGAGTTGTGCCGCAGATTGTGAACTGGGGATAATTGCCTCATAGACCTCTTCACATTCAATTTTGTACTGTGGCAATCAGGAAAGCACATCAGCTAGGAAGTTTTTTCTTCCCAGTATGTTACTTTAAAGTAAAATTAAAATGGTTAAAGTACTGTGCCCATCACACTTGCTTTGGGGAAAATTTGCGGGGAGTTTTTAGTGCCTCTACATTTTTGTGATCCGTCCATACTTTAAAAAGCACCTTGCTCCCTTCTAAGTAGTGTCACCAGTTTAATAGCCCCCAACTAATTGTGAAGGCCTCCTTCTCCCAGACTGTCCATCTCCTCTTGCCTTCCGTGAATTTCTTAGAGGTGTAGGCACAAGGTTGCAGGACTTCACTTTTATTCTTTTGCAGTAACACAGCTCTGACTGCCACATCGCTGGCATCCACTTGAATTACAAAGGGCTCCCTTGGGCAGGGGTCCTTTAGGATTGGTTCAGCCACAAATACTTTTTTTAAATTCTCAAAAGCTTTCTGACAACTCATAGTCCATGCTACTGGTTGGCCAGGTCACAGTTTTCCCCCTCTGTTGTCCGTTTTGATTAGTTCTGTAAGGGATAGAGCAATCTTGGCAAAAGAGGGAATGAATTGATGGTAGAAGTTGGCAAACCCTAGGAAGCTCTGGAGCTGTTTGCAAGTTTTGGGGGGCTGCCATTCAATTATAGCTTTCACTTTGATTGGGTCCATTTTAATGCCCTCATCGGAAATTCTATAGCCAAGATAATCTAATCGGGTTTGGTAAAATTCACATTTCGACAACTTTACATAACGTTTGGCATTCAATAGTTTCTTTAACACTTCTATGACCAGTCTTATGCGGTCAGTCATATTCGTACTGTATCAGAATGTCATCAAGATACACCAGAACTCCTTTGTATAAATGATCATGTAGGACCTCATTAATCAACTGCATAAATACGGCTCGGGCCCCCTGCAGTCCAAATGGCATGACTTTGAATTGGTAGCTTCCCAAGGAGCAGTTGAAGGCCGTTTTCCACTCATCCCCCTCCTTTATTCTCACCTGCTAATATGCTTCTCTCAGGTGTAACTTAGTGAAGACACTCCCCTTCACCCGGTGTGTTAGTCTTTGAGGAGGGGGAGAGGGCATTTATTTTCCACACTCACAGCATTGAGGCCATTATAGTCTATGCAGAGATGAAGAGACCTGTTCTGTACCAGCCTGCTACTGGCCCTGCAGAAAAGGCAACCCCTTTCCAAACGGCAAGAGGCTGGAATTACGCCTGCCAAATTTATTACTACAAAAACAAACAAGACACGAACCAAGAAACAGGAGCTTTGAAACACTATCCGAGCGGTTGCCTTCAGCAAACCAGCCCTCCCCACACATTCCCCTTATATAGAGTTCAGGGCGTGGCTTCTCTCTGCCTCCTTCCGAGAAGCCCCATTGCCTTCCTCTGTTTACTCCTAATTGACTGCCTCCTGCGTCGGGCGTCCTTGAACAGGGCCAGCTGTGGGTCATCTTCATCCACACTGTCAGGCTCACACAGCTGGGTCTCCGTGGTGACCAAGTGGGAGGGGCCTGGCTGAGGGCTATCATCAGCAAGATCTTCAACCCCCTCAGCAAGGTCTTCAACACCCCCCTCCTCCTCTGAGTCATCCAACCCAACTGCCGAACCCACAGGCTGACCCTGAATCACAACACTATCCCGCACCGCAGGGCCCTTCCCCCGGGTCTGCCGATCCGGATGCGGTCGGTTTGGAAATTGTTCATGAAAAGTGGTCACCAACGCAGGGGCATGAACGGCGGTCGCATCTTCCCAGGTGAAGTCCTCTGGTCCGTAACCTTTCCATTCAATCAGGTACTGGAAACGGCCTTTCAGCCAACGGGTATCCCTGATGCTGGCGACCTCGTACTCGGGGGTGCTGCCTCCATCACGAGGTCCTGATGGGGGAGGTTCCGCTCGGCGGAGTGGACAGGCCGGTTGCTCGGGGACCAACAGAGACCGATGAAAGACTGGGTGCACGCGCAGGGAACGTGGCAGAGTTAAGCGATAGGCGACCGGATTGATGACAGCCTCGACTGGGAACGGTCCTAAATATCGGTGATCTAACTTTCTCACCGGCCGTGTTGACGGTAGGTTCCTGGTGGACAACCAGACCCGATCTCCCACCGATAGTGGAGGCATATCCCGTCTTGACCGATCAGCAAACCTTTTGTAATTGGCCTTGGCCTTCTCTAACTGACGTCGCACCAATCGATGGATCGCCTGTAACTCTGCCATGAAGTCGTTCGCTGCCGGCTCCGGTGAGTCCACGGGAGAAAGGGGGAAAAACCGGGGGTGATATCCCACATTGGCCAAGAACGGTGTCATCTGTGTGGAGGTGTGCTGCGAATTGTTAAATGCAAACTCAGCTATGGCCAGAAAGTCCACCCAATTGTTTTGCTGCAGATTGACATAGCAGCGCAGATATTGTTCCAGGATACCAATGACCTTCTCGGTTCCCCCGTCAGTTTGAGGATGATGCGCGGACGAGAGGCAAATCTTGATATCCAATGCATGCATCAACTCCTGCCAGAAGCGGGCTGTAAACTGGGCCCCCCTATCAGAGACGACTCTATCAGGGAGGCTGTGCAACCGAAACACCTGCTGAATGAACATACGACTAGTGGCGCGGGCTGACGGTAAGCCGCGACAGGGGATGAAGTGCGCCATCTTGGTCAGCATGTCCACCACCACATACACTGTCGTAAAACCAGAGGATGGGGATAAATCCGTCAGAAAGTCCATGGACACAGCCCCCCAGGGTCTTTTGGGTGTCGGCAAAGGCTGCAGTAATCCAGGCGGGGCCCCTGTCGCTGACTTGGCCTGCTTGCATGGGATGCAGGAGGTAACATAGGACTGGACGTCGTGTCAGACTTGGGGCCACCAGAAGGTACGGGAGACCAGGTTCAGGGTCTTGAACAGGCCAAAATGCCCCGCCGCCGGGTTATCGTGACACTGGCTGAGGATGAGTCCCCTGAGTGGCCCTCCTGGAACGTAGAGCCGGTCATGATAATACAAGTGTCCATCCATGACCGTCCAAGGAGAATCTGGCCCCACCTCCTCCTTCCGCTGAGCCACCAACACGTCCTGCTGCTGTGCCTACCGGATCCGAGCCCGTATATCAACCGGCTCCCGCACCGCAGCAAAAGACTCAATGGGGATCACTGTCCTGGGCAGAAGCTTGTCTTCCACTTGGGAATATTCGGGCTTCCTGGACAGAGCATCCGCTCTTTGATTGTGCCCGCTAGGTATGTACCGAACCTGGAAGTCAAACCTCGCAAAGAAAAGAGACCACCGGATCTGGCGTTGGTTCAAATTCCAAGCGGTCTGCAGGCTTTCCAAATTCTTATGGTCCGTCCGGACCTCGATTTGATGCCGCGCTCCCTCCAGATGATGCCTCCAGGCCTCGAATGCCGCTTTAATGGCCAGCAGCTCCTTCTCCCAGATTGTATAATTGCGCTCCGAAGGGTTCAGTTTTCGTGAATGGTACGTGCAAGGGAAGAGGGTACCGCTGGGCGTCGTTGCCTGGAGTAACACCGCCCCAATGGCAATGTCGGAGGCGTCCGCCTCCACAACAAACGGCCGTTGCGGGTCAGGATGCTTCAAGATTGGCTCCTTCATGAAGGCTTCCTTCAAAGTCTGGAAAGCCTGTTGTTCTGGAGCGTTCCACTGGAACTGAGTCTTCTTCTGCAGGAGCCGGGTGAGGGGGGCTGTCAAGGCAGCAAACCCAGGGATGAAAGTTCGGTAATAGTTGGCGAACCCAAGAAGTCGCTGAACATCCTTCACATGACGCGGGGGTTGCCAACTCTGCAAAGACTCAACCTTACTCGGCTCCATGGCGATGCCCTTAGGAGAAATGCGGTGACCCAGGAAATCGATGGTCACCCGGTAGAACTGGCACTTCTCCAACTTGGCAAACAGCCGATGTTCTCGGAGTCGCTGCAGGACCTGATGGAGATGCTGATGGTGGACCTCACACGACGGGGAGTAGATCAGGATGTCATCCAAGTAGATCACGACAAACTGATCCAACAAATCCCGGAAAATGTCATTCATGAAATGCTGAAACACAGCGGGGGCGTTGGTCAGGCCAAACGGCATCACCGTGTACTCAAAATGTCCATAGCGAGTACCAAACGCCATCTTCCACTCATCACCCGGCCAAACCCTGACGAGGTTGTAAGCTCCACGCAGGTCCAGTTTCGTGAAGATCTTAGCCTCCCGGAGTCGGTCCAAGAGTTCGGGGATGAGGGGCAGCGGGTAACGATTGCGCACCGTGATGGCATTGAGTTTCCTATAATCGTAGCAAAGCCGCAATTCGCCCGACTTCTTTTTGAGGAAGAGCATGGGTGCAGACACTGGCGAGGACGAGGGCCGGATGAAACCGCGAGCCAAATTCTTCTCCAGAAAGTCCCGCAATGCAGCCAACTCGGGGTCCGACATGGAGTACAAACGCCCCACTGGGAGAGGCGCATCAGGGACTAAATCAATGGGGCAGTCATAGGGCCTGTGTGGGGGTAATTGATCCGCCTCTGTCTCGCTGAACACATCAGCTAAGTCGGACAGTTCGGGAGGCAAGGAAACCCCTGGGGAACCCTCCACCTGGCCGGCACAGATATGGCAGGAGTGGTCCACGCACTGCAAGCTTGGGAAGGTGACCAAGTTCTGTGACCAATAGATCTGTGGGTCATGCGCCCGGAGCCACGTCAGTCCCAAGACCACGGGGAAATGCAGATCTGAGGTGATATAGAACTGGATGGCCTCCACATGGGAACTGATGGCCATACATAATGGTTGCGTGGCGGCCGTAATTGGCCCAGACAGGAGCACTCGACCATCGATAGTCTCCACTAACATGGGCAGATCCACCGGGCACTGGGGAACAGCCCATTTGGCCACAAATGCTGAGTCCATAAAATTTGTGGTGGCCCCAGAGTCAATTAAGGGATGGACTGGAATCCCCTCTGGCTTGCCAGGAAGGATCAGACGTGCCTCCAAAATCAGATGCCGTGGAGGTCCACAGGCAGCATCGGAAAGACGTCGCTCAGTGTTGTTGTGGGACGCCCGATCTATCACACCGTCTAGATCGGGCTTGGGGCGTTTCCTGACAGAAAAGTAGGGGACTTTCTCGGGGCAGACTCGGTCACTGATGCCTGCTGTCGCTTCTTTGGGCAAAAAGCAGCCAAATGCCCAGGGTCCCCACAGTAAAAACACAACCCCCCTGATCGTCGTCTGTTCATTTCAGTCACCGATAGACGAGACCTGGCGGCACCCAGCTCCATTGGCTCCTCCCTTTGAACTGGGGGCTCACACACAACAGGGGCTGCAGGGGTCTGTGGGGTGGCACGGTGACTCCTTCGCTGCTGCAACCGAGCATCGATCCGCAGGCAGAGATGGATCAGCCCATTCAGGTCTGAGGGAATATCCACATGGGCCAGCTCATCCAACATCTCCTCCGACAATACATCCTGGAAGGCATCCACGAGCGCAGCCTCATTCCAGTCGGAATCCTGGCTAAGCAGCCGAAAATCACTGATATAGCCCTGTAGGGGGCGTTGACCCTGCCTCAGAGCTTTCAAGCGTCGAGTAGCAGTCTGCGTCTTAATAGGGTCCTCATACATCAGACGCATATGATCACAAAACCCCACAAAGTTGTCCAACAATGGGCTAGGTTGAGCCAGCAGAGGCGTGCCCCAACGAGCTGCGTCACCTGAAAGAAGGCTTAACACAAACCCCACCTTATCCCGGTCAGTGGGGAAATCAGCTGCTCTCACGCTGATAAAGAGCTGGCATTGTCCCAGGAAAGCAGGAAACAGTTCTGGAGTGCCTGTAAATTTCTCCGGCATTGCAACTTGGCATTTTCTCCTGGGTGGGGGTGATGGTGGGGGTGCAGCATGAACCTGAGCTTGCAGTTGAGCCACCTGAGCTGCCAGCAAAGTGAGTTGCTGGGTGAGCTGGGCATTCTCAGCATGTAGCTGCTCCATAATATTAGTAAGGGGTGGGAGGCTGAAGGCAAACTGTTCTGTACCAGCCTGCTACCGGCCCTGCAGAAAAGGCAACCCCTTTCCAAACGGCAAGAGGCTGGAATTACGCCTGCCAAATTTATTACTACAAAAACAAACAAGACACAAACCAAGAAACAGGAGCTTTGAAACACTATCCGAGCGGTTGCCTTCAGCAAACCAGCCCTCCCCACACATTCCCCTTATATAGAGTTCAGGGCGTGGCTTCTCTCTGCCTCCTTCCGAGAAGCCCCATTGCCTTCCTCTGTTTACTCCTAATTGACTGCCTCCTGCGTCGGGCGTCCTTGAACAGGGCCAGCTGTGGGTCATCTTCATCCACACTGTCAGGCTCACACAGCTGGGTCTCCGTGGTGACCAAGTGGGAGGGGCCTGGCTGAGGGCTATCATCAGCAAGATCTTCAACCCCCTCAGCAAGGTCTTCAACACCCCCTCCTCCTCTGAGTCATCCGACCCAACTGCCGAACCCACAGGCTGACCCTGAATCACAACAAGACCCATCTTTTTTTTCTTTGAACAACACAGGGGCTCCCACAGTAGACTTAGCCCATTCATTGAATCCCCTCACTAGGTTTGTATCCACATATCACTGCATCTCCTCCATTTCAAGGGAGGATATAGCGTGCATTCTTGGTCATGGAAGTTTGGCCCCTGACAACAGTTCAATGGAACAATCATTGGGCTGGTGGGGAGGCAAGGTATCGCATTCTTTCTCACTAATTGCCTCCTCTAAGTCCTGCTCCTCACTGGGAATGAGCAGCTCGCCTGGTGGCCATGAGGTAGCCATGTGTGCTCGCTCATTGGGTGGGCTAAAATTCCCTGTAACATCTGTTGAATCAGTGGGGGGATCAGGCCTTATAGGTAGTCTCACAGTTCTCATTCCTTTCTCCCACCAGATAAATGGTTTCCATTTGTCCAACCAGGCTAATCCTAAGATGACAGTCCCAGACATTTTTGGGGCCACCAGGAAGCGAATAAATACCCAGTGCTCACCTATTTCTAAGCATAGGAGCTCCATTAATTGCGTGACTAAAGTCCCTCCCATCAAGGAGCCATCAGCTTGCTCAAACCTCACAGGTTTGGAGAGCAGTTTTGCTCGTATGTCCAGTTTCATGGCAAATGGCAAGGTAATGATGCATCGGGAACATCCAGCATCAGCTAGCACCTTTAAATCTGCCTGCCTACCCAACTTAGGGATTATGAGCTTGGCAGGTAGTAAAAAAGGTGGGACGTGGTCATTCTCTCCTTCGTTGTCACTGTCGAAAGAAGGTACAACGGGGGTGGATTCAGTCTGAGTTCCAGCGTCCTCTCATGTGGAGATGTGACTGGACAACAGGTTCCTGTGTCATCCGGTTGGATTTCGTTCCGATTACCCGCTGTGCAGGTCTCTTTCTTGCTGCTGGTCCTGGTCTGTTCTGCTGTTGGGGGAAGGGGACTGGGCATTTCGCTGCTCGATGTCCCTGCTGTCTGCACCGGAAACACTTAATTGCCGGGTCTACAGGTTGCTTGGGTCTTTCAGCCATCACAGTAGTTGGAGATTTTCATGGGGGTGATTGCCATTCAGGTTGTTCTGACCTCAGCTTGACTTCAGGTAGGAGAGGCATCTTATAGCGGGCGAGCTGAACATCTAATTTCACTGCTGCCTGGTACCATTCATGCAGCTGGTCAGGCACAGCTCAGTAGATACATGATTGAGAAAGGTAGTCATCTAACCCTTCTCTAAAAAGATGAATTATGGATTGCTCAAGGCATCTCTCTGTCCGACTGGCCATCTTTTGAAACTCCTGTACATACTCCAGGGCAGGCCGGCCAGCTTGTTTTATCTTGTGGATTTGCTCTTCCGCTTTGAGGGCAATGGATGGGTCCTCAAATCTTCCCCTCAGCCCTAGGAGGAAAAGGTGGGGGTCCTCCAATGCAAGGGCCTGCTCGTTATATAAATTGTACAACCATTCGGATGCTTCTCCCTCTAGGTTGGACACAATCACATCGACCATAGCACCTGGGTCCGGGTAGAGATGGGCCCAGTGATTCAAGTGAGAGTGTACTTGGTTGAGGAAGAAAATCAGTTTCTCTGGGTTCCCATTGAAGGTTGCTCTGAAGGGTGGGCTCATCATTGGTTGCTGGGGCCCCCATTGCTGCTGGCCCCACCCTGGTTGTTTGTTCAATGGTTGCTGAAACCCCCACAACTGTTGTTGTGTCTCCAGTTGCTGCTGACCCCATCCTGGTTGTTAATTTAATGGCTGCCAGGGCCCCCACTGCTGCTGGTCCCAGTTGTCCTGCTGTATGTTCAGGGGTTGCACGTTCAGGCCCTGCTGCTACCACCCTTGCTGTTGTTTTCCTCCCACCAGTTTCTGATCTCCAGGCTTCTGCACCACCCCCAGCTTTTGCAAGGCCTCTATTAGCTGTGGGAAGCTCAGAGGTTGTTGGCCTTTGTTAACTTACACAGTTATTTTGAATTTTAATTTGATTTATTTTCTCTCTTTTAAAATGATGCTTAGGTTTATTAGCTTTTAACATTCCTAAACTGATAAACAGGCTGGAATACAAATTGGGGTCTGGCTTATCTCTTTTGTGAACTCCAAACTTTTTCTTTACAATTTACGCACCTTCTGATGTCAGACCTCATTTTAATGAACATGTGAGATATTATGGATGCAAATATGTAACATGTTTGACTACATGTAACTGAGTTCCTATGCAAAGGGGAGGTTACTTTTACCCTGTTCAATCAACTTTCCTTCATTTTTCTTTGTTGTGTTACCTATAAAAACAAAAGTAACATGGGGCTTGAGGTTCTCTCTCCTTTTCATAGAGAGACCACACTTTATCACAGTACTCTAATAAACTGTTTTTAAATGATCTTCCAACTCAGTTGCTTAATGAGAAGGTAAACCAAGGCAGAACCTAGGGTCAGATTTGGCTATCAAAGGTCCCTTCCAGCTCTATTATGATTGATTGAACAGATATAATTGTATAGTTAACAAGCACAGAGCAAATAGAAATATGAACACTAGTAGTAACTTTATTGGTATTAATTTTTACTAATTCTTTATTAAAAGCATCCTTAATTTTAAAATTATTTAAAATTGTAAAATGTAGCTTTCAGATATATACAGAATAAAGACTGTCTAGTAGTGGCTTCCGGTTTTGCACAGTACCGCAGCAGCCAAGGGATTGGGGGACTCTGCACCCTATGGCCAATTTCTGCCTCCTAGGCCTAGGGGACCCTAAATGGGCCTGAGGTTGCCCTGTGGAGGCAACAAAGAAGGAAGTCCCACCGATAACAGAGAGACGGTGGTCGATCCAATCAGTTTGGGAAAAGCCCTCCAGAAACCAACAGGAGAAAGGCTAGCTTAATTTCAGAGTCCAGCCCAAGCTACAAGCAGCCGAAGCCCAAAAGCACTACTTTAAGCTGACTGTAAGCAATGTATTTGGAACAGGGTAAGAACAGTGATTTTCTCTCTTCTAATTGAAAATTGATTTCCTGGAGGGAAAAGAAAAAAGAAAAAACCCAAGAAGCAAAAAGTCTCTGAAAGTGAGAAGAGGGGGGAAGAGATCTTTGCCCCACCCTCCTACAGATGGAAGTGGCAAATTAAACTTTTCAGGGGGAACAGAAATATACTGAAATGAAATGAATAAAATACTTTATTTGAATAAGTTTAAAATCAGTGGAATCTGTTAAGATTTTCCTTTTAAATCATGAAAATAGAAGTAAACAATTGTCTATTACTGACTAGTGCTGACATCTAGCAGTGGATGAAAATATACAACAGCAGTTGCTTTTTACAGGGACTGGCAAAGCTCAGGAAAAGATAACTTGGTTTTGGTGACCTTTAATGTCTTAATAACAGAGTACAGCTGTGACAAAAGAAGAAAGAAAATTTTTTGGGCTATTTACAAAGTGAGAATTATGAACTCTTTAAAAAAAGAATTGACCTTTCAGGATTACAAATACCAACTTGACTGTGACTCTAAAGCTGTCTGCAGAGAAAGGAAAACCCTGATATTTAGCTATCATGGAAAACCAGAGATCTGCACAAAGAATATACCAAGAAAAAATGAATACTTTCCAGAAGGAGATCTATACTATGTTGCAACTAATCCAAACAACAGTTATTTCAAACCACAAGGAAATTAAAAATAACTTTGAAAATATAAATGAACGCATCTCCAATTTAACTTTACAACACACAAATTCTCAGAAAATAAAAACAGAGTGAGCATAAAAAACAGACAACTGAATACAAGACAGAGGAGAGAGATTTCAAGAAGGAACTTAACAATAGAAGAAAGTATGACTTAACCCAGATGGAAAATTTTTTTTACAGGAAATACTGGACATGGAAATGGTAACCTATACTCTACAATTACAAAATAAGTTTGAGGACAAGAAAAAAACATTTAACAAAATGGATTCTGCCAGGAGAAGTACAAGAAGTTGAGAGGTAAAAAATGTTAAATAAAATCAGGAAAGAAAGAAAAGAAAAGATTTTCAATGAATACAAAGGGGTGAATCCTTCCTATCTTACCTGTTTTGCCTTTTGTACCTGCAACAACATTTTTAAGATTATGGAAAGATTCTTTGACTCAGCAAAGCATATTGATCAGGAAAATGTTTGGCAAAAAAAAAGGCTAACCTGAGAATTAAGAAATTAGATGATGGAATTTACCAGAGGGAATATTTAACAATTAAGCATCTGTTTGAAATAGAAAGATTTTGGATATAAATGAAGATTAGTTTAAGAGGGACGAAGCCCTCAAGTAACATAGTATTTTTTCTTTCTTTTTTCCTTTGTGTTTTGTTTTTTAATATGAGAAATATAAAAATGTTGGGATGGTTTATATAAAAGAAATGTTTTCTGATCCCCCCCCTTTTTTAAGATATGAAAAATGTAAAAGTGTTGGGATGGCTTGTATGAGAAAAAAGACTTAAATACTTAAGTGTAACTAATTTCGAGAAAATCTTAACCAGTAAGAATGCTTTGAATATTGTGGGGAAAACAAATTTAAATAAGAATTCTGTAACAGGATCTATGACAAGGCAATTAGAAAAGAAGCCTTATATTGATTGTGGTTATTATTTGCAGAAACATAAGAAAAATGTCTATATTTAATTGTCATTTTTTCAAATAATAAGAACTGTATTAATTTAAGGTTGGCAAAAGAGGATATTATTGGAAGAAGAGAAAATCAAGTAAAGCCATTATATGGACTATAGAATTATAGAAATTAATTGTTATTGATTGTTTTTATAATACTAACCCAGACAACATACTGTTTATCAAATATTAAGGTGATTATGTTAAAAATCAATAAAAAAGTTTTTTTTAAAAAAGATTGAATAGTATTTGGGTCAGTATGGAATATATGACAATTTTCTAATGTGGTATGTCACTCATATTTGGTAAGTTATATGTAAATAATATATGCAGCATATCTAATAGCTAGACTCTGAATTCTTGTTTTTTAAGTTGTAAGATCATGCATAAAAAAAGTAAAAAATAAAACATGTCATGTCACATTTAATTCCATTATACTGACATTTTCAGAGATTACAGGAAGTAAACTCTAAGCTGCAAGATATTTATGATTTTTTTTATGACATGCCAGGTATTTTTTTTATTCTGGCAAAACATAAGAGCTAAAGCAAAAGATACAAAAAGTATCCTCTTTGAATAGTGGAAGTAATAAAATGGTCAATTACTCTTTTTATAAGAAGATACTTGCAGGTGCAACTTAGGAAAGAAAACTATTTTCTAAGCAGAATTTTTTTCATGCTGATGATGTTGGATCTGTACAAGGTATATGAATCATAAAGGATTTTTGGTGGGGGGGAATCTTGCTTTCATTTTATCGAAAAGCTATCTTTATAAAATATCCTTATTGCTTGCAAACCATAAAACACCCTTATGGCTTGCAAGCAGTGGTGGGATTCAGCCAGTTTGCACCAGTTTGGCAGAACCAGTAGCTAATTTTTTGTTGCCCAGGCCCAGAATGGACTTCCAGAAGTGGTATCCACACAGAGAACCAGTTCACATATTTGAATCCCACCACTGCATGCAAGCTATGGGAGACCTCATATAAACAAGCAATCTTTTTCTGCCTTCTTACTCACTTTATCAGCAAAAAATAAAAATTATATTAATTCTAAAACAAACATGGGAGGGGCTTGCAATTAAGTCTTATACAGTCCTTCAGCAGTCATGTTTTACAATTATTCGTAAAAATATCACTTTTAAATTAGAAAATGGATTCATTTAGAAATGCTATATGCTTATAAAATGCAATGAAGTTTTAAAAGATTATTTAATCAAACTCTGCTACATATTATAAATACCTGTCCAGGTCCTTTGCCATCAAAACTAGGTCAGGTCAAACTCTATATAGCAGAGTGTTTGGTATTTAACAAAGCCATCTTCAGGCATTTCTTAAAAATCAGCCATTTAATACATTAACAGACTGTTACAGATATTTCTAAACTTCTGTTTTCACTTTGCTATTATGGGGTACAGAGTGTAGATTAATGAGAAAAGAAATGAATTTCAACAACTGTAGAATCAAGCTGCAGCATAACAAAATTGACAAAATGAAGGGAGGTCTGAATACTTTCTGAATAAACTGTAAATCAAAAGTCTTTATTATGGTCTTTGACTAGCATTTACAATTTAAAAAAAACACAGTAAAAGAAAGAGCAGTTTAATAGAACAATTAGTTGTTACAGAAGAGAAAAAACAATGGAAAAATAAAGCAGCATGCCTAATTAAAAATTTTCTGCAGTTGTGTGATTTGGGGAAAAAAATTGGCCTTCTGACATGTAAGTGTCCCTTAAAAATAATAAAATTTATCTGCATGGCCCTCATAGTTCGAAATGATTGGTGCAATCAAAGCACATCTTAGGGCATTGTAGAAAGGGCACCAAAGTTTAAGTGATTTAAAGTGAGGGGAAACAAGGTACTAGGTGTCAGAATCCATTTATATTCCATTTCTAAACCCCTATCTATGCAGACCTAAACCTCATCCCTTACTGGATTCTGCCATTCCCAAGGAGGGGAAGAGAAGATGTCAATTGGCCATCCCTATCCATTAGATGCAAGGTTGTTTATTCAGCCTGCCTGAGGGCCATCATCAAAGACCAGGGAAAGAACCTTTGAACTGAGAAGAACAAAGAAAGGGGGGGGGATTCTGGTTTGTATCTCCGATTGGAATTTGAAGGGGAGGAAGCAATTGTTGTAAATGCATGAAGTTCTCTTTTCCCATGAAAGGTTTTGACACATGAAACTTAACTGATCCGGGACTGACCAAATGGACTGAGGGGAGGGGTTTTTACTCGGGGACACTTTAAAAGTATCAGTCTGCGACACAGTTGCCAGATCCTGTCTAGATTATCCACTATGTTTTAGTAAAAGTTCCTGCTTGGATAATCCTGTCTCCAAGAGTTCTTCTTTCCTAAGATGTGGATTGGGGTGGGTCCTGATACTAGGTGAGAAAGAATGCACATTATCTGCCACATGGGCATTTCTCTGCTGCTCTCACTGCTTCATATTTGTTTAGATTTGCAACTCCTTTAGTCAGGTGGAATTAATATGTTACTAAAGCAAGCCTTTTTCAAGCATCTGCTAGGTTCTAGCAATCACTTGATATTTAAAAGGTGTGGTATCATTTGTGATGCACTTTTTTCAGATCTCAGACCCCACACCAAGTAACAATGCTTTAAGCAGTGATCTGAAAAAACCTAACTGACCCAAATGGAATGTTCATCAAGAAAAAATATAATGTGACTCTACTTTTTAGCAATCAATATTGTAGCTGGTCTGCACCCTGCTTGCTAAAAGTTTATGTGTAGATTCTAATTTAATGTTCTGGCCTAAGAAAGAAATACCCAGTATTTATTCAATATGCCGTATTTTTCAGACCATAAGATGCACTTTTCCCCCCCAAAAGTGTGTGGGGGAAAACGAGGGTGCGTCTTATGGTCCAAAGGTGATCCATATGGCCAGCCCCAACCTCCACAAGTGGAAAGCAAGGGAGATTGCCAGGAGCGCGAAGCGGCACGTGCTGAGAAACGCCGATCTCACACTCCTGCAATCTCCCTCGCTCAGTTTCAGCTTCCCTTGCTACAAGAGAAAGCAGGCTGAAACGGAGCGAGGGAGATTGCCAGGAACGCGAATTGGCCGATCTCGCGCTGCTGCAATAAAGGGAGAAAGAGAGGGAAAGAGAAAAATAGAGAGGGAGAGAAAGAGGGAGAGAGAGAGAAGGAGAAAGAAAGGGAGGGAAATGGAGAGAGAGAAAGAGGGAGAAATAGAGGGAAAGAGAAAAATAGGGAGAGAAAGAGGGAGAGGGAGAGAAAGAGGGAGAGAGAGGAGAGAGAAAGAAAGAGGGAGGGGGAGAGAGAGAAAGAGAAGGAGAGAGAGAAATTAAATTAGTAACATGATTATTAAGTGAATTTGGTTTCCCCACTAACTTTGCTTGTCAGAAGGTTGAAAAAGGCGATCACATGACCCTGGAACAATGTGACTATCATAAATATGAATTGATTGCCAAGCATCCGAATGTAAATCACACGACCCTGGGGATGCTGCAATGGTCATAAGTGTGAAAAATGGTCATAAGTCACTTTTTTCAGTGCTGTCGTAACTTTGAACAGTCACTAAGTGAATCATTGTAAGTCGAGGACTACCTGTATCATTTTTTTTCCTTTTTTTGGGGGGGTCAAGTTTTTGACACCTTGCTGGGCCACTGGTGGTACTCGGACATTGCCTTGTCCTAAAAGTGGTACAATGGATGAAAAGGTTGAAAAGCCCTGTTTTAGTATACCGGTACTATTTGGTTCAGAACATTTTTTTTTCTTGTTTTCCTGCTCCAAAAACTGGGTGCGTCTTATGGTCAGGTGCGTCTTATGGTCCGAAAAATACGGTATATCATCACCGTTGTTCATTTTATTCCAATTAGCCTTTAAGACCACTTTGAAAAGGAATTTTAAATCTTAAAAACATAAGTATGAGTATAAAAATTCATCATGTATGTACACAAATTATTTAGTAATATTTATAATAACCTACGTTCTATAGTGATTTATTTTATATGCACAAAACCCACTTACTTCAGCAGAGGAATGAAACTTCTTTTTATTTATTTAATGTCTACACTGACCATCTCACCTAAGTGACACTGGACAGTTTACATTTACAACATTCTTCTATAATATAAATAAATATACTGGATAATACCTACCACCCATGTTATTGTCAGTTCTCTATTGCTTCCACCTCCTCCTCCAACCTCAGAAGGGGCCACATTTGGAGCTGAATAATAAAAAATAATGATAATAAAGATCCATGTTTTCTCTGCTTCCATGAAATAAAAAACATTATTTAATTTCTCCATTTATTAATTATATGCATTTGAGATGATAAGGCTTGCACAATTTCAGGCCTTAAATAATGAAATATAGACTGCTACCAGCAGAAACCTGCCAATTTTCTTCAGATACTGAATTCACACTTTTCCACAGTGAATAGTTTCTCTTTGGAGATCATGGGTAGGTAGATACTAGAAGGATATATTGTTCGTAGCTCAAGAGTTTATACTTAATGGATAATATTTGGGAGTCAGATAAGTGCATGCTTATATCTTGCTTACAGTAGCCTTCCCCTCAAAATAATATTATCCTGAAGGAGTAAAGTAGAACTAACATTTTCAATCAGTATGAATATAGAATGTGCCTAATGAGAAATTTAGTTTCACCCATCTGGGAACACAGAATTGGAGAAATTTGATTCACAAGATGGTTTGCATTATATCTGTCATTTGACAAATAATATTTATTTATTTAATTTATTGTATAACCGCCCATCTTAAAATCTATTATAGACAGACTACATTCAATAAAACAAATGCAACCATAAAGCAAATAGTAAAAGGGAAAAAAGATTACCGGTAATTAAAAAACTCAGAAAAGACATGGGTTAGAAACTCTCAAAAATGTTTATAATTAATGCAGAAAATTGAAATTGAAATATATGGATTGCTAAAAATCTATTTATGATTACTGTAATATACATAATAAAGAATGAAAGCTGAACTTGCTATGCCTACTTGCCTCTGATGCACCCCGCCTCCTACTCATGAAAACTTTGTAATTCAACACATCTGGAAATGCTACATTTAAGCACTAGATTCTAGATACACTTTGAACCAGTGCTTTTTTTGTCATAGAACTCACCGGAACAGAGTTCTGGCACCTTTTTTTGACAGATTTTCCAAGTTTTAAAAGTAACTTTTGAAAATTTGATGTTTGGTCCATGTGGACTTGAGTAGCCCTGTCGAGCGTAGCAGGTCAGCAGCAAAATCATTAAAATGGTGCATGCGGGCTGCTTGTGTGTTGAGTCCGATGCATGCATACTTTGTCCGGCTGCTCGGCTTGTGGCACTGCTCAGCTTGTGATTGGTCGTGTGGTTGCACACTGAGTGCTTACTGTGGGCAGCAACTGTTATGTTTCATTACACAACTGACATGTGTGGGTGTGTGTGCAGTGTATGTACATGTGAAAGGTAAATAAAAGATTAACAAGATGTGAGTTCCAGCACCTTTTTTCTTACAAAAAAAGCACTGCTTTGAACTATCCTGCAAATAAAAATGTCATTAAAAAGTCTGCAGACAAGAGCCAGGGTGGTAGGCTATAAAAAGAGAAATTGTGTATCATTTTCACAGGTTAAGAGCCTGACTAAAGAATATTGAAAACCAGGTCAGCCCTAGGCAATGTAACAATTTATTTATACTAAAGCTGAGTCCAACTAGAAAAAGCAAGATACAACTTGAAATGTCAGTTCCAGTCAGGCATATCATCATCCAGTGGTGGGATTCAAATATGTGAACAACTGGTTCTCTGTGTGGATGCCACTTCTGGAAGTCCATTCTGGGCCTGGGCAACAAAAAAATTAGCTACCGGTTCTGCTGAAGTGGTGTGAACCGGCTGAATCCCACCACTGTCATCATCCCTACAAGAAAATCCAACTGAGAAATCTGATATTTCAAATGACAGAGTCAAGCCCCATATATCTTTGGAAGGCATATGCAAGTCTTACTATTTGTGACTGCAAAAGATTTTTTTTAGATCTGGAACTAAGACAGAAATTCTGCCAGCCCTGACAATGCTATAAACACTACGGAGAGATAATATTCAAAAAGACTGATGCGGGGAGATGTAAAAGGTAAATGTAAAGGTTCCCCCGCACATCGTGCTAGTCATTTCCAACTCTAGGGGCTGGTGCTCATCTCCGTTTCAAAGCCAAAGAGCCAGCGCTTGTCCGAGGATGTCTCCGTGGTCAGGTGGCCGGCACGACTAGATGCCAAAGGCGCATGGAACGCTGTTACTTTCTCACCGTAGTGATCCCTATTTTTCTACTTGCATTTTTACGTGCTTTAGAACTGCTAGGTTGGCAGAAGCTGGGACGAGTAACAGGCGCTCACTCTGTTATATGGCACTCGGGATTCGATCCGCCAAACTGCCAACCTTCTGATCGACAAGCTCAGTGTCTTAACCCACTGAGCCACCGCGTCCCTGCAGGGAGATGAACCTTGACCAAATCAAAGCTGTACACTTTTAGCTGTACTTGGATATACATAGAATATAGAGGGATTGTGTTAAGGTTGCCTAGACAGTTCATGCCTAGCTGGAGCAAATTTATCTATGGTGCTCAAAGTCTTTTCAGCATTGCTGATACTTGAGCTGATATTAATTACTGCAAAATTTCACTCCTTGAAATACTGATTCTTTGCTGGAATTGAAATACTATTTTTGTCTATTTTTTTTCAACACTAATTCAACAACTCTGGATTAATTTATGGTTTTACAACCTGGCTTGATACTGACTGACTGAATAGCTATTCCATTTAACCCTGTCAGAATCTGGTAAAATGTGAGAACTTCTTTAGCCAAACTCAAAGTTAGTGTGTTGGGGCTAATACAAGAAAATCAAATTCTTTGGAACAGCAGCACTTGTCATACAATGCAGCATCCATTGAGTCAGCTTAATGCTTAAACTCCTCCTGCCTCATTCTCTTACTTATCTTAAATACCAGGTTTTTTACAAAAAAAGTTGGGAAATGATATTTACATTACTACATTTCTTATATGAAGTGATGTATTCACAGATAACTAATTGGTTTGGATGTTTAACCAGTTTGGGAACTAAATAAGCATTTCCTTATTTAACAAATTTCACTGGCTTTGTGAGAATGTTTGAAGATTCTTCCTCAAAGGCTAATATGGATAGACCTTCAATGTTTACAACAGGGGCACAAGTCTGTGTTGAACTACTGTATATCTGTGCCTTTAGATTAAAAGCTGAATGAGTGATCCATTAGTGGTCCAATTTCAGGAAGGCCTAATTGATGAAGCGTGTTTGGAAAAGGCAAGACAACACCCACATTTTAACTACTCATATGGTTGCGTTTGTAGTAAAGATCAGCTGGAGGGTTGGAGTGCCCAATGAGAAAATGCCTATACATACAAACATATGTACATACTGTAATGTAGTGGGTCCGACGCAAGGAAGAGACGCCAGCCGGAGTACGTGTTCAGCTCTTTATTGTGGGGGGGTTGCGTACTGAAGAACAAGGGCAACCTGGCCTCCTTATATACCTGGCCAGGTAGGCGGCTAGCCAATGGGGTTGGCCCTAGGTTTCCCGCCGAAACTGGGTTTCCCGCCAAAACCGTCCAGGCCAACGCCCCCTAGTGGCTGCTGCTATGCAGATGCCTGCACCTGGATACATAACACCCCTCCCCCCTTAGAGAAGAACCTCCTTTATAACTATAACACACATAACTATATACAATGCATACATATTACATAACAATGAGTTGAGGTCACTTGCACACATAGTCTGCTGGGTACGCAGGTGTCCTGTGGGGTCTGGTGGACTGTTAGGGTGTGGCTTCTCCCTGGCTCGCGGTGCTCCTGCACTGGGTTAAGTCCGGCCACCAGGTTCCTGCCACTGATGATGCCTCGCTGCTGCTGCAGGGCTGGCTGCAGGAGGCCATCTTCCTCTAGTTCAGGGTCCGTGTGGTTTCCAGTTGGCCTGGCCTCTTCTGGGGTGTGATTGTCAGGTTGACCCTTCCTCTGAGCTGGTCTATGTGTCGCCTGATGTGTCGATCCCCCTCCACCCCTACGATGTAGGATAGAGGCCCCATTTTGTCAACCACTGTCCCCAGAATCCATGTATGTCCTGCCCCGTAGTTCCTTACCCAAAGGGTCCCCCACGTTGAGCACCCTATGTGCAGGTGGCTTCTCAGTGTCTGCCACCACCCAGTCAGGGTACAGCCAGTCAAGCTTGGTGATGAGGCACCGTCCCCATTGTAGTTCTGCTGGGCTCTTTCCGGTGGCAACGCACAGTGTGGTGTGTTGTGCGAGCAAAAATTTTGCCAGCCTATGATGCCAGTTCCCGCTGATGATGTGCCGGAGTGCGTCCTTGGTCGTCCTTACCATCCGTTCAGCTTGCCCGTTAGTCGACGGGTGGAAGGGCACGGAGGTGACGTGTCTAATCCAGTTCGCCTTCAAGAATGCCTGGAAATCATTAGCGGTAAACTGAGGCCCATTATCAGACACAATTACATCGGGGAGGCGGTGTGTGGCAAAGAGGGCTCGGAGCACCTGGATTGTCCTTGCTGAGGTCATGTTGGGGACAGGAGCTACCTCCAACCACTTAGAGTGGCTATCCACTACCACTAGGAACAGTTGGCCCTGGAAGGGCCCCGCATAGTCAATGTGAATGCGGGACCAGGGTGTGTGTGTGGCCTCCCACCTGTGCACGGGGGCGTGTGGCATCTCTGGCCTGGATCTCTGGCTTGTGTAACAGCCCTTGACCGATTCCTCAATGTCCTTGTCCAAACCTGGCCACCAGAGGTAACTCCTGGCCAGTGCCTTTATCCTGACCACCCCCGGATGCCCCTCGTGCAGGGATTCCAACACTCTGTCCCGGAATGCTGTGGGAATGATGACCCTGCTACCCCAAAGGAGGCAACCCCTGTGTGTGGATAGCTCATGTCGCCTGGTGAAGTATGCCTGGAATTCAGGTCCCAGGGACTTGTCTTGTCAGCTTGTGCAAACCCACGAGTGTACCCTGCTCATGATGTTGTCTGAGGCTGTCTTGGCTGCAATGTCCTTGGCATGTACTGGGCATTCTGGTAGTTCCTGCAGGGCTAGGATCTGTGTTGCTGGGGCCAGGTCTGGTTCTGGGGTGTCTATGGGTAGCCTACTTAGGCCGTCTGCATGGCCCATCTCCTTTCCTGGCTTGTGCACCAGCTTGCAATTGTATGCTGCAAGGAAGATGGACCACCGGAGCATTCTGGGAGATAGAATTTGGGGGGTCTGCTTGTCTGTTGTGAACAGGCCAAGCAGTGGTTTGTGATCTGTGTAAATTGTGAACTCCCTGCCGTATAGATAATCATGGAACATTTTTACCCCTGCCATTATTGCCAGGGCTTCTTTATCTATTTGGGCGTAGTTCCTCTCTGCTCCAGACAGCGTTCTGGAATAGTAGGCGATTGGAATTTGGACCCCTGAAGGTTCCAGGTGGCTTAGGACAGCGCCCACGCCATAAGGGGACGCATCGCATGCGATGCAAATGGGCTTGGACTCTATAAAATGTGTTACTGTGGATTTGTCTGACAGGAACACTTTTAAGGCTCTGAAACTCTGGTCGTGGATGGGGGTCCAGGTCCATGCTGCCTTCTTGTCCAATAACTTGTGTAATGGTTCTGCTATTGCTGCCTTGTGTGGAAGGAAGGTGTGGTAGAAATTGAGCAGACCCAGGAATGCCTGTAGCTCTGCTTTGTTCCTAGGTGTGGGTGCCAGCTTGATTGCCCTTACCTTGGACTCCGTGGGGTAAATTCCCTTGGCATCTACCCTGAACCCCAAAAATTCTGTGGAAGGAACACCGATGCTGCACGTTTCCCTCTTCATTTTGAGGCCAGCAGCGTGCAGCCTGGTTAGAACCTCCCTAAGCCTACCTGCCAATTCTTCAGCTGATGCTCCTGCAATCAGGACGTCATCAAAATAGGGGCAGACTCCTGGGATGCCCTTGAGGGTTTTTTCCATGATCTCCTGGAAAATGCCAGGAGCTACGCTGATCCCAAACTGCAGTCTGTTTACCCTGAAGGCTCCCCTGTGAGTTACTATCATCTGAGTGTCAGCCATTGCCCTGGTGACTGTGAGCTGTTGGTACGCTTGTGCAAGATCAAGCTTCACAAAGATGGTGCCGCCTTGGAGGGAAGCGAGAACGTGGCTGACCGTGGGGACCAGGTAAGCGTGCGGGTTTAGGGCGCGGTTCACCGAGCATTTGTAGTCGGCGCAGATCCTCACCTCTCCATTGGGTTTAAGTGGGGTGACTATTGGGGTCTCCCACTCTCCCCCATCTATGGGCTCTAAGATTCCCTGGGCCACCAGCTTGTCCAGTTCGTGCTCGATTTTATGCTTGAGCGCGAAGGGTACTCACCGTGGCCTGACCCTAATGGGGGCGATGCTCGGGTTCAATTTGAACGAGATGGGGGCCCTGTGTACTTCCCCAGCTTTCCATCGAAGACGTCTGCAAACTCCTTGCAGACGGCCTCGATGGATTCTCCCTGGATCCGGTTGATCCCCGTGACCGCAATTCCCAGGGCCTCAAACCAGTCTAGGCCGACTAGACTGGCTCTCCGGCCCTCTACCACCACTACCTCCAGGTGCTCCTCGCGACTCTTAAACCCCACGGAAAGGGTGGCCTCCCCCTTTACCTTGACCGGCGTGTTTTGGAAGTCGGTCAGCGCTAAATTTGAGGGCCGTAATTGAATCTGCTGCTTGCTCCGGCTGTTAATGTAATTAAAGGTCTCGTCAGAAATGACAGAGACCACAGAGCCGGAGTCAAGTTCCATGTTGCAGGGAACACTCTGCAAGCGGATTGTTAATCTAATTTTTGATCTGAGCAGCCGGCGGCTACCCATGTGGTGTATGCCCAGCCGGCTCTCGACATAGCCAATTTTAATTTGGATCGGGGCCCCAGTACCTCTCAACAGCAACTCCTCCCGGCGCAGCTCGTGGATCTCCTCTCAGGGGCGGCGGCTATGACAGACTGTGGCTATGTGGCCTGTCTTCTTGCAGGCCTGATACGTGGCTGACTGGAACTTGCAGAGGCTGTGCACGTGGTTTCCACCGCAGCCTGCGCACTTCTGCGAGTTGTTGGCCAGCTTAGGCTTGTCCGGGCGCCTACCTTGTTGGTCGGGGGTCGACTTCCGCCAGAGGAGGTCAATGCTTTGTTCGTCCTCCTCGTCCTCAGCTGAGATGACCTGCTGGTGGATGCTGGCAATCTGGCTGCCAGTTCTGGGCTCCTGGATAGCCTGGACAGCCCCGCAGGCCGCTTCATGGGCCAGGATAGCATCCTGGGCCTCCTGGAGCGAGATCTCGTCTTTCGCGAACAGGCGCTCCTGCAGCCTTGTGTCTCGTAGGCCGCAAACCAGCCTGTCGTGTAGCCGCTCCTCCAGGTTCAAAAATTTGCAGGCGACGGCGGCTTCTTGCAGGGCAGCGATGTAGTCGGTCCCGGACTCGTGACGCTGGTCCCTCTTTTCAAACTGCGACCTCGAAGCCAGTTTGGACATGCGGGGCCGGAAATTCGCGTTTAGCTTGGTGACGAGGTCCCGGTAAGAGACGGTTTCTATGGCCTCTGGGGCAAACAGGTTTGTGGTGACCTCGAGGAGTGTGGGTCCGCCTATGCAGAGCAGGGCTGCCGCCTTTGAGCCGTCCTCCGAGATCTCATTAAATCTCATGTACAGCTCGGTGTGCGACAGGTATCGGGCCCATTTCTCTGGGTGGCGGGTGTCGAACTCGCGGGATTGCCCTGTTCGTGCCATCGCCCTTCCGTCGGTTGCTGCGGCGTGTGGTTTGAGTCGCTTGTTGTGGTGGCCGGAGCCGGTCTTGGGTCTCTCACAGTGGCAGGTCGCGGTGGCTGGCGGTCGCGTTGGGGAAAAGGAAAAGATTCCTCTTTTCCTTCAGCACGCAGTGCGTTCCCCTAGTGACTTCAGCTCTTCTGTCGGCAGGATCCCACCTTCATTGTCACTGTAATGTAGTGGGTCCTACGCAAGGAAGAGGCGCCAGCCGGAGTACGTGTTCAGCTCTTTATTGTGTGGGTGTGTGTGTACTGAAGAACAAGGGCAACCTGGCCTCCTTATATACCTGGCCAGGTAGGCGGCTAGCCAATGGGGTTGGCCCTAGGTTTCCCACCGAAACTGGGTTTCCCGCCAAAACCGTCCAGGCCAACGCCCCCTAGTTGCCGCTGCTATGCAGATGCCTGCACCTGGATACATAACACATACCTACATATTTTTATTTTTAAAACTTTGCATCTGAGTCTGCAGTAACAGAGTCCATGATGCTGGGTGGAACACACCTGATTTCCCAAAAAAGAAAAGATGTGGCCCTGAAAAGGTAGTATGTGTCTTACTATGGGCTGCCAGAACAAACTGTACTCTGTCTTTCAGAAAGATATGATTCTTTTATTTTAACTCAGCTAAGTCAGGAAATGGAAGTGCCAGAGAGCAGGAAAGCAGAAATACTGACAACATCTTCAAGTTAAGTCCTCTTTCTTGTTAATATTTGCAGTTTTCTATTCCTGTAATACTCAGAGAGATGAACAACTTTCAATTATTGCTTAGCCTTGATAGTTTCAGAAGGTTCAGGAACCTTCATAATGAACTTCAGATACTAGTACATTAATCCACAGAGAAAGATATTCAGATCACTCTACCCACCAAATATTTTGAAATTAAAAGAAAAGATCCATTCCTTTCCTTTCCTCCCAGCTTTATCTATGTGCCATAAAGCTGATCTTAGGACTAATATACCAACTGATCAATTTTATTTCTCCCAGAATTAGAGATGTAGGTCCCACAGCTGTAGAAAAAGGAGTTCATTTTGTCCATTACTTTCACATCCAATTTTGTTTGTCAAAAGGCAGTCAGGAGAAATGTACTGATGTAACAATTACCAGGTATCAAATTACTAATTCTTGTACCCATTAATTTTGCATCTACTAGCTTTATTAAATTATATGTACAAACATATGTACAACATCATTTGTATAAAAGGAGGCAAATGGAAAACCAAATTTCAGATCAGATATACTTTATCTGAATATATTGTGAGATTTTGGACTATGTGACACTTCGGTCAACTTCCAACACTTCATAAAAAAATATGTTGTGAGACTTCATAGATCAGTTCCTGACTGTATATCATAGTGAACTTCTAATAAGGATAAGGAATTTGTAGTTATTAAAGAAACTTTAGAGAGTGAGCAAAGAACCCCAAGCAGCCCCATTCATCACACCAAACCTTGGAATATCTTTTATAAAGAAACTCATTCAAGACTGATTTGTCGTACTTCCCCCCCACCCTAAATTCTATTAACTGGAAGAATGCTTCAATGAGGTTGAATCTATTTACCATTCAATGAATTTAGAGGGTATGTCATGCAGGTGTGTTTTATCAATATATCAAGGACAACATTTTTATTCATTCAAGATTTAACACATTTTCTGAGAAGTGCAACATTACATGGAAATATACCTTATGTACATACAAGCGATCAAAGAACTCACCATTTAACTTTACAAATTTATTAATAGTCATGTCAACTCTTTTGGAACCCTGGGAGGTAATCATTTTGGAGTTCTCCCAATGTGCAAACGATTACATTCCTACATACATTACTTTCTAGTTATCATAAACCTGTTCTCAAAAATGAGTCATTTTCTTTCTTCTTTGATCATATGTCATCTTAGAAGCTAGCTCAATTATCACTTCACAATGTTTGTAGACTATGAAATATATGAGAATATTGTCATATGAGATCTCATAATTTGAATAGGGGTGCATAGTTCACTGTGTGATTCTAGGAAAACTTCTGTTGCTTTTTGCACTGTCCATTTTCCCAAATCAAATGGCACAAACTGACCAAATCAAAGACAACCTTGAGCAGTACTTAAGATGCTGTGTCTGTTACCATTTCAACTACAGATATTATCATCAGTTGTTTTTGTATCCCTGTATAATCATCTCCTTTGTACTTATGTGGACAAATTAGTCCAGGAATTTCAGGTTGTTCACATTGAATTAAATTGAAGCAGAGCACAATTACAACAGCTTTGCAGATTGTTGATAGAAATAATTATGCCTTCTTATGGACCAGAAAGTGTGTATGTGCTTGTGAAGAGTCAAGAACAGAACCTAAATGAACTTAGATGAAGTCAGGCATAGAACCTAGATACATCATACCATTCTCTCTCATGGCTCAAGTCAATCCCATGGAATTCAAGCTGTTGTTCTACATTATTCATATTATACCATATCTTTCTCTTCCCAAACTACCTAGTGCATTCAACATACCCCATCCTGTATGATCACCACCACTGCCATTCCAGGTCAAGTAACAAGAGGAAATGAGGTGAATATGATCTTGGGTTTGTAGAGATAAGAAACCTATCTCTATAGGGGAAGGAGGTTACAATGTTGGGAATACTATTGGTCAGAAGAGAAATCCTAGAAATCTTAGAAAAAAAAGATAAGAATGCCCAACACCTCATAAATGGTACTCAAAAAAACCAGGTTACATTCAAAAGCAGAGGAAATGCTGTATGCCAAATATGTCACCATCCTTAGAAGAAATCCCACCATTTCTGAATCTTAACTTGAGCTTTTGTATCTGGAACTATAAGGGTTTGTCATTTTCAAGAACATAAAATAAAGGTAAAAGTTTCTCCTCTTCGATTGTTTTGGACTCTAGGGGGTGGTGCTCATCTCCATTTCTTAGCCAAGGGAATAAGTGTTGTCTGAAGACATTTCTGTGGTCACTTGGCTAGCATGACTATATGCCAAGGTGTGCAGAAAGCTGTTATCTTCCCACAGAAGTGTTACCTATTATCTATTCACATCTGCATGCTTTTGAACTGCTAGGTGGGCAGGAGCTAGGGCAAATAACAGGAGTTGAACCATTGCATATCATTTGGGTCTTCCAGCTGACAAGCTCTGTGTTTTTAACCACTGAGCCACCATGGCTCCACCTCAAGAAAATAGAAAACAATAAAGGGAGATAGCTAAGTTGGCTATAAATAAGCTATCAGTCAAAGATTCGATTTGGAGAATTTAACCTTTAGAGCAGGGGTGTCAAATTGCCGGCTCACAGACTGGTTGCATCATGTGGAGGCCGCGCCCACCTCAGCTCTGGCAATGCCTGCCTAAATAGGCTTTATTACTTGGTTACAATCATTGTCATTAGTTTCACAACCATTTTCATTGGGTATAAAAGCTCTGCCTAATTAAATGTAGTGTCAAAGTCTAGAACAGTGATGTCAAACTGCCAGCCCATGGGCCATACATATCATCCGGAAGCCACACGTTGTGCGACGTTACATGACATCACAAGTTTGAGATGTCTGGTCTAGAAGAACCATTTCAGTGGTCTGTATTACTAACTGTTGTTGTCTGTCATCCTTGTCAGTGTTCAAATCATGCTCCAAAGTCTGCATGGTGGCATGCATATTGCTAAGCTAAATGTTCATAAACACAAAGCACATTTGTTATAGGCCAAATATCAGTTGTTTACACTATATGCATTCATCACTACAATAATTAATGCAGACGCAAAAAATAATACGTGTGTGTGTGTGAGTGAGTGAGTGAGTGTGGTTATAAACTAGGCAGATGAATCTATGGTCAAATCCACAACCATTCATAACAGTCACTACAAGGGTAAATGGATATAAACATTTCTGAACATCATAGGACAACATTCAGTATTTTATTACAAAGTTTGATATTTATGGACATGACAAAGAAAGACAGTTCATACTGATATGGACAGATATAGAAAAACTAAATGAGTTGTATCATTATTTCTATATGTAACATATTAAAACTGTAAAATTAGGCCATTACAGAAAACAACCTGTTATTTTCTTTGTTTCCGCTAATATTAAGACACATTAAAGTTTAGTTTATGACCTTAGGAAGTATTAGGATGTCACTGTCTTAAACATACTACTTTAAATTTAAGTCATAATGTAGTTGGCTTTCTCCACAACTGTGTTAGAACTAAGTTTAAGAATTTATATATTAAAAAGTCTTCAATTGCTTATCTTCAATCCACTTAGCAGAACAAAATATTAAATTATGGAAATAACTCACCTTAGCAAAATTTGATAGGATTAATGATGATGACATTATAGCCATTGTTTCTGTTCTACAATGTTCTCAAATTTTGTTTTCACTGGTTCTCTTATAATCCTTGTCCATCAAACTATATTGCAATATAAGTAATAAACAGGTTTTCTGAAATGCTATAATCTTGCAGTTATTTGTTATTTATTTCTATAAAAGTAGCAACAATCTGCTACATTATGTGTAAGCTTCACCTACAAATGACTGCCAACAGTCAATGATACTAGGTGTTAATTTTGCTTAAGTTGTACCACAAATGAATCTTCACTATTTTGTTAAAAAGGCTTCATGCATTATAAAGCTTTTTTCTATTCATCAAAGTATCACAAGCACTTATTTTTCACATAACCACTCTTACAAGGTTATGTATCCTGTATTTAATATTTAAACTCTTACATTAAAACAAATGTAGAAAAAGGAAATATAAATAACATTAGCTTGGTTTATTGGCTTACATTCTGTTTTACTTGGAATTATACAGATTTTCTTCCTGAATTTTTGATTAGCCTGTCTAGCTAAAGCTTTCTTAATCCTTAAAGCAATTCAATAGAAGACTGGTGGTTGTTTTAGCAGTGCCAATTTGTATTTCACATAAGCATTTATACTCAACAACGCACTAAAAAGCAAGTACCAAAGAATAATTTAGACTTTGTTGAAGAATAATATTCAAGCTTTTCTAGACATTTTACAATGATATATAACTTCCTGGAGAAATTCTGTTATCTCCTTCATATAGTGAAAACAGCATGCATTATCTTGAACAATATGAGCAGTGCTAATTCTTCATGTAGAGAAAGAAATACCTGTTGGAGGCAAAATAATATGGACATTCAACTACTGTAGGTGCTAAGATCTAAATTAAACAATTAAACAAAGCACGACATGTGTTGCAGAAGATAAGGTCATGCGTCTGATACTGGACTTTAGAAAATTAGAGTTAAAAACTTTCAATTAGGTGTACATTTACATTATCTAATCCAATGTTTTGACATATTTTCTTATGGTCATAATTTAGCAATTACATCTACGTTTTGTGTTCTTGCACTGCCAAACTAATATAAAAGCTAAGTGTTAGTGCAATGTATCCTCTTCACTTTAAATAGAAAAAAGCTTCCAATTATCTGAAAAATCATTTAGAAAGGTGCCAAATGTCTTACAAAGCATAAATACTGTATCTGATTTTCAGCTAGTTCACATACTAGGAGGTGATTGACATATGTTTTTGATTGAAACTTCAGGAAACCATAAAAATCATTACATTAGAGATTATAGGCATTTGTACATTATCTCAGATTTAATTTTTTGCAGTGAACTTTCAGATCAGAAGATTTAAAGAGATGTTAAAGTCAAATAGTTTTAAGTCAGGCTAAGTCAAGAAATGACCGGTTTTGTAGTAATGCAGATATACAGTGATGAAAAGGAACAATTAAGAAATCAAATCCATTAAGGCTATAAATCTTTATGTATTTCTAAAATGATTTAATATGTAAGAGTAAATGATGAATATTTATTTAAAAAAATCCTAATTTTAAATATATCAGGGTGTGTTGATAGGTTCTATATTAGTGAAAGGAAACCAGAAATAGGAGATTCAGAGGTTGATAGTAGCTTGAGTAAATAAGGTTTAGTAGGTGTACCTTAAAATCAAGTTTGATATAGGGAATCATTGAAAAGGATAAAAATAGAACTGGCAATACTATAATAGTTTTACACATTTCTATGTAAGGCTGCTAAGAAAGCTTATCACTTGCCAGCAGATTTCCAGGGGAAGTATGGTGAACTACCACATTTCTGTATGAATGGAGATGATGACCAGGCGAAGACTGAAGAACAGGTGAGTTGATTGGTTCTACAAAACTTCTCCAGATAAGGAGAGGATGGCATATTACCCACAAGTGCTTCAGACATCCATAGGACAGCAATCTCCCACAGATATGTGTGCAGGGAGACATAGGAAAAAGCCATCATGTCTCAACCACGGCAGAGCCTATTAAAGGATATTGGGTTCTGTAACCTCACTTTCTAATCACTTTTGGAAATCACCTATTTAATTATCTTAAGGCTATTAGAGATCCTTGAAATGACAAGTTTCAAAAGCTGCTTAGTGAGTTTAATCTTCACTTTTGAATAAAATAAATATTAACCATAAACAATTTAACAATTGGAAATAAATGGCAGAAAGCTATATAATTACTCTGATCCAAAAAAGTTGAATTAAGGAGCCAGAAAAATATAGAATATTTTATTACACACACACACACACACACACACACACACACACACACATTCCTACATTGTTTTGTCTATCCAGAGTCCTAACAGACATTCAGGACCTCATGCTTTTGGAAATTGGTCATCAGAGGTGAATAAAGAAAAGGGAAAGGGAAAAAAGTGAATGCTTTTTGTTAGTGCCAGAATTTATAAAATGATACAAAACATTATGACATTTGAAATACTTCAGGAGATTTTTGAAAAACTGGGTCTGAAATTAGCAGTTATAATGTCAGCCATGATGTCTGCTCCTGTGGCTAGAGTATGTCCAAAAGATGTTAATGAAGGAATGACAGGTATAAAAGAAAATATTTTTAGAAATTTACAGGATAAACAGATGGGTTTTTTGCCTGATGTAAAAATATTAGAACCAGAAATACTGGATAATATAAAAAGTGTAGAATAGAAGAAAGGGAAGATAGCAGTCAGAACCCATCCCTATTTCATTTCTATTTATCCCACAGGTCAGCAACCCGTGGCTCCGGAGCTGCATGCGGCTCTTTCAGCCGTCTCCTGCGGCTCACAGTCCTCTGCCATGTGCAGTCCCAAAAAAAAGTGGGACTAAAAAAGTTCAACCAATCAAAAGTTCTTTGGTTTGTGGGACTGCCCACAAGCTGTTTGTGGGACTGCCCACAAACCTCTTTTCTTCCTCAGACTGCAAGTGGCAGCAGCAGAGGAAGAGACAGGAGGACTGCTGGAAAGGTGAGTGGGTCGGTCAGAGGGGGCATGCAGGGGGGTTGTCTCTCTCTCTCTCTCTCTCTCTCTCTCTCTCTCTCTCTCTCTCTCTCTCTCTCTCTCTCTCTCTCTCTCTCTCTCTCTGTGTGTGTGTGTGTGTGTGTGTGCAGTGTTTCTGTGGGGGAGATCCGGCGGAGCTCCAGCGTCTCTCTAACCACTGCCTCCACCGCTACTGTTGTTGGCTTCCACTACGGCCGAACCTGGGCAGCCTCCCCCACCCCCAGCAGTGGCATCCAGGGATTCTCCAGTTTCCTCAGAACCAAGCAGCAAGTGGAAAAGTTAGCAGTAGAAGCACTACTGGGAGTGGTTTCAATCATCCCCTTCATTGCAAAGCGTCCCCATGGAAGTCAATGGAGGCGCCGTGGCTGGCCTTTCAAGTTGGTGAGTGAGAACGAGAGAGAAGCATTTTTGAGCAAAGTGTGAGTGAATAGAGGGAGAGGGAAGCTTTTTTGAGCAAAGTGTGATTGAGAGAGCAAGAGAGAAGCTTTTGCAAACAAAATGTGAGTGAATGAGAACAAGAGAGAAGCTTTTCCAAGCAAAGGCGAGTGAATGAGAGCAGAGTGGGCAGAGTGGGTGCATGTCTTACCTTAGGCTCCTCTCTTCGGTCAAGCCCCGTTCTGCGCATGCACGCAGATTTTTTTCTGGCTCCCAGTTTTTCCTTTTGTGAGGGAACTGGTTCTGAGTGGCTCTTTCACTGTTTCAGGTTGCTGACCCCTGATCTATCCCCCATGACCCAAAATCAAATCTCACCTTTCCCTGGGTTCTGCCATACTCCCAAGGGGGAGGGGGGATGTGCCTGCGGGGTTATTGCTTTTGCTTTCTCTATCCACTGCAATGTAACCTTTTGCTTCATTTATTGTCTCTGTGTCCTCTACCCGCTACAACGTAACAATTTGCTTCCTGCGTTATCTGCCTCTTTGAACTTTATCTCCCTAAACTGTCACCTAGAACAAGGGAGGAAATAAGGAACATAACCCAGTGCCTGGTTTATTTCTACATTCTCAGAGGAAGGTGTGAAGAAGCTGCCAACCATCGCTGCGTGAACTGGAGACGGGCTGATGTTATCTCCCCTTTTCCCATGATGGACTTAACACCTGGGGATTGGCCATCCCATACCAGGTGGACAGACTATGGGGTGGAGTCTTGTTTGGGGATACTTTAATCTAGGGCTTTTCAACCTTATTACAGATTGTACCACTTTTAGGACATGACAATATTTGAGTACCACCAGTGCTTAGCAAGATGTCAAAAACTTGATGACTAAAAAAAGGGGGGGGATTTTGGGTTTTACTGATTAGATTCATTTGTTGTTTATAATATTATAGAAAAGTAAAAAATTGAGGTTCAATGTTAATGCTTCCTTCTACTGCAACAGAGGAAGTCTGTTCTTTTTCTCTTCTCCCCCTCACTTTCCCCCTTTTTCCTCCCCACTGTGTCCTACAATTTGCTTTTGTATTTTTGTATTTTATTCTATAATCTAGTCAAATATTACAAACTGTAGGAAAAAAGTAAAAAAGTACCAGTTTTAATTTCTTTGGTGGCTGTTCCTTTGCTAAATCACTTTCCCTTTGCACTGACAAATGTATGATGAATTTATCCATGTTTATTAATATGCACCACTACCAGCTAGCTCAGGGGTCTTCAAACTTTGCACTTTTAAGACTTGTGGACTTCAACTCCCAGAATTCCTCAGCCATCATGGCTGAATGAGGAATTCTGGCAGTTGAAGTCCAAAGGTCTTAAAGTTGCTAAGTTTGTAGACCCCTGAGCCAGCTGGTCGGCCCTTCTTAGCTCTCCTTCCACAGTGTAATAAGAATGTACCCACCCCAATCCCTTCCCTGTAACCTTAAAGACACAGGAATCAAGTGCAAAGCAAAAAAGGCTCACAAAATAAACACATAAACTCTAGGTTTTTTTTCTTTAAGCTGCCTGTCACATGTCACAATGTTGCAATGCAAGACTGAAAGGCTCCAACAATTGTGAAAAGCTTTAGCTTTAAAATTAAACTTGTTTACCATAGACAAACTCAAGATAAGGGGGTAAAATTAATTACATTTGTTTAAAGGGATTAAATGTACAGAAGTCAACACTTTGGATTCATTGCTAGCCTAAAATACAGACTAAAATATTCCAATAACCAAAAGCACACAAAGGAGCCTCTGAATTACAAAACACTGTACAAAAATCCTTATGGTAACTAATCAAGCTGCCAGCTGATCCAGAACTAAATAAACCCACCTCCTTTCTGACATGCCAGTTTTTCATTTCATCAGTGCTGTTTGCATTCTTCTGGATGGAGAAACAAACCAGGGGACCTTTTCTTCCAGCAACAGTTGCTGCTTCTCTGTCCCTGTTTCCTCCCTGCCGGCTGACCTCTCTTTCCCTGTTGTCTTTTTTCCCCCTTTCCTACACAAACCACCTCCTTTTATAGCCTGTCCTCTGCTTCCCCCCCTTTTTTTCTTCAGTTCACCTCCAGCTCCATGGAGCTTCCGGAAGCACCAATCAGCTGGAGGCAATCAGCTGGAGCCCTGCCAGCTGCTGGGGCTTCTGCCGAGCCCAGACAGTCCTGCAGCTACAGCTACCTCTCCCTCAGGCTTGGCTCGCTTCAGCTCGTTCCCCGCCCCTGCTACACTTGGGTAGCAGTCGCGTACCACCTGCCACCTGACAAAGTACCACAGATGGTATGCGTACCACCGGTTAAAAAGCCCTGCTTTAATCTATCGCTCTGTGCGGGAAATCTCAGATGCTGTCCATTATGCCTGCTATCAACTAGTCTTAATAAAACTTTCTGTTGGAAGAAATTGGTTCCAAGAGTTCTCCTTTCTTAAGATGTGGGATTGAAGTGGGTCCTGACATTAGACAGGATCTGCAGTAATAGTCAACCTGGAAGGAAGACCCTTACTGCGGGACTTTGCAAAATCTACAATGTTGGACGATGGGGCAGGAAAGGAAGAACCCACCACAAAGGGGGAGCCCTCCCTCTGGCAGGGTCCCTGCCAGCTGTCGGTATCCAAGATGTCCTACTCCTCAGAAGAAGGGGTGGAAACATGCGCCCACAAACCTCGGTGATCGATGGGCATTGGAAAGAAAGATGAGTGGGAAAAGAGATTGAGAAAGGTGACCCTGAGACGAGGCAGCCACCAACCCGGATGGAAGCAAGAAATGGAGAAATTGCTTCACCTTAGTGAAGAGGAAGGAGATCGTGTGCAGCACTCGAACTGGATCCTAGAGAAAGCTATTGACCTGATGAAAAGAACCCTCGGCTCTCTCGGGGATGAGAAACCTGAACCCCGCGGCCGCACCAATACCTTGGGCTGCAGCCGGAGAGACACTGAAGGGGAATCAGAAGCTGAAGTCCCAGGGATGTCCGCTGAGACTGCCGAGATAGCAGCTACCACTTTGGCAACCCCCACTACCTGCTGACATGCAGTTGTCACTCAGGATGAGAGACAACACCAGTGGCGGTGAAGGTACTGATCCATCCAAAGATTTCCACCACTGAATGCAAAATTCAGGGGAGAGTCGCAATGCTTGGGGTTCTTCCTAACCCAAGTCCTTAGCTACATGAAAGAATATGGATGAGATATCCCCAGCAACAAAGCCCATATCTGTATTGTGCAGTCTGCTATGGACAGGGTGGTTGCAGACTGGATGGTGAATCTGCATGATTCCAATGCCCTAGAGCTAAAAAACTTCAACCACTTCATGTCCTCTCTGAGAAGGCAATTCAAGGACCCCCTGGCTGACCGAAAAGCTTGCAAGAAGATCCAAACTGTGAGGCAAGGCAGACACACAGTAGCCAAATATACACAAAAATTTTGGGCCATCGCCAACAAGCTGAACTGGCCAGAAGACATCCTCCTTAGCCACTTCAAAGACAGCCTAAACTACGACCTGTATGATGTTTGCCTGCCTCAAGGGGAGCCAAGCCAACTTGATGAATGGTATGTCCTGGTGGAGGAAGCAGAGATCGATCTACTGAAGAGGTACTGCCGAGGAAAATCGTGGGGCCACTTGCCTCCTGAGCTGTTGCACGAATCAGCAAAACCACCGGCCACGGCCAAGAAGTCAACAGGCTGTTTCAAATGTGGGAGAAAGGGGCATCACGCTGTAGAGTGCCGCTCGAAAGTCCCTCAATGCAACCCAGATCGATCACTGGCTAGAAAGTCAGGGAAGTCCCCAGCCAACAGAGGCTGTAGAATTCCCACCCTCTGCAAAGCATGGGCAGGGAACTCCGGCCTAAACTGCAGGCACGGTGGATACATCGGACGACAATTTGGAGGGCGAACCCCTGGTAAGTGGACCCATCACCCCCATCCTCAAGACAGTGACTATATTAGCCCCCTCCATGCCCAAAGCTGTCAAAGTGAAAGCCTTAATAGACTCTGGCTGCACCCACTGCCTCATTAGCTCAACACTAGTGGGGAACTTGGGCATCCTGGTGAGGAGGCTGAAACAGCCGATCTCGTTTGGCCAGTTAGATGGGTCCACAGCAGGGTGGGTGCAAGCTACCCTAGCCACTTTACCAATCCACCTATCCCTGGGGGACCATGAGGAAGACAATGTTTGTAGTGACCCCAGGCATAGAATGCCCACTGATCCTAGGGCTGGTGTGGCTAAAGAAGTGGAACCCATGGGTAGATTGGAGAACAGCTGAGCTCAGATTCCTGAAAGGGGATCATGCAAATCTAACACCGCAAAGAGCCCTACCAAGCCCAGGAGTGGAGAAAGCGTCAGTGGGAGACGAAAAGGGGTAACCCAAAATACCGGAGGAATACCAAGACCTTCCTGAAGTCTTCAGCGAGGAACAGGCAGATGAGCTCTCTCCTCACTGACCCACAGACTGTACCATAGAAATCAAACCCGGGGCAAAACTCCTGCAGCCCAGATTGCTCTCCATGAGCCATAAAGAGAAGGAGGAGATGGAAAGATTGATAAATAAAAACCTAGAAAGGGAATTTATTGAACCTGCCATGCCCAAAGTAGCCGCCCCAGTCCTTTTTAGAGAGAAGGATGGCACTTTGCGCTTGAGCATGGATTACCGTGCCCTGAATGCAATCAGTGAAAGTAACCTGTACTGCCTACCCCTCATGAAGGACATGTTATCCCACCTATTGAAAGGAAGAATTTTTACCAAACTAGACCTAAGAGATCCGTACTACCTCATTAGGATTAAGGAAGGGGACGAATGGAAAACTGCATTTAATTGCCCAATGGGATACTACCAATTCAAAGTTTTGTTCTTTGGACTACAAGGGGCCCCTGCAATATTTATGCAATTAATCAAGAAGGTGCTAAGGGAGAACCTATTTAAGGGGTCCTGGTTTATTTAGATGATATCCTTATCTTCACCGAGTCTAAAGAGGAGCATGTCAACCTAGTCAGAGCAGTTTTAAAGAAACTGCGAGCTGTCCACCTATATGCCAAACTATCAAAATGCGAATTCCACCAGAAAAAAATAGACTTCCTGGGTTATCGCATATCCCCACAGAGCATTGCAATGGACCCCGAGAAGGTCAGGGCAGTGCTAGAATGGGCACCACCTCACACAAGGAAGCTGTCATGGTTCCGATAAATGAGACAAATCAAACAGATTACAGGCATATTATTTATCTAAAAAGTCTAAGTAATGAAACGAAACATCAGCACTCATGGAGGGATGCCAGAATCTGAAAACTCCTCCCCCCAAACCCATCATAACACACACACAATCCCCGCCCTTATCTACACGGCATAAATCACATTATCCAATTAGTTTTACATAAGAGGGTTCACTTCCCATTTTGCACATGGCTTTTTGCAATCTTATCACAACTTCCGGGTGATTCCTCCCTCCCAAATGAAGCAATTAAAATAACAAGCTGTCTTTTATATTTTAAGTGCAAAAAACATGTCAATGTTTGCAGCATTGACATTCGGTCCCCCTTACAAAAGAACAGATCCTGTAATGTAAACAAACACAAGTTAGGAGCTGGCTTTTGGTTTGTTGGGGTGTTTCTCATAAAACCTTTTGATAAGTCTGTCAGCTTTCAGATCGCTAGATTTCACCCAAATGGCTTCAGACAATGGGTATCCCTTCCATTGCACTAGGTACTGCAATTTTCCCTTAAAGATTTTACAGTCAAGAATACATTTCACTTCATAATGGGTCTGACCCACTACCACGAGGGGTCCAGGTGCTTTCTTAGGGGGAGGTCTTAAAGTGGAGGCTCGAAAAGATTTCAGTAAGCTGCAATGGAACACCGGGTGAATTTTTCCCAAAAGACTGGGGAGTTTCAATTTTACTGTGACCGGGTTGATGATTTTCACAATGGCGAAAGGCCCCAAGAATTTCGGTCCCAATTTCTTGCTGGTTTAATTTGAGACGTAAATATTTAGTTGACAGATAAAACCTTCTCCCCCACTTGGAATGTTCTATGGGGAGCCCTCTTTTTATCAGCTTGTTTTTTTATAAATGTTAAGGAATTTGTTGTGCAGAGGTCTCCTTGTGCTACCAAAGAGTTGCACAGACAAGGAAGGGTACTGAGAGCAGTAAGAGTCACACACAGGAGTACACTGAGTTATAAAAACAAAAAGTAGTTTACTTTTGAGGTGGTGTAAAAACAAAAATGCACAGTCAAAAATAAACAGTCCAGGTCATAAACAATAGCAACAGTCCAAGGAGTAATCCAAACTACAAAGTCTTCTTACTGGTCCAGAGGTCAATACACAGTTCAGGTTTACAACAGTAGTAAACCAACAGCAGAGCATAAACAGTAATAGTAGAGATCAGTGAAATCAGAGAGAGAGAGAGAAGCTACGTTCCTAGCTTCCTCTTATGGCCATGAGAACACTTACACACCCATTGGCCAATTAACAACTTAAAGACATAGCATTATGGTTAATATATTTTCAACCCAACATTGTAGGCTAACACCATATGCCTAACAATAAACCTCAGAAGTCTTTTTAATACCATTTTTGTGTTTCTCCAAACCTCTTCCCACCCCCTCACCCATTGATCAAGTGTCTGGGAAGCAGAGGGCAACTGAGGGTAGTCAGGCATCGGGCTGAAGACTTTTCCTGTGGCTACTCTGAAAGGCATGTAGCCAGTGCTGCTGTAAACAGAATTATTGTAGGCCACCTTGGCAAAGGGGAGGAGGTCAGTCCAGTTTGTCTGTTGGTAGGAAACATAGCATCTGACATATTGTTCCACCATTTTGTTAACGGATTCTGCAGGGCCATTGGTAGCTGGATGAAAAGCAGATGATAAGCCTTGAGATGATCCAATTAATTTAAGGAAATTCCTCCAAAATTTCACTGTGAACTGTACTCCTCTATCTGAAATTATTTGCTTAGGGGCACCATGCAGTCGGTAGATATGTTTCAGGAACAATTTAATCAATCGTGCAGATGGGAGTCCTTTACAGGTGATAAAGTGAGCCTGCTTCGAAAACAGATCTATCACAGTCCAGATGACAGTATTTCCTCTACTGTTGGGTAGGTCTACAATAAAGTCCATAGCTATTTCTTTCCATGGTTGGGAAGGGCCTGCTACCGACTGCAGTAGCCCAGGGATTTTCCCTGGAATTCTTTTCATGGTGGCACATATGGTACAACTCTTTTTATTAAAGAGTTTTACAAAAACAAGATTTTACAATATATCCCCAAATCCCCCCACCCCAAACCCGCCCACTTCCCCCCCCACTTCCCAGAGCTAAATACAGGATTATAGTTATAATAATCATATTCTAAATAAAAATTATGCATAATATACAATTAACCAAATTCATAATGTGCTTTAACTCCCCTTTAACATAAATACATACAAAGTACCAACACTAAGATCAATAACAATATCCCTCTAAAATCTACTTATAAGCTAAATGGAACTTTTTAGTCCCATATTTATTCTGAATATAATCTATCCATCTCCTCCAAACTGAAATATATCTTTCCTGTGAATGATCTTTCAAGTAAGCAGAAATCTTAGACATTTCTGCAAGATTCGAAACTTTAAACACCCATTCTTCTATAGTAGGCAAACTATCCTTCTTCCAATATTGTCCCACCAGTAACCGTGCTGCTGTTATCATATTCAACATCAAATTGGTTTCTTTAACATCACAATCTACAACAATACCCAATAAAAACAATTGCGGAGAGAACTTTATCTTTCTCTTAAAAATCTTTTGAATGTTCCACCAAATTTTAATCCAAAAAGCTTTTATATTTCCACCACATATGAAAATAGGTGGCTTCTAAACTACCACATCTCCAACATTTAGACTGTAAGTTAGGATACATGTTAGACAACTTCTTGGGATCCAGATGCCGTCTATAAAACATTTTATAAAAATTTTCTCTTAAGTTTTGAGCCTGAGTAAATTTAACATTTCTGACCCAAATTATCTCCCAAGTGTCCAGCGAAATTGGTTCCTGAATATTTTGTGCCCACTTTATCATACAATCTTTAACTAATTCCGTTTCCGAATCCAATTCAATTAAAGCATTATATATCCTCATCCGATTCAATCAATCTTGCCGAAAAATCTTTTCTTAAATAAATGACCACTCCAGCCTTCTTGTCCGGAGCAAAAGATGCAAAATGTGTTCCCAATCGGGAATTAATCAAATACTTTTGGTCTTTTAATGCAATATGTGTCTCTTGTAAGCAAACAATGTCATTTTTATGTTGTTTCAGATAAAAAAATACTTTCTTTCTTTTCTGTGGTGAATTTAAGCCATTAACATTCCATGTCAGGAACTTCACCATCTCTGGTGACCAGGAGCCTTTGGAACATGACCTGAAGATCAGCTGTTGCTCTCTTCGGACGTGCTCCTCCCACAGGCTCTGAGACAGCCGCGTCTTGCGTAGTTGGACCAGATACAGGCTTCTGTGTTTGCTCTTTTTCCATACGCTTATATGCAGCCCTTGTCATCCTCTGTTCTTTTGGGTCTTCCTTTAATGCCAAACTCTGCTCCATAACCTCCGCCTGCCGTATCTCCTCAAGAGGCAATGACATTGCCCCTTCACTCAATTGTTTATCTTCTTGTCTTGCTTCTGTTCTTTTGATTCGAGGAGACGGTGGTGAGCCTGCTTTCAGGACCTTAGTATAGAAATCTTTTGCTTTTAAAATTGTATCCAATCTGTATCTGGTCCCTGCGTAATTTACCACAATTCCATTAGGTATTTCCCATCTGAACTGGATTTGTCGCTTCTTAAGCTCATCGGACAGAAAGGCAAAATCTTTCCTTTTTCTAAGAATTTTTGGAGGTATCTCCTTTAAAATCATAATGTCTTGGCCTGCAATTTGAAATCTTTCCCGATAAAAGGCCTGGATAATAGAATTTCTGGTTGATCTCCTGGAAAAATAAATCACTACATCTCTAGGTAAATTTTTTTGCCTAGCAATCCAGGAGTTAACCCTAAATGTCTTATCCATTTCTTTAAGTAGTTCTTCAGGTTCACATTTCAAAATAGGAGCCACTGCTCGTTCTACTTCCCATTCCAAATCTTCTTTAGGATTCTCTTTAAGGCCTCTGATATGCAATGCAAACTCCATGTTCTTATATTGTGATATAATAACTTCGTCCTCTGTTCTGTCAATCTTAGCCTCTGCTCTATCAATCTTCTGTTCAGCATCAATGATTTTATTTTCCAAATTCTCCACATACTCCATAACTGAGTCCACATGAACATCCAGGCGTTCTATATGTGCAGCCAAACCCTGGAGTGCAAGCACTATATCTTCCCTCATCTGGTTGTTTTGGTTAACAAATTCTTCCCTTGTTTCCTTTATTTCTTGCTGCAAAACTTGTGTTGACTGCATCACAACTCGCTGAATGTCTGTCAGTGTAAATGCAGGAGGTGGGGGGGAGGGTGGTTGTACTGTAGGTTTCATCGAAGTCTGCCCTACAGCTTGTGGTAAAGGTGAAGAAATAACATTCTTAGAAATTGGAGGCCCTCCCCCACATCTCGCAGCCATCTCTTAGGTTTCAATTTCCTCTTTCACCCAGCAGAATCAAAGTTCAAAAAAAGGGGGGGGGGAAAGAAGGGAAAGGAAAGAAAAAATAAAAGTTCTCCCAAAGTTCCTTAACCTTCAATAAGAAAAAAGGGAACAAGCTTTCAAATAAACAAAATCCAGTACTGGGTAAAGTCAGTTGCAAATTGTATCTCTTGCTATGTAGCAAAATATAACAGTTTTCCAACGCAGTCACTTCACACAGGAAAGAAACATTCCAGCGCCATTTTTACTCCATTTCAAGCTTAAAACTTGAAGAAGATAATGAATCTGAGTTAAAGTTAAAATCCAACTTGAAAATTCAGATCTTCCTGCTTTGCTCTGCCTGCTTCTCAAAGAAACAAAATACTCACAGTCCCATCTAAGCAGCAGGTGCAGTTGTCGCGTCTGGTTCCACTCCTTTTGGAGCGAAAACGTCCTGAGAGCGGAGAGAGCCTGGGCTCCGAGGGGGCTCACCCTGTTATCCCCCAAACTACTTGAGAGAATCGCAGGGGAGCTCTACCTCTACCCAGGCAAGCTCGCCTCTCCCTCTTCTCCCGAGGGAGAAGCTCCAGCGCTGCGGGACAGCTGATTTTCGCTGCCTCCGAGCGCTTTGATGCTTCTCAGGATTGGGCGGCTTCAAAATGCCGCCATTCGGTGTGGTAGTGCTACCGGAAGTCCGGTACAACTCTTGACATAGTTTTCCCCATCTCATTTTAGCCCCAGCCACCAAAATTTCTGGCAGATGAGGTGTAGAGTTTTTAAATATCCGAAGTGTCCAGCCTGCTTTACATCATGGCTGTGTCTGAGAGCATTGAGATGAAGGGCTTCAGGTAGATACAATTTTCCCCCCATGTATGCCAAACCATCCCTGCATGTTAGGGAGGTTTGATTATCTTTGAACCATTGATCGGTAACGAGCTCTCGTTTTATCTTCTTCACTCTCGGGTCATCAAGATTAGGGGTTCTGCGAGGTGTGAGTTGTGCTGCAGGTTGTGAACTGGGGATAATTGCCTCAATAACCTCTTTACGTTCACTTTTGTACTGTGGTAGTTGGGATAGCGCATCAGCTAGGAAGTTTTTCCTTCCCAGTATGTACTTTAAAGTAAAGTTAAAACGGTTAAAGTAGTGTGCCCATCGCACTTGCTTTGGGGACAATTTGCAAAGAGTTTTTAGTACCTCTAAATTTTTGTGAACTGTCCATACTTCAAAAGGGACCTTGCTCCCTTCTAAATAGTGTCGCCAGGTTAATAGCCCCCACCTAATTGTGAAGGCCTCCTTCTCCCAGACTGTCCATCTCCTTTCACCTTCCCTGAATTTCTTAGAGGTGTAGGAACAAGGTTGTAGGACTCCACTTTTATTCTTTTGTAGTAACACAGCTCTGACTGCTACGTCGCTGGCATCTGCTTGGGTTACAAAGGGCTCCCCGGGGCAGGGGTGCTTTAGGACCGGTTCAGCTGCAAATAGTCTTTTTAAATTCTCAAAAGGTTTCGGACAAATCATAGTCCATGCTAGTGGTTGACCAGGTTGCAGTTTTCCCCCTCCCTTACCTGTTTTGAGTAGTTCTGTAAGGGGTAGAGCAATCTCGGCAAAAGAGGGAATGAATTGACGGTAGACATTGGTAAACCCTAGGAAGCTCTGGAGCTGTTTGCGAGTCTTTGGGGGCTGCCATTCAATTATAGCTTTCACTTTGGCTGGGTCCATTTTGATGCCCTCATCGGAAATTCTATAGCCAAGCGAATCTAATCAGGTTTGGTGAAATTCACATTTCGACAATTTGACATAAAGTTTGGCATTCAGTAGTTTCTTTAACACTTCTCTGACCAGTCTTATGTGATCAGTCATATTCGTACTGTATATCAGAATGTCATCAAGATACACCAGAACCCCTTTGTATAAATGTTCGTGTAGGACCTCATTAATCTACTGCATAAATACGGCTGGGGCCCCTTGTAGTCCAAATGGCATGACTTTGAATTGGTAGCTTTCCAAGGGGCAGTTGAAAGCTATTTTCCACTCATCCCCCTCCTTTATTCTTACCTGGTAATATGCTTCTCTCAGGTCTAACTTGCTGAAGACGCTCCCCTTCGCCAGGTGGGTTAGTAAGTCAGGAGGAGGAGAGGGTATTTATTTTCCACACTCACAGCATTTAGGCCTTTATAGTCCACGCAGAGATGAAGAGACCCATCTTTTTTCTCTTTGAACAACACAGTGGTTCCCACAGTAGAGTTTGCCCATTCGATGAATCCCCTTGCTAGGTTTGTATCCACATATCGCTGCATCTCCTCCATTTCAAGGGGGGACATAGCGTACATTCTTGGTCGGGGGAGTTTGGCCCCTGGTAACAGTTCAATGGAGCAATCATTCTGGTGGTGAGGAGGCAAGGTATCACATTCTTTCTTACTAAATGCCTCCGCTAGGTCCTGGTACTCACAAGCCGCTGGGGATGAGCGGCTTGCCAGGTGGCCATAGGGCAGCCATGTACGCTTGCTCATTGGGTGGGCTAAAATCCCCTGTAACATCTGTTGAATCAATGGAAGGATCAGGCCCTATGAGTAATCTCACAGTTCTCATTCTTTTTTCCCACCAGATAAATGACCTCCATTGTGTAGCCAGGCTAGTCCTAGGATCACAGTCTCAGACATCTTTGGAACTACCAGGAAGCAAATAAACTCCCAGTGCCCTCCTATTTCCAGGCGTTAGGGCTCCATTAATTGCGTGACTAAAGTCCCTCCCATTAGGGACCCATCAGCTTGCTCCAACCTCACAGGTTTGGAGAGCGGCTTAGCCCGTATGCCTAGTCTTAAGGCACAGGACAGGCTAATGATGCATCGGGAGCAGCCAGGATCAACTAGCACTTTCAGGTCTACTTGTGCCCCTGACTTAGGGATTTTGAGTTTAGCAGGTAATACAAAGGATAGAATGTGTCGACTCACCATCGGGTCATTCTTCCATTTGTCGTGATTGTCAAAAGAGGGTAGAACGGGGGTGGATCCAGTCTGAATTCTGGCGTCCCCCCTTGTGGTGGATGTGACCTGGATAACAAGTTCCGGTTGGATTTCTCTCCCTTTAGCTGCTGTGCAGGTGTCTTTCTCACTGCTAGTCCTGGTCTGCTCTGCTGTTGGGGGAAGGGGACCGGGCATTTCGCTGCTTGATGTCCCTGCTGTCCGCATCGGAAACACTTAATTGCTGGGTCTAGATGTGGCTTAGGTCTTTTAGCCATTACAGTAGTTGGAGATCTTCATGGGGGTGATTGCCATTCAGGTTGCTCTGACCTTGGTTCAAGTTCAGGTAGGAGAGGCTTCTTATAGTGGGCGAGCTGAACAACTAATTTCACCGCTGCCTGGTACCATTTATGCAATTGGTCAGGCACAGTTTGGTAGATACATGCCAGAGAAAGGTAGTCATCTAACCCTTCTCTAAAAAGATGAATTATGTATTGCTCAGGCCATCTCTCTATCCAACCGGCCAGCTTTCGTAACTCCCACATGTACTCCAGGGCAGGTTGTTCAGCTTGCTTTATCTTATGAATTTGCTCTTCTGCTCTGAGGGCGACGGATGGGTCTTCAAATCTTTCCTTTTGTCCCAGGAGGAAAAGGTGGGGGGGTCCTCCAATTCAGGGGCCTGTTCGTTATATAAATTGTTCAACCATTTGGATGCTTCTCCCTCTAGGCTGGACGCAATCACATTGACCATAGCACCTGGGTCCGGGTAGAGATGGGCCCAGCTATTCAAATGAGAGCGTACGTGGTTGAGGAAGAAAATCAGTTTCTCTGGGTCCCCATCAAAGGTTGCTCTGAGGGGTGGGCTCATTAGTGGTTGCTGGGGCCCCCACTGCTGTTGTTGTGTCTCCAGTTGCTGCTGGCCCCACTCTGGTTGCTGATTTAATGGCTGCCAAGGCCCCCACTGCTGCTGGCCCCACTGGTCCTGCTGTACATTCAGGGGTTGCACGTTTGGGTCCTGCTGCTGCCACCCTTGCTGTTGTCCTTCCACCAGCTCCTGATCTCCAGGCTTCTGCACCACCCCCAGCTGTTGCAAGGCTTCTATTAGCTGGGGCAAGCTCAGAGGTTGATGGCCTTTCACTTGTGGGGGCTTCCAAACCTCCCATTGCTGCAGAGGCCCCAGGCTGGGTTCCTCTGTCTCTATGGGTCTGGAGGGCTTGTCAGGGGACTCCTGGGTCTGGCAGGCAGTCTGATCTGCAGACAGGTTTTTCCACTCACCAAGATTCTCAGTGGTTGACAATATGACATCTCCTCCCCATTCTGGTTCTGAAGCCTCTTGCCGCACAGTCTGGTCTCTGTATTCTCTACTGGAGAGAATTTATCTGCTGCTGTTTGGAGATCAGCCCAAATTCATCTTCCCACAGAAAACTATTTATTATTTCCTCTTCAGAAGTTTCGCTAATAACCAGGCTTTCATTCTCCATTTTGAGGATTCTTCCCTGAATCTTTGCCAGGTTATCTCTCTTACCAGAGACAGTGGCAGGGGTTCAGGACCCCCCTTTGAAAGAAAGCAGATTCTGACATGATGTCATGGTTCCAATGAATGAGACAAATCAAACAGATTGCAGGCATATTATTTATCTAAAAAGTCTTAGTAATGAAATGAAACATCGGCACTCATGGAGGGATGCCAGAATCTGAAATCTCCTCCCCCCCAAACCCATCATAACACACATACAATCCCCATCCTTATCTACACGTCATAAATCACATTATCCAATTAGTTTTACATATGAGGGTTCACTTCCCATTCTGTACGCGGCTTTTTGCAATCTTATCACAACTTCTGGGTGATTCCTCCCTCCAAAATGAAGCAATTAAAATAACAGGCTGTCTCTTATATTGTCAGTGCAAAAACATGTCAATGTTTGCAGCACTGACATAAGCAATTGCAAAGTTTCCTGGGTTTCGCAAACTTTTAATGCCAGTTCATCCCTTCATTTGCCCAAATAGCCCAGTGTTGTGGCCCCGACCCCCGCGCCTGTCCTAACTATGGAAGAGGACTCTGAGGATGATGGGGAGGAACTGGCAAGGCCTCACTCTCCGGGACCCTCCTCTCTGGCAAGACCTCCGTCTCCATCTGAAGGCCAAGAGGAGCACCCTGGGAGTAGCCAGGCTTGGAGCCAGGCTGGGACGGGGCTTGAGCAGCTGCAGCAAATACAGTCTAGTGAAGATGACTCATGGCTAGACCCTCGAGAAAGATGCAGGGCCAAGCGTTTGCAGCAACGTAGGATGAGTAGGAGGGCCAGGGAGTAGCTGAGTCAGTGAGCCACACCCCACAAGGTACAAAAGGGGGTGTGGCTTCTCTCAAAACTTTGTGATGAACAATTAATTCACCACAACTTCTGGTCACGTCTGTCAGATTTCACTACCTGTGTGAACCCTGGTCTGGATTTCGTGACTATGCTTCTTCATCTCTCCTTTTGGGTTTGTTTGTCTGGACTTTCTTGGAATTACTTGTTGGCAGTTATCTGATGTCAGCGAACGTTTGAGATAACTAGCTTATTTTGGCTGACTGTGGGTAGCTTGCTGCCAAGACTTTATCGGACAGCAATTATATTGTAGTATAAAGAATTAACCCTTTTGTTTCGTACCTGCTTGTCTGGCTGTTTGTACCTTGAGGGAGGGGGAACAGAACAACCTGCCCCTCATGAACTTGTTAAAAATGAAGGGGGAACCCTCAGTGAAACCCAGCCAGCCACTGAAATGGACAATGGAATGCCAAGTGGTATTCGAGAGGTTAAAGAGACTCATTTCTGCTGAACCCGCACTGAGGCACCCGGACCCAGATAAACCCTTCGTAATACAGGAAGACGCAAGCAATGTGGTGGTGGGAGCTGTACTATTACATGAAATCAATGAAGAGGTACTGCAACCATGTGCGTACACATCCAGGAAACTCACTAAGACAAAACAATGCTGGGTTGTGTGGAAAAAGGAAGCATATGCTGTGAGATGGTTGTTACTTACATGGTGCCATTTTCTTGAAGGGAACAAAATCCCTTTTCAGGTCTGAACACACCACAAAAACTTGGAAGCACTAAAAACACTCAGAAAGCTCATTCCTAAGCAAGCCCGCTAGTCCCAGCACTTTCACCAATTCCATTTTATGCTCAGACACTTGCCAGGGGGAAAGAACTTCCTGGCAGATGCAGCGTCGTGCATCCCCCAATATAACAGTACACGAACCACCAGTTCTAAACCACTCATGCCAAAACCACAACTGGCAGCGCCAGTAACCACCAGGGCCCAAGCTAAAATAAAGCCACAGCTGGGTAGCCAAACCAGAATTGAATTCTGGAAAACTTTAGAAACAGATGAATGGTTCCAGGAAAATAGACATGAGTGCATGATCAATGATGGACCACCATCGGTGGGGGAGAAGTTATATATACCAACCACCCAGAATGCCATGATACAAAATCATCAGGGCATTTTGGATTTGTAAAAACATTACATTTAATTAAAAGGCAATTTTGGTGGCCGTCCATGAAAAAGGACATAGAAAGTTACATGGCCAGCTGCACAACTTGTGCACTTGCTAAGAGTTTGCAAGGGAAATCGCCTGGACTGCTACAACCAGTGGCGAATCCCTCAGCCCCCTGGAAAGAAATATCTATGGATTTTATAGTGGAATTACCAGAAAGCAATGGAAACACTGTCATCTGGGTGGCTATGGACCTGTTTTCAAAACAAGTGCACTTTGTCCCTTGCCAAAAGATCACCACTGCAAAAACCTTAGCGAAACTATTTGTGCAACACATCTACAGAGTACATGGGGCACCCCAACGCATCATATCAGATAGGGGAGTGCAATTTACATCAGAATTTTGGAAAGAATTTTTATCCCTCTTAGGAACCACTCAGGGACTATCATCTAGTCATCATCCTCAGTACAATGGATAGATGGCATGTTCAAACTCAGTACTTGACCAATAGTTAAGGTGCTTTATTAATTTCTAGCAAACGAATTGGATGGACCTACTTCCTTTTGCAGAAGTTGCTTACAATAATGCAGTCCACTCCAGCAGAGGCTACACTCCCTTTCAAGTAGCCACCGGCCAAAGTTTCAACCCTATGCCAGAACTAAACGAACCGGCAATCCCATCTCTGAAAGAATGGTTATCCCAATTAAAAAACACCTGGCCAGTGGTTAGGAAAGCCTTAGACAAAGCTAGACAAGCACACAAAGCATAAGCGGATAGAAAAAGAGTCGAACCTAAACCATTCACTGTAGGAGAAATGGTATATTTGTCTAAAAAAAACCTAAAATCCCTACAGCCCTGTAAAAAACTTGGTCCAAAATATACAGGTGAAACTTGGAAAATTAGAATATTGTACAAAAGTTCATTTATTTCAGTAATGCAACTTAAAAGGGGAAAACTAATGTATGAGATAGACTCATTACATGCAAAGCAAGATAGTTCAAGCTGTGATTTGTCATAATTGTGATGATTATGGCGTATAGCTCATGAAAACCCCAAATCCACAATCTCAGAAAATTAAAATATTACATGCAATCAATAAAACAAGGAGTGTACATACAACAATATCGGACCTCTGACAAGTATAAGCATGCATATGTACTCAGTACTTGGTTTGGGCCCCTTTTGCAGCAATTACTGCCTCAATGCGGCGTGGCATGGAAGCTATCAGCCTGTGGCTCTGCTGTGGTATTATGGAAGACCAGGATGCTTCAATAGTGGCCTTCAGCTCTTCTGCATTGTTCAGTCTCACGTCTCTCATCTTTCTCTTGGCAATGCCCCATAGATTCTCTATGGGGTTCAGGTCAGGTGAGTTTGCTGGCCAATCAAGCACAGTAATCCCACGGTCATTCAACCAGGTTTTGGTGCTTTTGGCAGTGTGGGCAGGTGCCAAGTCCTGCTGGAAAATGAAGTCAGAATCCCCATAAAACTCGTCTGCAGAAGGAAGCATGAAGTGCTCCAAAATCTCCTGGAAGACGGCTGCGTTGACCCTGGACTTAATGAAGCACAGTGGACCAACACCAGCAGATGACATGGCTCCCCAAATCAACACAGACTGTGGAAACTTTATAGTGGACTTCAAGCATCTTGCAGTTTGTGCCTCTCCATTCTTCCTCCAGACTCTGGGTCCTTGGTTTCCAAATGAGATGCAAAAGTTGCTCCCATCAGAAAAGAGGACTTTAGACCACTGAGCAACAGACCAGGTCTGTTTTTCTTTAGCCCAGGTAAGACGCTTCTGACGTTGTTTGTTGTTCAGGAGCAGCTGAAGCCCATGTCCAGGATCCGTCTCTGTGTGGTGGCTCTTGATGCACTGACTGCAGCCTCAGTCCACTCCTTGTGAAAGTCCCCAACATTTTTGAATGGCGTTTTCCTGACAATCCTCTCCAGGATGCGGTCATCCCTGCTGCTTGTGCACCTTTTTCTTCCACACTTTTCCCTTCCACATAACTTTCTATTAATGTGCTTTGATACAGCACTTTGGGAACATCCAACTTCTTTTGCAATTACCTTTAGACTTTCCCTCCTTATGGAGGGTGTCAATGATGGGTTTCTGCACAACTGTCAGGTCAGCAGTCTTCCCCATGATTGTGATTCCTACTGAACCAGACTGAGAGACCATTTAAAGGCTCAGGAACCCTTTGCAGGTGTTATGGCTTAATTAGCTGATTAGAGTGGGACATTTTGAGCCTAGAATATTGCACCTTTTCACAATATTCTAATTTTCTGAGATTGTGGATTTGGGGTTTTCATGAGCTGTACACCATAATCATCACAATTATGACAAATCACGGCTTGAACTATCTTGCTTTGCATGTAATGAGTCTATCTCATATATTAGTTTCCCCTTTTAAGTTGCATTACTGAAATAAATGAACTTTTGCACAATATTCTAATTTTTCGAGTTTCACCTGTATAGGACCTTTTCCAATTAAAAGAATCATAAACCCAGTAACAGTAGAATTAGAACTACCCAAGAACCTAAGGCAAATACACCCAGTTTTTCCACTGCAGCTTGCTGAAACGAGAACAACAGTCGCCCTTACGGCCAAAAATCCACCAACACCTGCAATCATGACTGAAGGAGAACAACACTTCAAGAACAACACTTCGTCGCGATCTCAAGACGTTTTTGTTTGTACAAGCCGGCCTAGCCTGATGGGGATTGGTGGGGTTTTTATTTTTTTGTATTCTTAATTTTATTTTTGGGGTTTTATTATTGTATTAATTGTTTTAACTTGGGCAATTATTTAATCTCTTTTTAATGTTTGTACTTTGTATTTGACTTTTGCCCTGTGAACCGCCCTGAGTCCTCAGGGAGAAGGGCGGTATATAAATATTATTAAATTAAAATTAAATTAAATTAAATAAAATAATCCAAGATTCTAGGAAGTATCATGGGGCAACTCAATATCTAGTAGCATGGAAACACCTTCCCTCCTCAGAAAATGAGTGGGTCCATAAACGTCACATCAGAGCACCAAAACTGCTAAAGAAGTTTCATACAGAATATCCCAACAAACCACACTAACCACTATACCTGTTTTGTTTTCTCTACAGGTGGATCTGTCCTATTTTTAAGGGGAGGCAGGATGTCAGAACCCATTCCTATTTCATTTCTATCTATCCCCTCTGACCCAAAATCAAATCTCACTTTTCCCTGGGTTCTGTCATACCCCAAGGGGGAGGGGGGATGTGTCTGCGGGGTTATTGCTTTTGCTTTCTCTATCCACTGCAATGTAACCTTTTGCTTCGTTTATTGCCTCTTTGTCTTCTACCCGCTACAACCTAACAATTTGCTTCCTGCGTTATCTCTCTCTCTGAACTTTATCTCCTAAATTGTCAGCTACAACAAGGGAGGAAATAAGGAACATAACCCAGTGCCTGGTTTATTTCTATGCTCTCAGAGGAAGGTGTGAAGAAGCTGCCGACCATTGCCGCGTGAACTGGAGATGGGCCGATGTTATCTCCCCTTTTCCCATGATGGAGTTAACACCTGGGGATTGGCCGTCCCATACCAGGCGGGTGGACTATGGGGTGGGGTCTTGTTTGGGGATACTTTAATCTATTGCTCTGCGTGGGAAATCTCAGATCCTGTCTATTATGCCTGCTATCAACTACTCTTAATAAAAGTTCCTGTTGGAAGAAATTGGTTCCAAGAGTTCTGCTTTCTTAAAATGTGGGATTGAAGTGGGTCCTGACAATAGCTAAATTGGAAACACAAATGACCAGCCAAGGGAATTACTGGGATAAGGACTTTTTACTGGCTATACAAAACTAATTGGTTAAGATGGAAATACAAATCATAAACCAAGAGAATTACTTGGATGATGACTTTTTATTAGATTCATTAAAGAGGTTTGTTAAAGACTTTTTTTGTTAAAGAAACCTTTGTGATGGGGGAAAAGAAAAAATACTGTATCTTTGGTAAAACAAACAAGCTCTATATTATTCCTTTTACTTCTAACTTTCTTGATCTTTAATTTATCCAAATGTTGTTGTGGGATTCCTTCCTTCCTTCCTTCCTTCCTTCCTTCCTTCCTTCCTTCCTTCCTTCCTTCCTTCCTTCCTTCCTTCCTTCCTTCCACTTTTTATTCTTTTTTTCCTCTTTTTCTTTCTGAGATCAGTTTGTATTTGTTTTACCATTATCATCAGAATTTTTAATAAAGAAAACTTATCATTTGCCAGAACAATTATATACTTACAGTGTAGGGTACAAACCTATTCAGCATACCTCATAAAATTAAATTTAAAAGACCAAAATTATTCTTCAATAGGTAAAAAAAATAGTTTTTAGCTTAGAGAAAAGGCTAGTGACATGCTTAAATTGTGAAGAGTAGAAAAATCCTGGTCATCCGATGAAGCAGAATTGTGAAGATTCAGAACAGGTTTTTTAAACAACAGCAACATCTGAACACATATAGTTACACTATTGTACTTGCCCCTGGTATGTGTTACTCATTCAAAAGAAGTCAAGCAGCTGTGAATGCACAAACCTTCCCACTACTGAAGAAGATGCAATAACATTTTGAAAAACTTAGAAAACATGCAGGTAGAGATTTACATAACTTCAAATAAAAAATTACTAGAGAAATATTAAATATTACTTTTCTAATTCAGAGAGACTACATCATTTTTTTTATTTAATCCCATTTATATCCTGCCCTTCTCCGAAGACTCAGGGCGGCTTACAATTTAAGCACAAACCAATGTGCTTAGCAATAGCCTTCATTCTATGTATATGCCTGCTTATTAGGGCTTTCGCCCCCCCCCCCCAAGCAGCATTATTACAAAGTCAGCTTATTGCCCCCAACAATCTGGGTCCTCATTTTACCTAGCTCGGAAGGATGGAAGGCTGAGTCAACCTTGAGTCTGGTGGGATGCGAACCTGCACTAATTGCAGACAGCTGGTGTTACTTAAGGAGGCATTAGCCCACTGCTCCACCAAGGCTCTTGAATAACATTTCTTATAAAATAGAATTATGAGGATACTAAAAGAGAGGTGGATATGTTTTTCTTTTCTATGATGAAAAAAGTCCAAAAGCAAAACTACTATGGTCCACTTGTGGGCTTTTAATAACTTTCTCATCACAGCTTCTGCATGTGATATAAGTCATACTAGATATTTGTTGTTAGTTGCGAAGTCATGTCCGACCCATCGCGACCCTATGGACAATGTTCCTCCAGGCTTTCCTGTCCTCTACCATCTTCTGGAGTTCATTTAAGCTCACGCCTACTGCTTCAGTAACTCCATCCAGCCACCTCATTCTCTGTTGTCCCCTTCTTCTATTGCCCTCAATCTTTCCCAGCATTAGGCTCTTCTCCAGTGAGTCCTTCCTTCTCATTAGGTGGCCAAAGTATTTGAGTTTTAGCTTCAGGATCTGGCCTTCTAAAGAGCAGTCAGGGTTGATCTCCTCTAGGACTGACCGGTTTGATCACCTTGCAGTCCAAGGGACTCGCAGGAGTCTTCTCCAGCACCAGAGTTCAAAGGCCTCAATTCTTTGGCGCTCAGCCTTTTTTATGGTCCAACTTTCACTGCCATACATTGCAACTGGGAAGACCATAGCCTTGACTATACGCACTTTTGTTGACAGGGTGATGTCTCTGCTTTTTAGTGTGCTGTCTAGATTTGCCATGGCTTTCCTCCCGAGGAGCAAGCGTCTTTTAATTTCTTGGCTACAGTCCCCATCTGCAGTGATCTTGGAGCCCAGGAAAATAAAATCTGTCACTACCTCCATGTCTTCCCCATCTATTTGCCAGGAATTGAGAGGGCCAGGGCCAGAAGTAGATGTTTTTCTGGAACTCTCTAGCTTTCTCCATGATCCAGAGTATGTTGGCAATTTGATCTCTAGTTCCTCTGCCTCTTCGAAATCCTGCCTGTACTTCTGGTAGTTCTCGATCCACATACTGCTGAAGTCTAGCTTGTAGGATTTTAAGCATAACTTTACTAGCATGAGAAATGAGTGCAATGGTGCGATAGTTTGAACATTATTTGGCACTGCCTTTCTTTGGAATTGGAACGTAAACTGATCTTTTCCAATCCTGTGGCCACTGTTGAGTTTTCCAAATTTGCTGGCAAATTGAGTGTAGCACTTTTACTGCATCGTCTTTTAAGATTTTGAATAGCTCAGCTGGAATACTGTCACCTCCACTAGCTTTGTTGTTGCTCAGCTTTTCTAAGGCCAACTTCACTTCACATTCTAGGATGTCTGGCTCGAGGTCAGTGACCACCTCATTGTGATTATCAGGGACGTTAAGCTCATTCTTGTATAGTTCTTCTGTGTAATTTTGCCATCTCTTCTTAATCTCTTCTGCCTCTGTTAGGTCCCTGCCATTTTGGTCCTTTATCATGCCCATTTTTGCATTGAACGTTCCTTTCATCTCTCCAATTTTCTTGAAAAGATCTCTAGTCCTCCCTATTCTATTGTTTTCTTCTATTTCTTTGCACTGTTCATTGAAGAAGGCATTCTTATCTCTTCTAGCTATTCTCTGGAATTCTGCATTCAATTGGGCGTATCTTTCTTTTTCTCCCTTGCCTTTCGCTTCCCTCCTTTCCTCAGCTATTTGCAAAGCTTCCTCAGACAACCATTTTGCTTTCTTGCATTTCTTTTTCTTTGGGATGGTTTTGGTTGCTACTTCTTGTACAATGTTGCGAACCTCTGTCCATAGTTCTTCAGGCACCCTGTCTATCAGATCTAATTCCTTAAATCTATTTGTCACCTCTACTATATATTCAACAGGGATATGATTTAATTCATACCTGAGTGGCCTAGTGCTTTTCCCTACTTTCTTCAGTTTAAGCCTAAACTTTGCAACGAGAAGCTCATGGTCTGAGCCACAGTCAGCTCCTGGTCTTGTTTTTACTGACTGTATAGAGCTTCTCCATCTTTGGCTGCAGAGCATATAGTCAATCTGATTTCTGTGTTGACCGTCTGGTGATGTCCATGTGTAGAGCCATCTCTTGGGTTGTTGGAAAAGTGTGTTTGCTATGACCATTGTATTCTCTTGACAAAATTCTATCAGCCTGTGCCCGGCTTCATTTTGTACTCCAAGGCCAAACTTGCCTGTTATTCCGGTTATCTTTTGGCTTCCTACTTTAGCATTCCAATCCCCCATGATAATAAGGACATCATTTTTTGGTGTTAGTTCTATAAGGTGCTGTAGGGCTTCATAGAACTGGTCAATTTCATCCTCTTCAGCACCAGTGGTTGGGGCATAGACTTGGACTACTGTGATATTGAATGGTTTGCCTTGGATTCGAACTGAGATCATTCTGTCATTTTGAGGATTGTATCCCATTATTGCTTTTCCTACTCTTTTATTGACTATGAAGGCTACTCCATTTCTTCTGAGGGATTCTTGCCCGCAGTAGTATATCTGATGGTCATCTGAATTAAATTCACCCATTCCTGTCCATTTTAGTTCGCTGATACCTAAGATGTTGATGTTCAGTCTTGTCATCTCTTGTTTGACCACGTCCAGCTTGCCTTGATTCATGGATCTTACATTCCAGGTTCCTATGGAGAAAAAATCTTTACAGCATCGGACCTTCCTTTCACCACCAGACATATCCACAGCTGAGCGTCCTTTCGGCTTTGGCCCAGTCGCTTCATTCTTTCTGGCGCTACTAGTACTAGCCCTCTGCTCTTCCCCAGTAGCATATTGGACGCCTTCCGACCTGAGGGGCTCATCTTCCAGCGTCATATCGTTTTGCCTTTTGGTACTGTCCATAGGGTTTTCATGGCAAAGATACTGGAGTGGGTTGCCATTTCCTTCTCCAGTGGATCACGTTTTGTCAGAACTCTCTGCTATGACCTGTTCATCTTGGGTGGCCCTGCACGGCATAGCTCATAGCTTCATTGAATTACGCAAACCCCTTCGCCATGACAAGGCAGTAATCCATGAAGGGGATACTAGATATGACAGCATTCTATTTCAATACATTTTTTCAATTATGCATGTATTAGTGTTAATACTATATACTTCTGATTTTCCTCCAAAATATTTTATTTCTCATTAGAAGTAATTTGCAATATTGTGAGGCAGAGAACTATGGTATTTATTGCAGCTAAAATCAATGTGAGAACCTCAAGGCCTACAGACTACACGAAGCCCTGCTAACTTCTCACTTGTGGTCCTTATAGCCCTACAGACTGTATCAATCAAAGCAAATGGATAAGTGGGAAGGAGATGGAACTATTATCATCATAATAGGCGTGACCCACCTTTATTTTAACCTATCCTCTTGATGACAGGCCCAATTATTGGGACCCTGAGAGATGGTTGGGCAAGGACAGGAGCCTCCGTCACAAATTTAATAAGAGGCCCCTGGTGCACTTTTTAGCTCAATTTTTTGTGGGGTTAGGGAGGGGGGAGGGTTCTCAAAAGGTTTGGTTGGAGACTGGGGGAGTTCCACCAACTGTTACTCAGACCAGGCCTGGGATTGATCGCGCCGTGATGAGGCTTGGGTTGGATGCCTCCGGGACCCTGGGGCGGGGTGTGGGTTTGTCTATTCCCACGGCGGTTGGAAATGGCAGCAGGCGTATGAACAGGGGGCCGTATCAATATCTGGGAGTGCGTCCCCGCTGTCTCCGAGCGGTGATGCGCTTTGACCCCCTGGCTTTAGCCTATGGTTCCGGGAGTGGGGATGAGCAGCCACCTGAGCTCAGGCTCGTGTATCTTAATGCCAGGTCCGTAGCTAATAAGGCTCCTCTTATACGTGATTTGATCGAGGGGGAGCATGCGGACCTGGCTTGCATCACGGAGACCTGGTTGGGCCTAGAGGGCGGTGTCCCTCTGGTTGATCTTTGTCCATCGGGTTTCCGGGTGATGCACCAGCCTCGAGCTCAGGGTAGGGGGTGGAGGAGTGGCGGTAGTTGTGAGGGAGACCTTATGTCCGCAGGAGGCCACTGTTGTCCAAATAGTCGGGTGTGAGTCCCTCCTCCTGAGATGTGGCCCTAGAGCTCAGTTGGGCTTGCTGCTGGTGTACCTTTTGCCTAGTCGCGCAGCAGCAGCCCTGCCCGAGCTTCTCGACATCCTCTCAGGGTTGGTGATTGAGTTCCCCAAACTTATGGTTTTGGGTGACTTTAATCTACCATCCCTGGGGGGATCATCTGAGTTAGCTCGGGGGTTCATGGCTTCCATGACGGCCATGGACCTGACGCAAGTTATTCAGGGTCCAACTCATGGGGGGGGGTGTCACACGCTCAATTTGGTTTTCCTATCTGGACGGTGGTTACATGATCTAGGTGGGGGTTCTCCAATTGTTATACCCCTGTCATGGACCGATCATTACCTCCTGCGGTTGGTCTTCCATTTTGCCACTCCCCGTCATGGGGTGGTTGAACCAACGAGATGGTTCCGCCCTAGGTGCTTAATGGACCTGGAGCGGTTCCAGGCGGCGCTTGGGTCCCCACCTGCCTCCTTTGCTCACAGCTCGGCCGACGCCCTAGTGGAAGCCTGGGAAAAGGCAGCCATGGAGGCACTTGACCGGGTTGTACCCATGCGGCCCTTGACCCGGTGCAGATCCCAATGGGCACCATGGTTTTCCATGGAGCTCCGGGAGATGAAGCGTCGGAGACGGGGCCTAGAGAGGTGTTGGAGATCCAGCCGATCTGAGTCTGACCGGTTGCGACTAAGGTCTTTTACGAGATCTTATCTCGCGGCGACGAGGACGGCAAGGTCTAATCACTTTGCTGCCCTCATCGCGTCCGCAGATAATCGCCTGGCCGCCCTGTTTAGGGTGACTCGCTCCCTCCTTAATCAGGAGGTGAGGGAGGAGCCCTTGCAGGGTCGTGCCGAGGAGTTTAGTCAACATCTGTCGGACAAAATCGCTCGGATTCGGACCGGTTTGGACTCCGACTGGGCAGAGTCTGACGATGAGGACGAGGGCAGTCTTGTCGATATTATCTGGGAGGAGTTTGATCCTGTGACTCCTGAAGATGTGGACAGGATCATGGGGAAGCTGAGGTCCACCACGTGTTTGTTGGACCTGTGCCCCTCCTGGCTGGTTTATGCAGCCCGGGATGGGACACGAGGCTGGCTCTAGGCAGTGATAACTGCTTCTCTGAGGGAGGGTAGTTTTCCCACCGCCTTGAAGGAGGCGGTGGTGAGACCCCTCCTCAAGAAGCCTGCCCTGGACCCAGCTGTATTAAATAACTTTCGTCCGGTCTCCAACCTTCGCTTTCTTGCGAAGGTTGTTGAGAGCGTGGGGGCGCATCAGCTCCCTTTGTTCTTGGAGGAAGCTGATTACCTAGACCCGTACCAATTGGGCTTCAGGCCCAGGTACAGCATGGAGACGGCATTGGTCGCGCTGGTGAATGATCTCTGGCGGGCTCGGGACAGGGGTTGTTCCTCTGTCCTAGTCCTATTAGACCTCTCAGCGGCTTTCAATACCATCGACCATGGTATCCTGCTGCGGCGCCTCAGGGGGTTGGGAGTGGGAGGCACAGTTCTTCAGTGGTTCTCCTCCTACCTTCTGGGGCATTCGCAGTCGGTGTTGGCAGGAGGGCAGAGGTCGACCTTGAGGCCCCTTGTTTGTGGAGTTCCTCAGGGATCGGTCCTCTCGCCTCTCCTGTTCAACATCTACATGAAGCCTCTGGGTGAGATCATTCGTGGTTTTGGAGTTGGTTATCATCAGTACGCTGATGATACCCAGCTTTTTATTTCAACCCTAAACCACCCCAGTGATGCCCTCGACGTGATGTCCCATTGCCTGGAGGCGGTTCAGGTCTGGATGGGGAGGAACAGGCTTCGACTCAACCCTGACAAGACTGAGTGGCTGTGTGTGCCGGCATCTCAGGATATTCAGAATATTCCATCTCTTTCTATGGGGGGGTGAGCTATTACCACCCGTAGATAGGGCTCGCAACTTGGGGGTCCTTCTAGATTCACAGCTCTCCTTAGAAGATCATATAGGAGCTGTGACTAGGGGGGCCTTCGCCCAGGTTCGCCTGGTGCGCCAGTTGCGGCCCTATCTAGACCAGGATGCCTTGCGTACAGTCACTCATGCACTCGTGACCTCTCGTTTGGACTACTGCAACGCTCTCTACATGGGGCTGCCCTTGAGGACCACTCGGAGGCTTCAACTGGTGCAGAATGCAGCCGCGCGAGTTGTGTTGGGGGTCTCCCGATACTCCCATGTTACACCTCTGCTCCACGAGCTGCATTGGCTGCCAGTTGCCCTCCGGGTGAGATTCAAGGTGCTGGTTATGACCTACAAAGCCCTACATGGCATGGGTCCGGATTACCTACGGCAGCACCTGCTGCCGGCATCAACTTCCCTCCGTCCAGTGCGCTCCCACAGAGTGGGCCTCCTCAGGGTGCCTCCGATCAGGGAATGTCGATTGGTGGCCCCCAGGGGGAGGGCGTTCTCTGTGGGCACGCCAGACCTGTGGAACCGCTTGCCGGTTGAGCTCCGGATGGCCCCCGACCTTCGCTCCTTCCAGCGCGATTTAAAAACTTATTTATTTGAACAATCTGGCCTGGTCTGATGGGTTTGGGGTTGGATTTAGTTTTAACACACTTTTATTATTGTATTATATTGGGCATAATTATTTAATTCTTTTTAACTCTTTTTTAACTTTTGTATTTACATTTTGATATTTATTGCCCTGTACACCGCCCTGAGTCCTTCGGGAGAAGGGCGGTATAAAAAATTAATAAATAATAATAATTATTATTATTATATTTATAATATATCTTTCTGCTTACACATGCTGCACAAATAAACATTGCCAAGGCTAAAGTCTCATAGAACTGCTTAAAAAGTCTAAACCTGCAAAGAAAACCTTCTCCATACAGGACTTTGAGAAAAATATACATTGATTAACTCTCTCCAAAGCCTCAAAATGTAAAAAAGTCCAAAAATTTTAGTAGCATTGTAATACTGTGCTATAACCCCAACTCTAAAAAAGAAGCAGCCATCAGCCATTGTACACCAAGGAATTGGTTCTGTTTTCCTAAAAATGATTTATTTATTTAATATGTTGGTGACCATTAACTGGCTACAGTTCATGAACTGTTATGAATAGGAAATGTTTAGAGCAAGGCTTGCTAGTTGTTGGTGCTTTTACTACAGTGATTACTTCCAGGTTTATTCTAATTGATTGAAATATATTAGAGAACCCTGGTGGCACAGTGGTTAGAATGCAGTATTGCAAGCATACTCTGCCCACAGCCTGGAGTTTGATCCAGACAGAGCTCAAGGTTGATTCAGCATTCCATCCTTCCAAAATGAGGACCCATATTTTGGAGGCAATATGCAAATAATGCCTACTATGTAAACCACCCAGTACTATAAACACTATGGGGCAGTCTAAATGCTATTGCTATTGCTATAAAGGCAAGTGTGTCAATTTTTTGCTTCTTTTGTCAAATGCTTATTTTTCTTATGTTTTTATATAATTTCCAATGTATAATATCCGATTATATATATTATACATTTTATATCTAATGAAATGTAATGTTTGATAAATAAAATCATCATCTCCTTCGAGATAATTCCTTCACAATCACAATTTACACAGTGCTTTGATACTAATAGAGGAGAATATTTGTAGCTCAAGGTTGATATGAGGGGTCTTTTGTGCTCTCTGAACTTACTTGTTTTCTTGCAGATGTTTCATTACCCAAACTGGGTAACATCATCAGTGCTAGTAAGGAGTACAGTTTGCTGTCTGTTTATACAATATTCTAGTGGCTTGCGTGTCAGTATTGGTGAGGGTGGCTTAGAGATTCTTTGATAAGATTGTTTGCTGTTGGCTTCTTTGGCAGTTTTATACAGTGTCTTAGCTGATAATACCCCAATCAAGAAACTGCCAAAGAAGTCAACAGCAAACAGCCCAATCAAACAATGTCTAAGACCACCCCCACCAACACCAACAGGCAAGCCACTAGAATATAAACTGACAGCAAACTGCACTCCTTACTAGCATTGATGATCTTACCTAGTTTGGGTAATGAAACGTCTGCAAGAAAACAAACAAGCTCAGAGAGCACCAAGGGCCACTCACAGTGCTTTGACTGCAGTGGTAAACTAACAAAACAATATTAGTTAATATAAAATTAATCCCAGAGGATGTATTTATTTAATTCCAAAGACCTAAAGCAGGGGTGTCAAACTGCCGGCCCATGGGCCAGACACGTCACGCAGAAGCTGCACCCACTCCATTGCCGGCAATGGCAAAACTGTTCCAATATGTTGCGCGACATCATGTGACGTCGTGAGTTTGACATGTCTGCCCTAAAGTAACAAAGGAAGATAAAACAGCAGCAGCAGATCAATAATTATGGAAAGTGCTATACTAGAAATACAATAGCTCCCAGAGAAAGAAAAGAGCTAGTGTTGGGAAAACCAAAGGAGTTGATAGGATCAAGATTACAAACATGGCAACTATTGTCTACACATTATGTCAGGATGTCAACATTAATTACATCTATTTTGAGCATGTGATGAATTGTTCAATTATGACAAACCCCCAGAAATGTCTGTGGGGTATACAATAACTTCATTACTTTCCATAATAATGTTAAAATTGCTCATTGTATTTTTTTCTATCTTTGTTGTGGGTTTTGGTTTACATTCCAGGAGAAAAGATACAAATGTTTCCCTTTCCAATCAAGCAAAAGGGAAGTAAGTGCCAACACTTTAAATCAAATGCATCTACCTGTCTGGCTAAAAAAGAGGTATGTTTATTATTGTCCATCAATTGGATCTGTAAATTCTGCACCTGAGAACATAAATCTTTACTATTATATTTGGTTTGCAGGCAAAACATAAAAAGTGCTCATTGTACAGATAGTTCTCAGTTTACAACTGATCACTTAATAACTGTTTGATGTTATGCTTGACTCCCCCAAAATCTACTTATAATCCATTTTTGAAGTTACAACAGCTGCACATCTCTGTGGTCATGTGAGTGCATTTTGGGTGCTTGGCAACTGGCTCACTTTTATGGTTGTTTGCATGTTCCACACTTTCATGACCATAATTTGTGACATTTTTTCTGTTTTCTGTTATTTACTTCTAGCGTCCAGTGAAAAATGCCCATGGTATTTGCTTAATCACAACATTTGCTTAATGACTTCAGAATTCACTTAATGAATTAGCAATTGTAGGAATCTAAAGTTGACTTAAGTACCAGAGGAACTGGTGAAAAGTTAAGATATATTTGTTTTTAAAAATATAAAAATTATGCATTATTTTTTATTTCTAAGTTATTAAAATAACTTTATAATATACTGAACATGATTAAGTTCAGTATATTATACTATCTAAAAGTTCTCATATTTAGTTAAAATGCATCTCTTATTGGATGTATTTCTTTGTGTAGAACAGCCAGAATAGTCCAGTTCTGGGCAATCCTACCCTAGGATATTTTGGAAAGTTCAAAGTTGTAAAGGAGAATATAATGTGCTTTAAGAGAACTCTCTATATAATGGAAATCAAATACAGGTAGTCCTCAACTTATGATCACAACTGAGCCCAACATTTCTGTTTCTAAGTGAAATAGTTAAGTAAGCTTTGCCCCCTTTTACAACCTCTCTTACCACAGCTGTTAAGTGAATCACTGCATTTGTTCCATTATTGACACGGCTAATAAATGAACCTGTCTTCCCCATTGATTTTGCTTGTCAGAAGATCACAAAAGGTGATCACATGACCACAGGGATGCTGCAATGGTCATGTAAAAAATGGTTGTAAGTCAGTTTTCTCAATGCCATTGTAACTTTGAATGGTCACTAAATGAACAGTAAATCGAGGACTATCTGTAGATGTGTTTGAAGATGTGTTTGGCTTTATATCTTCAGGTAAAGGTTTTTAAAGTGATTCTAGTATAGAAAAATTTCAGAAACACAAATGTTTAAATATGTAGAAAATGTTTTCAATTTTGCATACGTAATAATTCACTGAAGTTATCAAATAATCAAATAATCATTCTGAACTTCAAAACAATTAAATCAAATGCAACATTTTTTGTACGTACGAGATCCTTCTGTTCTAATTTTCTGTGATGGTATACTAGGATCTCCTGTCCCTAAAATATTAGTGGCCATTATACGAAATTCATATTCCATCCATGGAATTAAATCAATAACTTTTGCTAATTCCGCATTTCCATCAACAATGGAAGGATCTAAATACAAGAAGAGACAATAATTAAAAACAGCACAACAAAAATATCATAACATCCAATATTAGCTTGCTCAAATGATTTTAATTGTTAAATAAACAAGTTTAATTTCTCTAATGAATCCAGAAATAGGGATGGAGAAATCTGCCAGGATGATTTTTCTGTTTTTCATTTTGCCTACTTTGAATTGTTTTTGTTCATTTATTCAGCAGGTTGTAATTTTTTTAATAAAATGTGTATGTAACACATTTCTTTGAAAAGAACTTTCCTTTTTCTTAAAAGCCACAGTTTAAAAGCTACATTCCATATATGTATTTATACATTTTTTACTAATGTAGGTATTATTTTTATACATTTATATGCACCTTTTGAAAAGAAGTGCAAAATTCTGAACAGTGTGAATATCAAGAGATAACTGCATTCATAGTTGCACATCCTTTAGGAAATACCTAATTATATAATAATGGACTGACTTTTTAAAAGGATATTATAGTATTTAGTGGGTAAAACAATTACTTGAAATATTAATCAGAGGCACATTGGTAATCAGTGTGATTGGTGTAATAAATATTACACAAGAACTAATTGCCCAAACCAGTGCTAAGATAATGTTTTTGTGCTTGCTGATATAATTTTTTGAAAAGTAGCCTGCAAATAATATTCTTTGGATATTACAAGCTTTTTCTTTGATATTGCTCTTACATGAACATCCTATTAATAATAGGTCTAGTAGAATCTTTGACGAGCTCATTTCATCCTTCTTTGAGAATATTTTCATACCGCCTAAAATCAGTGTTTCTCAATCTTGGCAACTTTAAATTGTGTTGATTTCAACTCCAGCCTGTTGACTGGAGAATTCCAGAAGTTGTAGTACTCACATCTTAAAGTTGCTAAGTTTGAGAAACACTGGCTTAGATGTTCTCTGTCATCTATACAAAGTTGACTAAAAAAATGATTCAGTATTTTTAGTTTCTCTCAGGCATTGTTGTTGTTAGTTGTGAAGTCATGTCCAACCCATTGTGACCCCATGGACAACGTTCCTGTCCTCTACCATCTTCTGGAGTCCATTTAAGTTCACGCCTACTGCTTCAGTGACTCCATCCAGCCACCTCATTCTCTGTCGTCCCCTTCTTCTATTGCCCTCAATCTTTCCCAGCATTAGGCTCTTCTCCAGTGAGTCCTTCCTTCTCATTAGGTGGCCAAGGTATTTGAGTTTCAGCTTCAGGATCTGGCCTTCTAAAGAGCAGTCATGGTTGATCTCCTCTAGGACTGACCGGTTTGAATGCCTTGCAGTCATTAGACTGCATTAGACTAGTGTAAATTAGACCTGTGTGTGATTTGCACACTGATAATGATAATCTTCATGTTGATAATTCTGAAAGTTATTCTTCCAACCATGATCTCAAAACTATGGTTCCCAAGCCTTATATAAATAGAAAGCTGAGAAGGATACCATTGTAGTTAACATGGTTTCATAAGAGAAATGACATCCATAGAATATGGACCCACACAAATCCAAATTGTGCATTCATATTAAACAACAACAAATAAGTTGGGAGTAATTTGAGTTACAACACATACAGCAACAATTTAAGCATAATGGATAAGATGCAATAGAGCAAATTATGAACTAGTTCTTCTAATTTAGCTGTAAGGAGATATACCCATGCTACATCTAGTATAAAACAGAGTTGTACTCTATGGTTACATACATACAGTCTTGCCAGTAACAGGCATAAGCATTAAGGAATATAAAGGGCATATGCAAATATATTGCATTACACTTTACTTTAAAATCTGTATAATGATGATTAGTATCACACCAGTCCATCTGTTCCTTACACTACTTCCCATTTTTCATGCATATCTCACTTTCCTAATTTATATTCTAACATGCCTAGTGTATGGTAGTTAAAGTAAGTTATGTATTTTAACCAATGCTAATTTTATAAATTGAGGGGGTCATCTTACATCCATATAACAATGGAATAAATTAGTGAGACAAAGCAGCAGAAGTATAAACACATTACACACGTTAGTAAGTTGGATAGATTTGAAGATCACCTGGAAGACCTTTGCTTGGGACAAGTTGATTGTGGATGTACAAACTGTAAAATGTACAGGTTGGGAGGGGATTTGCAAAAAAATCATGGCAGGGAAGAAATATCCAATCCTTCTTAAAAATAAGCCATAATTCTGGATTTATAACAGACAGTTTTTATATTCTTGTAACATGTTACGCCCAAATAAATATACTGCCCTTCACTGAACACATCTTGCTAATGCATGCTAGAAAAATGGCCAGGTACATACAACATGCTGAGCTAGACAAAAGTCTAGGCTTGTGTGCTGTGCAAATATAGCAATTTTGTCTTAAGATGTAATATTTAGCAAAATAATTGCTAATTTAGCAAAATTATTTTGCTGTTGTTGCAGTAATGTAATATTTTATGACACTAACAGGCTTGAGAAAATCATATGAAAACCTGCTACACTTTGCATTTCTAGTGAGCCAAAAGTACAACTACTACCATATAAACTGATTCATTTTGTTGCTGTTTCTAGTTTGTAGCACATTATCAGGAGTAATTAAAACTGTTTTCTGCTGATAAAAGTGTCTCATGAATGAAACTATACCAAGAATGATATTTTATTATTAAAGAGCCTTGGTGGAGCAGTGGGCTAATGCCTCCTTAAGTAACACCAGCTGCCTGCAATTAGTGCAGGTTCGCATCCCACCAGGCTCAAGGTTGACTCAGCCTTCCATCCTTCCGAGGTAGGTAAAATGAGGACCCAGATTGTTGGGGGCAATTAAGCTGACTTTGTAATAATGCCGCTTGGGGTGTGTGTGAAAGCCCTAATAAGCAGGCATATACATAGAATGAAGGCTATTGCTAAGCTTGTAAGCCGCCCTGAGTCTTCGGAGAAGGGCGGGATATAAATGGAATTAAAATAAATAAATAAAATAAAATAAATTATTTAGGCCCCAAGCTAATATTTTTAATAAGTTCCTTACCTGTTTTCATGTCTTTCCAATACTCGGACAGAAAGGTCCTTGACTGAATAGTGTAATTTGATATAGGGCTATGATTTTCTATCCCACGGCTCCATGTAAGAAATACAGATGTATTTTTAATGTCTTCTACTTTGAGTCCTCCTGGGGGTCCTGGGGGACCTGAAAAATATTTCCATGAAAAATTATAACACAACCTTGCCAAAAAGTAAACCAATGTTAAAAAAATAAAATGTTTTAAACTATCATCATATTTAACTGAGTTAAATTATTTCATTATAACTTTCTGTATTCTACTATTTTCACATATTAAAATTTAATCTCCAAATCCTCAGGTAGTATGGGCAAATGAGTTGACCTTTGAACAATACTAGGGAATACTAGATTGAAAAGGGCATTTTATTTAGTAATATCATAGTTTTGGTCTCATACAAATTTCATACAGTTGTGCGAGCAAGGGATGGGGGGCATGTGAGTGGCATGCATGCATGTGCACAGCTCCATTGGTGTGAGTAGCACATGTGCATGCCTTCCTCTCACACAAATGGAGCTTCGCACACAAGTGGAGGGCACTTGGGCTTGTGTGTGAAGCTCCACTCATGTGAGTAGCGGGTGCTTGAGCAGAGGGTGCTTGTGGGCAGAGCTCCATTCATACAAATGAAGTTTGCATGTGAGCACTCTCAGCTCACACAAGGGGAACTTTGTGCATGAGCACAAACACCCTCCTCTCATGTGAGTTGAGCTTCGTATGCGAGCACAAGCACCCTCTTCTCAAGCACCCTTTGGTTGCACAAGTGGAGCCTTTGTGCCCGCTGCTTGTGCAAGTGGAGCTTTATGTGCAAGCGCAAGCACAAGCTTTGAGCAAACTTGTCCACAAAGCTCCATTCACACAAGTGGAGGGCATATGTGCCCACTACTCACAACAATGGAGCTGTACATGTGCATATGCCTGCCACTCACAAGCCTCCCCTTCACTGGATTGGACTGCCAAGGTGAAAAGGTTGGAAACCGCAGTCTTAAAATACAGAATATGATATCTTTTTCTTGAATCTTCTTATCTCTAAACAAGTCCTTAAAGCCTCAGCGTTTCAGTCATGATCAGGAAAAATCTATTTAGGTTTACCAGAGATACCAATATATCTATTTTAACCTTGATCAGGTATGCCAATTTTATATTCCTTCCTGTATTTTCTTCTAAAGATCTTAACCTTTTCATTTTTCTTTATCTCCTCTCACAAAATTTTTCAAAGCTTTAATAAGCCTATTTTGTAAATTCATTACAGGAAAATTAGGTAAGTCACTCTCTTCATTTATTGTTTGTACATTCCTTCAAATATTAAGACATCAACCGCTCTCTTTTAAATGTGCATCTTTTTCCATGTCATTCTTGTAGCATATCATCTGTAAATCAACTTTCAAATCAGTCTTTATCTTGTCAGGTAGAATATGTTCCTGTTCCATAATATCTCTTAGACATAGTCTTTCCATTGAGGCCGATGTCTCTGTGGGCACCATTAAAACCTCTGAGTTCATTGTTCAAAAATATTCATCAATATGTCCAATGTTAGAATATTTTGTTTCATTCTGTAATTGTAAGTTCAGTTGATGAGTTCTTTGTAATTTTTGTAATTGTGATATTTAGTCCCTCGACTCTCTAATTTTTAAATTTTCATTTTAGTTTTTTAAAAAGTAAATTCAAAACAAAAGTATTTCCCCTAGGAAGAATTCTTTATACAGTAATTAAATCCAGAATCTTATTTCAAAGTTATCTGGATAGTCCATTTTTAACTAATTGAAATAAAAACATAACCTTTTTGCTGCTTTTTGCCCTCTCAATTTTTTTAAAGTTCTTAAACTTGTAAGTAAAACTTACAAGGGGCAAGCTGTGGCGAGCTGGTGCAAAGCTTCAGGGGGGTGGATAAAACAGACCCAACCCTCATGTTTGTAACCGGTCCCTGAGAAAGTCTTGAATCCAATTGCAGATGGAGGGGAAAAAATTCAAGTCAGTCAGCTTTTCAATGAGAGTGCTCGGCAAAATGGTGTTGAAAGCTGAGCTGTAATGAACAAAAACCCTAACCCTAACCCAAACCCCAACTGCTGCATTCGGTACATCTGAATGTAGCCAGGTCTCCATGACAACCATCACACAACATTCATGTAGAAGCCTGCTTGCTGCCAACTGCAGCTGTAATTCGTCAATTTTATGGATGAGGGATCTGGCATTACTCAAGAAGACACTCGGCAGTGCTGGTCTATGAGGCTGCTTTCTGAGCCGAGCCAGTATCCCAACTCTGTAGCCACGTTTTTGTTTTCGCTCCTTTCTCTTTTGCTTACGTCGGCTCCTCCCTGGCCTGAAGACAATCCACAGAGATCCTGGAGGCCTCGCTATGCAGTTTGGTATGTTGTGGGACTGCTGAAAATCGCTGGTAATTCCGGATTACCTTGCAAGCCCAATGTTTAGCAGCTCTATGCGTTCATAGGCTAATTTAGCCCCTTGAACTACACTGTGCACACTCATCCATACACACATTATTCTAATCACCACACACCAGTACCAGGAGCTCAGGGTCTCTGCGTGTGAACATGCCACCATCTTGTGGAAAAAAGGAAGAAATTATGGTCTCCTTCGACATCACTACCCTTTTCACCTCAACTGACATTGACCTGGCTAAACAAACCATTCATCACCTACTCACTAAACACCATACCCACAAGGATGGTGCTACTACAGAACACTCCATGTCCACAGAAACCATCATGAAATTCCTGGATCTAGGCCTCAACACATACTTCACGTTCAGTGGGACAATGTACAAGCAAGTATAAAGTACCCCAATGGGATCACCAATATCGGGCCTAATAGCAGAAGCAGTCATGCAATGACTCAAATCCATAGCTCTACCCATCATCCAACAAAAATTCTGGGCACACTATGTCGATGACACCTTCGTCATCATCAAATGCTAACAAATTGAAAAAACACATCACCTACTTAATAACATATTCCCTGGGATCAAGTTTACACTTGAAGAGGAAACAGACAACAGACTCCCGTTCCTCGACATCGACATAAGGAAACTGGACAATAGAGAACTGGAAACCTGCCTCTTCCATAAACCTATGCACATGGACCAGATCCTCAGTCAAAAGAGCCCCTGGAATTGGCAGAAGAAAGGCAGACCGCATGCGATCCACCATTACCAGGTGATTGTCGGAGATGGAGGAGCTCAGAATGACAGCAAACAGCTGAGAACGCCTTCTTCTTTCTTGGTAGAGGTGGATTTATTGGCAAATAGCTCTTTTACAGGTCAGAGCAAAGCCTTTCAACTTTAGGGAGGGGTGGGATTCCTTACTTCCCCTCCCCCTCCTGAACTCCAGTGGCAGTTTAAGCTTTTGTGCAACTTAAGAACTTTTTATATAGCAAGTTGTCTGAGGCTCAAGAGAATTTTTTTGGAAAGCTACTGTTCTTATAGAGGCTTTTTGTTTTTTGATTTCTTGTTGGAAGCCACTGCAGCTTTTATTTTTTACCTTTTAAACTCATTTTCTCTTTTGGCTATTTTTCTTTTCTTTTTCCCTTTCAAATGGATTGGGAATGGATACTTTGTGTTGCCTGGTGGCTAAATTGAGAATCTTTTTTCACTCTCTTTTGTCTGGTGCTGATTTAGACTAGACATTTGGCTGTATGCCCAGACATTCCTTATCTAAGACCTTGAAACCTTTTTGAGAAAAGACTTGCCTTTGCTTTATTTGGCCTCACAAGACAGACTATATTGATAAATAAATGGTACTTGGAGCCAGCTGCTCCTTTGGATTATAACTATTGTGTTTTGGAACTATAACAAGCTATCTTAGAAGAGCTGGAAATTAAGAACTTTTTTTCTTTTTTCTTTTGAATAGAATTTGGTGAAGTATAATCCTGATATTTTTGCGTTTTTCTTTTTATCCTTTTTATTCTGGGAGCTTTTCTCTTTTTTTCTTTTCTTTTTTCTTTTTTCTTCTTTTCTCCTTTTTCTCCTCTTTTCATTATCCTTTCCTCTTTTTTTCTCCTGTTGCTATGTTTTACCTTTTTCTTTTCTTTTTATTTTACCTATTTTTGTGGGTTTTTCCTCCTACTAATAGGAGCTTATTATATTATAAAAGCTGGCCATTTGGCTACCCTGTGGATTACAATATAATATGTAGAGACAAAGATGAGCGCTTCAAGCCTTTCTAAACTTGGGAGAAAAGGATCTTCTGCCCCTGCCTTGACCTCTCAAGTCCAGTATATCAAAATCAATCACAACAGTGCTGCAGCAAGATAAAATGGATGCCCAACAAAAAGACACTCAGGCAATTTTGCAGGCAATTGCAGCTCAGACAGCATCCTCAACAAAAAACTATGAAGACTTGAAAAATGATCTTGATAATTCTCAAATTGAAAATTTTAAACAAACGATTACGGATAATCAACAAAGGATCCCAAAAATAGAAGACAAGTCAGTGGAAGTTGATCAAAAATTAGAAACCTTAAAAGATGAAAATGAAAAATTAATCCAAACAAATGGAGAATTGGAATATTCTCTGGCGGTGATAGAGATGGAGCGAGCATCATATTTTTTACGATTTCAAAATATAATAGAAGACAAGGAAGAGGACCTCCTAGACCTGATAACTGACCTACTTGCAGATGTTCTAAGAATGGGGAAAAGATCCAAATCGAAGGAGAATTGGACCAGGTCTACAGAGTTAACTCAAACTATGCTAGAAGAAATCAAGTCCCTAGAGAAGTCCATGTTAGATTTCTTAAAAGATCATAAGAGATAAGGTTTTGAGAAAAGTAAGAGATCAACCGTTAAAATACAAAGACAAAGAAGTAGTTGTTCTCAAACAAATTCCTAGAAGGATAAAAGACACTTGAAGAGATTATCAGTTTTTAACCAGGAAATTGGTTGAAAAAGGAGTGAATTTTAGATGGTTGATCCCAGAAGGGATCATAATCTATTGGGATATGAAAAGATATAGATTGGACACCCCACTTAAAGCAATGGAATTTTTTGACACTCACAGAACATTCTTGGAAAAAGGCGATTCTGAACCCAAGAAACAAGAGGAAATGGTAGCTGAAGGAGTGGCCAAACAAACAGAGGAGGAAGAAGATAAAAACTCATGCTTAGAAGAAGGTGCAAGACTGAGAGACCAGAAGCAGATCAGATCGACTAGAAGACTGAGACCTAGATATAATTGAAAGTTATGGAGGAGATTGGAATTTTATCAATAAATATAAATGGACTGAATTCTCCTTTAAAAAGGAGAACATTTTTACAAAACTACAGAAATTAAAAATGGATATAATTTGCCTCTAAGAGACACATATTAAGAGACAACACTTTAAAATCCTAGAAGAACTGAAAATGGGCAAACTTTACTTTACACTTGTATCTCAAAAGAAAAGGGGAATAGTCCTTTATATTAAAGAAAACATGAATCCCAAACAAATTTATGCAGATGAAGAGGGGAGAATATTAATGGTGGAAATCATGATGGATCAAAAACAGATATTGTTGGTAGCAATCTAATGACAAGCAAGAGCGATTCTACCAACAACTGCACAATAAAATATTGGAGTTAAATTACCCAAATCTTTGTATAATGGGAGATTTTAATGCAATAGTAGATGCGACTCTGGACTACAAAAGCCATAAACAAGGAAGAAAAGGAGGAAATATAGTACCGAAAGCATTTTCAAAAATGAAAGAAAAATGGTGTATTCAAGACATATGGAGAGAGAGAAACCCAGAAAAACCACAATACACATTCTATTCAAATAAGCATAAATCATGTTCTAGAATTGATATGATATGGACATCTTTTGACTTGAAAATGATAATACAAGAGGGGAGATAGAAACTAATGTTTGGGCAGATCACAACCCAATAAAAATGACTTGGAAAGGAACCAAGAAAAAACTAAGATGGTCTCTGAATAAATCTATAGTGAAAGAAAAAGAATTTTTACAACTAGCAACAAAGGAAATGGAATTCTTTTTTAAAATAAATAAGAAAAAAGAAACATCAGTCCAAAACATATGGGATACAGCTAAAGCATATTTTAAAGGGTTGGCAATAACTTACACCTCTAAAAAGAATAAAGAAAAGAAACAATTACAGTTAAAGCTGAGAGAAGAACTTTAAAAATTGGAACTAGAGTTAGAAATAGACCGACAAGAGAAAATACTCAAGAAACAAATGGAGATAATAAAACATAAACTAAACCTGGCTGAGATGGACATAATGGCACAACAGATTAAACAGTCTAAACAGAATTTTTTTGAAAATGCCAATAAGCCGGGGAGATGGCTAGTATATAGATTGAAGAAAGAAAAAGAAAAAAGATTGATAAATAAGCTACAAGATTCAAAAGGACAATTACAGTTCCACAATGTTGCAATGAAAAAAATCATTAAAGACTACTATGAGGCACTCTATAAGGCAGAGAAAGTTCCTAAAGAGAAAATACAGTTCTACTTAAAAGAAACAGACTTGCCAAAAATCCCAGAGAATATCAAAAATATACTAAACAGGAAAATATCAATTATGGAGATTATAGAAGCTATAAAAAGACAAAAGAAAGATAAGACTCCGGGTCCAGATGGACTTCCTGCAGAATTCTACGTAGTATTACAAGACGTATTAGGTCCGAGGTTGAAAGAACTGTGCAATGAAATCTTTTTGGAGACTAAAATACCAAAGTCATGGACCGAAGCTAATATTACTCTGATACCCAAAGAAGATACTGATCTGACATAAATAAAAAAACTATAGACCAACATCGTTATTAAATGTGGTCTATAAAATTTTTGCTTTGATAATGGCAAAAAGAATTAAGAAATTCTTGACTGAATTCATACATACAGACCAAAATGGCTTTTTACTGAAAAGACAGATAAAAAATAACTTAAGAATGATTTTGGATGTATTAGAATACTATGAAAATCACCCAGGGAAACAGATGGCATTAATATTCTTTGAAACGAAAAAAGCTTTTGACAGCTTAAACTGGCAATTTATGTTCCAGCAGCTAATGGAAAAGAACTTCAGGGGGGGTGGGGTCAGCGCCAGTGATGTGGCGGGACGACATCCTTTGGAAGCTCCCAAAGGATTGTCGCTTTTCAGCTGTTTGGGGGATCTGTCTGAGTTTCAGACAGATCAGAGTTGTCCTGTAGGGACGGTGAAGAAGGGAGGCACAGTTTTGGCAGCACAGGAGAGATCGCAACCTCCTGGAGAGCCAACAGAAGCTTCCCGGACCAGCAGCTGTCAGACGGCCATTGTGAGCCGTCACAAGCCAGGGCAGCCACTTGGAAGATCTTGAAAGTAAGTTTGGAGGATTGCCTGGGTGAGAAGATTGACAATCCTTAAATGCTGGAAACTGTTTGTGTGTGGGGGGGAAATAAGAAGAAATTGAAGCCGTGGAGAAGTGGGGGAGGGGAGCAGATTTTTAAACTGCTCCTCTCCTGGAACTGCAACGGCGGATAACAATGGAAGGCAAAAGAAGGCAATGAATCAAGTACTGTATCTCGGCTGAGAATACCCTTGAAGCTTAAGAAAAAAAGGGAGAGTAAGTGATCTTGAATGACAGCTGCTGAACTCACTGATAAGAAGTTTACAGAGTCTGTTTTTTTTTTAGTTTGCGGAATGGTGGATTGTTTTTTACTTTATTTTTTTTTTTTTCTTTTGGACTAAGGCACAGAGACTCTGAAACGAACAAAGAGCATAACCTGTATGGATTAATTTCTTTTTTTTTTTAGATATAAGGATATTTGGCTTTTTCCTTCTCTTTTTCTTTCCTTTTCCCTTTATACTCACCTTTACTTGTCGCTGAAATTTTTCGTATTTTTTTTAGTACATTTGGATTATAATACCCCATCAACATTTGGATTACAAACTACTGGAGAAAATGAAGAAGACCACAACACACCCAGCAACAGCTGCCCTAATATCACAGAGTCCGGTGGCACAGAAATCACTGGACAACACAATGCAGGAAGATAGATCCAACATGGAATTTAAAAATATGATACTGGCTCTACACACAGACTTCAAAGAAGGGATTGGCAAACTAGAAGAGGAACTAAAAGAGGTCAAAGAACTGATGGAGAAAAATGAACGAAGATTGCAACAAGCGGAAGATAGAATTGAATTAACAGATAAGAGACTAGAGGAGATTGATAACCGATTTACATTAACAGACAGGAACTAGGAGAAAATGATCATTGCTTTAGAGATGGATAGAGTTGATTATTATTTAAGATTCCAAAATGTTGAAGAAATAAAGGGAGAGAACCTAGCAGATGTAATGGCGGGAATATTAGCAGAAGCATTGGAGGAAAGCAAGGAAAAGATAATTAATGATATAGATGAGATATTTAGAATATACACTAGATACGCAACGAGAAATACTCTCCCCAGAGAGGTGCATATAAGATTTAGTTAAAAAGCATTAAGGGTAGATATACTACAGAAGTTGAGAAATGTTAAAATAAAATATAAAGGAAGATAGTGATGTTAAAACAGATCCCAAGAAGAGTGAGAGACCTGAGAAAGGAGTATCAATTTCTGACAAAATGCTTAATTAAAAAAGGGATAAATTTTAGATAGTTAATACCAGAAGGAGTAATGATAAATTGACAAGAACAGAGACATAGACTGGACACAATAGAGAAAGCAGAACTTTTCTATGATAAATACTTTGGGCAGCAAGAAGAAGAAAGGCTGAGAGGGGAAAGAGTAATCAGACAGGAAGGAGATGAGACAGAGAAGCAACGCAGTAAGTATAGCATAGAACAGGAGGAAAGGGTGTTGAGAGAAGGGACAAGAGCAAAAGAGGCAAAAGAGCAATGAGAGCAACTAAAACTTCAAATAAATAATCATGAGAGAAGAAATAAAAGCAATTTTGATAAACATAAATGGACTGAATTCGGCTATAAAAAGAAAAAGAACACTAAATAAATTGGGGAAATTAAAAATGAATATAATTTGTTTACAAGAAGTTCATATTAAGAAACAACATAAAAATCTACTAGAATATCCAAAATTGGGAGAATTATATACCTCACTTGCAGATGAGATTAAAAGAGGTGTGGTATTATATATTCAAAAAACAATACAAACTACATTGTTATATTCAGATGAAGAAGGGCGAATTTTAATGGTGGAAGTAATTATGAATTGTAAAAAAAACTTTATTGGTAGCAATTTACGCCCCAAATGAAAACCACAAAAATTTCTACTCAAAATTACACCAGAAAATAATAGAGTTGGAATTCGAAAGCATATGTATGATTGGAGATTTCAGTGCTATTGTAAAGGCCAGGCTGGATTATAATACGACAAAAAAAAAAAAAAAATAAGACCCTAAGGAGAACATTTCCAAAATCTTTTCATAATATGGTGGACAAATTAAATATACTACATGTTTGGAGAGAAAAATATCCGGAAAAAAAGCAATATACATTCTGTTCTCTCCTTCATGGATTACTGCCTTGTCGTGGAGAAGGGGCTTGCGTAATTCAATGAAGCTATGAGCTATGCCGTGCAGGGCCACCCAAGACGGACAGGTCATAGCCGAGAGTTCTGACAAAACGTGATCCACTGGAGAAGGAAATGGCAACCCACTCCAGTATCTTTGCCATGAAAACCCTATGGACAGTACCAAAAGGCAAAACGATATGACGCTGGAAGATGAGCCCCTCAGGTCGGAAGGTGTCCAATATGCTACTGGGGAAGAGCAGAGGGCTAGTACTAGTAGCGCCAGAAAGAATGAAGCGACTGGGCCAAAGCCGAAAGGACGCTCAGCTGTGGATGTGTCTGGTGGTGAAAGGAAAGTCCGATGCTGTAAAGATTTTTTCTCCATAGGAACCTGGAATGTAAGATCCATGAATCAAGGAAAGCTGGATGTGGTGAAACAAGAGATGACAAGACTGAACATCGACATCTTAGGTATCAGCGAACTAAAATGGACAGGAATGGGTGAATTTAATTCAGATGACCATCAGATATACTACTGCGGACAAGAATCCCTCAGAAGAAATGGAGTAGCCTTCATAGTCAATAAAAGAGTAGGAAAAGCAATAATGGGATACAATCCTCAAAATGACAGAATGATCTCAGTTCGAATCCAAGGCAAACCATTCAATATCACAGTAGTCCAAGTCTATGCCCCAACCACCGGTGCTGAAGAGGATGAAATTGACCGGTTCTATGAAGCCCTACAGCACCTTATAGAACTAACACCAAAAAATGATGTCCTTATCATCATGGGGGATTGGAATGCTAAAGTAGGAAGCCAAAAGATAAGTGGAATAACAGGCAAGTTTGGCCTTGGAGTACAAATTGAAGCAGGGCACAGGCTGATAGAATTTTGTCAAGAGAATACGATGGTCATAGCAAACACTCTTTTCCAACAACCCAAGAGACGGCTCTACACATGGACATCACCAGACGGTCAACACAGAAATCAGATTGACTATATGCTCTGCAGCCAAAGATGGAGAAGCTCCATACAGTCAGTAAAAACAAGACCAGGAGCTGACTGTGGCTCAGACCATGAGCTTCTTGTTGCAAAGTTTAGGCTTAAACTGAAGAAAGTAGGGAAAAGCACTAGGCCACTCAGGTATGAATTAAATCATATCCCTGTTGAATATACAGTAGAGGTGACAAATAGATTTAAGGAATTAGATCTGATAGACAGAGTGCCTGAAGAACTAAGGACAGAGGTTCGCGACATTGTACAACAGGTAGCAACCAAAACCATCCCAAAGAAAAAGAAATGCAAGAAAGCAAAATGGCTGTCTGAGGAAGCTTTGCAAATAGCTGAGGAAAGGAGGGAAGCGAAAGGCAAGGGAGAAAAACATAGATATGCCCAATTGAATGCAGAATTCCAGAGAATAGCTAGAAGAGATAAGAATGCCTTCTTAAATGAACAGTGCAAAGAAATAGAAGAAAACAATAGAATAGGGAGGACCAGAGATCTTTTCAAGAAAATTGGAGAGATGAAGGGAACATTTAATGCAAAAATGGGCATGATAAAGGACCAAAATGGCAGGGACCTAACAGAGGCAGAAGAGATTAAGAAGAGGTGGCAAAATTACACAGAAGAACTATACAAGAATGAGCTTAACGTCCCAGATAATCACAATGAGGTGGTCACTGACCTCGAGCCAGACATCCTAGAATGTGAAGTGAAGTGGGCCTTAGAAAAGCTGAGCAACAACAAAGCTAGTGGAGGTGACAGTATTCCAGCTGAGCTATTCAAAATCTTAAAAGACAGTGCAGTAAAAGTGCTACACTCAATCTGCCAGCAAATTTGGAAAACTCAACAGTGGCCACAGGATTGGAAAAGATCAGTTTACATCCCAATTCGAAAGAAGGGCAGTGCCAAAGAATGTTCAAACTATCGCACCATTGCACTCATTTCTCATGCTAGTAAAGTCATGCTTAAAATCCTACAAGCTAGACTTCAGCAGTATGTGGATCGAGAACTACCAGAAGTACAGGCAGGATTTCGAAGAGGCAGAGGAACTAGAGATCAAATTGCCAACATACGCTGGATCATGGAGAAAGCTAGGGAGTTCCAGAAAAACATCTACTTCTGCTTCATTGACTATGCTAAAGCCTTTGATTGTGTGGATCATAACAAACTGTGGCAAGTTCTTAAAGAGATGGGAGTACCAGACCATCTTATTTGTCTCTTGAAAAACCTATATGCAGGTCAAGAAGCAACAGTGAGAACTGGACACGGAACCACTGATTGGTTCAAAATTGGGAAAGGAGTCCGGCAAGGCTGTATACTTTCGCCCTGCCTATTTAACTTATATGCAGAGCACATCATGAGAAAGGCAGGGCTAGATGAATCAAAAGTTGGAATTAAGATTGCCGGAAGAAATATCAACAACCTAAGATACGCAGATGATACCACTCTAATGGCAGAAAGTGAAGAAGAACTAAAGAGCCTCTTGTTGCGGGTGAAGCAGGAGAGTGCAAAACTTGGGTTGAAACTTAACATTAAGAAAACCAAGATCATGGCATCTGGCCCTCTCAATTCCTGGCAAATAGATGGGGAAGAAATGGAGGTAGTGACAGATTTTATTTTCCTGGGCTCCAAGATCACTGCAGATGGGGACTGTAGCCAAGAAATTAAAAGACGCTTGCTCCTCGGAAGGAAAGCCATGGCAAATCTAGACAGCACACTAAAAAGCAGAGACATCACCCTGTCAACAAAAGTGCATATAGTCAAGGCTATGGTCTTCCCAGTTGCAATGTATGGCAGTGAAAGTTGGACCATAAGAAAGGCTGAGCGCCAAAGAATTGAGGCCTTTGAACTATGGTGCTGGAGAAGACTCCTGCGAGTCCCTTGGACTGCAAGGCGATCAAACTGGTCAGTTCTAGAGGAGATCAACCCTGACTGCTCTTTAGAAGGCCAGACCCTGAAGCTAAAACTCAAATACTTTGGCCACCTAATGAGAAGGAAGGACTCACTGGAGAAGTGCCTAATGCTGGGAAAGATTGAGGGCCAGAGAAGGAGGGGACGACAGAGAATGAGGTGCCTGGATGGAGTTACTGAAGCAGTAGGTGTGAGCTTAAATGGACTCCAGAAGATGGTAGAGGACAGGAAGGCCTGGAGGAATGTTGTCCATAGGGTCGCGATGGGTCGGACACGACTTCGCAGCTAACAACAACAACAACAACAACAACAACATTCTATTCTAACAGACACCTTTCCTGGTCGAGAATAGATATGATATGGAGATCAATAGACTTATTTACAAGTACACAAAATATAAACATAGAAACAAGCACATGGGAGGACCACAACCCAGTCACAATTACATGGAAAGGACAAAAAACAAACAAACCAGAATGGACATTAAATCAAACTGTATTGAAAGAAAAAGACTTCCAGCAATATATGGAAAAAGAAATGACTTTCTTCTTTAAGGAAAACAAAACAGTAGATACCTCACTTCAAAATGTCTGGGATACAGCGAAAGCATACATAAGAGGACTTGCTATATCTTATATGGGGAAAAAGAATAAACAGAAAAGACAAATTAGGGAAAAATTGCAGGAAGAATATAAGACTCTTGAGAAAGAATTACAGAAAGATACACTAAACAAAAAGATAAAAAATTTAATGGAGTTGAACAAGCACAAAATGAACTTAATAGAAAATGAAGAGGTGGCAAGGAAAATAAAGGCAGCTAAACAAACCTTTTTTGAACATGCAAACAAACCAGGGAGATGGTTGACATATAAAATTAAAAAGGAGAAAGAGAAGAAATGGATTAAACAACTGAAATAGAACATTGCAGGAACTGTTAGGCAATGTAATGCTGGAACTCTATAATGAACTCCTCTCTGAAGCTAAGATACCAGATTCGTGGTCGGAAGCACTTATTACCCTGATACCAAAGGAAGAAATGGAAATACAGAAAATAAAGAACTATAGACTGATTTCCTTGCTGAATGTGGACTATAAAATATTTGCATCAATCATGGCCAAAAGGCTTAAAAAGTTCCTAAACAAATTTATACATATGGATCAAAATGGGTTCCTGCCCAAAAAGACAGATTAGAGACAATATGCAAATTATATTAAACACATTAGAATATTATGAAACACATCCCAAAAAACAGATGGCATTGATATTTTTGGATGCGCAGAAAGCATTCGAAAATGTGAATTGGCAATTCATGATAAGACAACTACAGATTATGGATTTTGGGGAGAAATTTATAAATGCAATTAAAGCAATTTACAATAAGCAAATAGCTAAAATAATGATTAATGGAGATATGACTGAAAAGATTAACATTATGAAGGGAATAAGGCAGGGATGCCCTTTATCCCCATTATTGTTTGTATTGACACTAGAGATACTAAATAGAACTATAAGACAGAATAAGGATATAAAAGGTATGAAAGTTAAGAGAGAAGAATATAAGCTATAAGCTTTCGCAGATGATTTAGTATTTATCTTGGAGGAGCCACTAGAGACAGGACCTGTATTAATAGAACAAATAGAAAAATATGGTGAGGTAGCAGGTTTGAAGATTAATAAAGATAAAACAAAAATGTTAGTGAAAAATATTACTGAAAAAAAAGAATTGATGGGAAAGTTAGAGATACAGATTGTAAAGAAGGTAAAATATCTGGGGATTCACCTGACAGCAAGATGTACAACAATTAAAGAACTATTACAAATTGAAAAGACAAATCTAAGTAGATTTGGATAAATGGAAAAAGGTACAAGTATCATTAATGGGCAGGATTGCAATAATCAAAATGAATATATTATTTATTTTTTAATTTTTTTTATTTTAATTCCATTTATATTACCACGATTGTTGTTTTTGTTTTCAAAAATACCAATAAGATTGGAAAAGAAATATTTTGAGGGGCTAAATAAAATAATTTTGAAATATATTTGGCAGGGGAAAAAGGCAAGGGTTAATTTAAAAATGTTACAGGATGCAAGACTCAGAGGTGGGTTTAGCTTACCTAATTGGGAATTATATTACCAGGCTGCAGTAATGTCATAGATGAGAGAATGGATTTTACTGAGGAATACTAGATTATTGACATTAGAGGGACATGATTTACAGTTGGGATGGTGTTCATATGGTATGGGAAAAATAGAATACACAGCTATTTCCAGAGACATCATATCAGGAATTCTTTATTGATGGTTTGGGAGAAAATAAAGAGGAAGCATTAATTGAGGATTCCAGATTGGCTCTCAATGATGGAAGGGTTAATACACTCCAATATGTTTAATATGGGAAACATTATAAGATATAAAGACCTACTAACAGATACGGGGAAGCTGAAAACCAAACAACAATCAGAGGAACAAGGAATAAAGATGGATTGTTACATGAGAATGCAAATACAATCTAGATATGGAAAAGATGTTAAAATAGATGGTTTTAATTTGGGGAGAACAGAGTTAGATGAAATACTTACAGGAACTGAAGAAAAATCGATTAAAAATGTATAGCTACTTATTATATAGGGAATTAGAGGAGGAGCAAGTTAAGGAGTCAATGTTAAATTGGTTTAAGAAATTTTGGATATACGATTGAATTAGATAGATGGCAGCAATTGTGGGAAAGAAACTATAAACTGACAATGGTGACAGCATATAAAGAAAATATGTACAAGATGTTCTACAGATGGCATATGTCTCCAGAAAGACTAGCTAAAATGTTTAAGGACAGATCTATGAAATGTTGGAAATGCCATTAAATACCAGGCTCTTTCTATTACATGTGGTGGATGTGTGCAGAAGCTAAAACTTATTGGAACATAATCAAATCATGGATAGAAAAGATGATACAACAACATATAGAATTAAGACCAGAAATATTCCTGTTGGGTATTTTACCAGAGAAATATAGCAAAGAGAACACATATTTGATTATTCATATAACCACTGCAGCTAGGATTGTGTTTGCACAAAACTGGAAGGCATTGAAAAGTCCTCCAGAAGAAGAGGTGATCAGGAAAATAATGGAATGTGTGGAAATGAATAGATTAACAATGAAAATTAAAGATAAGACAGAGTCAGAGTATTATGAAATTTGGGGAAAATTTTATGAGTGGGTGAAAAAGAGAATATGCTTAAAAGACAGCTAACACTAATTTAGATGGAAGAAAAATGAGGAGATAAGGATATTATCATACCTAATATAGACATTGAAAATCCAAGGAGAGGAGCTGCTCGGACATCACCCCTGAATTGTATTGGAAGAGGAATGGGAAGGAAGAAAGGAGAGGAGAGAGGGAAGAGAATAGAGGAGGGGGAAGGAAGTAGGAAGGTTGGAGGGAAAGAGGAGGAGAAGTGGGGAGAAATGGGAGGGGAGTGGAGATGGAAAGAGGAGTGGAGAGAAAGAAGAGGGAAGTAGGAAAGAAAGGAAAAAGGGAGAAAGAAAGTAGAGAAGAGGGAAGAGAGAGAAGGAGGGTGGATACAGTGAAAGGGGAAATGGACGAGCAGCACCCAAACGTACGTGTAAGTATTTATGTATGGCAATATATTTGTTGACTTGTTTGTGGAAGAAATGGGAAAATAAAATTGAATATATATTTTAAAAAAGGAAAAGAACTTTGGGAAAAACTTTATAAATGCAATTCAAGCAATCTACCATAAACAAATGGCTAGAATAATTCTAAATAGATATTATACAGAAAATTTTGATATCAAACAAGGTACAAGAAAGGGATGTCCACTATCCCCACTGTTATTTATATTAACATTGGAAGCATTGACCAGAAATATTAGACAAGACATAGAAATTAAAGGATTGGAGATAAATGAACAAAAATATAAATTGCAATCCTTTGCGGATGACTTGGTTTTTATTTTGGAGGAGCCACTTGAAACAGCTACTAAACTGTTGGAGAAAATAGAAAAGTTTGGAGAACTGGCAGGTTTGAAAATAAATAGAGATGAGACCAAAATATTAATAAAAAACTTAACAGACAAACAGAAAAGTCAACTTACAAAAAAGACAAACCTACAAATAACTAAAAAAGTTAAGTATCTAGGAATCCACTTAACAGCAAGATGTACAACATTAAAAGAAGATAACTATGAAAGATTGTTGAAACAAATAAAATTGGACTTGGAAAAGTGGAAAAATCTTCAACTGTTGCTGTTAGGAAGAATAGCTACAGTCAAAACGATTATTTTACCGAAAGTACTCTTCCTATTTCAAACGATCCCTGTAAAATTGGGAAAGGTCTTCTTTGAATGTAACAATATTGAGATTTATCTGGCAAGGGAAGAATGCACAAATTAAAGTGAAAATGTTACAAGAAGCTAAAGATAGTGGCGGATTTGGGCTCCCGGACTGGAGACTATATTATCAAGCAGCCATTCTACCATGGCTTAAAGAATGGATTACACTGAGAAATAAAAGACTATTGTACCTAGAGGAGCATGACCTACAAATTGGTTGGCGTGCCTTTGTATGGTACGAGAAAAGTAAAGCACATAAAAAAGTAAAGGTAAAAGTTCCCCCGCACATGCGTGCTAGTCGTTTCCAACTCTAGGGGCCGGTGCTCATCTCTGTTTCAAAGCCAAAGAGCCAGCGCTTGTCCGAGGACGTCTCCGTGGTCAGGTGGCCGGCATGACTAGACGCCAAAGGTGCACGGAACGCTGTTAACTTCCAATCGTAGTGGTCCCTATTTTTCTACTTGCATTTTTACGTGCTTTCGAACTGCTAGGTTGGCAGAAGCTGGGACAAGTAACAGGCACTCACTCTGTTATGCGGCACTCGGGATTCGACCCGCCAAACTGCCGACCTTCTGATCGACAAGCTCAGTGTCTTAACCCACTGAGCCACCGCGTCCCTGCAGGGAGATGAACCTTGACCAAATCAAAGCTGTACACTTTTAGCTGTACTTGGATATACATAGAATATAGAGGGATTGTGTTAAGGTTGCCTAGACAGTTCATGCCTAGCTGGAGCAAATTTATCTATGGTGCTCAAAGTCTTTTCAGCATTGCTGATAGTTGAGCTGATATTAATTACTGCAAAATTTCACTCCTTGAAATACTGATTCTTTGCTGGAATTGAAATACTATTTTTGTCTATTTTTTTTCAACACTAATTCAACAACTCTGGATTAATTTATGGTTTTACAACCTGGCTTGATACTGACTGACTGAATAGCTATTCCATTTAACCCTGTCAGAATCTGGTAAAATGTGAGAACTTCTTTAGCCAAACTCAAAGTTAGTGTGTTGGGGCTAATACAAGAAAATCAAATTCTTTGGAACAGCAGCACTTGTCATACAATGCAGCATCCATTGAGTCAGCTTAATGCTTAAACTCCTCCTGCCTCATTCTCTTACTTATCTTAAATACCAGGTTTTTTACAAAAAAAGTTGGGAAATGATATTTACATTACTACATTTCTTATATGAAGTGATGTATTCACAGATAACTAATTGGTTTGGATGTTTAACCAGTTTGGGAACTAAATAAGCATTTCCTTATTTAACAAATTTCACTGGCTTTGTGAGAATGTTTGAAGATTCTTCCTCAAAGGCTAATATGGATAGACCTTCAATGTTTACAACAGGGGCACAAGTCTGTGTTGAACTACTGTATATCTGTGCCTTTAGATTAAAAGCTGAATGAGTGATCCATTAGTGGTCCAATTTCAGGAAGGCCTAATTGATGAAGCGTGTTAGGAAAAGGCAAGACAACACCCACATTTTAACTACTCACATGGTTGTGTTTGTAGTAAAGATCAGCTGGAGGGTTGGAGTGCCCAATGAGAAAATGCCTATACATACAAACATATGTACATACTGTAATGTAGTGGGTCCGACGCAAGGAAGAGACGCCAGCCGGAGTACGTGTTCAGCTCTTTATTGTGGGGGGGTTGCGTACTGAAGAAAAAGGGCAACCTGGCCTCCTTATATACCTGGCCAGGTAGGCGGCTAGCCAATGGGGTTGGCCCTAGGTTTCCCGCCGAAACTGGGTTTCCCGCCAAAACCGTCCAGGCCAACGCCCCCTAGTGGCTGCTGCTATGCAGATGCCTGCACCTGGATATTCCAAAGATTTGGAAGACTGGGAAAAATTATGGGATAGAAATGTTAAATTGACTAAAGCAGTTTCATATAAAGAAAATTTGTATAAAATGTTTTATAAATGGCATATGACACCAGTAAGATTAGCTAAAATGTTCAAAAATACTTCAGATAATTGCTGGAAATGTAAACAAAGGCCAGGTACTTACTACTATATCTGGTGGGTATGCCCTAAAGCGAAAAAGTTCTGGCTTAAAATACATACATGGCTGAAAAAGATGACTAAAATACAGATAGAACTTAAACCAGAACTGTTTCTGTTAGGAGCTAAGTATGAGAAGGAGAATGAGTATCTAATATTGCATGTACTGACAGCAGCGTGAATAGTATTTACCCAATACTGGAAAAATGAAAACCTACCAACTGAAGAGATCTTAATCAAGAAAATTTTAGAGTGTGCAGAAATGGATAGATTAACCTTAGAGATCAAAAAGAAAGAGGATTCAATTTATTTTAAAATATGGGATAAATTTTACGAATGGTTAGGAAAATGAACTAGCGAGAAATGAATGTGATACGTTATTTTGAATATATTTTAGTAAGGAGAATGATATGTATTGCTTAACTGATACCGTTTATGATTATTGTTTAGCATATACATTACAGCTATTTACTGTTATATTTGTTGTTGGTGTTAGTTGCAAAGTCGTGTCCGACCCATCGCGACCCTATGGACAATGTTCCTCCAGGCCTTCCTGTCCTCTACCAGCTTCTGGAGTCCATTTAAGCTCACGCCTACTGCTTCAGTGACTCCATCCAGCCACCTCCTTCTCTGTCGTCCCCTTCTTCTATTGCCCTCAATCTTTCCCAGCATTAGGCTCTTCTCCAGTGAGTCCTTCCTTCTCATTAGGTGGCCAAAGTATTTGAGTTTCAGCTTCAGGATCTGGCCTTCTAAAGAGCAGTCAGGGTTGATCTCCTCTAGGACTGACTGGTTCGATCGCCTTGCAGTCCAAGGGACTCGCAGGAGTCTTCTCCAGCACCATAGTTCAAAGGCTTCAATTCTTTGGCGCTCAGCCTTTCTTATGGTCCAGCTTTCACTGCCATACATTGCAACTGGGACTGTTATATTAATTAGTGTTAATTGAACATATGTACCCGGACAATACTCTATTTGCTAAAGCTTGAAAATGTTATTGGGGAGAAACCCCAATGTTGTTCCCAACCCCGTCCCTACCCCAATCCTGATCCTAACCCCACCCTGAACCTTAATCCCTACCCTGGTTCTATCCCTTCCCCAACCTTATAAAATTCAATAAAAACTTTTATATAAAAAAGAAGGGCCAACACACACTGCAGCACCACAACACTAAGAAAAACAGAAGAGAAATGGCTGCTTGACATCTTTTTCCGTAATGGATATGCAGAAAATGTCATTGTCATGGTTCTGATAGACAGAGATGGATAAAGCAGTATTCTGAGGCTTGCAAGTTCCTCAAAGAACATGTTTATTAGTTATAAAGTATTGGCACGGTCAAGAGTGAATCCAAGTTTGGATACACAAGTAACAATTTCCCAATACAAAGTTAAATGTCCTATCCACAAAAGCTATGTAAGCAACTACATCCCCCAATATGATTATTTGGCAAGCTTTATATGAAATGCCCAGTCCCTAGTCTCGGGAGCAGCTGATGACCCTGGTTCCCCTGGGACAAAAGATTATTTTTAGTAGTGAAGCACCAGGGCAACCCCCCTACCTCTGTTCCATGTGGCAACTTAGAAAGAGAAGGAAAATGGCTGCAGCCATGCTCATTTCTAGAGTTGACAGTCGTCCCCTCTTAAAAAAAAAGCAGGTTAAGTATTTCCTCGAGGCTTGTGAGGATATTTATTGTAAAACTATTTTATTAATCTATCTGCTTTCACATAGGTACATTTCACCCATGTAGCTTCTGAAAGGGGATAGCCTTTCCACTGAACGAGGTACTGTAACTTTTCATTGTACAACCTAGAATCAAAAATTCATTTTATTTCATAATGTGTCTCCCCCTCTACCACTACTGGACCCAGCAGCTTCTTTGGGACAGGTCTGAAAGAGGATTCTGACAAAGGTTTCAATAAACTGCAATAAAACACAGGACGAACTTTTCCCAACAATCAAAAGTTTCAATTCCACTGTAACAGGGTTTATGATTTTAGTGATGGGGAAAGGACCAAGGAATTTTGGACCCAATTTTCTACTGGGTAACTTTAACCTGAAATATTTTGTTGAAAGATAAGCCAATTGCCCAACATGAAAAGGTTAATGAGGGGAGCATCGTTTATCTGCTTGCTGTTTGTAAACCTTGGTGGCCTTGGTCAATGCTTTCTTCACATTCGCCCAAACCCCCTGGGAGGATGTCACAAAATCTCAACCCATATTATTTTAAGTGGGGTGAGTCCAGTGCTACTGTGCAAAATGTTGTTGTAGGCTACCTAAGCAAAAGGTAGGAGATCAGCCCAATTAGTCTGCTGGTAATTTACATAACATCTGAGGTACTGTTCCACCATTGTGTTAGCTTTTTCAGCAGCTCCATTAGTAATCAGATGAAAAGCTGATGAAAACCACTGGAAAAACCACTGGAAAACCACTGGCAATTGTCAGGACCAGCAACGAGTCTCTATGATTGTGATTTGGTTGTTATTTGAGAAGCGGATTGTGGCAGAGGAATAATGGAGTTAATTACTTCCTCTCAGTGGCTCTTGAAATGGGGCATTTAGATAAGGCATCAGCCAAAAGGTTCTTACCCCCAGGAAAATATTTTAAGGTGAAATTAAAATGGTTGAAGTACTGAGCCCACCAACCTTGTTTCGGGGATAATTTATGGGGGGTTTTCAGAGCCTCCAAATTTTTGTGATCACTCCACACCTCAAAAGGTATTCCCCGCCACCTTCCAAGAAGTGGCACCATGTTAGTAATGGCCAACAAACTGCAAAAGCCTCTTTCTCCCAAACAGCCCACCACCTTTTGGTGTCAGTTAATTTTCGGGAAGTGTAAGCACAGGGCTGTAATTCCCCTCTGTGGTTTTTTTGTAAGAGAACAGAATCCACGGCCACATCACTCGCATCAGCTTGAATGATGAGTTGTTGTTCAGGGTCAGGGTGCTTAAGGTTCAGCTGGAAAGAATCTTTAGTTTTTTGAATGTAGCTTGGCACCTAATGACCATTGCAATGGCTGACAAGGTTGGGGTTTTCCCCCTCCCCCTGTTTTAAGTAAATTGGTGATTGGCATGGCTATCTTTGTGAAAGAGAGAATAAATTGACAGTAAAAGTTGGCAAAACCCAGAAAGCTTTGAAGCTGCTTACAGATGCATGGGGGTTGCCATTCTAGAACCTCTTTTAGTGTGGTGGGGTTCATCTCTATCCCCTCATTTAAAATCTGATACGCCAAATAATCAAGATCTGTCTGGTGAAATTTACACTTTGACAGCTTTGCATACAGTTTGGCTTTTAACAGTCTCTTTAGCACCTGGCGGACCAATTTGATGTATTTTTCATGGTTTCAGTGTAAATAAGGATGTCATCAAGATAAACCAAAACCCCCTTGTATAAATCATCATGGAGCACTTGATTTATCAAATGCATAAACACAGCCAGGGGGCCCTGCAGTCCAAAAGACATCACTTTAAATTGGAAGCTCCCCAAAGGGGAATTAAAGGTGATTTTCCACTCTTCCCCCTCCTTAATTTGGATCCAGTAATAAGCCTCTCTTAAATCCAGCTTGGTAAAAACTTTTCCTTTAGCCAGGTGGGCTAACATGTCCTTCATCAGGGGGAAGGGGTAAATAATTTCTATACTGACCGCGTTCAATCATTTAAAATCCACACATAATCTAAGAGATTCATCTTTCTTTTCCTTGAATAGCATGGGAGCATCCATGCATGATTTGGCTGGCTGAATGAAACTCTGAGCTAAATTTTTATCAATGTATTCTTTCAATTCTTTCATCTCTCTGGGAGTCATAGAGGACATCTTTGGTTTTTGGAGCTTGGCACCGGGCAGAATTTCAATAGCACAGTCCATAGCCCAGTGTGGGGGATGGATGTCATATTTCTTTTCACTAAATGCTTCCGCCAAATCATGGTACTCTGTGGGGACAAGTTAAATCCCCAGCAGCTTTTTGGCTACAGTCTTTAAGGTTTTATGGGGCTCCCCCTGAATCTTGCTGATGGCCAGTGTCTTTATTTTATTGTCAGCAGCAGGTGAGACGGGTCCTGTCCCCAGTCTTACTTCTGCATTCCCTCCTCCCACCAGATGTTGGGACACCATTTATCAAGCCACAGTAGTCCCAAAATTACTGCTTCAGTCATCTTCAGAACCACCACAAAATGGATGATTTCCCAATGCCGACCCATTTCCAAATACACAGGTTCTGTTAGGTGCGTGGCAGGGGTACCTCTGATGAGGGACCTGTCGGCTTGCTCAAACTTCATGGGTAGGGGCAGTAGATTGGCTCAGATGCCCAGTTTGAGTACAGTGGGTAAGTTAATTAAGCACTGAGTGCACCCCGAGTCTATTAGGACATTCAAATTCATGCGGGCCCCTGTTTGGGGCACTACTAGCCTAGCAGGAATGGCAAAGGAGGGAATGGACTGACTCACCATTGGATCCTTCTCACCTTCCTCATCACAGTCGTAAGATGCTGGCATCTGCTATGGCTTGGATCAGGTTTTAGCCTCGAGCTCAGTGGGAAGGGAGGCCTCGACACTTGGGTCCTGACATGCCCAGTTTGATTTTTCTCTTCCCCCTCTGGGAGCTTTTCACAGCTTTGCAGTGGTAACTGGCAAGTTCCTGGGTTGAGGGTTAGGAGCTGGGCACTCCACACCATAGTGGCCCATCTGACCACACCCAGTAGCACTTGATTAGAGCCCTGGCTGGTACTTGGGAGACGCTGGTGGCTGCAGTGGCTTGGAAATGGCCATAAACGTGTTTCTCCTGGACACGTGGCAGTTTGAGTTCAGCGGTGCTTGACTTTCTAGAGTGGTCCACCTCGATGTCCAGCACCACTGCCATGCTGTACCACTCATGCAATAGGTTAGGAAAACCCTGAATAATGCCGGCTTGAAGTAAGTCGCGATCTAGCCCCTGCTTGAAGTAGTTGATCAGTGACCATTCTGGCCATTGCCCCAGCCGACCAGCAACTCTCCTGAATTCACAAATGTACTCCATAGTGGGGCGACCTCTTTGCCTCAGGTGGTGGATCTCCTTCTCGGCCAGCAGGGCTCGGGATTCATCTTCAAAATGGCCCCTCAGTTGCTCCATGAATAGAATAATATCATGCAATTCAGAAGCCCCTTCATCATGGAGGTTGGTCACCCAGTTGGCCACTTTCCCCTCTAAATTTGGCGCCACAGCATTCACCATCATAGCCTCATCCAGGTAGGCATAAGCTTAGCAATGTAAATGAGCCCACACCTGGTTTAGGAAGAAGGTTAGCTTCTCCTGGTCCCCATCAAAGGTGGCCTTGATGGGAGGCAGCTCAAACCTCAGCAGAGCCACCTGTATCTGCTGCTGGGCTTGGGCAGCTTGCTGGTCCTGGGGATGTGACCGAACCACTCTCTGGACTTCTCTTGGCTGGGCTCTGGGACTGGCATCCTGAGGCCACGGCAGTGGGCTTGGCTTGGATACAGGGCTTGGTATCACAGCTGGCTGGGGGATGGGTGAAGTGGCACGGGCTCCAGCAGTTGGGCTGGGACTCTGGCGATGGGTAGTTCTTGGCATTCCCCTTCATGGCACCCATCTCCTGGGCAACAGGAATCGTATCCTTTACCTCCAGCCTGCCAAACTTCTCCTTCAGCTGCTCAAGCAAGGGGCTGTGGTCTGCAGACTGAAACCTCCACTCTCCAGAATCATCCCATCCCATCGACCCCTTTCCTTTCTTGCTATCCACAGATGAAGAACCCTGGGACAGTAGCAATAGAAGCTCCTCTCCAGCAGTTACAGGAGTGCTCCTGCACTGAGGGGCAGCCTTGGCTTGATAGAGGTCTACCAGGATTGTAGCTCCTTCCTGCAGTAGCAGTCTTCCAGGTTAGACAACCTGACTTTCGGCCGAGCCCCTGCCAGTGACGCCTCCTCAGTGGCTGGAGTGCCAGTTTGCACTCCAACAGCTGGAGTTCCATTGCACCTAGCAGCGGTTTCACTCTTCTCCTCCATTTCAAATCTTCGCTGAGTCTTTACAACTCTCCTAAAAGTGAGTGGGCAGGCAGTTGGGGCCCAGCATACTGAGAAAACAAAGTTTTATCAGACTTGGTTTAATGTCATGGTTCCAACAGAGATGAATAAAGCAGAACTCCAAGGCTTGCAAGTTCCTCAAAGAACATGTTTATTAGTTATAAAGTATTGGCAAGGTCAAGAGTGAAACCAAGTTTGGATACACAAGTAACAATTTCCCAATACAAAGTTAAATGTCCTATCCACAAAAGCTATGTAAGCAACTACATCCCCCAATATGATTATTTGGCAAGCTTTATATGAAATGCCCAGTCCCTAGTTTCAGGAGTAGCCGATGACCTTGGTTCCCATGGGACAAAAGATTATTTTGACTAGCGAAACACCTGGGCAACCCCCCTCCCTCCATTCTATGTGGCAACCTAGAATGAGAAGGAAAATGGCTGCAGCCATGCTCATTTGTAGTGTTGACATTCGTATTCTGACACATAGCACCCAAACCACAACACACCACACAGCCAACCACCACACAAAAATTAACCCTACCTTACACAAAAGGAGTATCAGAAATGACAGCCAAAATTCTCCAATCCCTAGGAATAGCAATAGCCCACAAACCCACAGCCACACTCCTCCAGGAATTATCCAGAACCAAAGACAAGATACAGAAGAATGAAAGAAACAATGTAATCTACATAATAAACTGTAACGATTGCAACTAATTCTATGTGGGAGAAACATCACATCAATTAAAAACTAGGATCCGTGAACACTGGGTAGCAGTCAAATGCCATGATCCCAAATCCTTAATCTATACCCACACTAACATCAAACAACACCAGTTCAATTGAAGCAACACTAAAATCATCAGCCATGCTACCACTCACCATGCTCATCAAAGCACAGTATTTTATAAGCCATTCCATCAACAGACACCTCGGCCTACAACCAGATTATGAACCCCTCAGAATCCAAATCAACTGCAGAGCCAGCCAGAGACAGCATGACCCTTAACCAACCCATTCAAGCCCCCCTCCCCATCCCACCTGCAGTTCATCTCCCAATGATCCTGACCTGATGTAATCTCCGTATCTCAAGACCCATCACTAGCCTCTCATTGATGACTCATGCCTCACCCATCACAAGAGGCTCACTTGACACACACACACTTTAAGCCTTTATAAACAGAACACTGACACTGACATCCCCTAAACTCCACTGAAGATGTTACCTAGCCAAGTAATGAAATGTTCAGAAACCAACCCACAAGCTTGGAGAATGAAATTTCACCCTCATCCTACACTTAAGCTACAGATATTTGCCACTATTGCATTTCTAATAATTTTCCAAAAGTTTCAGTTTTCAAAAGTGATTAGAAAAAGTATTTCAACTTAGTGTATTTGAAAGATGCTAACTATGGTTTGAGCAAGATGGCTATTTTTTCATCTCCCTGAATTCTAAACTTGCCAGAGACAAGTCTTGCATTGTCTTTGTGAGGAGCAGCTGTCTGGAATACTTGTGAGTGATCTCAAATCCTCTCTTTTTCTGGAGAAGAATTATCAGAGAGGTGGTCTACTCACTGGCTCTTCATTCCACCACAATTGTTGACTCTGATTTTTGTAGAGCTGTCTTTAGTCCACCATGTCTTTCTCTTGAAATCCAGCTGGAATAAACTTTCAAAATTCTTTTCAAATCATTGGAACTTGGAAAGTAAAATATAATTGTGAGACTGGCTCCCCTTGGTCATATTTTTAGAGATGATTAATTCTGGGAACAGGAATATCTGATACTTATATGTTGTTAACCTCTGTTGGAAATCCTATACATCCACTCCCCAAATTTTATGTGATAGTGTTATAATGAATAATGTTGGAATAGCTTAATTTTTTAAAAAATCAAGAAAATATTTTACCTCTCACAACAAGATCAGCTGAAGCTGTAGCATTATCAACAATTGTCTGAGCAACACATGTGTATCTTCCAGCATGCCGCAACTGAGCATTCTTGACAATAAGTTCACCATTATCTTTTATCTATAAATCAGAAAAAAACTGTAACAGTCCTTTAAATTTAAATTTCATATAGGAGTCAAAATACTCCTAAAAATAAAGCTTTCTAAAAATAAATCAGTAAAATAATTTCTGAACTGCCTATAGCTATTAAAAATAATATAAGTATCTCTTATATCAATTAATTATATTGTATATAAAATACAAAAAAAATGTGAAATCAAGTATCACAAATGCAGCAGTATTTAATCTTGGAACAAACTGATATTATGTATCAATCTAATAATTTGTATTAAAACAATGAAATTACTTTTAAAATCATTCTCTCCCCTTTTTGGCAGAATACCAGCCTTAAGTATTTGTATTAATTGTTGCAAAGGACATATTGACATAGTGAAAATTTCATTTCTGTAGCTGTCTCAATTACAGTCTACTTAAATGTATGGAAGTAACCTTAAATCTGATACTGACCATCCATTAATTGGAAACAGAGTAACCAATATTTATAATTCATAGCCATATAAAAAGTATAGATTATATATTGCTTAAATATGCATTTTAATAAGCTCCTCAATCACATTCTAATTTATACAGAGAATATTTAGAAATGTAGCAAAATAAAACATATTTTAACTACTATTCTGGGATAGTTAATTTTTGCTTCATTATTCTTAATTCATTCCAGATTATTCACTTATTTCAAGATATTTAGGATCCTAGTGAGGAACAGGGAGATAAAAGCTCTTCTGGGGTTATTTTAATGTTCTTTTAAAATTTGTTTATTGAAACATTAGAAAAGAATACAGCAATTTTTAGAGCAAGTTTTTTAAAAACTTTCATCACGAGGAGCCTTAATGTTTTTCAACAGTGAAAAGTAACTGACCATGTCAAGGCTATAAATATTCATTCACAAGGCCACCATGTTCTGTTTATTTATTCAAATATTTATACTCCGCCTATGCTCAACAATAGATTTTCAAATTCATGTGCTAAAATACAAATTGAAAAGATTGCAGGAGTACAGTCTGTTGACTGCAACAATAAATTGAAAAAATGTATCATGGTCTATGAAGCATATTTGTTTCTGATTAAGTGCCATATTGAAAAAGTGAAGTGAAAGATCACAGCTGAGAGGTGACCCAGTTGTGAGGAGCCCCAGTGTCCCACCTGAGAGCCCAGCAGCCCAGCTGAGAGATGGAGAGGCAGCCCACTGACCCAGCCTGGCAGCTGATGGAGATAGTAAGGTGCAAACGGAGGCCACTGAGCAGAGGTGTAACAGAACTAGGTGGCAGCAGACCAGCAGCTGAGAACAGTGTGCTGGACGCTGAGCAGCAGCTGTGCAAAGCTAAGTGGCAGAGGAGCAGCAACAACTGAGAGCAATGCAGATCAGCAGGGGCTGAAAGCAGTGGGGCAGACAAACATTACAAAAAAGATGTTGAGACTTTGGAGAAAGTGCAAAGAAGATCAACTAAGATGATTAAAGACCTGGAGATAAAAACATATGAAGAATGATTGCATGTTTTGGGTTTGGCTAGTCTAGAGAAAAGAAGGACTAAGGGGTATATGATAGCAGTATTCCAGTATTTGAGAGGTTGCCACAAAGAGGACGGGTTCAACTTATTTTTCAAAGCATTACAGGGCAGGACAAGAAACATTGGATGGAAACTAATCAAGAAGACAAGCCACCTGGAATTAAGGAGAAACTTCCTAACAGGGAAAACAATTAACCACTGGAACAGCTTGCCATCAAAAGTTGTGAGTGCTTCATCACTGGAGGTTTTTATGAAGAGACCGGACAGTCACTTTTCTGAAATGGTATAGGGTCTCCTCCTTGAGTAGGCGGTTGAACTAGAAGACCTTGAAGGTCCCTTCTAGCTCTATTCTGATTCATTCAATAATAACCATGGTAAACACATATTGTATCATGGTAAAAGCACACAAAGTATGTACCCACACATAATATATGCTTCTATTCTTATATAGTAAATCAATTCTTTACCATGATTACTTTTTATATTGGAAAAATAGCTTAGAAAAACTCTTACTAAAATGTTTCATATAACCATGTTGCTAATATAAATCAATACATTTTTTAAAAAAAACTGTAACAAGATGGTGGGTTTGTTGTCACTGTAAGTTGGGATGAGGGGAGGCTCAGCCAATCTCAATGAATACATGGTTGTACTTTGACAATAGAGGTTCATTCATTCCTTGGACCTGCAACTGAGCAGCCCTACCAGATGAATTGCAATCTTGCATTCATTCATTCATTCTACCTTTGGTTGTTTAAAATGCTGAATTGACAATTATATGAGTGCCCACTTGACAGAAATCATGCATAGCTGTATCAATTTGGGTCAAAACTATGCAGCAGTAGTGAAGGAAGAAAACATGCTACATTTTCATCTACAAATGGCATCAATTTGCATATGAATGATCTATGTGGAATCAACATTTAATGCTTTATAATCCTCTGTGGGTTCTTGCAATAAAATGAAAGTTTACCAAGCGAGTAACAAGCATGGTCAGCAGCATGTTTTATCCACAACACAGAAATACATGCCCAGTTGTTTCCATTGGAAACCTCAATGTGGATGGATTACAGACTACAAGAACTGAAGTTTGAAGTGGAAACTGTGATAGTTGCTTCAGATATATTCCCAAAGGATATACTCAAATAGCATTCAGAAGTTTATTGATATTTAAACCAACTTTTAAAAAACAACTCAGCTGATTATATAACATCCTTTTAAATGTTACTACTAATAAGTAACATTTTTTCTTAAACATGACTTATCTGAGAATCACTTTCTATATGAAGGTGCAAGCAATTATACTTTCTTAAAGTAAATACTGCATTATACTGCATATATTATTCAGGTTTTCTTATAAATAAAGATATTACTTTTTGTGGGAAAAAATCAGGCAGAAAGTCAAACCATTCATTGGCTTGTCAAATTTCAGATTGTCCCTGACTGTAACTGCAATTGTTGAATTTCCTGGGGAAAAAAACATATGTGCATGATTTTCCACCTAATTCACTTTATAGGCATAAAAGAGTATCCTATGGACCATGGATTGCAGGTACTAAATAATATTGTTCTTCTCTTCTTCTGGTTTGATCATCCAAAAGATTGGGGATCAATCCAAATATTACCCATTCTTGCACTAAGATGATCAAATGTCTAAACTTAGGCTGGAGGATGAATTTGTGGATTCCAAATTCAAGAAACCTGTTCAAAATTTGCAAACTAGCTCCAAGACTTTAGACTTCAGAAAGAAATTCCTTAAACCCACATAATATTTCCTTTCTATGTAAAAGTATTTGTTACTTACTTGACCACATTTCCCCTGGTATCTTAACCAAGATGAAAAGTTCAGCATATACATAGTTGATGTCATTTGACTAAGAATTATCTTATCCATTTTTTTATACTAGTATTTCTCAACCTTGACAATTTTAAGATTTGTGGACTTGTGGCATGCATTAGATACACTGGAAGAGACAGCTGGAGAATTCAAAGTAAAAGCAATACAGTACTTCTGATCTGCTGTTTCAAGGGAGAGCACCCTTGCTTTATGAACCAAGTTTTGAAGGTTGTTTGGCTCAAGGCATGCATCAAAAGAATTTAAAGCAATAATTCTCTATGAGAGAATGATGACCTCTTCCAAACTTCACAACTGTGGTTGTTCCAAAAGTTATTATCAATAATTTTTCTATTATTTTTGCATAGGAAAATCCAGCCTTAGAGTCTTTATGCAGGAGGATAGTAAGTAACCTGTCAAGTTTCCATTTAGCAAGAATGTCATAATAGTCAGATGATCCAGTAGTAAATGTTTATGCAGAATCCTAAACTCACAATATGATGTGGTTTGGGTTGATAGTTCTTCAGAACTATTATATGGGAATAAATTAAAAGAGGAAAAAATGTAAGAACCTTTGTGTAACTAGCTGAGTCATATGGATATATGAATCAAAAACTAATCTAATGTATTAATCAAAAACTAATCTCAATTCTGTAGAATAGAATAGAATAGAATAGAATAGAATAGAATAGAATAGAATAGAATAGAATAGAATAGAATAGAATAGAATAGAATAGAATAGAACTGGAAGAGACCTTGGAGGTCTTCTAGTAGAGCCCCCTCCTCAAGCTGGAGAACTATACCATCTCAGACCAGTGACTGTCCAGTCTCTTCTTAAAATCCTCCAGTGTTGGAGCGCCCACGATTTCTGAAGGCAAGCTGTTCCACTGGTTAATTGTCCTCAATGTTAGGAAGTTTTTCCTTAATTCCAGGTTTATTTATTAATTTATTTATTAATTTTATTTGTATACCGCCCTTCTCCCAAAGGACTCAGGGCGGTGAACAGGGCAGTGCATGTTAAAAGACAAAATACAAAAATTAAAAGAGATTAAACAAAATGCCCACAACTCTTACAATAAGTTAAAACACATTAAAAATAAGTTAAAACACATTAATAAAACCCAACCCCATCCCATCAGGCCACGCCAGCTTGTTCGAAGAGGTAAGTCTTTAGATCGTGCCGGAAGGAGCGGAGGTCGGGCGCCATCCGGAGCTCAACCGGAAGATGGTTCCATAAATCCGGCGCGCCCACAGAGAACGCCCTCCCCCTGGGGGCCACCAGTCGGCATTCTTTGACCGGTGGCACCCTGAGGAGGCCCTCTCTGTGGGAGCGCACTGGACGGAGGGAAGTTGATGCCGGCCACAGGTGTTCCCTAAGGTATTCCGGACCCATGCCATGTAGGGCTTTGTAGGTCATTACCAACACCTTGAATCTCACCCGGAAGACAACTGGAAGCCAATGCAGCTCGCGGAGCAGAGGTGTAACATGGGAGTATCGGGAAACTCCCAACACAACTCTCGCAGCTGCATTCTGTACCAGTTGGAGCCTCCGAGTGGTCTTTAAGGGTAGCCCCATGTAGAGAGCATTGCAGTAGTCCAAACGAGAGGTCACGAGCGCGTGCGTGACCGTACGTAAGGCATCCCAGTCTAGATAGGGCCGCAACTGGCGCACCAGGCGGACTTGGGCGAAGGCCCCCTAGTCACAGCTACTATATGGTCTTCTAAAGAAAGCTGTGAATCTAGGAGGACTCCCAAGTTGCGAGCCCTATCTATGGGGGGTAATAACTCACCCCCCATAGAAAGAGATGGGATATCCTGAATATCCCGAGATGCCGGTACGCACAGCCACTCAGTCTTGTCAGGGTTGAGTTGAAGCCTGTTCCTCCCCATCCAGACCCGAACCGCCTCCAGGCAGCGGGACATCACGTCGAGGGCATCACTGGGGTGGTTTGGGGTCGAAATGAAAAGCTGGGTATCATCAGCATACTGATGATAACCAACTCCAAAACCACGAATGATCTCACCCAGCGGTTTCATGTAGATGTTGAACAGGAGAGGCGAGAGGACCGACCCCTGAGGGACTCCACAAGCGAGAGGCCTCGAGGTCGACCTCTGCCCCCCTGCCAACACCGACTGCGAACGTCCCAGGAGATAGGAGGAGAACCACTGAAAAACCGTGCCTCCCACTCCCAATCCCCTGAGGTTGCTTCTCTCTTTGATCAGTTTCCAAACCACTGTTTCTTGCCCTGCCCTCTGGTGCTTTGGATAATAATTTGACTCCCTCTTATTTGTGGCAGCCCCTCAAATACTGGAATACTGCTATCATGTCACTCCTATTTCTTCTTTTCTTTAGACTAGCCAAACCCAAGTCCTGCATATGTTTTAGACTTCAGGCCTTTGATCATCTTAGTTGCTCTTCGCTGAACTTTTTGCAAAGTCTCAACATCTTTTTTGTAGTACAGTGCCAAAATTGGTTGCAGTATTCCAGGTGTGGTCTCACTAGGGCTTTATAAAGCAGTACTAATATTTTATGTGATCTTGATTCTATGCCAGGATTGTATTAGCTTTTTTGGTTGCTGCTACACACTGCTGGGTCATAGTCAAATGATCGTCCACTAGGACTCCAAGGTCCCTCTCACAAGTTGCTGTTTTTGAGCCAGGTCTCACCCAATCTGTACTTAAACCTTTGATTTTTCCTGCCTAAATGTAAATTGCTTTTCTTCACATTAAAACTCATTTTGTTGGATAGGGCCCATTGTTCAAGTTTGTCAAGATCTTTTTGAATCCTGAGCTTGTTTTCTAGGGTGTTGGCTATTCCTGCCAGTTTAGTGTCATCTGCAAATTTGATGAGTTCCCATTCTATTCCCTCATCTAAGTCATTAATGAAGATATTGAAGAGTACTGGGCCTAAGACGGAGCCTTGTGGTACCTCACTGCTTATGTTTCTCCATGTGGTTGTAGTACCATTGAGGACTACTCACTGTGTATAGTTTGTCAGCCAGCTACAGATCCATCTGATGATGTTATTGTCTAGCCCACTTTTTTCTAGCTTACTAAGAAGCAGGTTGTGGTCTACTTTGTCAAATGCTTTACTAAAGTCTAAGTATACTATGTCCACAGCATTTCGCTACTAATTTGTTCACTTTATCAAAGAATGAAATAAAATTGACTTGGCATGATCTGTTTTTAACACCCGGGCTGGCTACCAGTTATAACTTTGTTTGCTTCTAGTTTTTCGCAGATCTGTTTTTTGATTATCTTTTCGAAGATCTTCCCAGATATTGATGTTAGACTGATTGGTCTATAGTTTCCTGGATCTGTTTTTTCCCCCCTTTCTTAAAGATGGGAACCACATCGACCCTTTTCCAATCCTCAAGTACTTCCCCAGTGCTCCAGGAGTTTTGAAAGATATCGTGCAATGGTTCTGAGATAACATCTGACAGCTCCTTCAGAACTCTGGGATGTAATCTGTCATGTCCTGGTGATTTATATTCAAGATCGGATAGGTGTTCTCTTACCATTTTTTTTCTTATTTTAATTAGTGGACCTGCTGGATGAACATACAAGTTGCGCGGGCTGATGGTAAACCATGACATGGGATGAAATGCGCCATCTTGGTCAGCATGTCCACCACCACGAACACCATCGTGAAACCAGAAGACGGGGGTAAATCCGTCAGAAAGTCCATGGACACAGGCCCCTAGGGTCTTTTGGGTGTCAGCAAGGGCTGCAGTAATCCGGGTGGGGCCCCCGTCGCTGACTTGGCCTGCCTACAGGACATGACATAGGACATGACATACAGGACATGACATAGGCCTGGATGTCGTATTGGACTCGGGGCCAGCAGAAGGTACAGGACACCAAGTTCAGAGACTTGAACAGGCCAAAATGCCCCGCCGCCGAATTATTGTGACACTGACTGAGGATGAGTCCCCTGAGTGGCTCTCCTGGAACATAAAACCGGTCATGATAGAATAAAAGTGCATCCGTGACCATCCATGGGGACTCTGGCCCCACCTCCTCCTTCTGCTGAGCCACCCACACATCCTGCTGCTGGGCCTCCCAAATCTGGGCCCGTATATTTATCGACTCCTGCACCATAACAAAAGACTCGATGGGGAGCACTGTCTCTGCTCGGGATTATTTGGGCTTCCTGGACAGAGGATCCGCTCTTTGGTTGCGACTGCTGGGTGACATGGAAATTGACATGGAAATTGAACCTCGCAAAGAAAAGAGACCACCGAATCTGGCGTTGGTTCAATTTCTGAGCGGTCTGCAGGCTTTCCAAATTCTTATGGTCCGTCCAGACCTCAATTTGATGCTGCGCCCCTTCCAGATGATGCCTCCAAGCCCCAAACGCCACCTTGATGGTCAGCAGCTCCTTCTCCCAGATGGTATAGTTGCACTCCGACGGACTCAGTTTCTGCGAATTGTACGTGCAAGGGAAGAGGGTACCACCAGGCGTCATTGCCTGGAGTAACACCGCCTCAATGGCAATGTTGGAGGCATCCGCCTCCACGACAAATGGTCGTTGCGGGTCAGGATGCTTCAAGATGGGCTGCTTCATGAAGGCTTCCTTCAAAGCTTGGAAAGCCCATTGTTCTGGAGCATCCCACTGAACATGGGGGTTGCCAACTCTGCAAAGACTCAACCTTACTCAGCTCCATGGCGATGCCCTCAGGAGAAATGCAGTGACCCAGAAAATCGATGGTCACCTGGTAGAACTGGCACTTCTCCAATTTGGCTTACAGCCAATGTTCTCAGAGTCGCTGCAGGACCTAATGGAGATGCTGATGGTGCACCTCTCACGATGGGGAGTAGATCAGGATGTTGTCCAAGTAGATCACGACAAACTGATCTAACAAGTCCCAGAAAATATTGTTCATAAAATGCTGGAACATGGCAGGGGTGTTGGTCAGGCCAAACGGCATCACCGTGTACTCAAAGTGTCCATATCGAGTACCAAATGCCGTCTTCCACTCATCACCCGACTGAACTCTGACAAGGTTGTAAGCTCCACGCAAGTCCAGTTTCATGAAGATCTGTGCATCCTGGAGTCATTTCAAGAGTTCAGGGATGAGGGGCAGCAGGTATTGATTGCACACCATGATGGCGTTTTAATAGCAGCAAAGCTGCAGTTCGCCTGACTTCTTTTTGACAAAGAGCACGGGTGCAGACACTGGCAAGGACAAGGGCCGGATGAAACCCTGAGCCAAATTCTGTTAAGAAAGTCCCACAATGCAGCCAACTCGGGGTCCAACATGGAATACAAATGCCCCACTGGGAGAGGTGCGTCAGGGACTAAATCAATGGGGCAGTCATAGGGCCTATGCGGGGGTAATTGATCCACCTCCGTCTCGCTGAACACATCAGCATAATCAATCAGTTCGGAAGCCAAGGAAACCCCTGGGGAACCCTCCACCTGGCCGGCACAGATATGGCGGGTGTGGTCCATGCACTGTAAGCTTGGGAAGGTGACCAAGTTCTGTGACTAATAGATCTGTGGGTCATGCATCTGGAGCCACACCACTCCCAAGACCACGGGGAAATGCAGATCTGAGGTGTTATAGAACTGGATGGCCTCCTCATGGGAACTGATGGCCATACATAATGGTTGCATGGCGGCCTTAATTGGCCCAGACAGGAGCACTTGACCATTGATAGTTTCCACTAACATGGGCAGTTCCACCGGGCACTGGGGAACAGCTCATTTGGCCACAAATGCTGAGTCCATAAAATCTGTGGTGGCCCTGGAGTCAATTAAGGCATGGACTGGAATCCCCTTTGGCTATCCAGGGAGGATCAGATGTGCTTCCAATATCAGATGCTATGGAGGTCCACAGGCAGCATCAGAAAGACGTTGCTCGGTGTTGTGGGATCCCCGACGTAACACACCTTTTAGATCGGTCTCGGAGCATTTCCCGACAGAGGAGTAGGGGGCTTTCTCGGGGCAGACTCGGTCACTGACGCCCGTCATCACTTCTTTGGGCAGAAGGCAGCCAAATGCCCAGGGTCCCCACAGTAAAAAAACAACCTCCCCAAACATCGCCTGTTCATTTCTGCCACCAATAGATGAGGCCTGGCAGCACCTAGCTCCATTGGCTCCTCCCTCTGAACCTGGGGTCTCATGCACAAGAGGGGCCACAGAGGTCTCTGGGGTGGCACGGCGACTCCTTCGCTGCTGCAGCCGAGCGTCGATCTGCAGACAGAGATGGATCAGCCCATTGAGGTCTGAGGGAATATCAACATTGGCCAGCTCATCCAACATCTCCTCCGACAATCCATCCTGGAAAGCGTCCACAAGCGCAGCCTCATTCCAGGCTGAATCCTGGCTAAGCAGCCAAAAATTGCTGACATAGCCTGTAGGGGGCGTTGGCCTTGCCTCAGAGCTTTCAGGCGTCGGGTAGCAGTCTGTGTCTTTATGGGGTCCTCATATATCAGACGCATATGATTACAAAACTGCACAAAGTTGTCCAACAATTGACTAGGTTGGGCTAGCAGGGGTGTGCCCCAACGAGCTGCAGCACCAGAGAGAAGGCTTAACACAAACCCCACCTTATCCCAGTCAGTGGGGAAATCAGCTGCTCTCACGCTGATATACAAATGGCATTGTCCCAGAAAAGCAGGAAACATATCTGGATTGCCATCAAATTTGTCTGGCATCGCAACGTGGCATTTTCTCCTGGGTGGTGGTGATGATGGTGGTGGTAGTGCAGCAGCAGCAGGGACCTGTGCCTGTAATTGAACCACCTGAGCTGCCAACAAAGTGAGCTGCTGGGAGAGCTGGGCATTCTCAGCACGTAACTGCTCCATAATAGTAAGGGATGGAAGGCTGAAGGCAAACTGTTCTGTTCCAGCCTACAATCGGCCCTGTTTGTACACACAAAAGGGACAACCCCTTTTTCCTTTTAACAATCAATAGGCTGGAAAAAACCCAACCCAAATTTATTTACAGTTCCAAGTAATAAAGTCTTTCAAACAAAAAGTAGCAGAATATTTTCTTCAACCAAAAATACATGATTCAAAACATCCAAAAAGAGTCAAACAAGAATCAAACAGATTAGGAAGAGCAGACCAGGATTCTCTTTGAATGTTTCCGAATGGTTGCCTTCAGCAACTAGCACCACCCACACCTTCCCCTTTATTGTCTGTCCCAAGGCATGGCTTCTCAATGCCTTCTCCTCCTTTCACTGAGTTGCCTCATAGATTTTCTTTGCTCTGCTGTGCTGGATTGCCTTCTGCTTCTAGCATCTCTGAACAGATTCAGCTGTGACTCCTCTGAGTCTGACACCTCTTCCTCACACAGCTGAGCCTCATGAGGAACGCGATTGGAGGGGCCAGGCTGAGAGTCCTGCAGTGCATCAGAGCCTCCCTCCGACACTGAAGGCTCTCCAAACCCCTCCTCCTCCTCCTCAGATTCCTCAGACTCAGCTGCTGGGAGCACAGGCTGACACTGAAGCACAACAGGCTGGTAAAGGCAGTGGTGGTCCGGCATTGTTTCCCCCCCTCATGTGTGTGTGTGTGTCCGACCAGCGGGGAACAGCTGGTAGAGGCCGCGGCAGTCCGGCATTTGCATCTTTCTCTGTGTCAAGCCCAGTGGGCCCAACACACAGACAGGAGTGGGGGAAAATGCTGGACTGCTGCCTCCCTACCAGCCGTTCTCCACGGGTCCGACATACACACACACAAGGGGGGGAAACAACGCCGGACCGCCGCCTCCCTAACAGCCATTCCCCATGGGTCCAACACACACACACACAGGAGGGGGGAAACAATGCCGGACCGCTGCCTCCCTACCAGCCATTCCCCGTGGGTCCGACACACACACACAGGAGGGGGGGAAACAATGCCGGACTGCCACCACCTCTACCAGCCATGCCCCGCAGGTCCAACACACGCACACAGGAGGGGGGGAAACAATGCCGGACTGCCACTGCCTCTACCAGACATGCCCTGCAGGTCTGACACACACACACAGGAGGGGGGAAACAACGCCGGACTGCCGCCGCCTCTACCAGCCATTCCCCGCGGGTCCAACACACACACAAATGAGGGGGGAAAACAAGGCCACATCACCACCTCCCTACCAGCCGTTCCCCACAGGTCTGACACACACACACAAACACACATGGGAGAAACAACACCAGACTGCCGCTGCCTCTACCAGCCATTCCCCGTGGGTCCGACACACACGTGCAGTCTGAAAAAGAAAAGAGGTTTGTGGGCAGCCCCACAAACCAAAGAACTTCATCCAATCAATTCAAACTTCACACTTTTTTTTCCCATGAGAAGTTTGAATTGATTGGTTGAACTTGAACTTTTTTATCCCCACTTTTTTTTCTGGACTGCACATGGCGGAGGAAGACTGGGAGCCACAGGAGATGGCTGAAAGAGCCGCATGCGGCTCCAGAGGCGCAGGTTGCCGACCCGTGACCTAAGGGGAGAAATTGATTGCTCAGTTTTAATGGGGCTGCTTCTGGTTGGGTTAGATTGGGCAGTAGGGGTTTGATAGATGTATGCTGCTTCTTTCTTTGAGTATTGTGTTTCCTTCTATGTGTGATATACGTCCATTTATCTTCCTCCAAGGGTTTATCAGTAGGGTCAAATCCTCTGGGAGTTATTCGTTCTTTATTCAGTTCGGTTTGGGTATAACTTTCTTGTGTAGGTTGCAGTTTGGCTAGAGTTGCCTCTAAGTCCCTTACTTCTTCTTTCTAGTTTACATTTAATGCATGTACATATAATGCATGGGTGTTCTTTGGGCGTAAGCACATACATGGAACATGTATTGCATACCACAATAGTATCAGTTACCTGCTCCATGAGTTTATTGTTTGAAAATCCCTCTTTTTTGTTGGTGGATGTGCTTTGCTGTTAACCTTGTTTCTACCTTCTCTGCTCTAAGTAATTATGCCTTTTTCTGACCTATGTTTTGCAGATCACAATAGCATCAGTTTCTTTTTCTATGAGTCTGCTGTGTGTTTGCCATTCGTAGTCCCCAGTCTTCTGGTCTGCTGCCATTCACAGTCCCTGGTGTACTGGTGTTCTGCCCTTTGCAGTCCCCAATCTACTGGTATGCTGTTCTTCACAGTACCTGGTCTACTGGTCTGCTGCCATTCACAGTACCCGGTCTACTGGTCTGCCGCCATTCGCAGTACCCGGTCTACTGGTCTGCTGCCATTTGCAGTACCTGGTCTACTGCTGTGCTACCCTTCACAGTATCTGGTCTACTGGTGTGCTGCCCTTTGCAGTCCCCAGTCTACTGGTCGGCTGTTCTTCACAGTATCTGGTCTGCTGGTCTGCTGCCGTTCACTTTACCTGGTCTACTGGTCTGTTGGCATTCACACTACTTGGTCTACTGCCATTTGCACTCCCAGTCTACTGGTCTGCTGTGCTGCAATGTTCCACAACCCCCACCAACAGTTCCACAGCCACATGGCTCTCATTTGCTAGTCCATCGGGCTGGATGGATGGTCCACAGTAAACTCTCCTCTCCTCTCCCTGGCTGTCTCCTTCCTGCTCTACTATATCACTGGCTCACCTCTTTCTCCTCTCTTTCTTCCTTGCTTTTATAGTCTAGCTTCCTGTCTATTAAAATCACCCATAATACAGATGTTCTCACAATGTATCACCCGTAGTGTATTATATAATTTCCTATAGAACTGTTCTTGCCCCCCATTTGGTGCATAGATTCCTACTAATATTATCTGTTTTTGGTTAATTGTCATCTCCACTACCAAAATCCTACCTTTTGTATCTTTATAAATTTGCTTGGCTAAGATTGACTCTCTGATATATATCACTACTCCTCTTTTTTTATGCTGTGATAAAGATGCAAACACCTTCCCCATTTTAGGGCATTCCAACACCTGTCTATGTGAGTCTCTTGGATAACTATAACATCTAAATTACTTCTGATCAATTTATTAAAAGTTTTTTTTCTTTTTTTGAGGAGAGTTTAAGCCATTAATATTCAAAGATAGGATTTGGAGTTCTCCCATCATGTTTCTACTTATATCTAGTTTTTATACCCCTAGTTATTCTAGTCTCCCTTGGCTCCTCTCTCAGCTCTTGTTGTTTCCTTTCATAGTTTACTGTTTCCTCTCTCTTCTCGCTTCTCGTTTTTCCCTGTTGTCCCTCCTCTTTTGCTCTAGCCAACCTTGACTCCCTCACTTCTTCAACATTTCTCTCTAGTTCTTCTTCACTGCTAAAGTTTTGCTTATAAAACTCCTCCACCTTATCTGGACTATCTATTCTAATCTTCTTGTCCTGCCACAAAATCAGTATACCCTCTGGAATCAACCATCGAAAGTTAACATTATGTCTAGTCAATTGCGTTGTCAAGAAGTGGTAGGGTCTTCGTAGATCCCTAACTCTTTTCAGCACCTGCTTTAGGACAATCAGCTGTTTCCCCCTACATTCTAATGGCTCATCTCTCGCTCTGTGGAGAATCTCATCCCTAATCAACTTTTTAACGAACCTAACATAAATCTCTTTAGGCAGGTTATGTCATCTTGCGTACTTTGTATGGATCTGATAGACCTCATCCATTTCACTCAGCATTACTTCTTTCCCTATTCCCAGAGCTTTTGCTAGTAAGTTCGCCATCATTTCTAATAAATCCTCTCCCCTTTCCTCTCTAATATTCTGAAACCGTAGGTATCGGTCAGCTTTTTCAGATTCTAAGGTGATGACTGTTGTTTCTAGTTCTTTATTCGCTCTGGTTAGCTTCTCATTTATTTCTTCTACTCTTTTTTCTTCCTTTTCCATCCTTTCCTCCATCTGCTGTTGGAATAATTCCAGTCTTCCATCCATTGTTGTTGTTAGTTGCGAAGTCGTGTCCGACCCATCGCGACCCTATGGACAGCGTTCCTCCTTCCTGTCCTCTACCATCTTCTGGAGTCCATTTAAGCTCACACCTACTGCTTCAGTAACTCCATCCAGCCACCTCATTCTCTGTCGTCCCCTCCTTCTCTTGCCCTCAATCTTTCCCAGCATTAGGCTCTTCTCCAGTGAGTCCTTCCTTCTCATTAGGTGGCCAAAGTATTTGAGTTTTAGCTTCAGGATCTGGCCTTCTAAAGAGCAGTCAAGTGTTGTGATTCAGGGTCAGCCTGTGGGTTCGGCAGTTGGGTCGGACGACTCAGAGGAGGAGGGGGGTGTTGAAGACCTTGCTGAGGGGGTTGAAGATCTTGCTGATTATAGCCCTCAGCCAGGCCCCTCCCACTTGGTCACCACGGAGACCCAGCTGTGTGAGCCTGACAGTGTGGATGAAGATGACCCACAGCTGGCCCTGTTCAAGGACGCCCGACGCAGGAGGCAGTCAATTAGGAGTAAACAGAGGAAGGCAATGGGGCTTCTCGGAAGGAGGCAGAGAGAAGCCACGCCCTGAACTCTATATAAGGGGAATGTCTGGGAGGGCTGGTTTGCTGAAGGCAACCGCTCGGATGGTTCATGTTTCTTAAAGCTCCTGTTTCTTGGTTCGTGTCTTGTTTGTTTTTGTAGCTATAAATTTGGCAGGCGTAATTCCAGCCTCTTGCCGGTTGTAAAGGGGTTGTCCCTGCCTTTTCTGCAGGGCCGGTAGCAGGCTGGTACAGAACATCAGGGTTGATCTCCTCTAGGACTGACCGGTTTGATCACCTTGCAGTCCAAGGGACTCGCAGGAGTCTTCTCCAGCACCAGAGTTCAAAGGCCTCAATTCTTTGGCGCTCAGCCTTTTTTATGGTCCAGCTTTCACTGCCATACATTGCAACTGGGAAGACCATAGCCTTGACTATACGCACTTTTGTTGACAGGGTGATGTCTCTGCTTTTTAGTGTGCTGTCTAGATTTGCCATGGCTTTCCTCCCGAGGAGCAAGCGTCTTTTAATTTCTTGGCTACAGTCCCCATCTGCAGTGATCTTGGAGCCCAGGAAAATAAAATCTGTCACTACCTCCATTTCTTCCCCATCTAATTGCCAGGAATTGAGAGGGCCGGATGCCATGATCTTGGTTTTCTTAATGTTTGGTTTCAACCCAACTTTTGCACTCTCCTTCTTCACCCGCAACAAGAGACTCTTCAGTTCCTCTTCACTTTCTGCCATTAGAGTGGTGTCATTTGCATATCTTAGGTTGTTGATATTTCTTCCGGCAATCTTAATTCCAACTTTTGATTCATCTAGCCCTGCCTTTCTCATGATGTGCTCTGCATATAAGTTAAATAGGCAAGGCAACAGTATATAGCCTTGAAGGACTCCTTTCCCAATTTTGAACCAATCAGTGGTTCCGTGTCCAGTTCTCACTGTTGCTTCTTGGCCCGCATATAGGTTTCTCAAGAGACAAATAAGATGATCTGGTACACCCATCTCTTTAAGGACTTGCCACACTTTGTTATGATCCACACAATCAAAGGCTTTAGCATAGTCAATGAAGCAGAAGTAGATGTTTTTCTGGAACCATGATCCAGCGTATGTTGTAGATGTTTTTCTTTCTCCATGATCCAGCGTATGTTGGCAATTTGATCTCTAGTTCCTCTGCCTCTTCGAAATCCTGCCTGTACTTCTGGTAGTTCTCGATCCACATACTGCTGAAGTCTAGCTTGTAGGATTTTAAGCATAACTTTACTAGCATGAGAAATAAGTGCAACGGTGCGATAGTTTGAACATTCTTTGGCACTGCCTTTCTTTGGAATTGGAATGTAAACTGATCTTTTCCAATCCTGTGGCCACTGTTGAGTTTTCCAAATTTGCTGGCAAATTGAGTGTAGCACTTTTACTGCATTGTCTTTTAAGATTTTGAATAGCTCAGCTGGAATACTGTCACCTCCACTAGCTTTGTTGTTGCTCAGCTTTTCTAAGGCCCACTTCACTTCACATTCTAGGATGTCTGGCTCGAGGTCAGTGACCACCTCATTGTGATTATCACGGATGTTAAGCTCATTCTTGTATAGTTCTTCTGTGTAATTTTGCCATCTCTTCTTAATCTCTTGCATCTCTTGCATTACTTGCATCCATTCTTTGAGATCGCTTGTGTCGTTCCTCACCTCTCCAATCTCTTTCCTCAACTCCTCATGATTTCTAGCCATGGACTCCTGCATCATTTGTAACATGGCCTGTAGGTCTTTAAATGAATTAGACCTTTCTCTTTGCAGAAGCTCATCAATTGATTTTTGACTCGATGGACTTGAGGTAGCTGAGGCAATCTGTGCCCCCTTCTTCGCTGTCCCTACCTTGAATAGGTTCAGAATACTCATCATTCTGAATAATTCTTTAAACCAACGCACCCCTCCCTTTATTCCTTTACTATATCTCTCCCTATTTCTATCAATAGAATAACCTACTTAGCTTAATTATACCTAAAATAACAATAGTAATAACAATATAAATAGCAATATAAGATAGGTAATTAATAGCAGTAAATAGAATATCTATAATTTTAAATATTAATTTCTGAGCACAAATTCACTGTTTCTTAATTATAATAGCAATAACATATACAAGTACACAGCCTAAACTATATGAACCACAGCCACAATTAGATCTTATCTATTACTCCAAACAGTCTTTTGTATCCAAAGACTATCGATAATCCCACAAAGAAGAAAAGAAAGACTTCCAAGGAGATGTGTCCAATGTCAATAAGTTCCAAGGAAAGGAGAAAAAGAAAAAAGAAAAATTCCTATTTTAGCCACTAGATGTCCCTCTTGCTCTTTTTTTAACTTCAGCTCCACATACAGAATGCGCTGTCACTTTCAAAATGTCACTTTCAAAAATTCAGCTCGTTCTTCCAGATCACCTTCTCTTTCTCCCTTCTACTGCCAATTTGATCTCATATAGTCCTCAAAGCTCTCCAGTGTAGGTTCCCTTCTCATTATCGCTGTTCTTTCCCTGCTAGCGCGTCTCTATCTCATTCCAAATTCAATTTCGGGACTTTTTGTATTTTTTTCCCCAAAAAAGCCTTTCTCGCTGCTTTCGCAGGTGGGGGGGATGGAAAAAAAACTCCCCCCCTTTTTTCATGGGATCCTCCTGACCTGTGCTACCTGGGGAAAACTTCCAAAGGACTCTTCCTTTCCAGTTTCGTGCCGTTCCTCCATCAGAACCAATTCTTGACCAGTTCCAGTCACCTGTTGTTCAGCTACTTCACCGCCTGCGTTGTCCCTCTGTCAAGCCTCTATGTTGGCCATTGAAGACCATCTTCTTCCTCGCTTGGTCTGCCAGGCTCTTCCCTCCTGTCGCGCTCCGGTCGCCACCTGGATTCGCACTGCAGGTCATCCTTCCTTCTTGGCTCCCCTCCAAGAACCGTGGCTCCGAAAAGCCAGCCCAAGTGGCTGGTAAAGTGGTTGTGTATTTTGGCCAGCTGTTTAACACAACCTGTCAGCTTGACAGCTGGCCCCTCCCCCACAGCTGCCCCCCAGTCTTTTTTATTTTTCTGACTTATCTTTCCCTCTCCACCTCTCTTCCTACTGTTTTAGTTTAAGATAACTTAGTTTAATAACATAGGGAAGATGTGCTGTGTGAGCACACGTTCACACGCAATAACACACAGTATGTTCTATGTTATATTTATTTTCCTGTCTTGGGAAATTCTACTTCTTATCATAAGTCCAGCAGACATGTTGCTAAAAAAAATCCCCCTTGAAATTCCATCACAATAAATTTGCCTGCCCCAGGTCTAAGCCCAGGTTCAAATCTGCACTGGAACCACTGTGCAGATAGAATTAATATTTTAATGCTCATTTCCAAAAATGGACTCCCTCCCTGTGATCACTGTAGTCAAGAAAAATGCTTCAACTGGTCTACCTTTCTTTAACTGTTAAGTTAAATGGGGAAGTGATTTTGCAAAAAAAGAGAAGTGGTTGAAAAGAAAGGATACCTTCTATGTATAGTCCTGAAAATAGCACTTTTTATTTAATATAATATATAGCTTGATTCTCAATTAATTTATGCTATTTATATATGCTAGTTCCACAGTCTCCCAGTGGTTTATATGAACACACATAGAATCGATTATCACTAAAAACACATCAAAGAATCCAGGCTACAAGTAAGCAACATTTACATTTAAATCTTTAATATAATTCATAGAATTATCTCTTTAAAACTGTGAGGCACTCCCTTTTGACTCTGAAGAATTGTTAGGGAGGAGGTCATCCATATTTCTGGAGACACAGTAATCCACAGGGTGGGGAGTGTCTAAACAAGAAACTCTGCTTGCCCACCCATTCTTATGCATTTGTGAGGGGAATTTTAATATCTTGGCTTGAAATAAACAAACTAGATGAGGCAGTTCTGTTCGAAAGACCCAGTCATAGAGTACTCAAAGCAGTATTATGAGAGGTTCTTTAGTAGCCATGGAAATGCAAGAAATGGATGCTTTAAGGTTTTGCCTAAAAAAAATGCCAGATACTATAAATGCAATAAATAAATAGTATATGTGGTCTGACACTGAACACAGTAAGCTGGATTCATCATAGTAAGGCTTATTTATATCAATGATTCATTCTGTGACCTAAGTGCAGTCTTTTTGTTTTTAGTTACAAGAAGAACTTCAAAAGAAGTCATTGCTATGGATAAACAACATTCTATATTGCCTGAAGTCAGGACATGAAAATACGCAACTTTTGGAATAACTTGTTTTGATGCTGGAGTGCTACTAAGGAATTTACAAATAATGAGTTTATAGGAGGTTATAACACTGTGGTTCATGAGATAGTAACTTTTTCTTCTAGACAGTAACTTTCCTTTCTTCTGCAGTAAACTGTAATATGGGGGAAAAGAAACACTTCATAATAATTATTCCCTTTTTTCCTTTCCCCAAAATACCAAGAAAAAATAATCCAAATGTAAATATGTCAACAGAAAAATATGAGGCAACTCACCATGATAGATCTTTCATAATAATCATTCTCTTTATCAACATCTACTGGATATCCATTTAAGAGCCAAATAAAAGTCAGGTCTAAAGAAGGATCATGGGATGCAAGACATTGCATGGTAGCATTCAATCCAACAATGACATCAACATTAGTTGGTGCTAAAGTAATCCTTGTTGCAGCTTTGCAGTTAACAGAAAAAAAAATGTGGTTATATATTAGCAAATCATTAAATATACAACAATTGAAGCTCTGATGTACTTAAAACCTGAAAAATATACAACTTTACTATGGATGACTATGTATTTCAATAGCAAAAGAGATATAAGTAAAAAGATTTTTAAAATTTGTGGGTTTTTTGGTAGGTCTTTCTTTTCATACTTTGCAAATTCTGGTAGTTTTCATTTTTTGAAAAAAGGTAGAAATTATTTTTACTTAGCTTTTAAGGGATAATATTTACAGTTCTAGGCCAATCTTAGGATCAAAAGTGAAAATTTACTGTGACAACCTATGTGAAAAAATTATTCATAAGAGAGCTATTTGGGGACCCACCCAAATAATATACCCTATTTGTATCCTATTAATGAGAGAATGATCCAGCGGTGGAAGTATCATGTGAATTTACCATGCAATTACCAATTCCTTGTCAGGAATTCTTTTAGAATAATGTCCCAGATCACAACTGAGACTAGTAGCAGCAAATACAAGCAGCAGATATTTAAAATTTTGCAAGAGGTTACTTCTAGAAATTTAATCTTCATGGGGACTTTAATAAAGTGTGGGAGAAAATTTGCATTTGTGTCAACAGAGGTAATATTTCTGCAATAAAAATGAAGGCTAGATTATATTGAAATCCTCCTCAAACCAAATTTGGTGGTGTGAAGTCATGTTAGTACCATGTAAACTTACTGCAGGGTACAAAAGTAAATCACATGTTGAGTATCTGCATTGTAATTAGTATAACACAGAAGTTCAGAATTAAATGAAATTACCTAAAAGTAACATACTCAAATTGTTACTTTTTGTATAAGATTCTATTCTTAGTAGTATAAAGAATGTGCACAAAATATTTCCTATTCCTCAATAATATTTAAAGTAACTTCTATGAAATGCTCCAATATTATTTGAATAATAGTGCTATAAACAGTCATTAGTTAAATGATTAGGTGCCTATGATTTGAACGTAATCATGTTTAAAGTTATATAAAATACTACTGTATAATGTTATGATATGTGTTACTCTGAGGAAATAATTATATCACTTCTATTTGACTAGTGCAAATTGTACTCCAATACAAATTGTTGTGTATTAATACGTTATGTTTAATGATTGTGTTCACATGTTAACAGTTATGAGGTAAAACCCTTCGGCAGCTTTTGACAACTATCAAAAGCTGCCAGTAGCCACTGCGCAAGCGCTACTGTTGACAGCTCTCTGCTGTCAAAACCACCTGTAACTGCGCAGGCGCAAGACAGCTTGACAGCTCCGAGCTGTCAAAGCTCACCATCACCGATTGGTCCGCGCTGACTAGCGGGAAACCGGCACAGCCCTGATTGGTCGCTAGTCGGCCAGCTGGGAATATAAATAGAGGCATTGCGAGACTGTTCCTTGCCCGTTTCTTGTCAATAAAAGGTTTTCGTTAGCCAGCTGTCTCGCGTACCTCTTCTCCGGATGAAGCACTGGTGACAAGGATGGGATATACTGCTTCGCATAGCTGAAGTCACTAGCTGAGGGAAAAAAGAGATTTTTTTCCATGGTTCAGAGCTAGTCACAGCTGAAGTCACCGGCGGGAAGTTCAACTTCCTCACGCCGCGAAGCAGTACCCACAACCGGGACAGCATGGCCAACCTCGGTCACATCCGCGAATTCAACATTCGCCATCCCGAGTGCTGGGAGTCGTATTGGGGCCAGGTAGAAGGGTTCCTGCTGGTCAACAAGATCATGGACGACCGGGCCAAGGCAGCGGCGCTCCTTTGCCTCAGCGGATCAGCCGTGTACGATGTGGCCATAGGACTTTTCAGTCCAGAGCCCATCGCCTCCATACCGTATGCTAAACTAACAGAAGGACTAAGTAAGCATTTCATGCCGACCAAATCTGAACTATTCTGGCACGTAAACTTCGTGCGGCGCTGTCAACTCCCCGATGAATCCGCCACCGACTTCATAGCAAGAGTCAGGCATGCCGCACGCCGATGCTGGTTCCCGGATCTGGAGGACCGGATCCGCGACCAGGTAGTCATCGGGCTGAAGGACAAGCGCCTACGGAAGAAGCTGATCACTAAGCCCACCTTGACCTTGGCCGAGGTCTCCATGGAAGTAGTGGCTCATGAAGATAGCCACTGCGAGAATCCGGGACCACCGGACAACGGACCATACAGGTCTGTGCACCAGGAGGACATCGCTCACAGCGACTTCGGAGAGAACGACGTCTCCACCAACATAGACGCCATCCAACGGAGGTTTGAAAAACTCAAGAACCAATGTGACAACCGAGGGGGCCCTCCAAACAGCAAAAGCACCACTCAGCAAGGCATCTGAGCCAAATGCGCCAGCTGTGGTGGCAACCACCCAAGAGCGTCCTGCCGTTTCCACAGTGCCAAATGCCACGGCTGTGGAAAAACTGGACACCTCAGAGCCGTATGCCGTAGCCAGAACCGGGAGAACCTGCATGAATTGGAGGTGACATCCGCAGGTACGAGTCCGACCACGACCAATGGGAAAAAGCCCCCTAGGTCCCTGGTACTAGCTGTAGGTAGGAATAAGGGGGCGGGGGCGGTCCACCTAGTATTAAAACCTAAGGTCAAAATTAATGTCCTGTTACACAGGGTCCCCTGTGAAATGGAAGTTGACTCAGGTTCCTCGGTCTCCCTTATTTCGTGGAAGACTTATAAAAACATTTGCAGCCGCAGCCAGCAGCAAATTTCCCTGCAACCTACCAGCATACACCTGGCCGACTTCCAAAAACCCCCGATCCTACTTAAGGGTAAAGCCAAAATTCCGGTGGAATTTAGGCAGTTCAGGGGATTCCTAATGATTTTAGTTACGCAGGGAAACCGAACCAGTCTGCTAGGTCTTGACTGGTTTGAAGCATTAGGAATCGCGTTAACAGGAATTAACACAACCCAGTCCACCAGCCTTGAAGCTGTCTGCCAGCAGTTCGCAGACATCTTCGATGGCTCGTTAGTTAAATATACAGGCCCCCCAGTATCACTAAAATTAAACCCCGAGATATTACCGATAAGAATAAAAGCTAGGAGAGTTCCGTTCGCGCTCAAAAGCAAAATTGAGAATGAACTGGACCGACTCGTTAATCTAGGAGTTTTAGAACCAGTCGAAGGGGGTGAATGGGAAACACCAATTGTGACCCCAATTAAATCTAACGGTCAAATAAGAATTTGCGCCGACTATAAGGCCACCCTAAACCAGGCGTTGAATTCGCACGCTTACCCCGTCCCAGCAGTGAAAGACGTCCTAGCAGCCATTAGATCCAGCGCCATTTTTGCAAAATTAGACTTGGCGCAGGCGTATTTGCAACTACCTGTCACCCCGGGAACTGCAAACGCACAGACCATCGTCACGCACGGCGGAGCTTTCAAAGTGAATCGTTTACAATTCGGCATATCCGCAGCCCCAGGAATTTTCCAGGAAATTATGGAAAAAAACCCTAAGGGAATTCCTGGGGACTGCCCCTACTTTGACGATGTGCTTATCGCAGGAGAATCTGAAGGGGATTTGGCAATCAAATTGCGGGAAGTTCTAAGCAGGTTCATGGCAGCAGGACTTAAATTAAAAAGAGATAAATGCTCTATTGGGGTACCATCAACAGAGTTTTTGGGATACAAAATTGACTCGGGGGGAATTCACCCCACTGACTCAAAAATCAAAGCCATCAAAACTGCTCCCACTCCTAAAAACAAACGGGAGCTACAAGCCTTTCTAGGGCTACTAAATTTTTATCATGCCTTCTTGCCCCACAAAGCAACCATCGCTGAACCCCTGCACAGACTACTTGACAAGGGTACCCCATGGTCCTGGACTCCTCAGCATGACTCCAGTTTCCAGCTCCTTAAGAGTTTGCTGACCAGTAATTCCTCTGTAACATTGTACAAAGAGGAAATGCCCCTATGTTTAGCATGTGATGCTTCTCCTTATGGGATCAGGGCGGTTCTAAATCATTTAACTCAAAATTGAACCCAAATTCCAATAGCGTTTTACTCCAGAACGCTTTCCAAACCAGAGCGCAATTATGCTCAAATTGACAAGGAGGCTTTAGCGATAGTTGCCGGCGTGAAAAAATTTCACGACTACCTCTACGGACGGCAATTCACCATCTTCACAGACCACAAACCTCTATTGGGGATTTTCACATGGGATAAGCAGACTCCCCAAATTCTATCCCCCCGAATTCTTAGATGGTCTACCTTTTTATCTGCTTATTCATTTAAATTGATCCACAAGCCGGGGAAGGAAATGGGGCATGCGGACGCATTAAGCAGACTTCCCCTACCGGTAATAGACCCCGACCCCACTCCAGCCGGCAACATCTTGGCAATCTTAGAATTACAAGAATGCCCCCTCACAGCTAAAGACATAGCTGCCGCCACAGCTAAAGATAAGACCCTGAGCAGAATATTAACCTGGATTGCCTCTGGATGGCAATCCAAATCCCCCGGTTGAGAGTTCCAAGCATATTTCTCGAGGAGAATGGAACTTTCATCACACCTAGGGTGCATACTGTGGGGGAATAGGGTCGTAGTGCCTGAAAAACATAGACCCAAGGTTTTGAACACATTACATGACGGACACCCTGGTACAGTTAAAATGAAGGCTTTAGCTAGGAGCTACGTCTGGTGGCCAGGCATAGATACAGAAATCGAGACACATGTAGCTGGCTGCTACCCTTGCCAGGTCGGCAGACCCGCACAACCACAAGCCCCCATCCACAGATGGGAGACAACCAAAAATCCCTGGTCCCGGGTGCACTTAGACTTTGCGGGACCCTTTCAAGGACAGGTATTTTTAATAGTGGTTGACAGCTACTCCAGGTGGCTGGAGGTCGTGCCAGTCAGTAGCATGACTACGACTGCCACAGTACAGGTACTAAGGGGGCTTTTTGCCACACACGGCTTGCCCGATGTCTTGGTATCCGATAACAGCACACAATTTACTTCCCGTAAATTCCAGACTTTCACCACAGAGAACTCTATTAGACACATCACAACGGCTCCATTCCACCCCTCGTCGAATGGCTTGGCTGAGGTGATGGTAAAGTCCACCAAGGATGCACTTCGAAAAATCATCATGGGAAACTGGCACCGCAGGTTGGCGCAATTCTTACTGGCACAACACACCACCCCCTGCACGTCCACCGGAAAATCACCGGCAGAACTGCATTGGGGGAAATGACTTATGACCAGACTTGACAGATTACACCCGGACAGGACAACGGCAGAACCAGTCCAACCCATTCCTCACAGAACCCTGGCCAACGGCCAAACCGTCTGGGCTAGGAACCATGGGGCAGGAAACAAATGGATTCAGGGGGTTGTAATCGAACAAACCAGACCCTTATCATACATAATTGATGCCGGTAAGAACTGCCACCTACGTCGACACATCGATCAATTGCGACAACGCAGCCTGCAAAACTGGGGGGAAAGGGGAAGCGGGGAAAATCCAATGCCATGCACCACTCCAGGAACAAACACCCCCCCACCCAGCACCTCTAACGAAGGGACTCTCGAAGCTCCCCCCCCCACCCAGCACCTCTAACAAAGGGACTCTCGAAGCTCCCGCACCAGGTCCAAGTCCAGAACTTGCGGAAGCGGAGCCAACAACAGCAACGCCCCTCCGGCGTTCGAATAGAACCAGGAAACCCCCGGCCTACTTAAGTGACTATGATTGGGGCACTCAACGAAGAAACAACCGGAAGGATTACCCCACCAATTCGGGGGAGGGGTAAGAGGTGTTGTGTATTAATACTTTATGTTTAATGATTGTGTTCACATGTTAACAGTTATGAGGTAAAACCCTTCGGTGGCTTTTGACAGCTGTCAAAAGCTGACACAGCCACTGCGCAAACGCTACCGTTGATAGCTCTCTGCTGTCAAAACCGCCTGTAACTGCGCAGGCACAAGACAGCTTGACAGCTCCGAGCTGTCAAAGCTCACCATCGCCGATAGGTCCACGCTGACTAGCGGGAAACCGGCACAGCCCTGATTGGTCGCTAGTCGGCCAGCTGGGAATATAAATAGAGGCATTGCGAGACTGTTCCTTGCCCGTTTCTTGTCAATAAAAGGTTTTCGTTAGCCAGCTGTCTCGCGTACTTCTTCTGCGGACGAAGCACAAATCATTTTTATTATGTATCTGATATATTCTTCCTCTCTCACTTACGTACAAATAAATATGTATGTACTTGATTTTAACTTTTAATATATGAGTAACTATGCATTTAATGAAGCAGCCTGTAGCTCAAGAAAGCTTATGCTCTAATAAATGTGTCAATTGTCACAATACTCTTTGCTGAATGTTTTAGATCATTCAGCGGCCCGGGGAAATTGGGGGCATCAAAGGTCGACCTGGAAACACTTCCACAACCCTGAAAGCAGACCCTCTTCTCTACCTTGGTTCATGGGGCTCCCCCACCACCACTGCCTGTCCTCACCCCCTTGTTGGCCACCAGGGACCAGGACTGACCTAGAGCGAATCTCTTCAAGGGACCAGATGCACTCCCAAAGCAGCAGAGCTGCTGCCACTTCGGTCATTCTGGCTCCGGAGGAAGCATCTGTGTCATCAGAGGTGGAAGAGGACGAAGTGGCAGAAGACATGCCTGCTCTGAAAAGCCATGGCAATGGCATCCATCAGCTGATGCTGCTCACATGAACTGCACCTCAGAAGCTCCCTAAAGCAGTTCCCCCCCCTCTGTAAAGGGCTTTCAACTGGAGCCAGAGCTGTGCGTGAGTTCCGTCACCTTTTTTTTTTTTTTACAAAAAAAGCACTGCCCAACTCCCAGGCCACAGCCCACTAGTGGGCTGTAGCCTATTCAGAATTGGGCTGTGAGAGTGCTGGCCAGAGCATGCATGAATGCGCAGTTCAACTTGCAGAGCAGCGGGCCGGGTGGTATTTGCTCACTTGCACACCAGCCCATCACTCACACAAGTCAAGCTGCTCAACTATGCACTGGCCTGCCACTCGTGCAAGGGTTGCATCCATGTGTATACACACCGGCCCACCACTCACACAGCCCAGGTCCCCTCTCCCCCTGCAGACAGGCCACAAAGATTGCAGACTGCTGCTTTAGATAATACAGCTACACTTCTGTAAATTGTAAGCTCAGTGACCCACATACAAAAAGTCAGTAATCAGAATCGGAGACAAGATATAAGAAATATATATTATTTTGTTATATACAATGACTAAATTAATAGGCTTATCAAACTAACTCAAATTTATTTAGAAAATTGAAAATGATTTCAACATACGTAATCTGAAGTCCATGCTATACTTAACTTTGAGAATGTAGAGAAGTTTGAGAATTACCTGTGACTATAAGACCAGAAGAACTGTTAGCTTTCCCTTTGTTGTTTTCCACAAAACAGGTGTAATTGCCTCCATCTGCTGCTGTAACATTAATAATTTCTAGGCTGCCATCATACCATATATGTATCCTATTAAAAAAGATATTGTTAAGAAAATTGAGAATCAACAATAGAATAATAAGAAAATGTGGATGAAAATGGAAGCATGGCATTATACATTCCATATTTTTTTCTCCTGCCAGTTATACATAGTCTTTTCATACCTATAATAATCATTGCCATTTGTTCACTTTGTGCTGCTTAACTCCAGGAAAGGGGGAGAGTTACTCAATTGCCCATGCAAAACAAACTATCTTCCAATATTACACAGCAGTTGAATGGGGGCAAAAATTTGGCACTTTTTATCTAGGCAACCATCTAGCTTATGCTTAACTACTGTTATTGGAGGGGGAAAAACACTTTCTAGGAAGCAGATGACACCAGTGGGACACAGAAGGGTTTGCTTTGTTTTAATCCCAGTACACAGAGAGACACAGTGTGTTTGGGGAGGTGTAATGAAAAAGCTGCAGCTACTTTAAAGGTTGCATTGCCCATAAGGAGTAGACTCCTTAAAATAGTTGTACACCTTTTAGGTTCGTACAAAAGCAACCACCATTCAAAAGCAACCACCAGGTTCATTCGTTTCTTGTCACTCTTGCCTATCTTTGTGCAATAAACAAAGCTCAAATGAATAAACCAGCTATACTGATGGAGCTGGAGAATTTGAAGAAAAAAAATGCATGATCCTGTTTTCCTTTAACAATGTTTCTTCACACAACTTAACCATGAAGAAGACCAATATGACCAGCTAGCCTAAAAAAAAATTCTGATTTATTAACAAAATTTCCCATTTCTGTGGTACACTTATATTCAGGCCAAACCATGCAGAAACACAGGGTTTTTTAATTTGATACTGAACTCTTAAATAATGCTTTATAGATTATTTACTATATTTAGTAGTAATACTAACCTGGTGGAGTTTCTAAGAATTTCTGTCCCTCTACTCCAGGTAATTTTTGGCTTAGGAGCTGCTCTAGGCTTGCACTCAATTATAGCCTGTCCTCCTTTTGCAGCCAAAACCTCTTTCTTCATTGGGTAGAATTCAAAAGTTGGAGGTAAAACTGTGAAGAAAAACATAATTATTAGACATGTATTCCTATGTCTACTGCAGACACTCCTTTTGACAATAGCATATAATAGTCAATTGTACTGAAAACCTAGAGAAATTCTGCAGAATGAAATAAACTTGAACTATAATGTTGACTTTGTAAGACATTATGGTTTCATCTATTCTCAAAATAGAGAGTTTAAGTAAATAAATAATTTTATGCATTAATTCTACTTGAGAAAACATATTTAATCGAGAAATTAAGAAACATAGAAGAAATGTATTTCTTCTACATATTGAAAGACTCAAAAGAAACAAATGATATATTTGGTATAGCAGACTAAAATCAACACCAATGCTTAAAATACTATTAGTTGACAGAAGTTTTCCATCCTTACTGTAACTCACTAGAATCAAAAGAGAGAGAAAAAATCTATTTGTCTGTCTCTCTCTATTTCTCTCTCCCTATCTTGAATTAATATATGCCACAACATTTTCTACAAGTTTCATTCTAATTCTTCAAATATTTCCAAAGACGTTTACACCAATTAGACAACACAATAACAATTTAAAACACTACAAATTATGCAAATGTACAACCAGCATTTGTATACATTTTCCACAATCCACAAACTTCTAAGTATGTAACAGAGTTCTTCAGATCAAACATGGAGTTTGTATAAAGCTAATGAGGAATCAGTTTGTTTTCAATGGAACAATCCTACAGCATGAAATGCAATAAAATATCACACATTTATATTTAAATGTAAAGCCACAATAGAAAATGTAATGTATTGGCCTTAATTGCTGCAATCAGTTGCACAATGTAGTGTCCTTAATTGCTGTACTTAAGTAAATGATTGTTTAAACGGTTCTTTTTAAAAAAGTGTTTATTTTTATTTTTTCCAACTCTCCCCCATACATATCAACAAATATTCCGTGATATTTTATCAAGTATTAATATACATTCTTTTTACAGTCTTATCTATCAGATACTCTTAATAACATAAATACATAAACATAAATTTTGGTGTTGCTCATCCATTTCCCCTTTTACTGTATCCACACTCCTCCTCTCTCTTCCCTCTTCTCTAGATTCTTTCTCCCTTTTTTCTCTTTCTTCCCTACTTCCCTCTTCTTCCTCTCCTCTCCTCTTTCCTTTACTGCTCCCCTCCCATTTCTCCCCACTTCTCTTCCTCTTCTCCTCCAAACTTCCTACTTCCTTCCCCCCTCCTGTCAGAACCCACTCCAATCTACATCTTAAGAAAGAAAGACTCTTGGAAACAAGATTGTCCAAGCACGAACGTTTACTAAGACATAGATGATAGAAGGCATAATAGACAGGATCTCAAAAATCTCCTCACAGATCAATATTTTTAAAGTGTCCCCAAGCAAAACCCCACCCCTCAATTCATTTGGTCAGTTCCGGATCAGTCAAGTTTCAGGTGGCAAACCCCTCATGGGAAAGGGAGAACCATCAGTCCATTTGTAGCACAGTCATTCCCTCCCCTTCACATTCCACCTGGAGAAACAAACCAGAATTCCCCCACCCCCTTTCTTAGTTGCTTGTAAGATAAGGAAGAGAGAATGCTTCTCATCGATCTTATTGTGATGGGCAACAGGCAGGCTAGATAAACAAAAAGTTACATCTAAGGAGAGGAAATGGAGGCAATAAACTCCCATGTTTATTCCCTTTCCTCCTTGGGAATGGCAGAATCCAAGGAGGGGGTGAGATTTGGGTTTGCACAGAAAGAGAGTTAAAAATGAAATATAAATGGATTCTGACATAAATGGATTCTGACATCCTGCCCTCCTTTTAAAAAAGGAGAGCTCCTCCTGTAGGGAAAACAAAAATATAAATATAAATATAAATATAAATATAAATATAAATATAAATATAAATATAAATATAAATATAAATATAAATATAAATATAAATATAAATATAAATATAAATATAAATATAAATATAAATATTATAAATAAATATCCCAGTTTGCTGGGATATTCTGTATGAAACTTCTTTAGCAACTTGGGTGCTCTAATGTGATGTTTATTGACCCACTCATTTTCTGAGGAGGGGAGGTGTTTCCAAGCTACTAAGTATTGAATTGCTCTGTGGTGTTTCCTAGAATCTAGGATTTCTTTTATCTCGAAGTGTTGTTCTCATTCAACCATGATAGGAGGTGGAGGTGGGTTTAGTCGTAGGGGTGACTGTTGTTCCCTTTTTAGTAAACTGCAGTGAAAAATTGGCTGTATCTGCCTAAGATTTTTGGATAGTTCTAATTCTACTGTTACTGGGTTTATGATTCTTTTAATTGGAAAAGGTCCAATATATTTTGGTCCGAGATTTTTACAAGGTTGTAGGGATTTTAGGTATTTTGTAGATAAATATACCATCTCTCCCACCCTGAATGGTTTGGGATCAACTCTCTTTTTGTCAGCCTGTGCTTTGTATCCTTGTCTAGCTTCATCTAAAGCTTTCCTAATGATTGGCCAGGTGTTTGGTAATTGTGCAATCCATTCCTTCAGTGGTGGGATTTCCGGTTCATTTGGGATTAGTTCTGGCATAGGGTTGAAACTTTGACTGGTAGCTATTTGAAAATGAGTGTAGCCTGTGCTGGAGTGGACTACATTATTGTAAGCAACTTCTGTGAAAGGGAGTAGGTCTGTCCAGTTTGTTTGCTGGAAATTAATAAAGCATCTTAAATATTGCTCAAGTACTGAGTTCCCCCGTTCCATTTGACCATTCCCCTGAGGATGGTGACTTGATGTCAGTCCCTGAGTAATTCCTAAGAGTGATAAAAATTCCTTCCAAAACTTTGACGTAAATTGTACTCCCTTGTCAGATATGATGCATTGGGGTGCTCCATGAAGTCTGTAAATGTGCTGCATGAATAGTTTCGCTAAGGCTTTTGCGGTGGGAATCTTTTGGCATGGGATAAAGTGCATCTGTTTGGAAAACAAATCTGTGACCACCCAGATGACAGTGTTCCCGTTGCTTTCTGGTAATTCCACTATAAAGTCCATGGCTATTTCTTTCCAGGAGGCTGAGGGGTTGCAGCCTCTTAGCCATCACGCACGTTTGACAGCTAGCCATGTAGCTTTCTATGTCCTTTTTCATTGATGGCCACCAAATTGCCTTTTAGTTAAGTATAAGGTTTTTACAAACCCAAAATGTCCTGCTGATTTTGTATCATGGCACAACTGCATGAAATTGATCCTCTGGGTGGCAGGTATGTATAACTTCTCACCCACCCAGGGTAGTCCGTCTTTGATTGTGCACACATGTCTATTTTTCTGGAACCATTCATCAGTTTCCAAGGACCTTCGGAATTCTATTCCAGTTTGGCTATCCAGCTGTGGGTTGATTTTGGCTAGGGCCCTGGTGGTGACTAGTGCTGCAAGTTGTTGTTCGGGCATAAGTGGTTTAGATTCAGTGACCTGTGTGGTGTTATATTGGGACATGCGAGATAATGCATCTGTCAAGAAATTCTCCCCCCCCCAGTATGTGTTTGAGAGTGAAACGGATTCGATGACAAGGTTGGGACCAGTGGGCTTGCTTAGGAGCAAATTTCCTGGGTGTTTTTAGTGCTTCCCAATTTTTGTGGTCTGTCCAGACCTGGAAGGGGATTTTATTACCTTGAAGGAAATGACGCCATGTAAGTAATGACCACCTCACAGCGTAAGCCTCCTTCTCCCACACAGCCCAACATTGTTCTGTCTCCGTGAGTTTCCTGGACATATATGCACACAGTTGCAATGTCCCCTCATCATTTTCCTGTAATAATACAGCTTCCACCACCACATCACTAACGTCTGCCTGTATTATGAAAGGTTTATCGGGACCTGGATTTCTCAGTACAGGTTCAGCAGAGAAAAGTCTCTTTAGCCTCTCAAATGCCGCTTGACATTCCATTGTCCACTTCAGGGGATGGCTGGGTTTCACTGCCGCCCCTTGTTTTCAACAAGTTTGTGAGGGACAGGGCTATTTCGGCAAATGAAGGGATGAATTGGCAGTAGAAGTTTGCAAACCCCAGGAAACTTTGCAGTTGCTTCCTTGTGCAGGGTGGTGCCCATTCTAATACTGCCCTGACTTTCTCAGGGTCCATTTTGATGCCCTGTGGGGATATGCGATATCCCAGGTAGTCTATTCTTTCCTGGTGGAATTCACATTTTGATAATTTTGCATATAGGTGGGTGGCCTGCAATTTTTTCAGAACTGCTCTGACTAAATTAATAAGCTCCTCTTTGGTCTCAGTGAAGATAAGGATGTCATCTAGGTAAACCAGGACCCCCTTATACAGATGCTCTCTTAGCACTTCATTAATTGCATAAAAACTGCGGGGGGGCCTTGCAGTACAAACAGCAGGACATTAAACTGGTAGCAACCCATTGGGCAATCGAACACAGGCTTCCATTCGTCCCTTTCCTTAATCCTAATGCAGTAGTATGTTTCTCTTAGGTCTAGTTTAGTAAAAATCCTTCCTTTCAATAGGTGGGATAGCATATCCTTCATTAAAGGTAGGGGATACAGATTACTTTCACTAATTGTGTTTAGAGCCCTGTAATCTACGCATAAGCATATCGTGCCATCCTTCTTCTCCCTGAAGAGGACTGGAGTGGCCACTTTGGGTTTGGAAGGCTCAATAAATCCCCTTTCTAGGTTTTTGTTTATGAATCTTTCCATCTCTGTCATCTCTTTGGGGCTCATGGAGTACAGTCTGTGCTTTGGGAGTTTTGCCCCGGGTTTGAATTCTATAGCACAGTCTGTGGGTTGGTGAGGGGGAAGCTCACCCACCCATTCCTCATTGAAAACTTCAGCAAGGTCCCTGTATTCTTCCAGTATTTCTGGTACCCCCTTCTCTTCCCCCACTAACGTTTTCTCCTCTCTTTGGGTTGGGGGGGGGTCCTTTGGAGTTCCCATGGTCCCCCTCTGGGAAGTTGAGTTCTGCTGTCCTCCAATTTACCCAGGGGTTCCATTTCTTCAACCATTCCAGCCCTAAAATCATTGGGCATTCCATGCCTGGGGACACTACAAGCATTATGTCTTCCTCATGGGCCCCCAGGGACAGGTGAGCTGGTAAGGTGGCTAGGGTAGCTGGTACCCCCCCTGCACCTTGCCTCACCATTTTGATTTTCTCCCGCGCATTACAATCAGCCAGAGTCCTCAAATTGCCTCCTAAAGGATGACATGAACTGGTTGAAGTCGTTGAGTTCTTGGGTGTTGGAGTCATGCAGGTTCACCACCCAGTCTCCAGCCAGTCCATCCAGGTCAGATTGCACAATGTGGATTCGGGCTCTGTCACTGGGGATGTCCCGTCCATATTCTTCTATATAACTGAGGACTTGAGTTAGGAAAAACCCCAATTGTGGTGGCTCCCCCGTGAATTTCACTTCCAGGGGCAGGAGTCTTTGAATGGATCAGTGCCTATGCTGCGGGCGATATTGCCACCCATCCTGATCCCTGTCTGTGGGTTGCTGGGGGTGGGTGCTGCTGAGGTGGTAGCTTCGGGTTCAGCGGATGTCCCCGGTGCTACAGGTTCTGGATCCCCCCCACTGTCTCTCCAGCTGAAGCTCCAGGCGCTGTTGTGGCTGCGGGATTCAGGTTTCTCCTCTCTTAGAGAGCCAAGGGTTTTTTTCATCAGGTCAATAGCTTTTTCTAGCATCCACTCTGCATGTGGTGCATAACTCCTGTCCTCTTCGCTGACGTGCAGGGAGCTCTCCAGCTTTTGCTTCCATTCGGGTTAGCGGCTGCTCCGCCTCAGGGTCACTTTCCTGGATGCCTTTTCCCACTCGCTCTTCCTTCCAATGCCCATTGACCACCGCGGTTTGGGGTCACGCGTCTCCACCACTTCTTCCCCAGAGGAATATGACGCTTCATCTTCTGATAGTTGGTGGGATTTCAGTTGGGGGGAGAGTTCCCTTTCCATGGGGCTTTCCTCCTCATTGTTAGACATTGTATTTTTTGCAAAGTCCCCTGGTAAGGTTCTTCCTTCCACGTTGGCTCTTAATGCAGATCCTGTCTAATGTCAGAACCCACTACAATCCACATCTTAAGAAAGAAAGACTCTTGGAGACAAGATTGTCCAAGCAGGAACTTTTACTAAGACATAGATGATAGAAGGTATAATAGACAAGATCTAAATAATCTCCTCACAGATCGATATTTTTAAAGTGTCCCCAAGCAAAACCCCACCCCCTCAGTTCATTTGGTCAGTTCCGGATCAGTCAAGTTTCAGGTGGCAAGCCCCTCGTGGGAAAGGGAGAACCATCAATCCATTCATAGCACAATCACTCCCTCCCCTTTACATTCCATCTGGAGAAATAAACCAGAGTTGCCCCACCCCCTTTCTTAGTTGCTCGTAAGATCAGAGAGAGAGAATGCCTCTCATCGATCTTATTGTGATGGGCAACAGGCTGGCTAGATAAACAAAAAGTTACATCTAAGGAGAGGAAATAGAGGCAATAAACTCCCATGTTTATTCCCTTTCCTCCTTGGGAATGGCAGAATCCAAGGAGGGGTGAGATTTGGGTTTGCAGAGAAAGAGAGTTAGAAATGAAATATAAATGGATTCTGATATCTCCTCTACTCTTTTCCCTCTCTCCTCTGCTTTCTTCCCACTCATTCCTCTTCAGAGACAATTCAGCAACTCCTCTCCCTAGATTTTCAATATCTATATTAGGTATAATAACATTAATTTTCTATTACATTAATACTTCTATAAATCTGACCTTCTTGGTATATACTTCTATAAATATTTATACTAGCTCCGGTTATCCAGTACTGCAGACATGTCAAACACAAGGCCCGGGGGCCGGATCCGGCCCGCGAAGTGGTTTCATGCGGCCCGCGAAGCCATCCTGGAAACAGTGATGGAATGGCCCCCACTGCCTTGGCCCTGGCCCAGAGACCCTCCTTCTGCCAGAGACCCTCAGATCTGTCCCACTCCTGCCCAGGCCCCCATAGGCGCCCTTGATGCGAATGATGTAGAGCTGTCCACACCCACCCAGTAGGCCATACGCACTCTAGCCATGCCCACCCAGTAGGCCACGCCCACCCTGGCCATGCCCACCCGGCCCCCTGAGGGCAACCGCAATGCTGATGCAGCCCTCAATGAAATTTGAGTTTGACACCCCTGCAGTACTGTGTCACCTGGGTCTCCCTTCTTATCTCCTCCTTTTTCTTCCATCTAAATTAGTGTTAGTTATCTTTTAACCATATTCTCTTTTCATCCAATCATAAACTTTTCTCAAAATTTCATAATACTTTGACTGTCATATCTTTAATTATCATTGTTAGTCTATTCATTTCTGCACATTCCAATATTTTCCCGATCACCTCTCCCTCTGGGGGGGGGGCTTTCGGTGCTTTCCCATTTTGTGCAAACACAATCCTAGCTGCGGTGGTTATATGAATAATCAAATATATTTTCTCTTTGCTATATTTCTCTGGTAAAATACCCAACAGGAACGTTTCTGGTCTTAGTTCTATACATTGTTGTATCATCTTTTCTATCCATGTTCTAATTATACTCCAATAAGTTTTAGCTTCTACACACGTCCACCACATATGATAAAAAGAACCTGGTTTTTAATGGCATTTCCAGCATTTCATAGATCTATCCTTGAACATTTTAGCTAATCTTTCTGGAGAGATGTGCCATCTATAAAACATTTTGTATATATTTTCATTATACGCTGTCGCCATTGTCAGTTTATAGTTTCTTTCCCATAATTGCTGCCATCTATCTAATTGAATTATATATACAAAATTTCTTGTCCATTTTATCATTGACTCTTTCACTTGTTCCTCCTCTAATTCCATATATAGTAAGTGACTGCACATTTTTAATCCATTTTTCTTCAGTTCCCATGAGTATTCCATCTAACTCAGTTGTCCCCAAATTGAGAGTCATTTTTTTATTTTTTTTATTTTTCACAGTTCCTTTAATATACCACAAACTAACCAATGAAATATAAACATTTTTACAGGTATTAAACATTTATTATATCAGTAATGCTGTAGGTATATATCACCATACATAAATACATATACGTAAGTTTGGGTGCTGCTCATCCATTTCCCCTTTCACTGTATCCACACTCTTTCTCTCTCTTCCCTCTTCTCTACTTTCTTTCTCCCTTTCTCCTTTCTTTCCTACTTCCCTCTTCTTCCTCTCCTCTCCACTTTCCCTCTCCACTCCCCTCCCGTTTCTCCCCACTTCTCCTCCTCTTTCCCTCCAACCTTCCTACTTCCTTCCCCCTCCTCTACTCTCTTCCCTCTCTCCTCTCCTTTCTTCCCTCCCATTCCTCTTCCGATACAATTCAGGGGTGATGTCCGAGCAGCTCCTCTCCCTGGATTTTCAGTCGCTATATTAGGTATGATAATATCCTTATCTCCTCATTTTTCTTCCATCTAAATTAGTGTTAGCTGTCTTTTAAGCATATTCTCTTTTTCACCCACTCATAAAATTTTCCCCAAATTTCATAATACTCTGACTTTGTCTTATCTTTAATTATCATTGTTAATCTATTCATTTCTGCACATTCCATTATTTTCCTGATCACCTCTTCTTCTGGAGGAGCTTTCAGTAACTTCCAGTTTTGTGCAAAGACAATCCTAGCTGCAGTGGTTATATGAATAATCAAATATGTGTTCTCTTTACTATATTTCTCTGGTAAAATACCCAACAGGAATATTTCTGGTCTTAATTCTATACATTGTTGTATCATCTTTTCTATCCATAATTTGATTATATTCCAATAGGTTTTAGCTTCTGCACACGTCCACCACATATGATAGAAAGAGCCTGGTATTTGATGGCATTTCCAACATTTCATAGATCTGTCCTTAAACATTTTAGCTAGTTTTTCTGGAGACATATGCCATCTGTAGAACATCTTGTACATATTTTCTTTATATGCTGTCACCATTGTCAGATTATAGTTTCTTTCCCACAATTGCTGCCATCTAATTCAATCATATATCCAAAATTTCTTGACCATTTTATCATTGACTCCTTAACTTGCTCCTCCTCTAATTCCTTAGTTGTCCCCAAATTAAAACCATCTATTTTAACATCTTTTCCATATCTAGATTGTATTTGCATTCTCATGTAACAATCCATCTTTATTCCTTGTTCCTCTAATTGTTGTTTGGTTTTCAGCTCCCCCGTGTCTGTTAGTAAGTCTTTATATCTTATAATATTTCCCATATTAAAGATATTGGGGTGTATTAGCGCTTCCATAGTTGAGAGCCAATTTGGAATCTTCAAATAATGTTCAAATAATAGCTATGTATTCTGTTATGTATATAGAGTTACAGAAGTGAGCCACTGACACCACCAGGTAGTGACGTACTCTATCTGGATTGGCTGGATAGTCCATGGCGGGAAATTCAGACGAACAGATTGGTCCCCGGTTCACCTGTGCCATTCAATAAAGAGTGATCTGATGCTGTAACCAGTTGTCCGAGTCGTCCATGCAGTCCACGCAGTCCAGCTTAGCTATATAACAGTGGCGACAAAGGAGGGATTCCCGTTCCCATCTGCGTTGACTTTATAGCAGAAGTCATCTTCCCTACGAGGTAGCACTGCTGGACTGGATGCATCATGGCAAAACTTGGGCATATAAGTGAATTCTGTTTCAATATCGACGAGCCCGAAAGATGGGAAGCGCACCTGGGGTGGATCAAAGGGTTCCTGTTGATCAACTGGGTCATGGAGGACCGGATGAAAGCGGCAGCCCTGTTGTGCCTCAGAGGTCAGGATGTTTATGATATAGCTATCGGATTGTGTGCTCCCACTACCATCATGACCGTTCCATACATGGAACCTAAAGCAAAACTGGCGAGCCATTTCATGACAACGAGGGCTCCAATCTACTGGCGTTTCCAGTTTAACCAACGTATCCAGCATCCGGGGGAGACAACAGCACAATATGTTGTGGCGCTGAGACAGGCTGCCCGTTCTTGCATGTTCACCAATCTTGAAGATAGAATTTGAGATCAGGTCATATTTGGGCTAAGAGATCATCAGCTCAGAAAATCCTAGCAAAACATCCAATGGACCTGCGAGAGGTCCTAGATGAAGTTATGGCCCACGAGACGGCCACCAGCCCCGGCAAGCCAATACACTGCTCCAGCAGCAGCCCAGGTGGGACAGTCCATTGGGAGTCCATGGCGTTTGGCAGAAGCAGACAGATGGACAAAGAGGCAGAAGTGGATGCAGTGCATCATAAGCCAGGAAGACAACCGACGCGGCAGGACTACGAAGGAAGCCATCAGAAAACCCCAGCGGCCAGCAGAAACACTGTGTGCAGCTGCAACTGCAGCTGCAGAGAACAAAAACCGTCCAGCGCCTCCAACCAAAAATGTGCCAGCTGTGGAGGGCACCATCACCGAGCAACATGCAGATTCCGCTCCGCGAAGTGTCGCTCCTGTGGCAAGATGGGGCACATCGCAGCCGTCTGCTGGAATCGCAACAGAGACAGCCTGAATGAACTCCAAGCCATGGCATCGGCATTAGAAGGTACTGGGCCCCTGCAGCACAGGTCACCAAAGTCAGGGGGGAGCCGAGGAACCGTGTAGCACACGGACATCCATCAATTGCTTAAACCAAAAATCACAATAGAGATCCATCTGCAAGGTGTTCCTTGCACGATGGAGCTCGACTCCGGCTCCACTGTCTCAATAATCTCATATGAGACATTTAAAGGCATTTGCAGCCGGAGCAAGCAGCGGGTTCCTCTTAAGCCCCAAAATGTGCAGTTATCGGATTTTCAGCACACACCCATTAAACTCAGGGGTAAGGCTACCTTGCTAGTGGGGTTCAAGAATTTCCAGGGTCCTTTGGACATACTGGTAACAGAGGAGAAAAGGACTAGTCTAGTGGGGCTGGATTGGTTTGATGCTCTGGGTATTTGGCTGGGGGGGTGTAAATAGCATCCAGCCCAAAAGCCTCAAATCCGTCTGCAAAACGTTTGCAGACGTATTTGAGGAAAAGCTGGGCAAGTACAATGGCCCCCCTATTAACTTCAAGCTAAACCCCAGTGTCCTACCGGTACGAATCAAGCCCCGAAGAGTCCCATTCGCTCTCAAACATAAGATTGAGAGCAAATTGGACAGGCTCGTAGAACAAGGGGTGCTAGAGCCCGTGGAAGGGGGAGAATGGGAGACCCCTATAGTGACCACTCTGAAGGCTAATGGGGAGGTAAGAATATGCGCAGATTATAAGGCCACGGTAAACCGGGCCTTGAATCCGCATGCTTACCCGGTCCCGATGGTCTGACACATCCTCTCTGCAGTCCAGGGCGGCACCATCTTTGCTAAGTTAGATTTGGCGCAGGCGTATCAGCAGCTCCCAGTCACCAAGGAAACGGCAGATGCTCAAACAATAGTGACACATAGAGGAGCTTTTAGAGTCAAGCGCTTGCAGTTTGGCATCTCTGCAGCTCCTGGGATATTCCAAGAAGTGATGGAAAGGACTCTCAAGGGAATTCCTGGGGTATGTCCTTATTTTGATGATGTTCTGATTGCTGGAGAATCTGAGGAGATCTTGGCTGACAGGCTGCAAGCTGTTTTAAGCAGATTTCGCTCTGCTGGGCTCAAGCTAAAAAGGGGTAAGTGCAGTATACGAGTGGCATCCACTGAATTTTTAGTGTTCAGGATTGATGCCAAGGGAATTCACCCCACAGACTCTAAAGTGAGAGCAATAAAAATGGCTCCAACCCCAACGAATAAGGCTGAATTGCAAGCATTCCTGGGGTTACTTAATTACTACCATGCGTTTCTGCCACACAAGGCAGCAATTGCGGAGCCTTTACATAGATTATTAGATAAGAAATCCCCATGGAACTGGACATTAATCCATGAACAGTGTTTCAGGAATCTTAAACAGCTATTGTCCAGCGATTCAACTGTTACGCATTTTATGGAAAATAAGCCCATATGCATCACTTGTGATGCATCCCCTTATGGTGTGGGTGCATCATAGAAGAAAATGGGGAGCGAAGGCCTATTGCATATTATTCCAGAACTCTGTCAAGGGCAGAAAGGAATTATGCTCAAATTGACAAGGAGGCCTTAGCAATACTGACAGGAGTCAAGAAATTCCATGATTATCTGTATGGTAGAGAATTCACTATTTTTACAGATCACAAACCATTGTTAGGGTTGTTCACCACTGATAAACAAACACCACAAATTCTTTCCCCAAGAATGCTAAGGTGGTCTATATTCTTATCTGCCTATACTTGCAAACTGGTCCACAGACCAGAGAAGGATATGGGCCACGCTGATGCATTAAGCAGATTACCATTAATGACCATGGATCCGGACCCAGCTCCTGCAGAGCAGATCCTAGCCATCCAAGATCTACCAGATTGTCCACTTCAGGTGAAGGACATTGCTGCTGGCACCAGGGTGGACAAGGTGTTGTGCAGAGTCCTCTCGTGGGTGGCATCGGGGTGGCAAGAAAAGAGTCCTGGCCCAGAGTTGCAGGCATATTTCACGAGAAGGCATGAGTTGTCTTCTCATAAAGGATGCCTGTTGTGGGGTAGTAGAGTTATCATCCCAGAGAAACTGCGGGAAAGAGTCTTGCAGTCACTACATTAGGGTAACCCAGGCATAGTCAGGATGAAGGCCCTAGCTCGAAGTTACTTGTGGTGGCCTGGTCTTGACAAAGCGATAGAAGAGCAGGTAGCCGGGTGTTATACTTGTCAAAGGTCAAGGCCAGAACAGCCGCAAGCACCTATACATAAGTGGGAAACAACTCATACTCCGTGGTCTAGGGTACACATCAATTATGCGGGTCCCTTTCAGGGTCAGCTGTTTTTGGTAGTAGTGGATAGTCATTCAAAATGGCTGGAAGTAGTTTCTGTCGCTAGCATGACTATGGCTAAGCCTATCCAGGTGCTCAGGGGACTATTTGCAACTCATGGGTTACCTGATGTGTTGGTCTCTGACAATGGCCCACAATTCACATCTGCTGATTTCCAGGCATTCACCAGGGCCAACTTGATTAGGCATGTCATGTCAGCGCCCTTCCACCTGTTGTCTAACGGCTTAGCAGAACGAATGGTGAGAATGACTAAGGACGCATTGAGGTGCATCATCAGTGGAGACTGGCACCAAAGGTTGGCTCAGTTCCTTTTAGCACAACACACTACACCGTGCACATCTACGGGCAAGAGTCCTGCTGAATTACGTTGGGGACATCGCTTCATCACTAAGTTAGACAGACTGCACCCAGACAGAGTGGCTGCACAAACGGAGCAACCTGACACTCCGAGAGAACTGCACATAGGTGATATGGTTTGGGTCAGGAACTATGGTCCTGGGCACGTGTGGATTCAAGGGGTGGTGGTTGATAAAATGGGCCCTGTTTCATACATTGTAGAGGTGGAGGAGGGCCGCCAGGTCAGAAGGCATCTGGATCAATTGAGGAGGTGGGCCCCTGAGAAATCTCAGACACCTCAACATGATCTGCCATCTCCTGAGGAATCTCTGATACCTCAACATGGCCTGCCATCTTCATCTTCTTCAGATCAGGAGGAGGTGGAAGAACATACTGAGAGTAGACATTTACCCAGAAGCGTTGGTGGGGCCGAGTAACAACAGGCCCAGGTCCAAAGAGATGAGGGGGTCAATAGGGCAGGGGATCAGGGCAAAACAGATGACCAAATTGCGGACCCGATTGACATGAACAAGGAACAAACACCGAAACGGTCCAACAGATCTCATAGGCCACCGATGTATCTAGAGGAGTTTGTGAGGTTTTGAGGCAAGGGTATTCTTAGGTTCAGCAGTGTAAAAAAACAATCAGATAATCATTGTGTATTGTCAATTGATGTGTTTTTATTACGTATGAGGGGAAGGGGTGTTATGTATATAGTTACAGCAGTGAGCCACTGACACCACCAGGTGGCGACGTACTCTATCTGGATTGGCTGGATAGTCCACGGTGAGAAATCCAGATGAACAGATTGGTCCCCAGTTAATAATTTAATTTAATTTAATAATTTGATTTCTATACCGCCCTTCTCCCGAAGGACTCAGGGCGGTGAACAGGGCAATACACAATAAAAATCAGATACAAAAATTAAAAAACCATTAAAAACCAATTAAACATCATGCCCATAAAATCAATACATATTAAGTTAAAAACTAATTTTAAAAAACCCAACCCCACCCCGTCAGACCAGGCCAGCTTGTTCGAAAAAGAATGTTTTAAGATCGCGCCGGAAGGAGCGAAGGTCGGGGGCCGTCCGGAGCTCAACCGGTAAGCTGTTCCAAAGGTCTGGCGCGCCCACAGAGAACGCTCTCCCCCTGGGGGTCGCCAATCGGCATTCTTTGATCGGCGGCACCCTGAGGAGGCCCTCTCTGTGGGAGCGCACTGGACGGAGGGACGTTGACGCCGGTCGCAGGTGTTGCCGTAGGTAATCCGGACCCATGCCATGAAGGGCTTTGTACGTCATAACTAACACCTTGAACCTCACCCGGAGAGCAACCGGTAGCCAATGCAGCTCGCGGAGCAGAGGTGTAACATGGGAGTATCGGGAAACTCCCAAGACAACTCGCGCGGCTGCATTCTGCACCAGCTGGAGTCTCCGGGTGGACCTCAAGGGCAGCCCCATGTAGAGAGCATTACAGTAGTCTAGACGAGAGGTCACGAGCGCATGAGTGACTGTGCGCAAGGCATCCCGGTCTAGATAGGGCCGCAACTGGCACACCAGGCGAACCTGGGCAAAGGCCCCCCTAGTCACAGCTCCAATATGCTCTTCCAAAGAGAGCTGTGAATCTAGAAGGACCCCCAAGTTGCGAGCCCTATCTACGGGGGGTAATAGCTCACCCCCCATGGCCAATGATGGAATAATCGGAATTTCCCGGGATGCCGGCACGAACAGCCACTCAGTCTTGTCAGGGTTGAGTCGAAGCCTGTTCCTCCCCATCCAGACCCGGACCGCCTCCAGGCAACGGGACATCACGTCGAGGGCATCGCTGGGGTGGTTTGGGGTGGAAATAAAAAGTTGGGTATCATCAGCATATTGGTGATACCCAACTCCAAAACCACGAATGATCTCACCCAGCGGCTTCATATAGATGTTGAACAGGAGAGGCGAGAGAACCGATCCCTGAGGAACTCCACAAATGAGAGGTCTCAGGGTCGATCTCTGCCCCCCTGCCAACACCGACTGCGAACGTCCCAGGAGTTAAGAGGAGAACCACTGGAGAACCGTGCCTCCCACTCCTAACCCCCTGAGACGTCGCAGCAGGATACCATGGTCGATGGTATCAAAAGCCGCTGAGAGGTCTAAAAGGACTAGGACAGAGGAACAACCCCTGTCCCGAGCCCGCCAGAGATCATTCACCAGCGCGACCAATGCCGTCTCCGTGCTGTACCCGGGCCTGAAACCCGATTGGTACGGGTCTAGGTAGTCAGCTTCCTCCAAGAACAAAGGGAGCTGATGCGCCACCACGCTCTCAACAACCTTCGCCAAAAACCGAAGGTTGGAGACCGGACGATAGTTGTTTAAAATTGCTGGGTCCAAGGCCGGCTTCTTGAGGAGGGGTCTCACCACCGCCTCCTTCAAGGCGGCGGGAAAACTACCCTGACTCAAAGAAGCAGTAATCACTGCCTGGAGCCAGCCTCGTGTCCCATCCCGGGCTGCATAAGTCAGCCAGGAGGGGCACGGGTCCAACAAACACGTGGTGGAGCTCAGCTTCCCCATGATCTTGTCCACTTCTTCAGGGGTCACAGGATCGAACTCTTCCCAGATTAAATCGACAAGACCGCCCGTATCCTCTTCGACAGACTCTGCCCAGTCGGAGTCCAAACCGGTCCGGATCCGAGCGATTTTGTCCGACAGAAATCGACTAAACTCCTCGGCTCGACCCTGCAAGGGTTCCTCCCTCACCTCCTGATTAAGGAGAGAGCGAGTCACCCTAAACAGGGCGGCCGGGCGATTCTCTGCGGACGCAATGAGGGTGGCAAAGTGGTTAGACCTAGCCACCCTCAATGCTACGAGATAAGTTCTCGTAAACGACCTTAGTCGTAACCGGTCGGATTCGGATCGGCTGGACCTCCAACAGCTCTCTAGGCCCCGTCTCCGACGCTTCATCTCGCGGAGCTCCATGGAGAACCATGGGGCCCGTTGGGATCTGCGTCGGGTCAAGGGCCGCATGGGTACAACTTGGTCGAGTGCCTCTGTGGCTGCCCTTTCCCAGGCTTCCACCAGGGCATCGACCGAGCTGTGAGCAAAGGAGGCAGGTGGGGGCCCAAGCGCCGTTTGGAACCGCTCAGGGTCCATAAGGCGCCTAGGGCGGAACCATCTTGTTGGCTCAGCAACCCCACGACAGGGAGTGGCAAAACGGAAGACCATCCGCAGGAGATGATGATCGGTCCATGACAGGGGTAAATTAATTGGGGAACCCCCCCCAAGATCATCTAACCACCGTCCAGATAGAAAAACCAGATCGAGCGTGTGACCCCCTCCGTGAGTTGGGCCCAGAATAACCTGCTTCAGGTCCATGGCCGTCATGGAAGCCATGAACTCCCGAGCTAACTCAGATGATCCCCCCAGGGATGGTAGGTTGAAGTCACCCAAAACTATAAGTTTGGGGAACTCAACCACCAACCCTGAGAGGATATTGAGAAGCTCAGGCAGGGCTGCTGCCACGTGTCTAGGTGAAATATACACCAACAGCAAGCCCAACTGAGCTCTGGGACCACATCTCAGGAGGAGGGACTCACACCCGGCTATCTGGACTATGGTGGCCTCCCACGGACATAAGGTCTCCCTCACAACAACTGCCACTCCACCGCCCCTACCTTGAGCCCTAGGCTGGTGCAGCACCCGGAAACCTGATGGGCTAAGATCAACCAGGGGGACCCCGCCCTCTGGTCCCAACCAGGTCTCCGTAATGCAAGCCAGGTCCGCATGCTCCTCCTCAATCAGATCGCGAATGAGAGGTGCTTTATTCATTACAGACCTGGCATTAAAATACACGAACCTGAGCTCAGGTGGCTGCTCATCCTCGCTCCCGGTACCACGTGCTGAAATCAGAGGGTCGGAGCGCATCACCGCTTGAAGACAGCGGGGACGCACCCCCGGGTATTGATGTGGCCCTCTGTTCCTACACCTGCGGCCATTCCCAACCGCCGTGGGAATAGATAATCCCACACCCTGCTCCGGGGCCCCGTAAACCCCCAGCCCGGCCCCTACCACGGCGCGATCAGTCCCTGACCTGGTCTGAGAAACGGTTGGTGGAACCCCCCTAGTTTCCAACCGAGCCGATGAGCCCACCCCCCTCCCTAACCCCTCAAAACATTTAGCTAAAAAACACACCAGGGGCCTCTTATTAAATTTGGAAGAGAGGCTCCTGTCCCTGCCCAGCCATCTCTCGGGGTCCCAATAATTGGGTCCGTCATCAGGAGGCACGATGGAAAAGCAGGCGGGTCGCACCCAGGAGAGGGGGGCACCCCTGAGCGCCAATAAGGCTGTGCTGGAGTAAGATAAAACCATTAGTCCGGGGGAGTCCAGTCAGGCAGTCCATCAGTCAAAAGTTGGAAAGCTGAAAGTCAAAAGTGTCCAATTCACCAGCTCCCTGCCACTGAGCTGGGTACCAGTCAGATGACTCCAGGATAGAACAGGCACCTCCCTCTCACGAAGGGCCCAGATCTACGAAGGGATGGACAATTGCCAACTCAAAAGGGCATACCTCCCTAGATCTCTCACCTCTAGGGAGGCAGCAGATGGTAATTGGTTGGTATCGATGATAACATATACGAGCCGCCCTCTCACAGAGGCTCGTCCAAGACCTTCTTGCTTCAGTGGGGACCATAGAGAGAGAAAAAGAAGAGCAGCAGTTATCAGGATTAACCTGAGGATAACCATAGTTAAGTTGGAGAGCAGAGTTCATCTCAAGGCGGGAAACGCAAAGCGGGGAGAGCAGGAGACGCAGGATTGAAGATCGATGGACCCCGATGCAGGGGGCTGAAAGCCGGAGGCAAAAAGCCCGTCGCCCAGCCAGCCACACACAGCACCAGAAGTCAGGCAGTCCCACGCCAGCCGCAGGCCTCCTCGGTCGAGAGCAAACAAGAGTGACTTCAAACAGACCTCCACAGACCGCACAGGGGCCACGAGCCAGCAAAACGCTCCCCATTCCGCTCGCAGTCGATCACTCCACCGTTCTATTCTGAGGCCGAGTCAACCACCATTACTAAGCAAACAGGAAAATCGGAGGCCACTCTAGGCCGCGGCTCTATCGGCCCCGAGGATCCACCATTCAGAGCCCTCCAAGCCGCGGCTCCTCCCAGCTCCACCAGGGCCTCCGAGATGAAGACACCGAAGCTTAGTTGAAAAATGGAGGGCTGCAACTCCAACTGCATGCCGACTCTCCTTCTCTCTCAGTTCAATCAACTCTCCGAGCCACGACAAAGAGGAAAAACATCTCCGCGGGCTTGGAGGAACCCCAAAGGACCGGTAAGGACGCCAAAACTGGAAATGCTCCACGGAGCTCAGCCCAGCACCTCCGCCATCGTGGGCATGCGCAAAATAAGGACTCACCTGGCTAGGTGTATATGAGGGACCAACAGTGGCCTTTGTCTCAGTCCGGTGTGCCATTCAATAAAGAGTGATCTGATGCTGTAACCAGTTGTCCGAGTCGTCCATGCGGTCCACGCGGTCCAGCTTAGCTATATAACATATTCTATTTTTCCCATACCAAATAAAAGTGTGCCATCCCAACTGAAAATCATGTCCCTCTAATGTCAATAATCTCGTGTTCCTCAATAAGATCCATTCTCTCATCCATGATAGTGCTGCAGCCTGATAATATAATTCCCAATTAGGTAGACCAAACCCACCTCTGAGTCTTGCATCTTATAACATTTTTACATTATTCCTTGCCTTTTTTCCCTGCCAAATATACTTCAGAATTATTTTTTAAGCCACTCGAAATATTTCATTTCCAATCTTATTGGTACTGTTGAAAACAAAAACAACAATCATGGTAATATATTCATTTTGATTATTGCAATCCTTCCTATTAATGATAATTGTACATTTTTCCATTTATCCAAATCTACTTCAATTTGTCTTTTCAATTTGTGATAAGGTAGGTAAAATGAGGACCCAGACTGTTGGGGGCAATAAGCTGACTTTGTAATAATGCCGCTTGGGGGGGAAAGCCCTAATAAGCAGGCATATACATAGAATGAAGGCTATTGCTAAGCACATTGGTTTGTGCTTAAATTGTAAGCTGCCCTGAGTCTTCGGAGAAGGGCGGGATATAAATGGGATTAAAATAAAAAATAAAAAAATAATAAAAAAAAATAATTATCCTCTTTAATTGTTTCACATTTTGCTGTCAAGTGAATCTCCAGATATTTTACCTTCTTTACAATCTGTATATCTAGCTTTCCCATATTTTTTTCTTTTTTCAGTAATGTTTTTCACTAACATTTTTGTTTTATTTTTTTATTAATCTTCAATCCCGCTACCTCACCTATTTTTCTATTTGATCTATTAATACAGGTCCTGTCTCTAGTGGCTCCTCCAAGATAAATACTAAATCATCTGCAAAAGCTTATAGCTTATATTATTCCCTCTTAATTTTCATACCTTTTATGTCATTATTCTGTGTTATACTTCTGTTTAGTACCTCTAATGTCAAGACAAACAATAATGGATATAGAGGGCATCCCTGTCTTGTTCCCTTCAAAATATTAATCTTCTCAGTCATATTTATTTATTTATTTTATTTATTTTAATTCATATCTCCATTTATTATTACTTTGGCTGATTGCTTATTGTAAATTGTTTTAATTACATTTATAAATTTCTCCCCAAAGTCCATAGTCTGCAATTGCCTTATCATGAATTGGCAGTTCACATTGTCAAATGCCTTCTGTGCATCCAGGAACATCAATGCCATCTATTTTTCCGGGTGTGCTTCATAATAATGTGTTCAATACAATTCACATATTGTCTCTAATCTGTCTTTTAGGTAGGAAACCATTTTGATCCAAATGTATAAATTCATTTAAAAATGTTTCCACCATTATTGATGCAAATATTTTATAGTCCACATTCAGTAAGGAAATCGGTCTATAATTCTTTATTTTCTGCATTTCTGTTTCTTCCTTTGGTATCAGGGTAATAAGTGCTTCTGACCACGAATCTGGTATCTTAGCTACAGAGAAAAGTTCATTATAGAGTTCCAGCATTACATTGCCTAGCACTTCCTGCAATGTCTTATATAGCTCTGCTGGTAATCCATCCAGTCCTAGTATTTTGCCATTTTTTCATCTTTTAATTGCTTCTGTTAACCATCTCTCTGGTTTATTTGCATGTTCAAAAAGGTTTGTTTGGCTGCCTTTATTTTCATTGCTACTTCTTCATTATCTATTAGGTTCATTTTATGTTTGTTCAGCTCCATTAAACTTTTAATCTTTTTGTTTTGTGTATCTTTCTGTAATTCTTTCTCAAGTATCTTATATTCTTCCTCCAGTTTTTTCTTATTTTGTCTTTTCTGTTTATTCTTTTTCCCCAAATAAGTCATAACAAGTCCTCTCACATACGCTTTTGCCATGTCCCAAACATTTTAGAGTGAGGTATCTTCTATTTTGTTTTCCTTGAAAAAGAAAGTCATTTCTTTTTCCATATATTGCTGAAAGTCTTTTTCATTCAATACAGTTTGGTTTAATGTCTATCTTGTTCTCTTTTTTTGTCCTTTCCATATGATTGTAACTGGGTTGTGATCCGCCCATGTGCTTGTTCCTATGGCTATATTTTGCATATTTATAAATAAGTCTGTTGACATCCATATCATATCTATTCTCAACCAGGACAGGTGTCTGTTAGAGTAGAATGTATATTGCTTCTTTTCTGGGTATTTTTCTCTCCAAACATCTAATATATTTAATTCGTCCACCATATTATGAAAAGATTTTGGAAGTGTTCTCCTTAGGGTCTTGGGTTTTTTTTTGGTCGTATTATAATGCAGCTCGGCCTTTACAATAGCATTTAAACCACCAATCATACATATACTTTCATAGTCTAATTCTATTATTTTCTTGTGTAATTCTGAATAGAAATTTTCTTGGTTTTCATTTGGTGCATAAATCGCTACCAATAATGATTTTTTACAATTCATAGTAACTTACACAATTAAGATTCATCCTTGTTCATTAGAGTATATCAATTTAGTTTGTATTGCTTTCTGAATATATAATGCCACACCTCTTTTAATCTGATCAGCAAGTGAGGTATATAATTCTCCCAATTATGGATATTCTAATAGATTTTTATGTTGTTTCCTAATATGAACTTGCAAACAAGTTATGTCCATTTTTAATTTCTCCAGTTTATTTAGTGTTCTTTTCCTTTTTATGGCTGAGTTTAGTCTATTTATATTTATCAAAATTGCTTTTATCTCTTCTTCCATGATTATTTGTTTAAAGTTTTAGCTGATCTCGTCATTCTCATCTCTCTATGCTCTTTTGCCTCTTTTGCTCTTATCCTTTCTCTCAACACCCTTTCCTCCTGTTCTTTACTATACTCACTCCGTTGCTTCTCTGTCTCATCTCCCTGATATCTAATTTCTAATTTCTCTTTCCCCTCTCAGCCTTTCTTCTTCTTGCTGCCCAAAGTAATAATCATAAAAAAGTTCTGCTTTCTCTAATGTGTCCAGTCTATGTCTCTGTACTCCCTCTGGTATTAACCAGCTAAAATTTATCCCTTCTTTAATTATTTCATCAAAAAATGGTACTCCTTTCTCAAATCTCTCACTCTTCTTGTAATCTGTTTTAATATCACTATCTCTCTTCCTTCCTATTTTACTGTGGCATTTCTCAGCATCTGTAATATATCTGCCCTTAATGCTTTTTTTAAGTAAATCTTAGATGAACTTCTCTAGGAAGATTATTCCTCATTGTGTATCTAGTATGTATTCTAAATATCTCGTCTATATCATTATCTTTTCCTTGCTTTCCTCCAATGCTTCTGCTAATATTTCCACCATCACATCTGCTAAGTTCTCTCCCTTTTCTTTTTCAACATTTTGGAATCTTAAATAATAATCAGCTCTATCCATCTCTAAAGAGATAATCATTTCCCCCCCTGATTCCTATCTCTTAATGTAAGTCGATTATCCATCTCCTCTACTCTCTTATCTGTTGATTCAATTTTTTTCTTCCGCTTGTTGCAGTCTTTGTTTGTTTTCTCCATCAGTTCTTTGACCTCTTTTAGTTCCTCTTCTAGTTTGCCTATCCCTTCCTTGAAGTCTGTGTGAAGTGCCTGTATCATGTTTTTCAATTCCAAGTTGAATTTATCTTGCTGTGTTGTAGTGTCCAGTGTTCTCTGCATCACAGTGCTCTGTGATGTTGAGGCAGCTGTTGGTAAATGTGCTATACTGTAGTCTTCTTCATCTTCTCAATGATTTATAATACAAATATCAGTGAAATACTATATCTAAATGTGCTCCAAGAAGGAAAAAAAGAGAAAGAAAAAGAAAGAAAAAAGAAAAAAATTAATCCACAAAGGTTACACTTCTTTGTTTAAGGCTCTTCGTGCCTTAATCCAAAAAGAAAAAGGGGAAATCAAAAGTAAAGCCTCCAAAGTAAAAACAATCCACCATTCACCAAAAGAAAAAACAGTCTCTGTAATAAATGTCAAACTTCTTATCAATAAGGCCGGCAGATGTTGTTCAAGGTCACTAAGTCATCTCCTCTATTTATTTAGTAAGTTTACCAAATCAACTAACACCCAGGTGTCTCTAGGTAGCATTGCATCTTCAAAAGTACTCCCAGCCTAAATACCAAAAAAAAAAAAAAACAAAGAAAAAGAGGTAAGTCACTTAGAATAAGCAACCTACACCTCCAGCAGTCATTTATTCTCATCCGTTCCATCAATCCAATTATTTTCCACAGGATTTTCAAATTCCACACTGTTTTTACACTGATTTGTTGCCTGCTCTTGCCTTCTACTTTTTTCCGCCGCTACAGTTCCAGAAGAGGAGCAGCTTAAAAGCCCGCTCCCACCCACTTTCTTCACAGCTTCAAATTCTTCTTATTTCTCCCTCCCTGCCACAATTTCCAGCATTTAAAAAAGAAAGTTTTTCCCTTCTATGGTCTCTTACTCGTCTCACCCAGGCAATCCTCCAATTTTACTTTCTAATTCTTCCAAGTGGCTGCCTGGCTTGTGATGGCTCACAATGGCTATCTGACAGCTGCTGGTCCGGGAAGCTTCTGTTGGCTCTCCAGGAGGTTGCGATCCCTCCTGTGCTGCCAAACTGTGCTTCCCTTCTTCACCATCCCTACAGGATGGCTCTGGTCTATCTGAAACCCAGACAGACCCCCCCCAAACAGCTAAAAAGTGACGATCCTTCAGGAGCCCGCAAAGGATTCATCGTCCCACCACAGCGCTGGCCCCGCCCCACCCCACTTAAACGATTGTTGTTGCTGCAACCCAGACTGCCCATCTCCAAGCTGTTAACTATGTTTTGGGTGGGAATTGTTATTTTAAATCTATTGGTTGCTGCCTAGAGGCGAACCGTATATATAGCTATGCAGCAGCCATTAGGGCTGTTTCTGTTGTTACTTAATAAACATGCTTGCTGTTTCACCACTGTGCCTCATCAATGCCTAACTGAACCAAGAACATAACAGTGGCAACGAGGATGGGATGTGCTGCTTAACTGAGAGCCTGAAATCACTAGGGCGTGAGGCCAGCACCAGAGCCTGGCAGCAACTACTTTGCCCCCACCTCGGTCTGCCAGCCAGCCATGCTGGAGACCACCACACCCTAAGGAAAACATAGAAGAGGTGATTATTGACATTTTGGAGGAGGTTCTGAAAGCGGATAGAGAGGACATTCAACTTGAATTAGATGGGATATTCCACTTCAATTCAAGCTATGCAAGAAGAAATAAGTTACCAAGAGAAGTACATGTACAGCTTGCAAGGAAGACAACAAGAGATGAAATACTGCAGAAAGTAAGAGATGAACCAATACAATATAAAGATACAGAAATTGTGGTCTTAAAACAGATACCTAAGAGAGTTAGAGATTCACGAAGACAGTATCATTTCTTGACTACTTCAGATGGCTGATGCCAGAAGGCATCTTAATAAACTGGAACAACACAAGATATAGACTTGATTCAATTTGGAAAGCAGAAGACTTTGAAGAGAAAAATAGGTCAATTTTGGATGAAGGAATAAAAAGAGGTCAAGGGGAAAATAAAGAGCAGAAACAAACAGAAGAGAAGACTTAAGGAGCTACTGCACAAACAAAAGAACAGAAAGAGGAGGGTCTCCAAAAGGGGGAGGATGAGAGACCAGCTAGAGAACAAAGAACTATTAGATCGGTTAGACTGAAATATAAGTAAATGGAAATGGATAAAGAAAGTGGAATCTTTTCAGTAAACATAAATGGATTGAACTCCTCAATTAAAAGAAACAAGATTTTTAGGAAACTATGGAAACTGAATTTGGATATAATTTGTTTGCAAAAACACATATAAAAGCACAAAATTATAAACTATTGGAATATTCAAAGATTGGAAAACTTTACTATGCATCAGCACAACAGAAAAAAAGAGTAGCTCTATATATTAAAGAGACAATAAATTCGAAAATGATATATTCAGATGAAGAAGGAAGAATATTAATGGTAGAAATTTTTTTTTATTAAAAAGTTTTACATTACATTTTATCTTTAACAATCCCTCCCCCCCGCCCTCCGCCCACCCCTTCCTAGCCCTCCCTAACCCTCCCCCCCTTCCCCCTTCCCCCCTCCCCGACTTCCCAGAGCTAAATACAAGGTATAAAAGCAGAAACAATCATAAACAACCATATGCTAACAACAATAAACTATTAAGTCTATCGCACTCTAGCTCATATGAAATGACTACAAGCAGTACTAATATCACATAAAGAAAAGAAAAAAAACTTATTCAAATGCTAAGTGAAACTTTTTAGTCCCATATTTGTTCTGGATATAATCAATCCACTTTTTCCACGCCATAATATAACGTTGTTGCGAATGATCTTTCAAACCTTAGCAAATATCTTGTAGTCCGTATTCAAAAGTGATATTGGTCTGTAATTTCTTACTTGAGTAACATCCTGATCTTCCTTCGGAATCAAAGAAATAAAAGCAGTTCTCCAAGACGGAGGCACCTTTCCTCCCCTTTGAATTGTCTGAAACAATTCCCTTAATGGCTTTATCACCTCCGATTGTAGATTTTTGTAATAGACCGCAGTCAGTCCATCCGTACCTGGCGCTTTATCCACCTTCAACTGCTTAATTGCTAAAAAAAATTCTTCTTCTGTTATCAATTGATTAATCTCTTCCTTTTGTTCTTGTGTAAGAACCGGGATGTTGGCATTCTTCAGATATACGTCAATATCTGCTTCATTAATCTTATCTTTAGCATATAATTTGGAATAAAAGTCCACAAAGGCTTCCTTAATAAGATCCTGTTGATACACAACCTTACCTTTATGTTCTATTTTGTCTATGTTAGAAGCCCTTTGCTTTTTCCTTAACCTATAAGCCAACCATCTACCTGGTTTATTGGCATTGCAAAAAGTGTTATGTCTAGCAAACCGTTAGTTAGTTGCCACCTGATCAGCCATCAGCTTATCAAATTGTCCTCTTAACAAATTAGGTAAAGGTAAAGGTTCCCCTGCACATGCGTGCTAGTCGTTTCCGACTCTAGGGGCCGGTGCTCATCTCCGTTTCATAGCCGAAGAGCCAGCGTTTGTCCGAGGACGTCTCCGTGGTCATGTGGCCGGCATGACTAGACGCCAAAGGCGCACGGAACGCTGTTACCTTCCCACCGTAGTGGTCCCTATTTTTCTACTTGCATTTTTACGTGCTTTCGAACTGCTAGGTGGGCAGAAGCTGGGACGAGTAACAGGCGCTCACTCTGTTACGCGGCACTCGGGATTCGACCCGCCAAACTGCCGACCTTCTGATCGACAAGCTCAGCGTCCCAACCCACTGAGCCACCGCGTCCCTCTTAACAAATTAATAACCTCTTTGATCTTCACATCCGATGGATTCAAAATTAGGGCCTTTTCTTTTCCCCTAATTTCATTCTCCAATTCTTTCCTCCTAGCTTCCAAGTTACGTCTGTATTTATTATTCATATATATTAACACCCCTCTCATATAAGCTTTACTAGCGTCCCAAACCATGTCCATAGAAGTATCCTTGTTCATATTAATTTCAAAAAAGTCCTTCATCTGTTTTTTACTTTCTTCCACATTACTCTGATTTCTAAACAAGTTCTCATTTAAGCGCCAAGAGCGCCTATCTCCATTGTTCTTATTAATCTCTAACCAGACTGGACTATGGTCAGATATAGTTCTTGGACAAATCTTTATCTTCTTAATCCTAGAAAAAAGATCATTAGTCAGTAATATAAAATCAATCCTGGAAAAAGATTGGTGTCTATCAGAAAAAACAGTATAATCCTTTTCATGTAGATGTGTGTCTCTCCAGATATCTCACAATTCCAGATCATCCTTAATTTCAAAAAAAAGATTTAAGCAATCTAGCATGGCTCGGGGCATGTTTAAAAGAACCCCACTTGTCCAGTTGTACATCCAAGACACCATTCCAATCTCCCATAAAAATAAAAGATTTATAATCCATCTGGGTAATCTTAATATGTAGTGTTCTATAAAAGTCAGCTTGTTGTTGATTAGGAGCATAGAATCCAACCAAAAGCGTTTTTTTGCCTTCTAACAGCAGATCTATTATAACATATCTTCCTTGTTTATCTGCTTCTATTAGTTCCGCTGTCAGAGTATTCTTAACATAAATAACCACTCCATTTTTCTTATTCATTGCAGAAGCAGTAAATTGCGTACCCAACCTTAAGTTCAGCAGGTATTTTTGGTCCATAACCCTAATATGTGTTTCTTGCAAGCAAATAACATCAGTCTTAAATTGTTTTAAGTATTGAAAAACTTTCTTTCTCTTCTGTGGTGAGTTTAATCCATTAACGTTCCAAGTTAGGAACTTAGTCACCATCCTTGGCGTCCCGAAGCTTCTGGAGCACGCCTGCCAGGATCCCCTTAACTTCCTTAGGCCGCGCCCCTCCCACAGCTTCGCTATAGGTACGCTTTGGAGGTTCCATAACTTTCTGCTGATCTTGCTCTTGCTCTTGTCTCACTCGTCTTAAGGCGGCACGCGTCATCCTCTGCTTTCTAGCATCTGCCGATGAAGCTGTAATTTGATCCCCTCCAGTACCTTTCTCATCTGTCTGTGTTCCTTCAGCATCTTGAGGCTTTCCCTTGCCATTTTTCTTTGCAGATTCCAAAACTGGTAGAGGGGTTGCTTTTAAAACTTTGCTATAAAAATCACGTGCCTGGATCACTGTGACCAAACGGTGTCTTGTGCCTTCATGCATCACCACCATGCCCACTGGTATCTCCCATCTAAACTTGATATCGCATTTCTTAAGTTCCTGTGCCAAAAAAGCTAAATCTTTCCTTCTCCTTAGAATTCTTGGAGGAATCTCTTTTAAAACCAAAACTTCTTGCTCAGCAACCACAAGCTTAGTATCATAAGCAACTTGGATAACTTCATTCCTGATTGCTCTCTTTGTAAAATAAACCACCACATCTCTAGGTAGCTTCCTCTGCCTTGCAATCCATGAATTCACACGAAAGATTTTGTCTATACCTCCCTCAATTTCAGCTGCTGACTGTCCTCAATTAAAAGAAACAAGATTTTTAGGAAATTATGGAAACTGAATTTGGATATAATTTGTTTGTAAAAACACATATAAAAGCACAAAATTATAAACTATTGGAATATTCAAAGATTGGAAAACTTTACTATGCATCAGCACAACAGAAAAAAAGAGGAGTAGCTCTATATATTAAAGAGACAATAAATTCGAAAATGATATATTCAGATGAAGAAGGAAGAATATTAATGGTAGAAATTTATCTGCATCAAAAACAAATATTATTAGTGGCAATTTATGCACCAAATGACAAACAAGAAAAGTTCTATAAAAATCTACATAGAAAAATAATAGAAATGGAGTATCAAAATATTTGTTTACTAGGAGATTTTAATGCAATAAAAGATGGAAAAATTGATTATAAAAGTAACAAAACAAGGAAAAATGGTAGAGGAAGACTACCTAAGACATTTTTTGATATGGTGGAGGAAATTGGAATTCAAGATATTTGGAGGGAAATAAATCCACAAAAAGTACAATATACTTTTTATTCAAATAGCCAGAAATCCTGGTCAAGAATTGATATGATTTGGATGACTGCTGATTTGAGAATGAATGTGCAGGACATTGAAATAGAAATAGGCACATGGGCAGATCACAACCCTCTGAAAATGACTTGGAAAGGGATACAAAAAAGGCTAAGATGGACTTTAAACTGTTCCATATTAAAGGAAAAAGAATTCATAGAGTTAATAAAAAAAGAAATGGAACTTTTTAAAAAGAAAATAAGAAAGAAATACTACGATACAAAATCTATGGGACACAGCTAAAGCATACTTTAGAGGTATAGCTACATCGTATATGGCAAGGAAAAATAAACAGAGAAAACAGCAATATGTATTATTAAGAAAAGAATTTGGAAAGTTAGAATCAGAATTGCAAAAGAATCCGGAAAAAAAGACTTTAATAAGAGATATGGATATGATAAAACATAAATTAAATTTGTTAGATTCAGAAAAAATGGCAGAACAGATAAAAAGAGCGAAGCAGAATTTCTTTGAAAATGCCAATAAGCCGGGAAGGTGGTTAGCTTACCAACTTAAAAAACAGAAAGAAAAAAAATGATACATAATCTATTGGATGGGAAAGGTCATTTACAATATAAAAATGAAGAAATAAAAAAGATAGTTAAAGAATTCTATAAGGATCTGTATGATAAAAAAGGAGACTTCAAGAGAGAAAACTGTAAAATATTTGAAAGATAGTAACCTTCAGAAGGTTTCAGAGACATTTAAAAATATGCTAGATGAAGGAGTTACAATGATGGAAATAACAGAGGCTATAAAGAGACAAAAAAAATGATAAAGCTCCTGGCCCAGATGGACTCCCGGCAGAACTATGCAAAAGTCTACAAGAGATATTAAGTGATCTGTTGAAAGATGTTTGCAATGGTCTTTTATTAGAAGCTAAAATGCCGATGACGTGGATTGAAGCAAACATTACCTTAATACCAAAAGATGATTCAGATTTGACTCAGGTTAAGAATTATAGACCGATTTCACTACTTAATGTGGATTATAAAATTTTTACTTCAATAATGGCAGAGAGACTGAAAAAATATCTAGTTGAATTTATCCACCTGGATCAAAATGGCTTTTTACCAAAAAGACAAATTAAAAATAACTTAAGAATGATACTAGATGTATTGGAATATTATGAATTACATCCGGGGAAACAAATGGCATTAATATTTTTAGATGCTCAAAAGGCATTTGACAATCTTTCATGGCAGTTTTTGATTCATCAATTACAAATAATGGATTTTGGACAGAACTTCATAAATATGGTAAAGACAATATATAATAAACAAACCGCCAAAGTGATTGTGAATGGAGATTGTACTGAGAGTTTTGAAATAAGGAAAGGCACAAGGCAAGGATGCCTTCTATCTCGTCTATTATTCATTTTCACATTGGAGGTTTTAAATTGGAATATGATGAGATGCAGAAATTAGAGGTTTGGAGGTAAAGGGTGAAACATATAAATTACAAGCATTTGCTGATGATTTGGTATTTATTTTGGAAGAGCCCTTGGAGATGATTCCAAAATTGTGGGGGAAATTAGAACAATATGGTGAAGTAGCAGGATTAAAAATAAACAAGGAAAAAACTAAGATAATAGTTAAAAATGTTATGGATAAACAAAAAAGTCGAATATCAGAAGTGACAGAGGTACAGATAGTGAAAAAGGTAAAATATTTGGGTATATATTTATCAGCTAAATGTTCAACATTAAAAGAAGATAACTATACAAGGTTATTGAAACAAATGAAGTTAGACCTGGAAAAATGGAAGAATTTAAAATTGTCTCTATTAGGAAGGATAGCTACAATTAAAATGAATATTATTGCCTAAGATTCTGTTTTTGTTTCGGACAATTCCGATAAAACTTGGGGGAATTTTTTTTAAAGAGTTGAATTCTTTAGTTTTGAAGTTTGTATGGCAAGGGAAAAAAGCTAGAATAAAGAGGAAAACTTTGCAAGATACTAAAGAAAATGGGAATGTTCAAACTATCGCACCATTGCACTAATTTCTCATGCTAGTAAGGTTATGCTTAAAATCCTACAAGCTAGACTCCAGCAGTATGTGGATCGAGAACTACCAGAAGTACAGGCAGGATTTCTAATAGGCAGAGGAACTAGAGATCAAATTGCCAACATACGCTGGATCATGGAGAAAGCTAGAGAGTTCCAGAAAAACATCTACTTCTGCTTCATTGACTATGCTAAAGCCTTTGATTGTGTGGATCATAACAAACTGTGGCAAGTTCTTAAAGAGATGGGTGTACCACACCATGTTATTTGTCTCTTGAGAAACCTATATGTGGGCCAAGAAGCTACAGTGAAAACTGGACATGGAACCACTGATTGGTTCAAAATTGGGAAAGGAGTCCGGCAAGGCTGTATAGGCAAGGCCTATTTAACTTATATGCAGAGCACATCATGAGAAAGGCAGGGCTAGATGAATCAAAAGTTGGAATTAAGATTGCCGGAAGAAATATCAACAACTTAAGATATGCAGATGATACCACTCTAATGGCAGAAAGTGAAGAAGAACTAAAGAGCCTCTTGTTGCGGGTGAAGAAGGAGAGTGCAAAACTTGGGTTGAAACTTAACATTAAGAAAACCAAGATCATGGCATCCGGCCCTCTCAATTCCTAGCAAATAAATGGGGAAGAAATGGAGGTAGTGACAGATTTTATTTTCCTGGGCTCCAAGATCACTGCAGATGGGGACTGTAGCCAAGAAATTAAAAGACGCTTGCTCCTCGGGAGGAAAGCCATGGCAAATCTAGACAGCACACTAAAAAGCAGAGACATCACCCTGTCAACAAAAGTGCGTATAGTCAAGGCTATGGTCTTCCCAGTTGCAATGTATGGCAGTGAAAGTTGGACCATAAAAAAGGCTGAGCGCCAAATAATTGAGGCCTTTGAACTATGGTGCTGGAGAAGACTCCTGCGAGTCCCTTGGACTGCAAGGCGATCAAACTGGTCAGTTCTAGAGGAGATCAACCCTGACTGCTCTTTAGAAGGCCAGACCCTGAAGCTAAAACTCAAATACTTTGGCCACCTAATGAGAAGGAAGGACTCACTGGAGAAGAGCCTAATGCTGGGAAAGATTGAGGGCAATAGAAGAAGGGGACGACAGAGAATGAGGTGGCTGGATGGAGTCACTGAAGCAGTAGGCATGAGCTTAAATGGACTCCAGAAGATGGTAGAGGACAGGAAAGCCTGGAGGAATGTTGTCCATGGGGTCGCGATGGGTCGGACACAACTTTGCAGCTAACAACAACAACAACATTAGAAAATGGAGGTTCTGGTTTACCTGAGTGGGCTTTGTATTACCAAGCATCTGTATTGACATGGGTGAAAGAATGGATAATGCTTAGGAATAAAAGTTTGTTATGCTTGGAGGGACATGACTTACAATTGGGATGGCATGCGTTTTTGTGGTATGGGAAAAACAAAATTCATGGATATTTTCAAAACCATTTTATTAGAAATGCTTTGATAACAGTGTGGGAAAAAATTAAAATGAAAATATATGTAAAAATTCCAGGGTGGTTATCAACAATTGAAGCTTTTTCACATGTAAACTTGTTAGATTTTGAAAAAACCTGGACGTACAGAGATATTTTAAAATATTGATGGGACATTAAAATCTAAACAAGAACTGGAACATCAGGGTATCAACATGTCATGGTGGGTACACTTACAAATACAAAATAGATATGAAAAAGATATGAAAATGTATGGATTTTATAAAGAACAAAATGTGTTTGATAAGATATTAACTTCTGATGAGAAATTAATTAAAAAATTGTATAATTTTTTGTTAACTTTAGAGATGGAAAGTGAACAAGTTAAAGGGACAATGACAAGGTGGGCGGAAAACTTTGGTTATAACGTAGATCTAGAAGAATGGCAAAAATTGTGGGAGAGAAATTATAAATTGACAATGTCAACTGCATACAAAGAAAATTTGGATAAAATGCTTTATAGATGGCATTTACCCCCAGCTAGATTAGCAAAAATGTTTAAAAATGTATCAGGTAAATGTTGGAAATGTAAACATAATTTAGGTACATATTATCGTATTTGGTGGACATGTGACAAAGTAAAGGCTTATTGGAAAAAAATACATACTTGGCTAGAAAAAATATTAGGAGAACGTGTAGCATTTAAACCTGATTTTTTTTATTAGGTATTGTACCAGAAAAGACTAACAAACAAAATTTATATTTGGTTTTACATATTGTAACTGCAGCAAGAATAAGTTATGCACAATGCTGGAAAAATGAACAAATACCATCAGAAGAAGAGGTAATAAAGAAGATATTGGAATGCGCAGAGATGGACAGATTAACAATGAGATTAAAAGAAAAAGAAGAAACAGAATACTATAAAAGCTGGAATCTATTTTACAAATGGTTAGAAGAGAGAACCAAAGAGTAAAATCTGTATATGTATCAGCGTGTTATGAACCCAGCTTGCATGTTGTTTGAAAAATTAATATATGTATGTAGAGAATAAAAAATAATAATAAAAACTTTAAAAAAAGGCCAGCAGATGTTCAAGGTCACTAAGTCATCTCCTCTATTTATTTAGTAAGTCTACCAAATCAACTAACACCCAGGTGTCTCTAGGTAGCATTGCATCTTCAAAAGTACTCCCAGCCTAAATACAAAAAAAAAAATACAAAGTGAATAGTAAAAGAAAAAGAGGTAAGTCACTTAGAATAAGCAACCTACACCTCCAGCAGTCATTTACTCTCATCCATTCCATCAATCCAAATATTTTCCACAGGATTTTCAAATTCCACACTGTTTTTACACTGATTCGTTGCCTGCTCTTGCCTTCTACTTTTTTCCGCCGCTACAGTTCCAGAAGAGGAGCAGCTTAAAAGCCCGCTCCCACCCACTTTCTTCACAGCTTCAAATTCTTCTTATTTCTCTCCCCCCGCCACAATAATAAATGTAATAATAAAAATTTCCAGCATTTAAAAAAGAAAGTTTTTCCCTTCTATGGTCTCTTAATCGACTCACCCAGGCAATCCTCCAATTTTACTTTCTAATTCTTCCAAGTGGCTGCCTGGCTTGTGATGGCTCGCAATGGCTATCTGACAGCTGTGTAGGAAACCTGTGATATTTCCACCTTAGGCTCACATAAAATGGCGCAGGTCTGGCTCAGGGCAGAGACATTTGGCTCCTGGTTTCCCAAATTACCTGGTTTGCAAGCTATTGTAGCTTTAATTAGTATGATTGCTTTAGGATGTATTATTTTGCCTTGTGTTTTACCTATTTTTGTTAGAACTATCTCTAATAGCATTTCATTTATAGCAGAGCAACGTGCCATCAAGCATGTAAATGCCTTGTGGGAAAGAAAATATCAGTTATTGCCTCAAGAAGACCTTGAGTCAAATACTACGGACCGTGCCATTGAAAAGGCCTCCTTCGTATTAGACACAGATGGCGAGGAGGACCAAAAGAAAGCCTTATGCTTAGCAACGGAATGCACCACATCTCTGTCCTCCTGAGCCCTTTGGGTCAAAAAACAAAAAAGGAGGAGATGTAGGAAACCTGTGATATTTCCACCTTAGGCTCACATAAAATGGCGCAGGTCTGGCTCAGGGCAGAGACAAGTTTCGTTTCTGTTCATAAGTTGCAGTTTACCAAAAATCAGATGACCTTGCTACGTGCAGACAGACACCCGTTGGAACACGTACAAGAAAGTAACACATACAAGATAGTTACAGGAACAAAGACATTCCATACAGAAATGTAGCTGATTTATAACCTTAAGATAATTGCTTGATGCATAGCTGAAATGTAACCATTTGTAACCTTAAGATAACTGCTTGATGGATAGCTGAAATGTAACCATTAAGATAATTGCTTGTTGCTTGTGGGTTGCTTGTATCTCAATAAAAGAGAGCTTGGGACTTCGGTCTGGGCCCTCATCCCGAGAACGCTCAGAGAGACGTGTCCTCATTTATTGGCAAGTTCATGAGGAGCCCGCCGGGTGCGAAAAACCCGCAACAGCTGCTGGTCTGGGAAGCTTCTGTTGGCTCTCCAGGAGGTTGTACTCCCTCCTGTGCTGCCAAACTGTGCTTCCCTTCTTCACCATCCCTACAGGACAGCTCTGGTCTATCTGAAACCCAGACAGACCCCCCCCCAAACAGCTAAAAAGTGATGATCCTTCAGGAGCCCCCAAAGGATGCATTGTCCCACCACAGCGCTGGCCCTGCCCCACCCCACTTAAACAGTTGTTGTTGCTGCAACCCAGACTGCCCGTCTCCAAGCTGTTAACTATGTTTTGGGTTGAATTGTTATTTTAAATCTATTGGTTGTTGCCTAGAGGTGAACTGTATATATAGCTATTCAGCAGCTGTTAGGGCTGCTTCTGTTGTTACTTAATAAACATGCTTGCTGTTTCACCACTCTGCCTCATCAATGCCTAACTGAACCAAGAACATAAGTGGCAACGAGGATGGGATGTGCTGCTTAACTGAGAGTCTGAAATCACTAGGGCGTGAGGCCAGCAGCAGAGCCTGGCAGCATCTACATTCCCACCCCTTGGTCTGCCAGCCAGCCATGCTGGAGACCACCACACCCTAAGGATTCATCCTAGGGCCAGCACAGAAGCCAGCAGAACAAGGCATTGAAAGCAAGAAGCAACTCAGCATGGCAAAAGTCGGAAAATTGGAGGAATTTGATGTGGCGCACCCCAAGAGGTGGAGTTCTTACATCTCTCACATTGAGAATTATCTCCGCACTAACCAGGTTAGTGAAGACGGGTTGAAGGCTGCAACACTCCTGTGTGTGTGCGGCCCGGCTACCTTCGACATAGTTGAGAATCTGGTCGCCCCTGCTCTGCTCGAGTCGGTCACCTACGTGGATCTGAAGAAGAAGCTCAGGGACCACTTCGAGCCAAAACTATCCATCATAGCATTTAGGCATGCATTTGAGCAGCAGGAGCAACAGTCCGGCGAGTCTGCAACTGAGTTCATAACCACTCTCCGACAGGCGTCTCAGCTTTGCAACTTTGCAGACTTGGAGGAAAGGCTGAGGGACCATTTAGTCTGTGGACTGAGAAATTGAGAGCTCTAGCAGAAGCTGTTCACAAAGGAGATCCTCTCACTACAAGATGCCTTGAAGGAGGTGATGGCTGACGAAGCCGCCAGAGGGGCCGTTAAAGTGTTGCGGCCCTCCAAGAGCATGCCCAACCCAGAAGCTGTCCACCACGAGGACGCTGAGTGCAAGGAAGACTCCGATTTGGACCTTGAGGTCAATCAGCTGTGAAAGCAACCAAAGACGGGACAGAGAACACCTGACAAGGCAGTTCCCTTCCCTAGATGCATGGGCTGCAGAGGCAGCCATAGACACTCGGAATGCCAGTTCCAAGCAACAACGTGCCGAGCATGTGGCAAACCAGGCCACATTGCCGCCGTCTGTAGAGGTTGCCTGAGGGATGGTCTGCCAGACGACGCATTCAGGAGAGGTACCAGGGCCCCAGGGCAACACAGAGTAGGGTTTTGCTCCAGCTGGAGGAGTGTGTTCAGGACTGGTGCCCACCACCCCCTTAAGCAGAAGCTTAGACTCAAGGTCAAGCTTCAGGGAGTTCCATGCAACATGGAACTGGACACAGGGTCAGCCTATCCATAATCTCATAAGGGAACTTTCAGCACATTTGCAGCTGCAGTGGCAGATGAGCCAAGCTCAGGCCATCAAACCTTTTGCTTACAGACTTCCAAAACTCCTGAGTGGCAGTCAATGGTGAGGCCTCGCTCCATGTATAGTTCAAGGGGTTTTAGGGTCCACTAGGCATTGTAGCAGTGGAAGGACATTGCACAAGCCTCATTGGCTTAGATTGGTTTGATGCCTTGGGCATCCAAGTGATCAGCATCCATAAAATGCAAGCTGCAGATTTGTCAGCAGTTTTCCACAAGTTTGCTGATGTGTTCGGCCTAAGTTTAGGAAAATACAAGGGGCTGCCTATTGCCCTTCACCTTGATCCTACAGTAACCTCGATATGGATTAAGCCTCGAAGAGTGCCTTTTGCCCTCAAGCCCAAAATAGACGCAGAGCTGGACAAGCTTGTGCAACAAGAGCTTGGTGGAGCAGTGGGCTAATGCCTCCTTAAGTAACACCAGCTGCCTGCAATTAGTGCAGGTTCGCATCCCACCAGGCTCAAGGTTGACTCAGCCTTCCATCCTTCCGAGGTAGGTAAAATGAGGACCCAGATTGTTGGGGGCAATTAAGCTGACTTTGTAATAATGCCGCTTGGGGGGGTGAAAGCCCTAATAAGCAGGCATATACATAGAATGAAGGCTACTGCTAAGCTTGTAAGCCGCCCTGAGTCTTCGGAGAAGGGCGGGATATAAATGGAATTAAAAAAACAAAAAAAAAACAAGGAGTGTTACAACCAGTTGATAGTGGGGTGTGGGAGACTCCCATAGTTACGCCACTTAAGGTCAATGGGGAGGTGCGCATATGCACGGACTAGAAGTGCATGATCATCCCTATAGGAGGGGTCACGTCTTCGCCAAATTAGATTTGGCACAAGCCTACCAGCAGCTGCCCGTGGATGACACCACAGCAGACACTCAGACAATTGTTACCCGCAGGGGGGCTTTCAGGGTTAAGCACCACCAGTTCAGGGTCAGTGTTGCCCCCGGGCTTTTCCAGGGAGTGATGGAGCGTATGCTCAAGGGAATCCCAGGGGTGTGCCCCTACTTTGATGATGTCCTCATCACCAGGGAGTCAGGGGAGATACTAGCAGAACAGCTCAAGGCTGCCCTTCAGTGGTTCCACAAAGTGGGGCTGAAATTAAAAAAGAAGTGCAAGATTGGGGTAGACTCGACCGAGTTCCTCGGTTACTGCATAGATGCCACTGGCATTCACCTGGTGGATTCAAAACTAAAGTCAATCCAGCAGGCTCTCAGCCCTAAGCCTAAGGGGGAGCTTCAGGCCTTCTTGGGACTCCTGAATTTTTACCATGCCTTCCTCCCACACAAGGTCACAGTGACAGAGCCATTACACCACTCTTGGACAAAAAGTCCCAGTGGCAGTGGATGAGCATCTATGAGAAAAGCTTTACAGCAGTCAAATCACTGCTGTCTTCAAACTCAGTACTCACTCACTTTAGTGAAATGCTGCCTGTCTGCATCATGTGTGATTCATCGCTGTATGGGGTAGGGGCAGTGTTGAGCCATTTGAGGCCTGATGAGAAACAGACTCCCATTGCTCAAATCGACAGAGAGGCCCATAGTGGCCGGCATAAAAAAGTTCCATGATTACTTGTATAGCTGCCATTTCATGGTCTTCACGGACCACAAGCCACTTCTAGGGTTGTTCACCATGAACAACCAGACACCTCAGATTCTGTCCCCACACATGCTGAGGTGGTCTATCTTCCTTTCAGCTTACAGCTACGAGCTGATTCACAAACCGGGCAAGGAAATGGCCCATGCAGATGACCTTAGCAGGTTGCCCCTGCCTCACGTAGAGCCAGACCCCACTCCGGCTACGCGCATCCTGGTTATCCAGGATTTACAGGAGTCTCCCCTTCATGCTGGGGACGTGGCTGCTGAGACAGCTGCTGACAAAACGCTTAGTCACGTGTTAAACTGGGTGCACACAGGATGGCTGGACAAATGTCCAGGATCAGAATTCCAGAGCTTCTTCATGAGGAGAGATGAGTTCTCAGCTCATAAGGGGTGCAGTCTTTGGGGGAGTCGGGTCATAGTCCCGAACTTGTTAAGGGCCAGGGTACTAGAGTAACTGAACGAGGGACATCCGGGAATAGTCCGGAAGAAGGCACTCATGAGGAGCTACCTTTGGTGGCCTGGGCTGGATAAAGATATCGAGACCCAAGTACACAGCTGTTTCACATGCCAGGAATCAAGGCCAGAAATGCCTCAAGCCCCTGTCCATCGATGGGAAGCCACACATTCCTCATGGTCAAGAATCCATGTCAATTTTGCCAGGCCATTTCAGGGACAGTTGTTCCTTATTGTGGTGGACAGCCACTCCAAATGGTTAGAGGTCACCCCAGTCCCAACTATGACTACTGCCAGGATAATCCAGGAACTGCGCAGGATCTTTGCAACGCACGGGTTACCAGACGTGCTGGTTTCAGACAATGGGGCCCACTTCACCATGACAGAATTCCAGTCCTTCCTCAGGGCTAATCTAATAAGGCATGCCACTTCAGCTCCCTTTCACCCAGCTTCGAACGGCCAAGTGGAACGCATGGTCCGAACGACCAAAGAATCCCTCAAAGGAATAGTCACTGGCAACTGGCACCATAGGCTGGCAGATTTCTTACGCACAACTCACAATGCACAACTTCCTGCATGTCCAGGGAAAGGAGCCCGGCTGAATTCAGATGAGGCCAGCGCTTAATTACGAAGCTGGTCCGGCTGCATCCTGAGTTGCCTCGGACACAGCACAGACAAAACCACCGCGAAGTCTGCAAGTTGGTGACCGGGTTTGGGCCCAGAATTACAGTCAAGGGGCTTTCTGGGTGGTAGCTGTGGTTGCTAAGGTGTCAGGGCCACTTTCGTACGAAGTGGCCTTGGAAGATGGTCGAGTAATTCAGCAGAACATCGACCAACTGCGTCAAAGGCTAGCGAACCAGTCACTGGCTCAGGGCTCTCAAGAGGGCCAACCATAAGGACAGTATGGCAGCGGCCCGATGGCAGAGCCTGCATGCTTTGACAGGATTCTCAGCCAAGGAGACGGCAAATCGGCTGTAAGTAAAATCCCTCTGGTCACACAGACTGCACCCACTGAGCCGCACCAGCAAGCGGCTCTGGATTCCGGGCTGACGGACTCTGTTCCCCAGATGGACTTTGCTTGGGCCTACCGGGACAGGCTAGCCAAAGGGATTTGGGTCGACCCGAATCCACCGGATATCAGAGTCCTGGTCTACCCAGCTTGGCAGGCGAGTGGGTAGACTGGGCGTCCCAAGTGACCACTAGACATTCGGAAAGCTCATGACGACTGCCTAAGTATTTGCAGGACTATGTCAAGCATTTGAGAGTATGAACTATCTAGGGGGAAGGGGTGTAATGTATTGGCCTTAATTGCTACAATCAGTTGCACAATGTAGTGTCCTTAATTGATGTACTTAAGTGAATGATTGCTTAAATGGTTCTTGTTGCTGCAATCCAGACTGCCTGTCTCCAAGCTTTTAACTATGTTTTGGGTGGGAATTGTTACTTTAAATCTATTGGCTGCTGCCTAGAGGCGAACCGTATATATAGCTGTTCAGCAGTCATTAGGGCTGCTTCTGTTGTTACTTAATAAACATGTTTGCTGTTTCACCACTCTGCCTCATCAGTGCCTAATCGAACCAAGAACATAACAGAAAAATATATTCAAATTATTCAAAAAGATAAAACATGGTCATGTAACTGTAGGAAAATGCAAACAGCCATAAATGCAGGCTGGTTGCTGAGCACCTGATATGTTGTCACATGACTAGCGGGCAGCTGTCAGAACTTTGAATGATTGCTAAGTGATTTACCTGTAGTTCAAAATATTCAGATCCTTCTAAACATATTTAAGATGAGCTAATTCCTTTGACCCTAATAGTTTGAATAGTTGAATGAATTTAAACTACTTTAAAATTCAAAACTAGCAGTTAGAATCGAACACAGATATTATCAGTTGGTAGATACTACTGATGAAACTTAATTGGAATGCAATTATTGCTTTTTCTTCCTAAAATGTTTTATAATAATGTAGTATAATACACTTACCAATAACTTTTAATTCAGCATTTGAATAAATCATTCCATGTATATTTTCTGCTACACATTGATACATGCCTGAATCTTCAAGCTTCAGGCTAGAAAATCTCAATTCTCCTTTCCAATACTGTGAGTAAAACACATAGTAAAAATAGATAATGATGTATTTCAAGATAATAACGATTGTTGTTGAGAATAAGATTGTAATTTTTTTTCTTCTCCTTACATTTTACCCTACCTTAATTTTTTTAGGCAAACATAGACTTTTTTTTGTTTGGTTTCATTTGTATAACAGCTTTAATAACCTACAGTGATCATTACCATGTTTCTTTTATTTGTTTTTCAAATTCTGTGGATTAAGGGACAATCCAATGTATACTTAAGACATTCTTTCTTGGCCAACTTATGAAATATCTTAAAAGTCTGTGGTTTCCATAATAACCTAATCACAGAAAGCCATAATAAAGAGTTTTATAAACATGGTTTCAAAAATAAATTAAATACAAGTACATGTGTTTCTAAAACAATATTTATGCTGTAAAAGTTCATTTTTGGAAATCTATTTTACTTTGGCATTATTTAACAAAAGAACTGTATCAATTTATTCATGCTTTTTAACCATTAAAGATAGTATTTTGTGACTCATAAATAAGTTAAACCTACCGGTAATCCATTTCTCAGCCACCGAATTGTTGGAATAGGCTTGCCTGCAGCTATACATGGCCAATAGAATTCACTGCCAATATCTCTTTCGGTATCATTAATATGTTCCACCCATTCTGGATATGCTGAAAGATGAGAGAAATAGCTTTTCTTGTATTATATATATGCTTAAACCAGTTTTTTCTAACCCTAATAGCCAACTTCATTCCTACTCACTATATTAAACTCTAATTAATAAATAAGACCACATCAAAAACCAACATTCCCAGAATTTTGTTGTGACTGTAACAATAGTTCATTTAAAAGCAAATTTTTATGTTTTTCCCTTGAAGCACATCAAAGAATGAATAAAGAATATATGAATTTGAGTCTTGTTGATGCTCATTCACACAGTGGGTAATTATGATTTCCTATTTTATCCAAACCAGGTCTGGTGACTGCATGTTAACAAATGGGATCTAATGGCATGCTTAATGACGTCCTTTTTATTTCTGTTTCTATCCCACCAAATCTGCCACAGATCCCAGACAGTTAACAAATGGAAATGAAAGTTTTCATTATACAAATACATTTAAAACACCCACAGTCAATAAGCTAATTAAAATTATGAATTTTAAACATAGTTCCTTAATAGACAGAACATTAACAAATCAGCCCAGTAAGAATCACAGCAATAGAACTAAGAATGGTGGAAAAAAGGTAATTTGCAAATGCTTTCTGGACGCCATATACTAGAAAGATCTGAAAGAGAAGCTAATTGTGGATTTAATGGAAGCTATTCCATAAATTAGGATCATACAAAAGAAGTAGGCCTTCTAGTTTTATCCTTCTTCACATTATGAAATTGGGAAATAACCTGCCTTATCCTAGACAAAAGTACAAGTTGGTTCAGTAGGAGAAGAGAGTCCTGCAAGTATCTAGTTAAGATTTGATAGCATAATTGAAGTTACTGTCACACTGGTTAACATACATATCTCCTTAAGCAAAACTTTTTATCCCAACTAGGCATACTTGTTGAATTAGATTTTGGTGAATGTTGATTAAAGCTGACATAACCTCAGTGTCAAGGTTCTGAATGATGAACCCAACCAAGCAAACACCTTCAAGACATTCCAATCTCTTAATGTAAAACTTTATTGAGTCCATCACTTTGGCACTAATGAAAGCAAAACCAGCTCTGGCAAGACCCCTCCCAAACCTATATAGTAAAAGCATTGAATTCTCCCTCCTCCCCCTGGGTCAGGTCATGTTGCCCAATCAAGTAGAAAAATATTGTTATTAGAAAGCATCTTTAGGCTTAGCCCAAAACCTGGTATAATGTCCTTGATTCTCACAGTCTGGCTTCTTAATCTTTGAAGTCTGCATTCTAAACCTCTCCCCTCCTCCCAAGTTTGTTGGCAAGCTGAGAAGCAATATTTGTTGCACCAGTAAGACCGTGCTTCGAAACGTGGCACTCAGTTTCTATATTAAAGAGATGTTCTATAATATGCTAGTTGTTATTGCTGAAGATTCTCAGTCATCCAGGTCATGGTTGTCCCAAAGGTGTTTTTTTCAAGAGGCAACTGGATGACTGAGAATCTCCATAGACATTTAGGTATGCACTTTGGGATGAACACCCTCCGAATGATGCAGAAATATGAATGGATTTCCAGAAAATTTGCTGATTACAGAAACCATTTGTTGCTTCCATTTGAGATGCAGACAACCTGTGCCTGTGTTCAACAGTGAACGGACACAGGGCAGAAAACATCCTGCAGAAAGCACAGCTCCAACTTCTCAATAACTCAGGTGACCCTGAGAACACAGATAACCCTCCAAGTGGCCTCAATGACTCTCTAAAAAATGCAAATGGCCAACTGTCTGCAAAGATATAAATCCTTCCATTCCCCACCATCCAGTCAGAGCTGAAGAAGCTTCTTGCATGAGAAGTGAAATGTCTTTAAAGAAAAACACAGAAGTCCAGTTCCCTCTTGAAAAAAACCATCTTTGGCATATGCTGATTGGTACCTATTCTTCCCCCCCCTCTTCTTTGTATTTCATAGTGCATTTTTTTCTTCAAAGTATTTTTTAAAATGCTAAATTAATATGATACTGTAAAGCATGCTGAGTATTTTGAGACACTATATTTTGGGAGAAAATGTTTTCAAAACGCATATATTTATATAGTCTATGAATTTTTTTAAAGTGAAGATTAATACAGAAATAGGATAAATTGTTTTTTATAAATGAATATACAAGAAACAGAAAAAGCGTAAGTCAATAACAGAATAAAGAACCGACTAGAAATAATCTCTACTGTATGTTCTATGCTACCATAAAGAAATAATTTTTTATACTTGCCATTAGAAGTAATGCTTAAGTCATATGTGGCTAATAAACATTGGCATAATGTTTGCTCGTTCAGTTTATTGCTCATCCTACTTTTAGTTAATTGATCTGTATGTGGTTCTGAATTGTGTCACAGTGCAAAATGTTGCATTAATTTATGAAATTTTGAAAAACCAACCCTCTAAAATGATATGGGATAAATATGTATAAATGTATTTTTCGGTGATGAAATGCATGAAGAAATTCTACTTACCTTGAACATACAATTTTGCTGAATGTTTATCTTTTCCTCTGTAATTTTCAGCTTCACATTCATATATTCCTTCATCTTCAAACTGAATATTGAAGATCTTTAGGACTGCACCAGACATGCTTATATCTGCACTGCTTGGCATTGGTTCAAGATATTTACTCCATCTAAGCTCAGGAACAGGGCTTAAAGAAAATAGAACATATTTTAATTCGGCTTTGATTAGCTGTTGGATCTTTCATTTATTAGGTCACTTCAGCTTCTGCTTTCCTCTTCATGTTTCATAATTATGAAGAGAGTTTCTTAAGCTGAAATTTCACTTAGCTGTTGTTTCATTGCCCACTGACATGACCCTTCCCCTTCTCAATCTGCTTCCTTCACTTGTCTAAGACAGAATGAGTAAATTCTGCATTGCCTGTACATACCTCTAGTGCCAATAATATATTGAAACAATATTTCCTTTTGTCAAGTAAGCAGGTTATACAATGTTGTTTTAGTGATATTCTTCTACAAGAACCTGAATCACAAAATAAATTGAATTCATAATAACTGGAGAATGAACTGGAGAATGCTTGGCTAGTTTTCACTAAGGGCAATTTCATTGTCACTCTCAATGCTTTTTTGTAGCTGTAATGCTAAGCCATACCACATTGGGAGCCATATGCATGGAGGAGAAACATGTTAAGGTTATATATAAAGCTGACTTGTGCAAAGAATGAGTGATAGGGAGCACTGAGAACTCTTTCAAATTCATGTTTTGGGATTACTTCTGCATGTACATCACTAAATTCAAGCATACGTACTTTCCAAGCGCAAAGCATTCTAGTGTCACATTTTGTCCTAAAAGCGCATATGTATCTTTGAACTTCACTCTGATATCTGGCACATAGCCTTTTGATCCTAATAAGAAAAGGCAATAAAATAAATAAATTGCTAGAAAATGAATACTTAGCACATATAATATTTGAAAAGATTATTTGCTTTAAAAAAACTTAGAGAGAATGTGAACAGAAATGCAATTCTAAAATGAAATAATTGTAGGAAGCAGGAAGAAAGGATCACACACACCTATTCTACTATCAATTAAAAATGGATTTAATTTGTTATAAAATATCACTACCACACCTAGGACAATGCTGGAGGCTAATAGATTACAGAAATTCTAACTGCTTTCTTGATAGACTTGTATAAATTTACATAATGTGCAAGTTGAAACATTTAACCAGAACAGAATAGGAAAGTCAATCCCAATATTTCATTTAACATTTACATAATCTATTTCTTACCAGGTAACCAAAAATGTTTTGAGAAAATTAACTATTATATTGCATCTGGTATTCCTATCTTTCACATGTCAAAAATGTAAACATACTCATATTTGATTTTCCAAAGATGGAAAAAGCAATCTTTGTTTGGTATCCTTTTATATAGTTCTATTTTTATAGTTTACATGGTTTATATCATACATTTCTGAGACACACATTATTCAGTCAAGCAAATTAAGTTAAATTTGAAGGTATGCCACAGTCAAACTTGGCTCCCCAATTATTTACAATTGTAGTGTTCTCTCTCTTTGTGTCTCTCCCTCTGTTTCACACACACACACACACACACACACAAACAAACACACAAACACACACACACACACACACACACACACACACACACACACACACAGAGAGAGAGAGTTGGATAACAAAAACAAAACAATTGAATTCATGAAATAAGGTCTAAAATCTAAAATTCAGAAATAGAAAACAAGCTGAAAAGAGAATCTAGGCCAAACATTTCTTTCATATACTGTTTCACTGAACTGGATAAAATGTACAAAAGGAAAGGAGACACTATTTAACAAAAACATCTAACAAACATAAGATTTTAGAGCAATACTTACGATCTGCTTGAGGAATAAGTGGAATGAAACTGCTGAATACACTCTTAGTAATTGAATTACTGGTCACACAGCATGAGTAGTTGCCTTTATCACTAGGTTCCACTTTAGCAATGTAAAGATTACCATTTGTTTGTGACACATATCGCCGTTTATCCAAAGTAATGAATTCTGGGAAGTCATTCAGAAACCATCGATAACTTAGATCATCTGGAGATAGAAAAATGTATTTAAAATTTATTAATAGAGATGATACTTAAAGGATATGATAACACCTAGTTAATTTTGTTCACTCATGGAAGCTACTGTAAGTGAGATAAGCACTAGTTAGTCTTTGATGAGGGATTACCAGTGAATATAAGTGCTCTTGGCTATACAGATAGTCCTCAATTTACAACCGTAATGGAGCCTGCCCAATAGGGTCATAAGTCATAATGGTCACAAAGCAGATCACCTTTACTACCTTTATTGTATTATTCAAATGCTGTGGTTGTTAAGTGAATCCATTGTTTGCAATGGGCCATTTTTGCCAAAAAACAGAAGTAAATGCCAGTTTTCAGCAAAAATGTTGTAAAAAGCAGTCACATGATCATGGGACATTGCAAACAGCCATAAATGCGGGCTGGTTACTGAGTGCCCAAAATGAGATCACATGACTGCAAGGGTGGGGGCAGCTGTTAGAACTTTGGAACAACTTTTCTTCCTTTACTCATCACTCCATGCTGTATATATCAGGCAAGTGGGTGTGGAAATCCACATTTCTTAAATTGTCAAGTTTTTTTAAAATACAACATGTAACCTATATTTATGCATACTGTAGCTTAGGCTAGGGAACAGTACAGAATAGATTAAATAAATACCTGAAAAAACTGATTTCCATTTGTAAAATAGGCACAGTAATTCTCTGAAAGTTTTTAATGGTTTTCAACTTTGAACAATCAAACCTTATAATAGTAAATAGATTCAATTACTTTATAATCTTTATAATCTGAAGGAAGACAACCATACTGTAAGGAATTTTATTTTCACATGTCAAGCAGGAACAATTCCTTTTTTTATAAGGCTCAAGGGGCTTAGGTAACTTAGTCACAGTCAACATTAATACTATTCTAATTATATTAATTCCTATTTCATTGTTTCAATTGAAACTGAAATATATAAATTTAATTACCCGGATAATGAGGTGGAGGATCACAGAGAAGAACAGCACCTACACCTTCTCGTACTTTTACTGCATGTCTCTCTTCCGGAGGAAAAGGATATAAATCTATGCAAGATAATAACAGAAGTTGATGCTTTTATATTGTAGGGAGTGTTTCTGACCTCATGTTTATTTTTTTAGGTCAAGCTGGAAAATACTTGCTAATAATGGAAAGAAACATTCCACAAACATAGAGAGTAATGTCTCAATGTATATAGGGCTGTAAAAACATTCTAGATATCTATTTAGGGAATTGTTTTATAGGGATCAGCACTTATGTTACTGAGCAGATGAACAGCCAATTTCAATATACAATATTGGAACATGGATAAAATTTTAAGGCTGACAATTCAATAGCCTAGTATTGATGTGTATATGCACGGTTAAGCAAATCATCCATAATATTATAATCTTAAATTCAAGTTTCAATAAAAGGTGGGCAGAAAATAAGATTAAGGTGAATTTAAGATTCCAATAGAACTTTATTGGGTTATCTGGAAAGGAACGGTTCATGAAAGCTCAGAAATTAAAAGATGGATGAAGATAGTCTGTAAGATTATGCTATACACCAAACTATTTTAACATATATCCATCAATTATTTGATACTTTACTCTATTTAGCCACCACTGCTAGAATTTAAAGTTTGCTAAGGTATTGTTTAGAAGCCAAGAAATTTGGATTTGATTAATATTTATGAGATAATCAGGGCTACAGACTAAATGGGAAAATTAAAAAGAAAATAAAATTCTGGAAAAAGGCAACAGCAAGCCACTCACACATGCTTCCCAGAGAATTGTGTGGCTATACCCATGCAGTCATGAGGAATCAAGCCTGCCTTGAAAGTGTTTTCCATTTTTTTATCTCTATTCACTGAACTAAACAAACAAACAAACAAACAACAAATCTTCTAAAAGAAAAGGCTGCAACTACTGTATATTTCTTGGCTTTTTCTTCAGTTTCCAGGAATGAGATTAGAGTGGGATTACTTTTGCAAGAAATAGAGGTTGAAAAAAGCTGAGGTGGTCACATGTGCACATGTATGGGTAATTAAATTTGAAATATTCAATTCATTTTAATTTATAGCAAAGTCTCTGATTTGACTTAAATAAATACGACTTTAGTATTAATAGTAGCCATAAGGATTATGCCCATCTCTGTATTCATTCACCATAAATAAAATGTTGCATTTATTCTACACGGAAAATAATAACCTTTCAATATAAATAAATTCTAAATTCTTTTCTTTTAATTTTTTACTATAGTGCATGAACATTGTAAATGTCTTCAAAATTGGGAGGGGGGAGCTTTTGGGAATGCTTTGCACTGTCTGCTAAAATGCCCTTCCCCCATGGGATGGAATGTTTCTTCCTTATCTAAGAGACAGATTGCACTTGGAGCCAGAAGAAATCGAAAGTGAGAAAGACCACGAGGAGCCCACCTAAAAGACCAGTTACCAAAACACGATGCCACCTGTGGATTGGCTGGGATTCAAATGAACACTGGGACCTTGGGGAGAGGAGTATTAAATGTTGCTTTTAATATATTGCTTCGTGGGTTTTTCTCTCAAATCTCGCCTTGATTCCCTGCTATCATTAGCCCCTAATAAAAGTTCCTTTTGAGACAATGCCTGTTTTAAGAATTCTGCTTTCTCGGGTGGCTTAGCTGAGGTAGGTCCTTACATGGCAAGATCTGCATAGTGCCCAACCTGGAGAGGCAGCTTCCTACCGAGGTGGGTCGCAATCGACATGCCCCTTCCTACTGGTGACATAGAAGTGGGTCAAATAGAGAGCAGGAGATATTGTCCTAGCAGACCCCGGGGAAGGAACTTCCAGGGACCTGGGAGTGGTTGAACCCTTGGCAGAAGCCAACTGAACCATGTGGTCACTCAGGGTCAGAAAGAAAGAGGACTGGGAATGGAAGGCTCCAAAAGTAACTCTCATGCATGGTGGAGGAAAGAAGAAAGTGAAGAAGAAAGCACCAGAGCTTGCTCCCCCCAAAAAGGGACTGGTGGACCCAAATTCAGAGATGATGAAAGCTATCTTAAAGCACACCATGGAATATGTGTGAGAGTCATTCGAGGAGCTGAAAGCTCAGCTAAAAGAGCAATAGGAATTGGAGGAAGAAGCAGAGGAGGAAGCAGGTGAAGAAGAGCTAATGGTGCCTGAGGAGACCCATAGGGGCCATACCCCAACCAGTGGAGCTGAAGCCAATTCTGTTGGGGATGAAATTTGATGGGAATCCCAAAAGGTTGGGATTCTTCCTGGTCCGACTATTCATATACATGCCAATATATGGAAGAACACTGCCTACAGATGAGGAGAAAGTCAGAGTGGTCACTCTAGTGCTGGAAGACGCAGTGGTAGACTGGATGGTGACCCTCTACAACTGCAATGCTCTGGAGCTGAGAAATTTCAATCGGTTCATGGCAGCCCTCTGACATCATTTTGAAGACCATCTGGCAGACAAAAAAGCTCACAAGCGCATGAAGATGGTGAAGCAAGGGCGACGACCAGTAACTGAGTCGTTAATCAGCTGGGAGTTGGCCAGCTGATTAAACTGGCTAGAGGACATCCTGGTGAGTTGCTTCCAGGATGGCCTAAATGAAGACCTCTACAACACCTGTGAAGCCCGTGGGGCCCCAGGGCAATTGTACACTTGGTGCATCTTAGTAGAAGAGGTGGAAATAGATCAACACAAGCACCAGCACCATTCAGTGAAACCCACCTTCAAGCCAACCCTGGAGAAGAGAGCTGAGATGGCCCAACCATCACCAACCACACCCCATTCTATTGCATGCTTTAAGTGCAAGAAAGAGGGGCACCAAGCAGTTGACTGTCGCAGCAAGGTACCAGCCAAGAGAGGAGACTGGCAATCCACCGGCAGACCTACAAAAATGACACCGCGCCCCAGAGAGCCAGCGATGGCAGTCGAGGAGACTGTTGAACTCCCCAAGCTCATAGGATGAGAATCGAGTTCTGGCCCCTGCCAACTATGATTCCGAGAGAGCTGAGAGTGACTATGAGAACGACCACTTGGTAGGTGGCCCAATTGATGCCATAACCATGCCCCTAGAACTGTCCATACCGGATGCCGAGAAGGCAGTACAATTAGTCAGCCCAGAGCTAGTGGGACAAATGGGAATACCCCTCAGGAGGCTAAAGATCCCAATAACTTTCTGCCAACTTGATGGGTCCATCACAGGGGCAGTTCCTGCCAGTTTGGCTACCAGAGCATTGCAAATTTCTATGGGAGACCACTCAGACTTTAGCTCCTAGCATGGAGTGGCCATTAGTATTAGGCTTGTTGTGGCTAAAGAAATGGAACCCCATAGTAGATTGGAGGGAAGGGCACTTGAAATTCCTGAAGAAGAGAGCCCCTCCCCCATCCAAAGGGAAGGGAAGGAGGCATGGACTATGTCACGAATTAGCTTCCACCCTCAACGATCAGGAATTGCAGAGCCTCCCACCAGAATACTGAGATCTAGATGAAGTGTTCAGCAAACAGGTAGGATGAGCTTCCACCCCACCGACCCACAGACTGTGCCATTGAAATTATCCCAGGGGTGAAGTTTCCAAACCTGAAGATGTACTCCATGACCCCACGAGAACTAAATGAATTTCATAAGTTCATTGAAAAGAACTTAGCATGGGCTTTCATCCAACCTGCAAAACTCTGGGTGGCAGCCCCCATGCTATTAAGGGAAAAGAAGGATGGGTCGCTTCATCTCTGCATAGATTATAGAAGCCTGAATGCTGTGTGCATAGAAAACCTTCCACTTATGAATGACATGTTAGCACACCTGTCAAAAGGAAAACTTTTCTCTAATGTGGAGAAAATATTACTGCATAAGAATACGGGAGGGGGATGAATGGAAGACTGTGTTTAATTGATCTATGGATTGTTTCCAATTTAAGGTGCTCCTTTTGGACTGCAAGGGGCCCCTGTTGTGTTTATGCAATTAATTAATGAGGTTCTGCATGAGCACCTCTACAAAGGGGTTTTAGTTTACCTTGATGACAACTTAATCTACACTGAAACCAAGGCAAAACACGTTAAATTAGTTAAAGCAATATTGAATAAACTATGCTCTGCTAAGCTATAGGCCAAACTCTCCAAATGTGAATTCCACAAAGATCATATTGACTATTTGGGTTACTGCATCTCGAGTAAGGGTGTCAAGATGGACCTGGGAAAATTACGAGCAGTATTAGACTGGGCCCTACCTTGTACTAGAAAGCAACTGCAAAGTTTTCTAGGCTTTGTGAACTTTTACTGGCAGTTCATTCCCTCATTTGCGCAAATCACACTCCCTATCACAAACCTACTAAAGACTAAGGGAGTAGACAAACCAAAACCCAGCCAGCTGCTGAAATGGACAGGGAAGTGTCAAGCCGCATTCGAAATGTTAAAGAGACTTTTCTCTGTGGAACCAATTTTAAAGCACCCAGATCCAGAGAAAGCTTTTGTCATTCAAGCCGATGCTAGTGATGTGGCTGTAGAGGCAGTCCTGCTGCAGAGGAATGAGGAAAGCCAACTGCAACCCCATTCTTATACTTCTAAAAAACTCTCTGAGACTGAGCAGCGATGGGCAGCCTGAGAAAAGGAAGCCTATGCTGTACGATGGGCACTTCTAATCTGGAGACATTACCTATAGGGGAGCAAAATACCATTCCAAGTGTGGACTGATCATAAGAACCTGGAGGCAATGAAAACCCCTAGGAAGTTGTCCCCCAAGCAAGCATGGTGGTCCCAACATTTCCACTGATTCAATTTTACAATCCATTACTTTCCTGGGGGGAGGAACTTCATAGCAGATGCTCTATCTAGGATGCCACAATATAATAGTGTAAAATTGGAAATAGTTGAACCATTTATGCCTCCTAAACAATTTGCAGCGCCTGTCACTACCTGAGCACAAAGCAAGGCCATGATGTCAAAAGACTGAACAGCGTGCCAGGATTTCAAAAAAGCATTAGAAATTGATGAGTGGTTTCAGAGCCAGAAGAACTTATGTTTAGTCAAAGATAACCTAGCCTGTGTAGGGGAAAAACTATACCTGCAAGCAACCTTAAGACAGAATAATGCAAGGTGGGCATGACTCAAAGATTGTAGGACATTTTGGATTCGTAAAAACCCTACACCTACTAAAAAGGCAATTTTGGTGGCTTTCCTTGAAAAAGGACATAGAATGTTAAGTGGTGAGTTTTCCCACGTGCTGCATCTAAGCAGAGGCAAGTGAAGACGCCAGGACTTTTACAACTGGTGGCAAGCCCTTCAGCACCCTGGAGAGAGATCTCTATGGATTTTATTGTAGAGCTCCCTGAAAGTTCTGGGAATACAGTTATTTAGGTGATTACAGACTTGTTCTCTAGACAAGCCCACTTTATCCCTTGCCCAAAGATCCCTACAGCTAAAATGTTAGCTAAACTGTTTGTGCAACATATTTATCAATTCCATGGGATTCTGCAATGCATCATTTTGGACAGGGAGATTCAATTCATCTCTAAGTTCTGGAAAGCTTTTCTGAACCTTTTGGGTTTTAGACAATGACTATCATCTAGTCATCATCCTCAAATGAATTGGGGGGGGGACAGAGAGACTGAACTCAGTTATAGAACAATACCTTAGATGCTTTATCAACTATCAGCAAGATAATTGGACTGACCTGTTGCCATTTGCAGAAGTTGCATATAATAATGGTGTGCATTCCCGTACTGGTTATATACCTTTACAGGTTGTTAATGGGCAGATATTTGTCCCCATTCCAGAATTGTCCTCCAAAGAACCTGACATTCTCTCTTTGCAGGAATGGATCAAACAATTACAAAACATCTGGCCAGTAGTGCATAAACTGTTGGATGAGGCCAGAAATGCCTATAAGACTCAAGCTGATAAAAGGACAGTTGAGCAGAAACCTTTTAAGATTGGAGATAAAGTTTATCTCTCTACAAAATATTTGCAATCCTTGCAGCCTTCAAAGAAGTTATGGCCTAAATTCGTAGGACCTTTTCCCATTAAACTCATTATTAACCCAGTGACTGTGGAACTAGAGCTCACTAAAAGCCTAAGACAGATCCATCCTGTCTTTCATTGTAGTTTACTTAAACCTGAAATTACATCTAGCCTTAGGCCTCCAGCCCCTCCTGTGCCTGTACCAGTTTGAGTGGAAGGGGAACAACACTTTGAAATACAGTACATGACATCCTGGATTCTTGCAAACATCATGGTTCCACTCAATATTTAGTAGCTTGGAAAAAATCCCCCTGCTCAAAACGAGTGGGTTTATAAAAAGCATGTTAGAGCTACTAAGCTAGTTAAGCATTTTTACGCAAAATATCCTGATAAGCCTGATTAATGTGGTCCTTCTATTTGTTTCTCTCCCTTTCCTTTTTTCTGTTTTACAAATGGATTATCCATTTTTCTAGGGGGTCCATATGTCAGGTCCCCCCCAAAATGGTTCTACTATTTTCTGCAGCTTTTCTTTGTGTCCTGCCATTCTATTGGGAGGGGGGAGCTTTTTGGAATGCTTTGTACTGTCTGCTAAAATACCCTTCCCCCAGGGGATGGAATGTCTCTTCCTTATCTAAAAGATGGTTTGCGCTTGGAGCCAGAAGAAATTGAAAGTGAGAAAGACCTTGAGGAGCCTGCTGAAAAGACTGGTTACCAAAATACGATGCCACCTGTGAATTGGCTGGAATTCAAAAGAACATTGGGACCTTGGGGGGAGGAGTATGAAATGTTGCTTTTAAAATATATCACTTCATGGGTTTTTCTCTCAGATCTCGCCTTGATTCCCTGCTATCATTAGCTCCTAATAAAAGTTCCTTTTGAGACAATGCCTGTTTCAAGAGTTCTGCTTCCTCGGGTGGCTTAGCTGAGGTAGGTCCTTACACTCTCATTTACACAGCACTGATAATATGTTTTCCTCTTTGAACTGAAGAAAAGTATGTCACTAAAAAAGAAATTATGCACAATCATTATTTTGCCTTGTCTCAATAACAAGGCCAACAGTATTGCTGCCTTCACTCAATAATGCAGAGAAATAGTTCGTAACTGGGAGACTTCTCTGTTAAAAAATCCCACTTTTCACATAATTCAATAATGCTCCAATAAATAAAGAACTTCCACACCTGCTACTCCAATAGGAGGAATACTATATAGAAACATACAAAGCACTTCTTTTAAACAAAAAAGGCAGATAAAAGTGCAAGTCCCTCTGCTAACTGTACCTATTACTCCTCACAGTTAACAAATTCACAGCTTCAGATCCATGCATGCAAAGCTGAATTCCAACATCAGGAGCACTAATATGACTTCATGGGAGATCTACTTTTGTGAATGCAAACAAAACCATGCCTTGAGGCTAAAATATCTGAAGATAGTATCATACCATCTTATCAATAGGCTGTTAAGAAAGCACGGATATATCATGAAGACAGGGTAACTGTACTAGAAAGTTGTGACAATGATCCTAAAGCAATATAGTTTGGGAAGTTTTACAGTTTTAGTAAAAAACTGAAATAAGATGTTTTTATTATATTAAAGTCATGTTGCAAATATACCATTATTTTGGCATCTACTATTTTATGGAAGACAAGGTTTATTTTAATAAACTGTTATATAACAGACCAGCACTGATAACATTCATCATTAAATATAAGCAGATAGGCTTATCTAAAAGATATAATAAAAGTCCCCAAATATTTTTCATCTAGAAGAAAGTGATCCATTCATATTCATCCACTTTTCTCACTCTAATCACAGTAAAAAAAAATAGTGATTATGTTTGGAGAAGGTGTCTTTTTCATACTGCTTCAATCAACATGGATCATGACAATAAGTCAAACTAAACTAAGTCAGTAACATACCAACCTACTGAACACCATTTCAAAGAGTTCATGTAAAGGTAAAGGTTCATGTAAAAACCACTTACATCCAAAGTTTAAAGTTGCTTCCCGGCTCCTAATAGTTCCATGTATATTGTATGCTATGCAAACATATGTTCCTTCATCCCTTGACTTCTCAGGATTATTGATTTCCAAGTTACCTCCTACCATACTATAATGTTCTTTTGTCAGTTTGATATCAACATCCCAGTTGTTACGTTGCCACCTATTCAAGGAAAATATTTATTTAAAAAAATATTAATACCTTACAGTATATGTCAGCACTTCAATTGCCTTAATACACATTGCCTCCAAAACATGGTATCTTATCCCTACAAAATGAGATTATGGCAATAAGAGTATGTGTTTCATTGAATAGTGCAAAGTTTTAATTGTAAATTCAGTTTGAATTTGACTGTGTTTCTAAATCAGTCTGAATTGAATCCAATTTGATAATTTAGACGATCTTCCGTGCATGCAGGAAAAAATATCAAACTGGGTTTCCAAATGACATAATTTTATTAGTTAAAGCATCAAACTAATTTTCTAAATTGAATTAGATATCTGACCTGAATTGATCTGAATTGACAATACAAATCTGATCTTATTGCATACTACTATTCCTAGGTGTTAATTACAGATTCCTCAAAATAAATCTATTCTGCAATAGTTACAGAGTAACAGGGATTCCTAAATAATATGGTTATAGAATTGAAAATAATTATTTAAATGCTTTTCAGAGATACATAGAATTTAACAAAAATAATGTTTCTTACAGTTCATTCAATCATACTACCATCAACTTGCTCCTACTGAAATTGAATTAAGAATGTAGTTTCTTAGATATTAGTCACCAGGGTGAGCATCTAATCTCCTCCATACAACAGATAAATATATTATTGATTCAATTTTTAGAATGCTCCATGAACACTGAAAAGTTTTTGCCCAAATTAATTGTTTGATTGCATTATAATAGGCAAAAAATGTTCTGTAGAATATAGATAATAGCAGAATATGATGATATTTTATAATAGAACTTATTAACACTATGATGTTTTGGGTAAGTTAAACTTTTAAAAATGAGGACAAAAGCTATATCAATGTTAAATAGAATTCGTAAAATGTTAATTAACATAAGATTGCTTGAAATATATAATTAATGCTAAGTATGAGCTTGTGTCAAACTTCCCCCAGTCTGATCCCTTAGAAAGTAAAACTCTCAACTCCATTTGCTTGAAGTGAAAAGGCACTTTTACTAAGAGGTGTTAATTACAGTAAAGTCAAGCGGAATTTAAAATTCCCATGCATCAATACAGACCTAAACCCCTGGTTTCCCTTAGCCCCCCCACCCCCATGGTCCATCTGTGTGTAGCCAATCTGGTACCACTGAGATGTTTTGGAAAATGCTTGAAGATGCCAGCATGTCAGCATGAACTGGATTCCAAAGCACTTGTCAGAACCCACCCCAATCCACATCTTAGGAAAGAAGAACTCTTGGAGACAAGATTGTCCAAACAGGAACTTTTACTAAAACATGGTTGACAGTGGATAATATAGACAGGATCTGAAGCTGTTTCACAGATCGATACTTTTAAAGTGTCCCCAAGTAATAACCCCACCCCTCAGTCCATTTGGTCAGGCCTGGATCAGCCAGGTCTCAGGTGTCAAACCACTTGTGGGGTAAAAAGTAGAATCACCAGTACATTTGCAACATTATTACTTCCTCCCTTTCACACTCCATTCGGAGATGCAAACTAGAATTCCCTCCCCACCCCCTTTCGGTCTTTTGTTTTGGCCACCAGGCAGGCTGAATAAACAAACATTAGATCTAAGGGATAGAGAGGGGCAAATAGCACCCTTGTCTTCTCTTTCCTCCTTGGAATTGCAGAATCCAGTAAGGGGGGGGGTGAGATTTAGGTTTGCACAAATAGGGAGTTAGAAATGAAATATAAATGGATTCTGACATTCTGCCCTCCATTTAAAAGAGAGAGAGGTCCACCTGTAGAGGAAACAAAATATAATTGTTAGCCCGGATTGTTAGGATATTCTATAGGAAGCTTCTTAAGTAACTTTGGTGCTCTAATGTGATGTTTATTGACCCACTCATTTTCTGAGGAGGGGAGGTATTTCCAAGCTACTAAGTATTGAATTCCTCCATGGTGTTTCCTAGAATCCAGGATTTCTTTTACTTCGAAGTGTTGTTCTCCTTCCACCATGATAGGAGGTGTGTGTGTGTGTGGGGGGGTTGGTTGTTCATAGGGGTGACTGTTGTTCTCTTTTTAGTAAACTGCAGTGAAAAATTGGGTGTATCTGCCTAAGATTTTTGGGTAATTCTAATTCTACTGTTACTGGGTTTATGATTCTTTTAATTGGAAAAGGTCCAATATATTTTGGTCCTAGTTTTTTACTTTACCTTTAGGGATTTAAGGTATTTTGTGGATAAATATACCATCTCTCCCACCCTGAATAGTTTGGGATTGACTCTTTTTTTGTCTGCTTGTGCTTTGTATGCTTGTGTAGCTTCATCTAAAACTTTCGTAATGATTGGCCAAATGTTTTATAATTGTGCAATCCATTTCTTCAATGCTGGGATTCATTTGGGGTTAGTTCTGGCATGGGGTTGAAACTTTGACCGGTAGCTACTTGAAAAGGAGTGTAACCTGTGCTGGAGTGGACTGCATTATTATATGCCACTTCTGCAAAAGGCAGTAGGTCCGTCCAATTTGTTTGCTGGGAATTAATACTGCTCAAGTACTGAGTTCGAATATTCAGCCGAATCTCCCATTTGAGGATGATGACTAGATGACAGTCCTTGGGTGGTTCCTAAAAGGGATAAAAATTCTTTCCAAAATGCCGACGTAAATTGCACCCCCTATCAGTTATGATGTGTTGTGGTGCCCCATGCAATCTGTAAATATGCTGCATGAAAAGTTTTAGTTTTATTTAATTTATATACCGCCCTTCTCCCTAGGGACTCAGTTTTGCTAAGGCTTTTGCAGTGGGGATTTTTTGGCAAGGGATGAAGTGCACCTGTTTGGAAAACAAGTCAGTGACTGTCCAGACTACAGTGTTTCCGTAATTCCACTATAAAATCCATGGCTATCTCTTTCCATGGGGCTGGTTGTAACATTCATGGTGATTTCCCTTGCAGCCTCTTAGCCGTTGCGCAAGTTTGGCAGCTGGCCACGTAGCTTTCCATGTCCTTTTTCATGGATAGCCACCAAAACTGCCTTTTAGTTAAGTGTAGGGTTTTTACAAACCTGAAATGTCCTGCTGATTTTGTACTGCATGAAATTGATCCTCTGGGTGGCAGGTATGTATAACTTCTCACCCACCCAGGATAGTCCATCTTTGATTGTTCACACATGTCTATTTTTCTGGAACCATTCATCAGTTTCCAAAGACTTTCGGAATTCTATTCCAGTTTGGCTCTCCACCCGCAGCTTCATTTTAGCTTGGGTCCTGGTGGTGACTGGTGCTGCCAGTTGTTGTTCAGGCATAAGTGGTTTAGAGTCAGTGACCTGTGTGGTGTTATATTGGGACATGAGAGATAATGCATCCGTCAAGAATTTCTTTGAAAGTTAAACGGAATTGATGAAAATGTTGGGACCAGCGGACTTGCTTAGGAGTGAGTTTCCTTGGTGTTTTTAGTGCTTCCAAATTTTTGTGGTCCGTCCAGACCTGGAAGGGGATTTTATTTCCTTCCAGGAACTGGTGCCATGTAAGTAATGACCATCTCACAGAATAAGCCTCCTTTTCCCACACGGGCCAATGTTGTTCTGTCTCCACAAGTTTCCTGGATGTATATGCACATGGTTGCAATGCCCCCTCATCATTTTCCTGTAATAATACGGCTCCCACCGCTACACCGCTAGCATCTGCCTGTTTTACAAAAGGTTTATCAGGATCTGGGTGTCTCAGGACAGGTTCAGCAGAAAACAGTCTCTTTAGCCTCTCAAATGCTGCTTGACATTCCATTGTCCACTTCAGGGGCTGGCTGGGTTTCACTGGGAGACCCCCACCCCTTCATTTTCAACAAGTTTGTGTGGGGCAGAGCTATTTGGGCAAATGAAGGGAAGAATTGGCGGTAGAAGTTTGCAAACCCCATGAAACTTTGCAATTGCTTCCTTGTACAGGAGGGTGCCCATTCTAATACTGCCCTGTGGGGATAAGCAATACCCCAGGTAGTCTATTCTTTCCTGGTGGAATTCACATTTCGATAATTTCGCATATAGGTGGGTGGCCCACAATTATTTCAAAACTGCTCTGACTAGGTTAACATGCTTCTCTTTGGTCTCAGTGAAGATAAGGATGTCATCTAGGTAAACCAGGACCCCCTTATATAGGCACTATCTTAGCACTTCATTAATTAATTGCATAAAAACTGCGGGGGGCCCTTGCGGTCCAAATGGCAGGACTTTGAACTGGTAGCAACCCATTGGGCAATTGAACACAGGCTTCCATTCATCTCCTTCCTTAATCCTAATGTGGTAGTATGCTTCTCTCAGGTCTAGTTTGGTAAAAATCCTTCCTTTCGCTAGGTGGGATAGCATATCCTTCATTAGGGGTAGGGGATACAGATTACTTCACTAATTGCATTAAGGGATCTATAATCCACGCACAAATGAAGAGTGCCATCCTTCTCCCTGAACAGGACCACGGTGGGCACTTTGAGTTTGGCAGGCTCAATAAATCCCCTTTCTAGGTTTTTTTTTAATGAATCTTTCCATCTCCACTATTTCTTTTGGGCTCATGGCGTACATCCTGGGCTTCAGGAGTTTTGCCCCAGGTTTGAATTCTATAGCACAGTCTGTGGGCTGGTGAGGGGGAAGCTCATCTGCCTGTTCCTCACTGAAAACTTCAGCAAGGTCCCTGTATTCCTCCAGTATTTCTGGTAACCCCTTCTCTTCCCCCACTGATGCTGTCTCCTCCAGTTGGGGGGTGCTTTGGGGTTTTACATTCCTATGCTTTCCCTCCAGGAAGTTGAGTTCTGCTGTCCTCCAGTTTACCCAGGGTTTCCATTTCTTCAGCCATTCCAGTCCTAAAATCATGGGGCATTCCATGCCTGGGGTCACTACAAACATTATGTCTTCCTCATGAGTCCCCAGGGACAGGTGAACTGATAAGGTGGCTAGGGTAGCTGAGACCCCCCCCCTGCTATGGACCCATCTAACTGGCCAAAGGAGATTGGTTGTTTTAGTCTCCTCACTGGAATGCCCAAATTCCCCACCAGCGTTGGGCTGATAAGGAAGCGGGTGCAGCCAGAGTCTATTAGGGCTTTTACTTTGGCAGTTTCGGGCATGGAGGAAGCTAATATAGTCACTGTCTTAAGGATGGGTGGAATGGATCCACTTACCAATGTTTCTCACTATGAGCTGTCTTCTGAGGTGTCCACTGCTTGGCAGGGTTTGGGGACTCTACAGCCTCCATCCCCCTCATAGCAGGTTCTTTTGGGTTGCCTTGGGATTTTCCTTTTCTCCTGGAGGGTGATGTCTCTGATTTGCTTTTGAGCAGCATTCTGCGGTACAGTGGCCCTCTCTCCTGCATTTGAAACAGCCTGTTGATTTCTTAGCCGTGGACAGTGCTTTCGCTGGCTCACGTGTTTGCTCAGGCAGTGGGCGGCCCCATGGTTTTCCCCGGCGGTGCCTTTTTAGTAGGTCTATCTCTACCTCCTCTGCCAGGACATACCAGTCATCGAGAATATGATGCTTCAGCTTCTGATCGATGGTGGGGTTTTGTTCAAGGGGAAAGTTCCCTTTCCATGGGGCTTTCCTCCTCCCTTGCCTCATTGTTAGACATTGTATTTTTTGCAAAGTCCCCCGGTAAGGTTCTCCTTCCAGGCTGACTCTTAATGCATATCCTGTCTAATGTCAGAACCCACCCTAATCCACATCTTAGGAAGGAAGAACTCTTGGAGACAAGATCTGAAGCTGTTTCACAGATTGATACTTTTAAAGTGTCCCTGAGTAATAACCCCACCCCTCAGTCCATTTGGTCAGCCCTGGATCAGCCAGGTCTCAGGTGTCAAACCACTTGTGGGGAAAAAAGGAGAATCACCAGTACATTTGCAACATTATTACTTCCTCCCTTTCACATTCCATTTGGAGATGCAAACCAGAATTCCCTCCCCACCTCCTTTCTTTGTTGTTCGGTCTTTTGTGATGGCCACCAGGCAGGCTAAATAAACAAACATTACATCTAAGGGATAGAGAGGGACAATTAGCACCCCTGTCTTCTCTTTCCTCCTTGGAATGGCAAGAATCCAATAAGGGGGGGTGGTGAGTTTTAGGTTTGCACAGATAGAGAGTTAGAAATGAAACATAAATGGATTCTGACAGCACTGGATTCCAAAGCAATTTGTTGTCCCTCAACTGTCTATCCCACCTCACAATTTCCTATCATAAACTAATTCAGCTTTATGTCCCAATTGTTCCCCCCTTGCTTCCCTGGCTAATGGCAGAACACCAGCAAGGACCAACCAATGATGGTGGATCTGACATGCTGCCCCCCTTGACAAGGACGTCAGTCCTGCAAAACAAAAGGAAACACCCAACAATGAGAGAGAGAAAAACAAGGTAGATATATGGTTAGAATAGGGAACTATTTTGGTTTATCAGGATATTAGTTATGGAAAGGAGGAGCTTGACAAGTTTGGCTGCTTTAATGTGCTTATGTTTCCATTCAGTCTCAAAAGGAGGCCACTAGATACTGCCACTAGATACTGAAGTTTTCCTCAGTGTTTATGAGAGTCTAAAATGTCCTTCATTCCAAAATGTTGTTCCCTTTCAGTCATGAGTGGTTTGGGTGGCAGAGGCAGTGTTGGATGTAAAAGAGACTGAGTTTGTGATTTTAGAAAACTGCAATGAAAAATTGGGTGAATGTGTCTAAGGGATTTCAGCAGCTCAAGCTCCACTGTGCAACCCAGTCATGGAATGGGGTGGTGGTGGCCAGGGGCAGCTCAGGCATGAGTACAAAGTCCTGTCCCATAGCCAACTTGAAAGGGGTAAACCCAGTTATTGTAGGCTACTTCAGCAAATGGAAGAAAGTCTGTCCAAATGTCCTGTTGGTAATTTAAGTAACACCTCAGGTATTGTTCTAGAAACCCATTCATATGTTCACACACCTCATTCATTTTGGATGATGACTGGAACTAAGCCCTTGGGATGTCCCAAGAAGTTTTAAAATCTCCTGCCAGAATTTGGAAGTGAATTGTGCTCCACAGATGGAAATTATCCATTGCGGAGTGGCGTGCAACCTATAGATGTGGTGGATGAACAACATAGCCAAGGTATGGGTGGAAGAGATCGTATGGCAGGGCACGAAATGCACTTGTTTAGAGAATAAATTAGTGATCATCCAAATTACTGTGTTTCCTGAGCTTTCCAGTAGTTGTACTATGAAGTCCATAGAAATTTCCTTCCAGGGAGTGTAAGGCTTTGCCACTGGTTAGAGGAGTCCTGTTGTTTTCCCTTGCCACTTGGCTAAAGCACAAATTGGGCAGCTGGTCATATAACTTTAAATTTCTTTCTTAACTGAAGGCTACCAGAACTAGCACTAGTGTAACGGTTTTATAAAACCAAAATGTCCTGCAGTCTGAATTAGGCTTTTCTCCAGGACTTGTAATCTTTGGCTTTCTGGAACATATAGCTTGGTCCGCATCCAGGCTAGGCCTCCTTGCATTGTGCATTCATTTTTGTGAGCTTGGAACCACTTGTCTCCTTCTAATGCTGCTTTTAGAGTATCCTCTATGCCTTCCCCAATTTGGGGTTTTTCTTTTGCCTGTGCTCAGATGATTACTGGTGCCGCAAGCTGGTGAGACGGAATAACCAGTCTGACTATTTCCTGTTTGGAACTGTTGTATTGGGGCATTCTGGATAGTGCATCAGCTAAAAAATTCTGGGAGGTAGCGGAGAGTGAAGTTAAATCGATTAAAATACTGAGCCCACTGAACTTGTTTGGGCAATAGTCTCCAGGGCATTTTTAGGGCTTCTAGGTTTTTGGGGGTCTTGCACCTTTCCAGGAAACACCTCCACATTAAGACTGCCCAGCACACCACATAAACCTCCTTCTCCCAAACCACTCACTGCCATTCAGTGTCAGTTCATTTCTTGGAGGTGTATGCACATGGCTGTAAGGCACTCTGGATGTTCCTTTGTAAAATAACTGCCCCCACTGCCACATCACTAGCATCCACCTAAATAATAAACAAGGCATTAGGGTCTGGGTGTTTTAGCACTGGTTCGGCAGCAAACAATAATTTGAGTTTTTCAAAAGCTACCTGGCATTCCATTGTCCACTTCAGTTGCTGGCTTAGTTTGGGTTTCCCCTTCCCTTTCATCTTAAGTTGATAATGGGGAGGGAGATCTGGGAGAACAATAGGATAAGTTGGCGGTAAAAATTTGAGAATCCCATAAAAGTTTTGCAGTTGCTTTCTGGTGTGGGGTTGGAGCCCACTCCAGCACTGCCCTAACTTTCTCACTGTCCATTTCTATTCCCTCATGTGAACTGCAGTAGACCAAGTAGTCAATTTGAATAGAATAGAATAGAATAGAATAGAATAGAATAGAATAGAATAGAATAGAATAGAATAGAATAGAATAGAATAGAATAGAATAGAATAGAATAGAATAGAATAGAATAGAATAGAATAGAAGCTGGAAGGGACCTTGAAGGTCTTCTAGTCCAGCCCCCTGATCAAGCAGGACAACCTATACCATCTCAGACAAGTGACTGTCCAGTCTCTTCTTAAAATCGTCCAGTGATGGAGTGCCCACGATTTCCAAAGGCAAGCTGTTTCCCTGGTTAATTGTCCCCACTGTTAATTCCAGGTTGCTTCTATTTTTTGATCAGTTTCCAACCATTGTTTCTTGTCCTGCTCTCTGGTGCTTTGGAGAATAATTTGACCCCCTCTTCTTTGTGGAAGCCTCTCAAATACTGGAATACTGCTATCATGTCACTCCTGTTTCTTCTTTTCTTTAGACTAGCCAAACCCAAGTCCTGCAGCTGTTCATATGTTTTAGTCTTCAGGCCTTTGATCATCTTAGTTGCTCTTTTCTGAACTTTTTCCAAGGTCTCAACATCTTTTTTGTAATATGGTGACCAAAACTGGTTGCAGTATTCCAGGTGTGGTCTCACTAGGATTTTATAAAGCAGTACTAATACTTCGCATGATCTTGATTCTATGCCTCTGTTTATACAACCCAGGATTGTATTAGCTTTTTTGGCTGCTGCTGCACATTGCTGCCTCATAGTCAAGTGATCGTCCACTAGGACTCCATGGTCCCTCTCACAGTTACTGTTTTTGAGCCAGGTCTCACCTAATCTGTACTTATATCTTTGATCTTTCTTGCCTAAATGTAAAACTTAGCTTTTCTCTACATTAAAATTCATTTTGTTGGATACGGCCCATTGTTCCAGTTTGACAAGATCTTTTTGGATCCTGAGTTTGTCTTCTCGGGTGTTGGCTACTCCTGACAGTTTGGTGTCATCTGCAAATTTGATGAGTTCCCCTTTTATTCCATCGTCTAAGTCATTGATGAAGATAGTTGTTCGCAGATATGTTTTTTTATTATCTTTTCCAGGATCTTCCCCGGTATTGATGTTAGACTGATTGGTCTGTAGTTTCCTGGATCTGTTTTTTCCCCTTTCTTGAAGATGGGAACCACATCAGCCCTTTTCCAATCCAGGATTTATGAAAGATGTAGTGCAATGATTCTGAGATAACATTTGCCAGCTCCTTCAGAACTGTGGGATGTAATCTGTCAGTCCCAGTGATTTATATTCGACAAGGTCGGATAGGTGCTCCCTTACCATTTTCTTGCTTATTTTAATTTTTGTTTCTAGTCTTTTGCAGTATTTTTTTTGTATGTTCTGCTATAATTTCTTTCTTTTTACTCTGGTGGAGCTCACATTTTGAAAGTTTAGTATATAGTTCAACAGCCCTAAGTTTTTTAAGCACCATTCTAAACAGCTTCATATCTCCATCATCGTCTCAGTATAAATCAGTATGTCAACCAGGTAGACCAGCTCCCACCTCTTGCCTTAGGGTTGGGATCTCTAAGTTCTTTCCTGGTTTCATTTTAGCCTCAGCCTGCCAGATTTTTAACAGTTCCCTCCTCCAGTTCATATAGGGGTTTCATTTCCGTAGCCACACCAAATGTCTCTCCATGCCTGGGGCCACAATAAAACTCAGAGTCTATGTTTGTGCCCCCATCCACATTTCTACTGGCTTGATGACAAACATTGCTGGGATCCCCCCTGCTATGGAGCCATCTAACTGGAAGAATACCACCAGAACTTTGAGTGGTCTAAGTCTCATCTCCAGTTTCTCCATTAGGACAAGGTTGACCAAACATCTGTTGCATTCTGAGTCCAGAAGGGCCATCAGGCTGATTTTATGTTCCAAAGATTGGACTATCAGTTTAATGGGGACTGTCACTGAGCTGATTGGGCCACTTACCAGGGGGTCATTGTCAGAGTCAGTACTGCTCTCCCCTGGACCTCTAATCAGAGTTTTCTTGCCATCCCTGGGGGATGGTGTGAATTCTATGACCTCCATTCCTTCCAGGGCTGTCCCACAGACCCACGGCAGTAGCTTGATAGACTTTTTGGTGAACTGCAGGGTTGTTTTCTGGGCCTGTAGATTGGACCTGCACTTAGTGGCCTGGTGCCCCTCCTTTCTGGACTTGAAGCAAGCTGCAGAGCATCGCTGAGGCCTCTGGACACCCATTTGTGCTTTTGGAGTTTCCTTCTTCTCCGGGAAGGATTTTTGCCATCCCCTCCCTGGGAGATGCTTGTTTTGGGCAAGATCAATCTCTGCTTCCTCAACCAGGATATACCAGCCACGGAGCAGGGGGGGTTGTCCCTGGAGATGCAGGGGTTGTAGACCTCATCAGTTAGCTTGTCTTTGAAACAGCTAATCAAGATATCTTGTGGCCAATCATGAAACTGGCAGACTATGTTACCGAACTTCTGGGTGTACTCAGCCATTCTCCTCCAGTTCCTGGCTTTGTGGTCAGCAAGGGGGTCTTTGAAACGTTTTCAAAGTGCTGCCATGAAACAGTTGAAGTTCCTCAGCTCCATGGTGTCATCATTATGGAGGGTGACCTTGCTGCAGCCCCTTCCATGATGACACATCTTGCCTTGCCACCCTCTGTAGCTATTTTGGGACCATATTCTTGCATAAAGGTCCAAATCTGGGATAGGAAATTCCCCAGTTGCTGAGGACCACTATCAAATTTCACGCTCAGTAGTGGGGTCTTGCAGCTCCTTCTCTTTGCTGGAGCTAGTCCTGCAGGGCCCCCACACTGGGCTGCCCCTCCAGGTACTGGGGCTGCGGAGGCTGCTGGAGCCGCGGATCCAGCTTCCAGTTTGCCAGCTGCAGTGGATGTGTTTGCCCCATTGTTCACTGAGGCTGGATGTGGCTGATCGTCTGGCTGCAAGATGAGGTTGAGGGCTTTGTGCACCTTCAGGTTTTTCAACCCATCCACCCCCCACATAAACTTGATGGCTTGCTCCCTCCCTGGCCATGCTCTCCACCTCCTCCTCCTCCTTCTCCAGTTCTTTCAGCTCCATTCTCTGTTCCCATCAGAAGCTTCCGCAGTTTCCACAAGTAAGTCACCTCCACTGGCTTCTCTTCCCAGTCCTCCTTCTTTCTAACACTTAGGGAACACCTGGGTCTTGGTGGGTCACTGCAGCTCTCTCTGTCTCTAGTCCATTTGGAGAGATCCAGCCTGTGCAGGCCTGGATGAAGGCTCTCCCCATCATTCAATTTCTTCCTGGTCACTCCCTTGAGCTGACATTGCATGCATGGTTCCCATGGTACAGGCAATGCCCTTTCTGGGTTGACCACAATTTCAGATTCTGCTTAATATCAGACCTGCCCCAGTCTGATCCCTTAGGAAAGTAAAATTCTCAACTCTATTTGGTTGAAATGAAAAGGCATTTTTACTAAGAGATGCTGATTGCAATAAAGTCAAGTGGAATCTAAAATTCCCATGCACCAGTACAGAACTAAACTCCTGGTTCCTCCTAGCCTTCCCTCCATGGTCTGTCCGTGTCTGGCCAATCTGGCACCACCAAAATGTTCTGGAAAATGCTGAGGTGTTTGAGTTGGTAAAATTCTACTCTCAGGGCAAACGGCCTTAAAGATGCCAGTGTGCCAGCACAAACTGGATTCCAAAATGCTCTGTTCTTCCTCAACTGTCAATTCCCCCCCTCCAAATTTCCCATAATAAAAGTATATAGCTTTATGGCCCATTTGTTCCTCCTCCCTTACCTGATTGATGACAGAACACCAGCAAGGTGCCAAGCCGAAGCTGGTGGATCCGACACATTGATAAATAGAAGCAAAATGTAACTGAATTATTTCATCATTTGAAAAAGGTTTCAGTCTTTGAGCTTAATACTTAGTACTATGATTTCTACTGTACTGTTATTTATAAATGTAAAAAAAGGAGAAAGATAACAGTTTTAGCAGGGCAGATTGATTTCAGCACTGCTCATCTCTTACAGCTTGCTTTCTATTCATTTTTACAGTATACTTTTATTTGCTAAAAATAATATACAGGTAGGTCTCAGTAATAATAATTGACACCTTCCATTGCTAAATGAAGCAGTCATAAAGCATGATATTTGACCATGTGAGTTAGCAACAGCAGTTATGGCAGTCCCCAATTACTTTTAGTTAACTGAAGATTGTGTGGATTATTAAGTGTGGTTCTCACATGATCATTAGCATGACTTCTGACTTCCTACCAACTTCCCAATTGACGTTGCATGCTACTTTGCATTGCTACTCATGTAGCAACGATATAGGTGGCTGTAAATTAAACTGTCCTTTCTGAAAAAGTAACAAAACTTTGGAACTAATTCATTAAGTTTTCTGCAGTTGTTAGTAAACTGACTTTTCCAAACTGACTAGGGTTATTTTTGGACCAAATCTCAGATCTAAACTGAATTAGTACAATTAGTATTATTAATATAACATTAAGAGAGTAACCCAAGTTACTTGTAAGTAGGTGTAGGGATTCCTCTGGCTCTGCAGTTCATCGACACTTTTGCATCTGGAGACTCTTCTGGATATACCGTATCAATGGGCTGCTCTTCAAAAATTGGTCCGTAACCTTTTAGTTCATCTGCAAATAGATGGCAAGGTAATTGAATAATGTCATCCAATTAGTACGTATATAATGCAGAAAGTTTAAACATCTCTAAATTCTTTTAGAGATGTAACACAGGAACAACTACAGGCTGCAACTTCCAATTCATGATTTTATCTTGTCAGTATACTACCCATTAGAACAGGGGTCTCCAACCTGTGGGGTGGAGCCCACTACTATTGGCCACTAGGCCGTGTGAGTGGCTGACCAGTGGGAGGGCCACAGAAATGTCCCCCAGCCTCAGATTTGGGTGGCAGCAGCCTGGAAAAGGCATCTGGTGCCCAGATCCAGCCTCTGGAGGCATGCAAAAGTGTCCCCTGGCTTCAGATCTGGGCAGCAGCAGGAACTGCTGCAGAGAGGAGATGGATCTTTTAAAGGTGAGTCCAGTGCAGCAGGAAGGGAGGGGGAAGCATGAAGTATCTTAGTGGGTTGGGAAGGCTTTCCATCACTGGGCCATTCATGGCCTTCCCCACCTTGAGATACCTCATCACTTAACCAGCATGCGCCTTAATGAGCAAGTGAGTTACCTCATTTTAGGTACAAGATTCACTCCCACAAGTTTTCAAGTTATGAGTGGAATGGGCAGGCTCCATTATACTCATAACTCAAGGACTACCTATAGTCAACCCATAAATTGCTCATTATAATCTTTGTTTTTATTTTAATCCAGTAGACAATGAGATTGCTTCTAAAGTTCTCTTCCAGTTCACTGCGCAGCTGCCATGGACATGTAAAAGACGACTCTCGTCTCCCTCGCCCAGTTTCGTATTGCTGGGGGACCCTGAAAAGGATCGAAAGTTGCCCTGTAGAGGTGACCAGCAAGAAGGTGCCATCGCTGGATCACGGGAGAGCGGCAACGCTCCTGCTAGAGCCAGCGAATCTCTCCAAACTAGCGGACAAAAGGCCGACCATAGAGATATGGTCCGCCACAAGGCTGCAGACAGCCGAAGTCGCATCTACCATCTGGCATCTTTAAAGCAGCGTGGAAGAGACTGGGTGAGATCTACCCCTCTTGTATCCTAATTACTTATTTAGCTGCATAAGCTGCTAAAGTATTTTTTCCCCTGTGGAGAGGGAGGGGAGATTTTAGCCCTCCCTCCAGAAATAGCAGTGATTAACTACCTAGGGGAATTTAAAATGTTGAAAAAATACTAGGATCCTAATTGGAACTCTGTTCTCTAAAATTGGTGGATTATAAGATTTTTAATTTTCTATTTTTCCCCTGATTTTTATTCCTTACTTTTACTGAAGATCAAACTAACTCTACGGTGACATCTGCTGGCTGAATTTGAGACTGTAACCTGTTATTGTCTAAGAGAGACTTGTTGATAGCTTAGAAAAGAGGTAAGATATATCCAACCTTGAAATATCAGCTGTAATAAATTCAGATCTGTTTTTCACTTAGTGGACTTTCTGACTGTAAGCTTTCAGTTTTAATAAGGAAGAACAGCAACAAACTCTTTGTATCTTAAAAGTGATTGTCTAAACTCTCCTTACAGCTCGAGATGAAATAAGAAACGGCAAGAAAAAACAAGAAAGCAGCCTGGACTATGATTTCAACTAAAGAATTATCTATACAGAAGTCTACAAAAAAAGTGGAACAATTAAATGCTACGACAAAAGATTCAACTATTCAACAAATACAGATAATGGAAGATACAGAAAAGAAATTGATAATAGAGAAACAGGAAAGGACTTTTCTTATAAATCAGAAGGAATCTGAAGATTCAAAAACAGATAAATACTTTGGGACAACCACGTTCAGATGGAAAAACAAGGAGATCAGCTAGTCCTGTTAAAAAAAATGGCAAGTGGATGGTATTTTCAACGCCAAACAAGAGCTACAACAACACAAGGAGATCTGCTTGATGATTTAAAAGCAAAGACACAGAAGATGATCTGGCTAAGAAAAAAGCTAGAATAAGACTGAAAATAAATAAGGTTTTGATTTACACATGAGATTTAAAGTAGAATATACACAAATAGATAAAACATGTATTCTGAACATAAGACATTGTAATGGTGTGAGATAAAGAAGATTTTGGTCATGCAAAATTTAGAAGTACAAATATTAAAATAAAATTTTTATATTGTTGTGTATCTTAAATACTAGATTTTGTGAGGAATGGTGATAAAGGAATTGTGGACAATTAAAAATCTGGAAAAACTAAATATTAAATGTTAAATTTCAGTATTAAGGGAAAGGCTTATTAGGTCACTGATGGGTTAAAAGATTGAATGTTAAAAATAAGATTCGAATATAAGATATTGTAATGAGCTGAGACAGAAAATGTTTGGTTAAATTAAACCTAGAAATACAAATACTAAGAATTAAATTTGAATACTGGTTTGTGTTATAAATGTTAATAGTTAAAAAAATGATTTGAATCAAATATGAGATAGTAAACTATAAGAGGAAAAAAGAGGAAATGAGTGTGGAAATAAAAGTAATCTTGGCTATTAAATTGGAGATTTTAAGATACTTGAGAATTACTAGAAAATAAGAATACTACCTTGTATTGTTAATTGGTTGATGTAGATGGTGAGAAGCCTATACAGATATGAAGTGTATTCAGAACTTTAGACTGTGTGGAAATCGTGATAAAAATTGGGGTCATTTAAAATTTGCAAATGATAAAGAATAAATGATAATTTTAAAATATAATGGAAAACTAAAATTAAGAAAAAATTATTAGATCATTGACTGTCTAAAAGATGAAATGTTAAATTAATTAAAATATACATAAATTGAAGATTATTGATGATATTAGAAAGTTATTTGTTGTTTGATTGATAGAATAAGAACTGTGTTGGCTTGAATATGAGACAGTATAAATAAAGGGGGAAAGAGAGGGAATTAGCTGTTGTAACACTTTGAGATCTGTATTGATGATACTTAAATGTAATGAAATTATTGTACTCAGCCGCCACATTGCTTTTCAAATATGTTAATGCAATTTTAGAAAATTAATATTTTTTTTTAAAAAAAGATTGCTTCCAAAGTTTTGATCTTGAAAACCAATTAAACTGCTTCTCAATTAAGTGAATTAAGTGAAATCTCCCTAGCTATCTATGAATTAAAATGAAAAATGGTATCCATTAAAAGCAATATTTATTTTCTTTATTTCATGTTTAGAAGAGGAAATTCAAAACTTAGGTTATTGTATGGAAAAAATAGAAAAAAAGTTTTGAGAATCTTGTGCATCATGCAAACAAATAAAGTGAACATCATTTGATCATTTAATTTTCAAAACATTTACAAATGTTTTCTCTTGTGCAGGATTATTCTTCATTACAGTATCATTCTCTGCATTCTCTAATTGGTTCAGATATGAAAGATTAAAACCACTTCTGTTACAAAATGAAATAAAAGTCTTGTATATTCTAAGAAATATGCATGAAACAATGTTTTTATTATTATTTATATCCTGCCTTTATTATTTTTACAAATAAGGTAGCAAACACACATAATATTCCTTTTTCTTATTTTTCCCAGAACAACAATCCTGTGAGGATTGTGGGACAGTGACTGGCCCAAAGTTAATAAACTGGTTCTCATGTTCTATCTTGGCCAGACTTTTGTAAGAATTCTAAGACTTAAATCCCAGCATCTAAAACAGTGTTTCTCAACCTCAGCAGTTTTAAGATATGGGACTTCAATTTCCACAGTTCTCCAGAAAACATGGGAGTTGAGGTCTACACAACTTAAAGTTGCTGGGATTGAGAAATACTGATCCAGATGGTGAAAGGTAAGATTGTTTAAAACCATAAAAAGCTGAGAGAGTATTATATTTACTCTAAATAATTTACTTATTACAAATGATTTGTACAAAATTGTGACACCTAATCAAAGCTTTCAATGCTGATTGTGCTGTTTGTTTCTTCAGTAAAGATTTGTCTTTCTTATGTTACTGTGACTTGCCAAACTAGTATTAATGTGAAACACTGTTTTTGTTTTGTTTCATTTTGGCTAATAACCAGTATCTTTGGAAACTAAGCATGTCCTGTACTGTATCAGAGAACCTTTCAAGTGAGTCTGCTGACACTCTGGATATACAATGCAGCTGATTAAAAAAAATGTGTGTACTTTGGACTTCCGGGTGGCAAGGCTCCGCCGCCGGCAGCCATTCAGGCTGTCAGCCCCGTTGTTTCCGTGGAACCACCAAAAACAGCACCGATCAGCTGTTTTGGTGGCTCGGAAGCCCGCTCCTCGGGAGAAGAGGAGGGGGTGAGCGCCCAGGCAGGGGTAGAGCTCTCCCGGGCTGCCAGAGTTGAAACTCTGGTGGCTGAAGGATCGAGCCCCCCTGAAGCCTGAGTTTGCTCCGGACCTCGGGACGCCTCTGCTCCAGGGCTTTGGAGCAGAGCAGGGCGTAGCAACCATCCCTGCCAGCGAGAGTGAACTTCAGATAACTTGGATGCAGGCAGAGCGGTACAGGAGAATCAGGTGAAAGCAAGTTTATGATCTTTAACTCGGTGGACTTTGTGGAGTTTGATAAAAGTGAAAGTGCGTAACAGGCAATAGTGGGTGAAAATGGCTGCCAAATCTTCTAAAGTTCCTAGAAGCGCAGGGGCTTCCCCGGTGCAGCAATCTTCGCTACAAGCTTTAATGCCCCCCCCCTGCACCTGCACCTGCACCTGTACCAACTTTTACAGTGAAAGATCTGCAGGATGTTTTGCAAGAGGCTTTGAAAAAGCAATCTCAACAATTAGCTGAACTTATGGAAGAGAAGATTACAGAAATAAGGGCAGACATCTTACTTGCATTTCAAGGCATGGCTGTATGTATAGAGCGTCTGGACGAGAGAGTGGAAGATCTCAGCCAAAATAATATCAGATTAGATGCAAAAATGACAGAGACTGAAAATGTGGTGGATAAGATTGACGACGATTTGACCTTGGTACAGTACAGGGAGATGCAGTTCGCTGTGAGAATTAGAGGTTTAAAAGAGGATTCTAAGGAAAATTTGAAAAAAATAGTTTCAGAGGCTTTGGAAGGTGTTTTGGAGCAATCAGCAGAAGAAATTATGGAGGATAGACTTCCGGTAGCGCTGCCGCGCCGAATGGCGGCGTTCTGAAGCCGCCCGATCCTGGGAAGCGTCAAAGCGCCCAGAGGCAGCGAAAATCAGCTGTCCCGCAGCACTGGAGCTTCTCCCTCGGGAGAAGAGGGAGAGGCGAGCTGGACTGGGTAGAGGTAGAGCTCCCCTGCGATTCTCCCAAGTAGTTTGGGGGATAGCAGGGTGAGCCCCCTTGGAGCCCAGGCTTTCTCCGCTCTCAGGACGTCTTCACTCCAAAAGGAGTGGAACAAGATGTGACAACTGCACCTGCTGCTTAGAGGGGATTGTGAGTATTTTGTTCCTTTGAAAAGCAGGCAGAGCAAAGCAGGAAGATCTGAATTTTTAAATTGGATTTTAACTTTAACTCAGTTTCATTATCTTCTTCAAGTTTCAAGTTTGAAATGAAGTAAAAATGGCGCTGGAATGTTTCTCTCCTGTGTGAAGTGACTGTGTTTGAAAATTGTTATATTTTGCTACAAAGCAAGAGATACAATTTGCAACTGACTTTATCCAGTATCGGATTTTGCTTATTTGAAAGCCTGTTCCCTTTTTTTCTTATTGAAGGTTAAGAACTTTGAGAGAAATGTTATTTTTTCTTCCCCTTTTTTTCTTTTTTTTTCTGAACTTTGATTCTGCTGGGTGAAAGAGGAAATTGAAACCTAAGAGATGGCTGCGAGACGTGGGGGAGGGCCTCCACTTTCTAAGAATGTCATTTCCTCACCTATACCACAAGCTGCAGGGCAGACTTCAATGAAACCTACAGTACAACCACCCTCTCCCCCACCTCCTGCATTTACACTGACAGACATTCAGCAAGTTGTGATGCAGTCTACACAAGTTTTGCAGCAAGAAATACAGAAAACAAGGGAAGAATTTTTTAATCAAAACAACCAGATCAGGGAAGATATAGTGCTTGCACTCCAGGGTTTGGCTGCACATATAGAACGCCTGGATGTTTGTGTGGACTCAGTTATGGAGTATGTGGAGAATTTGGAAAATAAAATTATTGATGCTGAACTGAAGATTGATAGAGCAGAGGCCAAGATTGACAGAACAGAAGACGAGGTTACTATATCAGAATATAAGAACATGGAGTTTGCTTTGCGTATCAGAGGCCTCAAAGAGAATCCTAAAGAAGATTTGGAATGGGAAATAGCACGAGCAGTGGCTCCTGTTTTGAAATGTGAACCTGAAGAACTACTTAAGGAAATGGATAAGACATTTAGGGTTAACTCCTGGATTGCTAGACAAAAAAGTCTACCTAGAGACGTAGTGATTTATTTTTCCAGGAGATCAACCAGAAATTCTATTATCCAGGCTTTTTATCGGGAAAAATTTCAGATTGCAGGCCAAGATATTATGATTTTAAAGGAGATACCTTCAAAAATTCTTAGAAAGAGGAAATACTTTGCCTTTTTGTCTGATGAGCTTAAGAAGCGACAAATCCAGTTCAGATGGGAAATACCTATTGGAATTGTGGTAAATTATGCAGGGACCAGATACAGATTGGATACAATTTTAAAAGCAAAAGATTTCTACACCAAGGTCCTGAAAGCAGGTTTACCACCGTCTCCCCGAATTAAAAGAACAGAAGCAAGACAAGATGATAAACAATTGAGTGAAGGGGCAATGTCATTGCCTCTTGAGGAGATGCGGAAGGCGGAGGCCATGGAGCAGAGTTTGGCATTAAAGGAAGATCCAAAAGAACAGAGGATGACAAGAGCTGCATATAAGCGTATGGAAAAAGAGCAAAAACAAAAGCCTGTAACTGGTCCAGCTACGCAAGATGCGGCTGTTTCAGAGCCTGTGGGAGGAGCACATCCTAAGAGAGCAACAGCTGATCTTCAGGCCTTGTTCCAAAGGCTCATGGTCACCAGAGATGGTGAAGTTCCTGACATGGAATGTTAATGGGTTAAATTCACCACAGAAAAGAAAGTATTTTTTTATCTGAAACAACATAAAAATGACATTGTTTGCTTACAAGAGACACATATTGCATTAAAAGATCAAAAATATCTGATTAATTCCCGATTGGGAACACATTTTGCATCTTTTGCTCCGGACAAGAAGGCTGGAGTGGTTATTTACTTAAGAAAAGACTTCTCGGCAAGATTGATTGAATCGGATAAACAAGGGAGATATGTTAGTATTGAATTAATACTACAAGGAAAGAAAGTTCTTCTTTTATTGGATTATATGCTCCAAATCAACAACAGCAAAAAAAATTTAAATTTTTACATCAGAGACTAATTGAACTGGATTACAAATCTGTTATCATGATGGGGGACTGGAATGGAGTTTTGGTGCCATCTAAAGACAAGAAGGGATCTTCTAAAAACTTTTTTAATTCGAAATTGCCTAAAGCTTTTTTTGACTTGAAGGAAGATCTGGAATTAAGAGATGTATGGCGGGAAAGGAATATGAGAGACAGAGATTTTACTTTTTTTTTCGGATAGACATAAATCTTTCTCCAGGATTGACTTTATTTTGATTACTACTGATCTTTCTTCCTTGGTTAAGAACGTTAAGATTTTTCATAGGACAATGTCTGACCATAGTCCTGTTTGGTTGGAGTTCTTTGCTGAAGATGCTAGTAGGAGATCCTGGAGGTTGAATGAGAATTTATTTACAAGTGACTTGTTCTTGCAGAAATGTAGAGAACATATGAAAGAATTTTTTGTCACAAATATGCATAAAGGTACCTCGATGGAAATGGTTTGGGATGCTAGTAAAGCCTATATGAGAGGGGTTTTGATTTATATGAATAATGCTTATAGGCGTAAGCAAATGCAAAAACGTTTAGATATTGAGGAAGAGATTAAAACTAAGGAGAAAAAGCTCATTTTGAATCCATTGGATAATAATTTAAGGATCTCAATACATTTATTGAAAGAACAATTTAATATGCTACTGGGTGATCAAGTAGCAACTAATTTGCGCTATGCCAAACACAATACTTTTTGTAATGCCAATAAGCCTGGTAGACGGTTGGCTTATCAATTAAGGAAAAAACAGAAATCACGTACTATAGATAAAATAGAATATAAAGGAAAAGAAGTCTACCAACAAAATTTGATCAAGAGGAGTTTTTTAGATTTTTATTTGAAATTATATTCTAAAGAAAATATACAAGCTTTAGACATAGACAGGTATTTACAGGGAGCTCATTTTCCAAGACTTTCAAAAGAACAACAACTTGAGATGAACTGCCCAATTACATCAGAATAAATTTCTTTAGTTATTAAACAGTTGAAATTGGGCAAGGCTCCGGGAACAGATGGTTTAACAGCAATTTACTATAAAAAGTTGTTGCCTGAAATGATTGAACCCTTGAAGATTTTGTTTAATGAAATTCAGACTGGAGGTGTAGTTCCTCCATCATGGAGGACAGCTTTTGTATCGTTGATTCCAAAGGAGGATCAAGACCTTACTCAACCTAAAAATTATAGACCTATATCGCTTTTAAATACAGATTATAAGATTTTTGCTAAAGTATTGGCCAATAGATTAATGCAAGTTTTGAAACAAATGATTCATAGTGATCAATCGGGATTTATATCTGGGAGGTATATGAAATATAATGTAAGACAAATTATTAACTTGCTTGAATACTTGGATAAGAACAACCAAGTCCCCGCAGCATTGATATTTTTGGATGCACAGAAAGCCTTTGACCAATTGAATTGGCAATTTTTATTAAGAGTTGTTGAGGAGATGAATTTTGGAGAAGGTTTTCTACATGCTATTAAAGTTATATATCAACAACAAACTGCACAAATTATAGTTAACGGGGGATTAACAGAGACCTTTAAAATTATCTATGAGTGAAAGGGATATGTTATCTAAATTAATAGGTTTTGAAATAGTGAAGAAGGTTAAATATTTAGGAGTATATATTGCAGCCTCAAATGTAAAATTGTACAAGAATAATTATGAAACACTATGGTCGAAGGTACAAAGGGACTTAAATAATTGGAAAAAATTACAATTATCATTACTGGGAAGAATTGCAGTTGTTAAAATGAATGTTCTACCAAAGTTTCTCTTTTTGTTTCAAATGATACCTATATTGAAAAAGGATGCCAACCTTGATCAATGGCAGAAGGGTATTAACAAATTTATTTGGGCGGGGAAAAAACCAAGAGTTAAATTTAAGATTTTACAAGATGCTAGGGAAAGAGGGGGACTCAAGGCGCCGAATTTGAAATTGTATTATGATGCGGTTGCCTTGACGTGGGTTAGTGATTGGCTTAATTTAACTAACAAGAGAATACTTCATCTTGAGGGATGGGATTTGGTATATGGATGGCATGCATATTTGCTTTACGATAAGAAGGTGGACAGGGCTTTTAAATCCCATATTCTTAGAAGTGCTTTATTGCGTGTCTGGAAAAAGTATTATTATAAGTTAAATTATAAAATACCGATTTGGGGAATTCCTGGACACGCGATAGAGGGCGTATCTATGGGAGTGAGTATGGATATGGTTTCTTATAAGGAACTACTTAGATTGCAAGGGACTGATTGGCAACTTAAATCATTAGAGGAGTTAAGACAAGAAAACATAAGTTACTCTTGGTTTCAATATACCCAATTGAAAGTTAGGTGGAAGTCAGATCAAAAGGTTGGCATCACAATTACAGATCAAAATTTAGTAAAACAAATTAGAGATTTAAATTGCGCACATATAAAGAGGATATATAATGCTTTAATTGAATTGGATTTGGAAACGGAACTGGTTAAAGACTGTATGATAAAGTGGTCACAAAATATTCAGGAACCAATTTCGTTGGACACCTGGGAGATAATTTGGGTTAGAAATGTTAAATTTACTCAGGCTCAAAATTTAAGAGAAAATTTTTATAAAATGTTTTATAGATGGCATTTGGATCCCAAGAAGTTGTCCAACATGTATCCTAATTTACAGTCTAAATGTTGGAGATGTGGTAGTTTAGAAGCTACCTATTTTCACATGTGGTGGACTTGTAGAAATATAAAAGCTTTTTGGATCAAAATTTGGTGGAACATTCAAAAGATTTTTAAGAGAAAGATAAAGTTTTCTCCGCAATTGTTTTTATTGGGTATTGTGGTAGATTGTGATGTTAAAGAAACTAACTTGATGTTGAACATGATAACAGCAGCACGGTTACTGGTGAGACAATATTGGAAGAAGGATAGTTTGCCCACTATAGAAGAATGGGTGTTTAAAGTTTCGAATCTTGCAGAAATATCTAAGATTTCTGCTTATTTGAAAGATCATTCACAGGAAAGATATATTTCAGTTTGGAGGAGATGGATAAATTATATTCAGAACAAATATGGGACTAAAAAGTTCCATTTAGCTTATGAGTAGATTTTAGTGGGATATTGTTATTGGTACTTTGTTTGTAGTTATGTTAAAGGGGAGTTAAAGCACATTATGAATTTGGTTAATTGTATATTATGCATAATTTTTATTTAGAATATGATTATTGTAACTATAATCCTGTATTTAGCTCTGGGAAGTGGGGGGGGGGAAGTGGGTGGGTTTGGGGTGGGAGGGATTTGGGGATATATTGTAAAATTTTGTTTTTGTAAAACTCTTTAATAAAAAATAAAAAAAAGAAATTATGGAGGATATAGACAAAATATTTCGTGTTAATTCGTGGATTGCAAGACAAAGGAAATTACCCAGAGATGTGGTGGTTTACTTTACAAAGAGAGCAATTAGAAATGAGGTTATTCGAGCTTTTTACAATAATAAATTTGCAATTGCTGAACAAGAAGTTTTAATTTTAAAAGAGATCCCTCCAAGAATCCTAAGGCGAAGGAAGGAATTTGCTTTTCTGGCACAAGAATTAAGAAGACGGGATATTCAGTTCAGATGGGAGATACCAGTGGGTATGGTGGTGATGTATGCAGGCACAAGACATCGTCTTCTTACAGTGTTACAGGCACGTGATTTTTATACTAATGTTTTAAAAGCAGTCCCCATACCACTTTTGGAATCCAAAAAGAAGAATGGTGAGGGAGAGTGTCAATCACAAAGTGAGAATGCACAAGGTGCTGAAGGAGCTACGCAGATGAAAGATGGAGAATTCCAGAAAGTTACAGGAGTGGATCAAATTTCAGTATCATCGGAGGAGGTTAGAGACCAGAGAATGGCACATGCTGCTGCTAGACGAATGAGACAAGAGCAAGAACAAGAACAGCAGAGAGTTATGATGGCACCTCCAAAACTTACTTACAGTGAAGCAGTGGGAGGAGCGCGACCTAAGAGAGTGCAGGTGATTTTGGAAGAAGCGCTCCAAAAGCTTCAGGTCGCGAAAGATGGCGACAAAGTTTCTAACCTGGAATGTTAATGGTTTAAATTCACCACAGAAGAGAAAGAAAGTATTTCAATACTTAAAGCAATTTAAGAATGATGTTATTTGTCTACAAGAAACACATATTAGAGCCACGGATCAAAAGTATTTGTTAAACTCAAGGTTGGGCACACAGTTTATCGCTTCTGCAACTGATAAGAAAAATGGAGTGATTATTTATGTTAAGAATACTTTGACAGCGGCTTTAATTGAAGCAGATAAACAAGGACGATATGTTATAATTGAACTGTTAATAGAAGGCAAGAAAACGCTTTTGGTTGGACTATATGCTCCTAATCAACAACAAGGAGATTTCTACAGTTTATTACACAGCAAGATTATTCAGTGGGATTATAAATCTTGTATTTTGATGGGAGACTGGAACGGTGTTTTGGATGTACAAATGGACAAGGGTTTTTTTTAAAAAGCACCCCAAGTCATGCTAAACTGCCTAAATCTTTTTTTGAGATGAAGGATGACTTGGAATTGCGAGACATTTGGAGAGAAAGGAATTTGCAAGAAAAGGACTATACTTTTTTCTCCGACAGGCATAAATCTTTCTCCAGGATTGACTTTGTATTAATTACTAATGATTTTTTCTCTAGGATTAAGAAGATCAAGATTTGTCCAATAACTATGTCTGATCATAGTCCAGTATGGTTAGAGATAGAAAAAGATAATAGGGATAGACGGTCCTGGCGCTTAAATGAAAATTTGTTTAGATATCAGGAAAATGTGGAAGAGTGTAAAAAACAGATGAAGGAATTTTTTTAAAATTAATATGCATAAAGGTACTTCTATTGAGATAGTTTGGGATGCTAGTAAAGCTTATATGAGAGGTGTATTAATATATTTGAACAATAAATATAGACGTAAATTGGAATTTAGGAGGAAAGAATTAGAGGATGAAATTAAGGAAAAAGAAAAGGCTTTAATTTTGAATCCATCTGATGGGAAGATTAAAGAGGTAATTACTTTATTAAGGGGTCAGTTTGATAAGTTAATGGCAGATCAAGTGGCAACTAATTTACGGTATGCTAGACATAATATTTTTTGTAATGCTAATAAACCAGGTAGATGGTTAGCTTATTTGTTAAGGAAGAAGCAAAGGGCTTCTAATATAGATAGAATAGAACATAAGGGTAAGGTAGTGTACCAGCAGAGTCTTATCAAAAAGACTTTTGTTGATTTTTATTCTAAGTTGTATGCTAGAGATAAGATTAGAGAAGCAGATATAGATAATTATTTGGTAAAAGCTAATATTCCTGTTCTTACGCAAGAACAAAAGGAAGGGATGAATCAATTGATAACTGATGAAGAAATTTTTTTAGCAATCAAACAACTGAAAGTGGGCAAAGCGCCAGGTACGGATGGATTGACTGCTGTGTATTATAAAAATTTACAGTTAGAGATGGTGAAGCCTTTAAGGGAATTGTTTCAGACAATTCAAATGGGAGGAGGGGTACCTCCGTCTTGGAAGACTGCTTTTATTTCCTTGATCCCGAAGGAAGATCAGGATGTCACCCAAGCAAAAAATTATAGGCCAATATCACTTTTGAATACAGACTACAAGATATTTGCCAAAGTTTTAGCTAACAGATTAATGAGGGTAATACAACAAGTAATTCATGGTGATCAAACTGGGTTTATAAGTGGTAGACAAATGAAGAACAATGTGAGACATATAGTAGATTTGTTGGAATTTTTGGAAAGAAACAATCAGATCCCTGCAGCGCTGATCTTTTTGGATGCTGAAAAAGCCTTTGATCAATTGGATTGGCAATTTCTGATGAAAGTATTAGAGAAAATGGAATTTGGGGATAAATTTTTACAACCAATCAGGGCAATATATCAAAAGCAAACAGCCCGCATAATAGTTAATAATAGTCTGACTGAAGTATGTAATATTGAAAAAGGTACAAGGCAGGGGTGCCCGTTGTCACTTCTATTATTTGTTTTAACATTGGAAATACTACTGATTAAAATACGTGATTCGGATAAAATTAAGGGAATTCAAATTAGAGACCAGGATTATAGATTGAGGGTGTTTGCAGATGATCTGGTTGTTACAGTGACTCAGCCTGACTATTCAGTTGTAGAATTGATGGAGATAGTAACGCACTATGGGAAAGTTTCTGGATTCAAGGTTAACATACAAAAAACTAAAATGTTGTCTAAAAACGTGACAGTATCACAAAAGGCTGTTTTAGAAGAGCTAACGGGATTTGAAATAGTTAAAAGGGTTAAATATTTGGGGATATATTTGTCACCCTCAAATGTGAAGTTATATAAAAATAATTATGAAAGGTTGTGGGGAAAAGTACAAAAAGAATTAGATAGTTTGAAAAAATTACAATTATCCTTATTGGGAAGAATTGCAGCAGTGAAAATAAATGTTTTGCCAAAATTTTTATTTTTATTTCAAATGATACCTATACTTAAAAAGGATTTAAATTTGGAGGAATGGCAAAAAGGAATTAATAAATTTGTCTGGGCAGGGAAAAAGCCACGAGTTAAATTTAAGATAATGCAAGATACGTGTGAAAGAGGTGGTCTTAAAATGCCTAATTTCAAATTATATTATGAAGCTACTGCTTTGTCAGCGATAAGTGACTGGTTTAATTTAACACAAGGGAGATTATTAAATCTTGAGGGTCATGATTTGTTATTTGGATGGCATGCATATTTATTGTATGATAAGAAGGTGGATAATGTGTTTAAGATACATATTTTAAGGTATGCTCTGTTGTGAGTTTGGAAAAAGTACAGACACAAGTTAAATTATAAGATACCTATTTGGGCAATACCTAAACATGCAATAGAAAATATAAATGTTGGATTTAAACATGATGTGACTACATATAAAGAAATTTTAAGTTTTGAGAGGAATGTATGGCAATTAAAGTCATATAATATTTTAAAAGAAGAAAAGATTGTACAAACCTGGTTTCAGTATGGGCAATTACAGGCTAGGTGGAAAGGGGACCAGAAAACTGGTTTTTCAATGATTGATGAAAATTTGGTAAAGCAAATTAGAGATCAAGATCAAGCACATATAAAAAGGATATATCTTGCATTGATAGAAATTGATTCAGAGACGGAACTTGTTAAAGATTGTATAATAAAGTGGGCTCAGAATTTTCAAGAAGTTATTACAATGTATACTTGGGAAAAGATCTGGGTGAGAAATGTAAAATTTACACAGGCCCAAAACTTAAGAGAGAACTTTTACAAAATGTTTTATAGGTGGCACTTAGATCCTAAAAAATTAGCAAGTATGTATCCGAACTGCCAGCCCAAATGTTGGAGGTGTGGTTGTGAGGATGCAACGTATTTTCATATATGGTGGAGTTGTAAAAGGGTTAAAGCTTTTTGGATTAAAATTTGGTGGAATATGCAAAAAATATTCAAGAAAAGGATAAAGTTTTGTCCGCAACTGTTTTTATTGGGTATTATCACAGATACTACCATTGTGGACACTAAGTTGATGTTGAATTTAATTACGGCAGCGAGACTTTTAGTAGCGCAATATTGGAAGAAGGAAGAACTGCCGACTATAGAAGAATGGACTTTAAAAGTTTCCAATTTGGCAGAAATGGCAAAGATCTTAGCGTATTTGAAAGACCAATCGCAACAGAGATATATTGTGGAGTGGAGAAGATGGATTGATTATATCCAGAATAAATATGGGACTAAAAAGTTTCACTTAGCATTTGAATAAGTAGTGGATTTATATGATGTATAACTAGCTTGTAGTTATTTTATTAAGAGTTAAAGTGCGATAGAATTTAATATTTTATTGTTGTTTGCATATTTTAGATTATGTTTGTTTGTATTTTTATACCCTGTATTTAGCTCTGGGAAGTCGGGGAGGGGGGGGACAGGAGGGGAGAGTTGGGGAGGTTTGGGGAGAGGGGAAGGGGAGGGGTGGGGTTTTGTATTCAAAAATGTACTGTAAAACTTTTCAATAAAAAAATGTGTGTACTTTAAATGAGACTGCATTTAAATTAGAATACCTTAATTAATTAAATAGGTAATTATAGTAATCTTTTTTGTCCTTTTATTTTCATCTGATCTTTATTTCCTTTAACCAATCCTGCAATCTTTTTACAGCAGTAAGGAAGACAAAATGGCCAAAAATTCTGGGAGTTTGTTAGAAAGAAATAATGACTATTATACTATTTAAAACAAATTCTGCTAGAAATGTACATAAAGTATCTGTAGGGTTGGAATGTTTTGCTTATGTTCAATGTAACTTCTAGTGCCACCCAGATATTCTTTGGCTGTAAAGCATGCTTATTTTTCATTCTTGAGGATTTGGAATAGATGAAAACTCACAGCTCTCTCTCTCTCTGTCTCTCTCTCTCTCTCACACACACACACAATTATTTGAACTACAAAAATGCTGTTGTTTTCCCTAGGCAGTTCTTTTATTGGACTATGTAGATATAAAGACAGTATATGATGATGGTAGGTGGTGATGATGAAGCAAGCTTTGGAAAATAATGCAGAATAAATATATGGCAAAAGTTTTGAAACTTTCTTGTTGCAATTCTTTTTCCTAATTAAAAATAGCTGATGTAGCTTTATACTATCTCTATTTACATGTTTTGGAAGAAATCATCTTCCATGCTTAAAAATATTAATATGTATTATTATTGCAAGACAAAAACAAAGAGAGAGAGAAATAATACAGATGCATGGTTAGGTATGCAAGCTATATGGTTTATCAGGATATTAGCTATGAAAGACCTTAAGGAGCTTAGCTGCCTTGACATGTTTAAGGTCTACCCATTCAGTTTCAGAGGGAGGTAAGTGCATGTGACAAAATACTCAATGTTTATGATTCAAAATGCTGTTCCCCTTCAATCATGAGTGGCTCTAGTGCTGGTGGTGGTGTTGGGTGTAATGGGAACAGATTTTTGGGTCTTAAAATGCTGCAATGGAAAATAGGATGGATGTGCCTAAGTGATTTATGCAGTCCGAGTTCTGTTGTAACTGTGTTGATAATCCTCTTAATGGGGAAAGGGCCAACATACTTGGTCCCAGCTTTTTGGAAGGTTGCCCAGACTGCAGGTATTTTGTAGACAGGTAAACACAGTCCCTACTTTAAAGTCTTTGGGCTTCATTCACTTTTTATTGGCTTGTGTTTTGTAAGTTTCTCTTGTTTCCTCCACTGACTTTCTAACCACTCCCCAGGTATTCTGTAATTGAGTAACCCAATCCTTCAGAGATGTGATAGGAGGGGTGGCTAGGGGCAATTCAGGTATGGACACAAAGTCTTGTCCCATAGTCATTTTAAATGGGATGAAACCCAGTGCTGTTATGTACGGAGTTGTTGTAAGCCATCTCAGCAAATGGCAGGAGGTCCGTCTAATTGTCCTAATGATAATTGATTTAACATCTCAGGTATAGTTCCAGGACCCCATTCAAATGTTCACAGCCCCCATTCATTTCCAGATGATGACTAGAACTAAATCCCTGGGGCAGGGGTGGGCAACCTTAAACACTCAAAGAGCCACTTCTTTTCCCAGAGAAAAGAAAACACTGGGAGCCGCAAAACTCTCTCTCGTGCATGCGAGACAGAGGGGAAGCTAGATTGAAGTTTAATTAAAAAGAAATAGAGGCTGCTGTGCATGAGCTCTCTCTCTCTCAAGCTCTCTCTCTCTCTCTCTCTCCTCCTCTCTCTCTCCCTCTCTCTGATCTTCTGCTCACCTGGCCAGCTGGCCTCACGCTGTTCTCCAACAAGCTGACACACATTCTTATTGGGCTGGCTTTCCTGCCCTTGGTCTGCCAGTCCTCTTCCCCCACTAAGTGTGAGTGTGAGTGTGTGTGTGTGTGTGTGTGTGTGTGTGTGTGTGAGAGAGAGAGAGAGAGAGAGAGAGAGCGAGAGAGAGCTGCTTTTTGCTTTCTTCTGCTTCCTGAGGAGATGCAGCAAAGGCAGGAGCCCCACCCAATGAGCTTGCCAGCTTGTTGGAGAACAGTGTGAGCCCACTCTCTTTTTTTACACACACACACACACACACAGAGAGAGAGACAGAGAAAGAGAGAAAAGGGAAGCACAAGTGCCTCTCTCTGTTTCTGTCCCTCTCTCTCTGCAAATGGTGGAGGATGACTGGGAGCCGCAGGAGAAGGCTGAAAGAGCCGCAGGTTGCCGACCCATGCCCTGGGGCATTCCCATGAGTTTTAGAAACAATACATGGAGATTGAAAAGTGGTTTACCTTCTCCAGAGTGCCACTTGGGAAAATCAGTAAAAGTCGTATGCTACCTGCAGGAGTGGACTGGTTTCTTTTTATAGAATATAAAATGAACCTTATTATTCTCTTTTAACATTGTTTTCATCCAAACATTACTTGAATCCAAAAGATATTATTGTCTATTTTTCTTCTTGTTTATCTAGCTATCTTCTTAATCCTGTTCTCTGTTAAAAAGCTCTGCATTCATTCTGTTTTCCAGATTCAAGACAAAGATAGAATTACAAATGATTATTAGTGTAGAGCAGAGACTTTTTACTTGTCATGTCTCACATCTACTCAACTCAGGTTGACATTAATTTTTCAAAATGATGGCAAGTATTCAATTTATAAAATAAAACACATATTTTTCCATGCAAAGGGCCTCTGTTTAATTTATTGAATTTTCAGTGGGAAATGCATGCTATGATGCTAAAGAGAAACTATCAACCAAAATAGAAATTACTTAGGTAAGTAACCTAATTGTCTCATATCAAAATAAGTCTCATATACCTTTAGTTTTTTTCTTTGTTTTTAAAAATGTTTATTTTAATTATTGTTAAAACTATTTCATTTCAACTGCTCTTTTATTACATGTAAATTACTTTGAGTGTCATTGGGGCTCACAAGCAGTAATTATATTTAATTTAATACAGTTTAAATTGGACAACTTTGTCCATTGAATATACTATTGCCTGTTAAATTGAAAACAAGACTAGTAATTTTTAACTTTTTTTAAGATATAAAATCATTCACTGAATTATGCAGTCTTTCCATAAGAATAGAAGAGCTCCACTTACCTCGTATGTGAACTGTGATTCCATGTATCATATCACGAACTTTAAGTATTGGAATAGAAAAAGAAAACATTATCTTTTTCAGTGTTTTCAGTGAGTCCCCTACCTCTGAGCAGCAATTCCTAGGTTAAAAATGTCAATAACTACTACTGTAAGACATAACAAAGTTTATTACTTTACAGAGAAATCATTTAATACAGTATTATTTTATTGCCAGGGATGCACCAGACATTTTAAACAAATCTGGGGTTCAGTGAAAAAAGAAAAGGTCATGTAAAAAAAATACAGGTTGATATATTACCCTTAATATCCTGCATACTAAATAGTAACTTTAATCAGAATAGATGTTACAGCAGTGTATTTTACCAAATTGTTTACTGACAAAGAAAATTGAACAAAAATTTATTCTTGTATTTAACAGCAATAGGACAGAAGTGACAGGGTTAATAATACATATTCAACTCTGCTAGTTTGGCATATTTTAAATATTGCTTCCTGTATTAAAAGATGTTTATCCATATTTTGAGTATTTATATTTGATCTGAGCATTTTTTCCTTAAACTTTAAAAACCTAGTTGAGCCAAAGTTAAATGTTTCAGGTAAAGAAAATCTAAAACGTATTTAGTTCTTTTTACTCAAGTTAGTAGGCATCAAAAATATTTAATACTGGGACTTCCGGGTGGCAAGGCTCCATCAATGGTGGTCATTTTTGACTGTCATCCCCGTTGCTCCATTCAAATCGCGAAAACAGCGACAATCAGCTGTTTTGCAGTTTGGGAATCCTCCCCTCGGGAGAAGAGGGGAGGGTGAGCATTCAGGTAGAGGTAGAGCTCCCCTAGACCCCCAGAATTTCAATCTGGGGGTCGAAGGGTGAGAGCTCCCTCAGAGCCTGAATTAACTCCGGACTCGGGGACTCCTCTGTTTTAAGGTTTTAAAACAGGACACTGCAACCATCCCTGCACTCAGTATTGTATTCTGGATTACTTGGACGCAGGCATAGCTGAGCAGGAGAATATTGAAACAGCAAGTATATGATCCTTAACTCCGGTTTAACTTAAAAGAAGGGGAGGAAGATGGTGCTGGAATAATTTTTTTGGAGAAAGAGGGAAGAACAAAAGAATAAGGAAAATAATATAAAAGATCAAGGAGGAAGACAGAAAGTGGATTTTTAAAGCTGTAAAAGACTGTTAAAACATTTGAGGTTGGCTTAAAAGAGACTTAAAAGATTTGGATATTTAACAGTAAAGCAACAAAGTTGAAAAGTTGCAATTTGGGCGCAAAAGTGAAAGTGAGAAAGTGTTAAAATGGCTTCCAAACCACTTAGATTTACTGTTTCTAAAAGTGCGGGGACATCACCAGTTCAACAATCTGGACTTCAGACATTGATGCCACCCCCTGCAGCACCTACACCCACATTAACACTAAAAGATTTAAAAGATGCTTTAAAACTTCAATCTGAGCAAATATCTGAGCAAATAGCAGAGTATCATATAATGATACAATATACAGACATGGAGTTTGCTTTGAGGATAAGAGGTTTGAAAGAAAATCCACAAGAAAATTTGGAAGAGATATTGGCAAAAGCTGTGGCGCCTATTTTGGGTTGGTGAGCTGAAGATTTTATATTGGAAATAGATAAAATATTTCTTGTTAATTCCTGGATTGCTAGGCAAAGAAAATTACCAAGAGATGTGGTTGTCTATTTTACAAAGAGAATGATCAGAAATGCAATTATTCAAGCCTTTTATAATAACAGATTTAAAGTGGCTGATCAAGAATTCTTGATTTTGAAAGAAATCCCACCAAGAATTTTAAGAAAAAGGAAAGTTTGTTTTCCTGTCAGATGAATTAAAAAAATGACAGATCCAGTTCAGATGGGAGATACCAACTGGGATAGTGGTGAATTATGCTGGTACAAGATATCATCTTAATACATTTCTGAAGGCATGTGATTTTTATTGTAACAGACTGAAAGCAGACCCACCGCCATCCCCAGAATTTAAAAGAGAGAAGGAAGAAGGAGTGCGACATACAATCAGAAGGTATACAGCGAGGTGAAGAAACCACCTCGCTGATTCCAAAAGAAGCACAACAAACTCTAGAAATTGTGCAGGTCCCATTAGAAGAATCAAAGGCTCAAAGGGTGACACAGGCTGCAACCAGATGAAAGGAACAGCAACAGCAACAGAAACAGTATTCTACAATTACAACTCAAGAATCTAATAGTGAAGCAGTGGGAGGAGCGAGACCAAAGAGGCAGATGCTTGTGGATCTGCAAGATACGCTCCGAAAACTTCAAGTCACAAAAGATGGCGACAAAGTTTCTAACATGGAATGTTAATGGTTTAAACTCACCACAAAAGAGGAAAAAAATATTTCAGTATTTGAAACTATTTAAAAATGATGTTATATGTTTGCAGGAAACGCATATCCGTGTATCTGATCAAAAATATTTGATAAATTCCAGACTGGGTATACAGTTTATTGCATCTGCTCCAGAAAAGAAAAACGGTGTAGTTATTTATGTGAAGAAGACTTTAACAGCTAACCTAATTGAAGCAGATAAACAAGGAAGATATATAATAATGGAACTTTTAATAGAAGGGAAGAAAATACTTTTAATTGGATTATATGCACCTAATCAACAACAAGGAGAATTTTACAAACTTTTACATAATAAAATAATTCAATGGGATTATAAATTGTGTATTTTAATGGGAGACTGGAATGGAGTTCTGGACACACAGAAAGACAAAAAAGGACCTTTTAAAAGTACTCCAAATCATGCTAGATTCCCCAAATCCATTTTTGATATGAAAGATGATTTGGAACTGAGAGATGTCTGGAGAGAATGAAACGTGGAAGAAAGGGATTTTACTTTTTTTTCTGATAGACATCAATCTTTTTCCAGGATCAACTTTGTATTAACTACTAATGATTTTTTTCCTAGGGTTAAGAAGATTAAGATATGTCCAAGAACTTTATCAGATCACAGCCCAGTATGGATGGAATTGGACAAGGGGAAGGGAGATAGGAGATCTTGGAGGTTAAATGAAAATTTATTTAGATATGAAGAAAATGTGGAAGAATGCAAAAAACAAATGAAAGAATTTTTTATTATAAATATGCATAAGGGTACACCCATTGAAATGGTTTGGGATGCAAGTAAAGCTTATATGAGAGGAGTGTTAATATATTTGAATAATAAATATAGATGTAGATTGGCATATAAGCATAAAGAATTAGAGGAGGAAATAAAGATGAAAGAGAAGGCTTTTATTTTGAACTCATCTAATAAGAGGCTGAAAGAAGCAATTAATTTATTAAGAGGGCAGTTTGATATGTTGATGGCAGACCAAGTGGCAACTAATTTACGATATGTTAAACATAATACTTTTTATAATGGTAATAAGCCAGGTAGATGGTTAGCTTATCTGTTAAGAAAAAAACAAAAATCACATAATATAGATAAGATAGAATATAAGGGTAAAGAGGTGTTTCAGCAAAATCTTATTAAAAAAGCTTTTGTTGAATTTTATTCCAAATTATATGCTAAGGATATAACTCAAGGTTTAGATATAGACAGGTATCTACAAGAAGTGAATATCCGTATACTTACACAAGAGCAAAGGGAAGGGATGAATCAACTGATAACTGCTGAAGAAATTATTTTAGCAATTAAACAACTAAAAGTGGGTAAGGCACCTGGAACAGATGGTTTGACAGCCATTTATTATAAAAACCTACAATTAGAGTTGGTGGTACCTTTAAAAGAATTATTTAGAACAATTAAATCTGGAGGAGAAGTGCCTCCATCATGGAAAACAGCATTTATAACATTGATTCCAAAGGAAGATCAAGATCTTACCCAATCTAAAAATTACAGACCTACATCGCTTTTAAATACTGATTATAAGATATTTGCAAAGATTTTAGCAAATAGATTAATGAAGGTTATGCAGCAAATGATTCATAGTGATCAAACAGGATTTATAAGTGGTAGACAAATGAAAAATAATGTGAGACATATTGTAAACTTATTAGAATATTTGGAAAGAAATAATCAAGTCCCTGCAGTGCTGATTTTTTTGGACGCTGAAAAGGCATTCGATCAATTGAATTGGCAATTTTTATTTAAAGTCTTAGAGAAGATGGAGTTTGGTGATAAGTTTTTACAACCTATTAGGGCAATATATCAGAAACAAACAGCTCAAATAATAATTAATGGTAGTTTAACAGAAGCTTGCAAAATTGAAAAGGGTACAAGACAGGGATGTCCGTTGTCACCATTGTTGTTTGTTTTAACATTGGAAATATTATTAAGATACGTGACTCAAATAAAATAAAGCAAGTTAAAATTAAAGATCAAGATTATAGATTGAGAGCGTTTGCAGATGACTTGGTTATTACATTAAGTCAACCGATTCAATCGGTTATAGATTTAATGGAAATAATTTTGCAATATGTACAAGTTTCTGAATTTAAGGTAAACAGGCAAAAAACTAAAATATTGTCTAAAAATATGACTACAGAACAAAAGGTAGTTCTAGAAAAATTCACAGGATTTGAAATAGTTAAAAAGATTAAATATTTGGGGGTATATCTTTCAGCTTCAAATGCGAAATCATATAAAAATAATTATGAATTGTTATGGTTAAAAATACAAAAAGAGTTAGATAGTTGGAGAAAATTACAATTGTCTTTATTGGGAAGAATTGCAGCAGTGAAAATGAATGTTTTACCAAAATTTTTATTTTTGTTTCAAATGATACCTATACTTAAAAAGATTCAAATTTGGAGGAATGGCAGAAAGCTATTAATAAATTTATTTGGGCAGGGAAAAGACCGAGAGTAAAACTTAAGATAATACAAGATATACGTGAAAGAGGTGGTCTTAAAATGCCCAATTTTAAATTATATTATGAGGCTGCGGCTTTATTGTCAATTAGTAATTGGTTTAATTTAACAGAAGGAAGATTATTGAATATTGAGGGATGTGATTTATTATATGGCTGGCATGCATATTTATTGTATGATAAAAAGGTGGATAATGTTGTTAAGACACATATATTAAGGTATGCCCTGTTGCGAGTTTGGAAAAAATATCGATCTAAGTTAAATTATAAAATACCAATTTGGGCAATACCTAAGCATGCGATAGAAAATATAAGTTTGGGATTTAAACATGATGTGATTACATATAAAGATATTCTTAGACTGGAAAGGAATGTATGGCAATTAAAGCCATTTAATAATTTAAAAGAAGGGAAAATAGTAGAAACTTGATTTCAGTATGGCCAGATACAAACTAGATGGAAAGAAGATCAGAAAATTGGCATTTCGACAACAGATGGAAATTTGGTAAAGCAAATTAGAGATCAAAGTCAAGCGCATATAAGAAGGATATACAGTATAATGCATTGATAGAAATAGATTCAGAAACGGAACTTGTTAAAGATTGTATGATAAAATGGGCCCAGAATATTCAGGAGCCAATAACGATGGATACTTGGGAAAAACTTTGGGTCAGAAATGTAAAATTTACTCAGGCACAAAATTTAAGAGAGAATTTTTATAAAATGTTTTATAGATTGCATTTAAATCCTAATAAATTAGCATGTATGTATCCAAATTATCAGCCTAAATGTTGGAGGTGTGGTTGTGAGGATGCAACGTACTACCATATATGGTGGACTTGTAAAATAGTTACAGCTTTGTGGATTAAAATTTGGTGGAATATGCAGAAGATATTTAAGAAAAAGATACTGGAAGAAGGAGGAACTGCCTACTATAGAAGAGTGGACTTTAAAAGTTTCAAACCTGGCAGAAATGGCAAAATTTCAGCTTATTTGAAAGAACAATCGCAACAGAGATATATTTTGGAATGGAGAAGATGGATCGATGGGGACTTCCGGGGCTGAGGTCACAGCAGACAAGCGGGTCCTGGAATATCTCTTCGGATCGCAGCTTGTTTTCCCGATACTGTGCGGCTCTATATAGCCATCGCCAGCTGGGGATCAGCAGGCGAAGAAGAGAGGACGCTCAGCAATTGCAGGGAACTTGCAAAATCCCTGCTTCGCAGTGAGAAATCCTCCCGTGGTGCCGGTATTGAGAGAAGGCACCTGAAGAATGGCTGCCCTGGAGCTGTGACTCAGCAATTTAGAAGGAAGCTACTGACGTCCCAGGCAGAGTTAAGAGTGAATATCAAAAGAGAATGAGAATCCCCCCCTTCGTTTGTTGATCGTTTGAGAGGTAAGCAGCGTGAAGTATTATCCAGCCTTAATTGATTAAAGCAGCAGACAACAATACAGGCTTTTAACAATAGCCGCCTTAGAGAGACTCACAGGCTGATTTGAGGATTCCAGTTACTTCTTTGGTGTTCTTCTTCGATGGACAGACTCTTTCTTTAAATTTTGATAAGTGTTTTTTTTCCTTTTGAAATATCTGGGATCTGGATGGTGACTTGTTAACTCGTTAATGCATAACAGCCTAGAGACCCCCTTTTCTATTTGATCTGGCATCGGTTTTTTTTTGTTTCTGCTTCTTTCTTGGAGGTTTAACATCGTAACATTTGTCAGCAGAGAAGAGAAGAGGAACTGAACTGAACTGAATTGGACTGCCACGCTCCCTTGAAGAATAAGGAATTTAAATATACTGAACTGGGTTACATCCCCCTTTTTTTGAATATTGGCTTATTCATATTATTACTTATTTCCTTTCTTTTTTGCCATTGATAGGGCCTATTTACTATATTCTTTCTATATTTTTCTTTTTATGCCTTATATAATAACAACATATTTAACCCCTACTTTAATAAACTTAGAGAAGAAATTAGGTGATTAGGATAATATTGAGAGTACGAGGTGCTTGGGGAGGAGTCTTGGAGATTGAGTAAGTGTAGGCTATTTTGGAAGAGCACCAAAGAATAATAGAAATGGCGACCATAACAACTTTTGCCAAGAAGAAGACCATAGTGCCTGTGCCCACACAATCCCCGTCAACTACACCCCTGACAGCTCGCAAATTTCCGGATGAGACAGTGACAGGGACGCTTTATCTATACAGGGAGTTCAGGATATGTTTAAGTCACTTCAAGACTTAATGTTGAAAAATCAGGAAACTACAGCTATAGGATTTGAGGAGTTAAAGAGGGAAATGAAGGCTGAGATGGGTAACCAGATGGAAGGTTTAAAGGGAGAAATAAGGAGTATACATACGAAGCTCCAGGAAATGCAGACAATGGTAGTGAGTCAAGAGGAACGGATCCAGGTGGTAGAAACGAGAATGGATAAGACAGATATAAAAGTGGAAAGTATGGAACACCGGCTGGTGATAGCTAATAAACGCCTGGAGGATGAAATAATTGCCCTTGAATTAGATAAATCTGCCTTCTTCCTACGTTTACAAAACATTGAAGAGGACTGAGAGGAGCAGTTGGAAACTATTGTGACAGAGATTTTGGCTGGAGTGCTTGAGGTGAACCCACAAGAGATGTTGAGGGATATAGATGACGTATTTTGCGTTTACACTAGTTATGCACGTCGAAACAAACTCCCGAGATACATGTCCGACTGAATAAAACATCAGTGCGGGAGCAGGTCCTAAGGAAAGCAAGAGAGAAGACTATATCCTTTAAAGGAAGATCAGTAACTATTCTTAAGCAGCTACCAAGAAGAGTAGATCAGAGGAAAAAATATGATTTCCTGACAAGTCAGTTTAGGAAATTTGACATTCGCTACCGATGGCTGATTCCAGAAGGATTGGCTTTTATGTGGCAGGACAAGAGATATCATATTGATAACTTACAGGATGCCCATGTATTTTTTGAATCTCAGTTCAATCAGGAGAGTGAGGAGGAGTTAGAAGGCAAAAGCCAGGAAGAAGTTCAATTGGATTCCAAGGGGAGAAGTGGAGGATTAAAAGAAAAGAAGAGTATAGATAAGGAAGATGCTGGGGAATTGGGAGGCTCGGACCCTCAAATGGAGACACGGTTAGCAAAAAAAAATAAAGAATACAGCGAAGCAGTGACATTCAGGAAGAGGTTCGCCTTTTTTCTGTCAATATTAACGGTCTTAATGCTCCTACTAAGAGGAAAAAAACTTGGTCCAAACTTTGTAAATTAAAATATGATATAATTTGTATCCAGGAAGTCCATATCATTAAAAGTCAACAGAATGTACTAGCGTGTCCAAAATTGGGGGAAGTTTTTGTGTCCCTGGCAGAACAAAAGAAAAGGGGAGTAGTGATTTACGTCCGGCGAAATATTGAGGCCCACTGGGTGTATTCAGATACAGAAGGTAGAGTTGTGATGGTAGAACTTTGATTGGCTCAGAAGAAGATCTTATTGGTAAATGTGTATGCACCAAATTGTAATCAGTGTGCCTTTTTTCAAGGTTTATATAAAGTAATAGCAGGGTTAGAATACGAGCATATATGCATCGTAGGAGACTTCAATGCAATAGTAGACGTTGATAAAGACTATACCCCGGGGCAACGTTTACTTAAAGGGGTAAGAAGAACATTTCCTAAGGTGTGGGATCAAGTGAGGGAGGAATTAGGTATATGTGATATATGGCGAGATTTTCACAGGGAAGAGAGGCAATATACTTATTTCTCTCCCAGGCATCATACATGGACCCGAATTGATATGATATGGGCATCCCATGAATTGAAAGAGATGGTTAGGGAAATAGAGATTACGACTAATGACTGGGCAGATCACAGCCCGTTAGTCTTGGTTTGGAAAGGAGAAAAGAAGAGGTATAGATGGACAATGAGAGCAGCTCTTTTAAAAGAAGAACAATTCAAAAACTTGTTGAACCAGGAAATGGGACACTTTTTTGAGGAGAACAGAAGGGAAGATACACCAATTCAAATTATATGGGACACTGCGAAAGCAGTGATTCGAGGGATAGCAATTAAGTATTCGGCATATAAGTGGAAGAAAGAGAGGGTTAAGAGATTGGAGTTGATGGGAATGTTGACAGAGGCCGAGGAGGCTCTTCAGAAAGACCCATCCTCAGTAATAGCGAGGGAGAGAAAAGATATTACGCGACACGAGATTTCCCTCCTGGATCAACATGAATTAGCAGAGAAAATTCAAAGGAATAAACAATTTTTTTTGAACATGCCAACAAGGCTGCAAAATGGTTGTCCTATAGGCTTAGGAAGCGAGCAATTGTGAGAAAAATAGAATGGTTACAGGATGGGATGGGAAATATGGTGGGATCAAATGATCAAAAGAAAAAGGTGATTCAGGAATTTTTTACTGCATTGTATAAGAAAGACCCAATTTTAGAAGAAAGGATTGGAAGTTACTTAGAAAGGGTGGATTTACAGGAGGTTCCTAAGAACGTAAAACAAATTTTGAATTCAGAGATCTCAGAAGGGGAAATAAAGGAGGCAATTAGGAAACAATCGAATGGGAAAACCCTGGGAACGGATGGACTCCCGGCGGAATTATATAAAGAGATGTTGGAAATGTTTAGTGGCCATTTAAAAGATTTATTTAATAAGGTTTTGAGTGAAGGGAAAATACCCAGTCATGGACAGAGGCTTATATATCTTTGATCCCAAAGGAAGATTCAGATCGTACCTTGGTTAAAAATTATAGACCCATTTCGCTATTGAATGCAGATTATAAAAGTTTTTCCTCAATTCTGGCGGGCAGGCTTAAAGTTTTCTTAAGAGAATTTATACATCCAGATCAAAATGGTTTTCTTCCAAATCGGCAGATAAGAGATAATTTGAGAATAGTGATGAATACGTTGGAATATTATGAGATGCACCCTAGCAAACAGTTGGCAATGATGTTTCTTGACGTTCAGAAAGCATTTGACATGGTTAGTTGGGAATTTTTAATATGTCAGATGATTAAAATGGGATTTGGACCAAATTTTGTAAGAGCTATACAAACAATTTATACTACGCAATCTGCCCGAGTATTATTCAATGGTGAAATGACTGGGAAAATTGATATACAAAAAGGTACGAGACAGGGATGCCCCCTTTCACCTCTACTGTTTATTTTGACTTTAGAACCACTATTTATTATAATTAGGCAAAATAATAATATTAAAGGATTTAAAATAAATGATCAGCAATATAAGCTTCAAGCTTTTGCTGATGACTTAGTTTTTATTTTGGAAGACCCATTGGAATCAGGCCTTAAATTATTGGAGGAAATTAGTGCTTTTGGAGAAGTAGCAGGTTTAAAGATTAATCGAGATAAAACTAAATTTTTGGTAAAGAATATTGGAACTGAATCCAAGGTACAATTACAAGAGGTGATGGGGATCCAAATAGTTAAAAAAGTTAAATATTTAGGTATTTGGCTATCTTCAAGGTGTCCATCTATAAAGGAATTAAATTATCAAAAATTGATGACTGAGATGGAGAAGAAATTAGACAGCTGGAAAAACATTCAACTCTCAATCCTAGGACGAATCGCAGTGATTAAGACTCATATTTTGCCAAAGTGGTTATACCTATTCCAAACTGCTCCTGCAAAACTAGATAAGAATTTTTTTAAAAAACTAGAACAGATAGTTGGTAGATTCATATGGAATAATCGAAAGCCGCGTATTAAAAGAAGAACGCTGCAGGAGCACAAAACAAGGGGAGGACTGGGGCTCCCACATTGGGAGCTGTATTACCATGCCTCTGCCTTGGCTTGGATTAGGGACTGGGTTGTGTTATCTAGAAGGAGGGTGTTAACTATTGAAGGATATAACTTAACACAGGGATGGCATGCCTATCTCTGGCCAAGGAAGGATAGTCAATATAAAGTTTTCTCTAATCATTATATTAGGGATGTATTGATAAACTCTTGGCGTATGGTGAGAGGGTGGATCTATACAAAGATACCTGGCTGGTTTACTCCTTTGGAAGCTGTAACTTATTCAACGTTACACAATCTAGACAGAAACTATAGGTATAAAGATCTCATAGATCTGAGAGGCAATCTTAAATCCAGGGAGGAGTTACATTCTGGGGGTATAGAGTTGGATTGGTGGTCGTATTCTCAAATAAGCTCAAGGTTTAATAGGGATAAGCAGGAATTTGAAATCAATATAATCCCACAAGAATTAGACAAGATTTTATGGGGAAGTGATGCTAAATTTCTATCTAAGACCTATAATCTACTTTTGTTCCATGGGATGGAAGGGGGAACAATAAATGACATAATGATTGCCTGGGGGAGAAATATTGGTCGCACTATAGAATTAGAAGAGTGGGAACAAATTTGGAAGAAAAATATAAAATTAACGTTAGCAACGGCATTTAAAGAAAATACGTACAAAATGTTGTATAGATGGTACTTAGCTCCCGCACGAATTTCAAAAATGTTTCCCAATGCAAATGACAAATGTTGGAAATGTGATTCTGCCAGGGGCACTTTCTACCATCAATGGTGGACTTGTCCAAAGGTTAGGTGTTACTGGACCAATATAAAAAATTGGTTATTTCAAATAACAGGATATGATCTTCAATTGGACCCAGCTATTTTCCTCTTGGGGATGAAGCCACAAGAAGTACCAAAAAATGTTTGGTATCTAGTAATACATATTACAACAGCGGCGCGTATGATTTATGCGCAATATTGGAAGACGATGGAAATCCCAACGGACTATCAAGTAATAGAGAAAGTATTACTATGCGCAGAGTCAGATCGAATGACATATATTCTCAAAGGGAAAAGTGAATCACTTTTCAATAAAAGTTGGGACTCCTGGTATTCATGGTTACAAAATAGAATATTTAATCTCAACGGGGGAAATACCAGATGATTGTGTATTATTATTTGAGGTATAGAATCTGGAGATATACACAATTATAGATTTCTAATATTTGGTAATTAAAGGTTACTTAGCCTGGGATGTACTAGAAAAAGAAATTAGGGGTAGTACTACACTCCCCGGTCCTGTCTAATGTTGTTGTTTTTGTTTTTTTGGTGTCTAGGATGTTTTGGTGTTTTTCTATTTGATGCACTTTTTAGTACTTTGTAATAATGTTCTTGTTTTTTTATTTAAAATTTGTTTAATAAAATTTAAATTTTTTAATAAAAAAGAGAAGATGGATCGATTATATTCAGAATAAATATGGGACTAAAAAATTTCACTTAGCATATGAATGAGTATTAGAATTATAAGATGTATTATTATTTAGTTATGTTCAAGTGGAGTTAAAGTGTGATAGGATTTAAAGTGTATTTATAGATGGTTAGCATATTTTAGCTCAAGTTTGTTAGAGGCAATACCCTGTATTCAGCTCTGGGAAGTCGGGGGGGAGGGGGAGGGAGTGAAATTTTGGGGGGAGGGGGAGGGAGGGGAGGTTGGGGGGAGGGGAGGGAAGGAGTTTATGCTTAAAATGTATTGTAAAACTTTTCAATTAAAAAAATATTTAATACTGGCTGTCAGAACCCATTCCATTCCATTTCTATTTATCCCCTCTGACCCAAAATCAAATCTCACCTTTCCCTGGGTTCTGCCATCCTCCCAAGGGAGAGGGGAGACGCGCCGCGGGTTTATTGCCTCTGATTCCTCTATCTGCTACAATGTAACATTTTGCTTTCCCATGTTATATCTCTCTCTGAACTTTCTCTCCCTAAACTGTCAGCTAGAACAAGGGAGGGAATAAGGAATATAACCTCCATGCCGGGTTTATTTCTACACTCTCAGATGAAGGTATGAAGAGCTGCTGACCATCGCTGCATGAACTGGAGACAGACCAATGTTATTTCTCCTTTTCCCACAATGGAACTAACACCTGGGGATTGGCCGTTCCACACTGGCCAGGTGGACTATGGGATGGGATCTTGCTTGGGGGATACCTTAACCCAGACATGTCAAACACAAGGCCCGGGGGCCGGATCCGGCCCGCAAAATGATTTCATGTGGCCCGTGAAGCCATCCTGGAAACAATGAACGAATGGCCCCCACTGCCTTGGCCCTGGCCCAGGCCAGCTGGGAGCCAATGTACAATTTCATGGTGGTCATCTATGCTGAAATACATTCAGTCTTAGCTCCACAAGGCCGTCTGGAAACAGTGAGGGACCGGCCCATGCCGCATCGGCACTGCCCCCTGGGCGCACGCTGTGGAGGTATCACCCTTTGTGAAAAATTAAGAAATGCACCATCGCCTGGAAGTGGCCACATATGACCCTGCCTACTTTGGGAGGCTAGGGCCTGGGCAGCGTTGCGCTTCTCTTCACATTCGTGCTCAGCCTCTCGGTACTATCAGGAAAGTGCCCCACTGCCTGCCAAAACCGGGCAGGCTGGGGGCTGGGCATCATTGTGCAGGTAACATCGACTCTCATGCTGCTCATGGCATCCCCTCTCCCAGTGTCCACCAAGCTGAATATGTGAAGTAGGCGAGGGCCATGCCTCACGAAGGATGACACTTCCCCAGCTGCGTTTCTTGCCTGTTTTTCTCCCTCCCTCATCTCAAATATTTTCCTACCACTCTGTTCTTGGAAGGAAGGAAGGAAGAAGGGAAGGAAGGAGAGGGAGGGTCTGAGGGAAGTTCTGCCTTAGTCGTGCCCTGCTGCCCTTTCACCATCCCTTTGCCCCCTTCTTCTGACCTCGTGGGGGGGTCTCCCATCCTATTGCTAAGGAAACTTTGGATACAAAGCCAGGTCTCTGCACATGGAGAGGTAGTGGGCCTCCCTCTTGACTTTGCCCTTGTACCCATCATGAGCAACCTGGCTAAGGAGAGCAAGCACAGCAGCAACAGCCTTGAGGAGGAGGTAAGTGTAGCTGGGCGCCACCTTGGGGAAGTGGGGCTGGGCTTAGTGCCGTGGGTACTTGATGGCTGGGCTGGGCATTTGACCTCCGTGCCACCGTCCAATCCCCCCCCACATGGCCTGAGAGAAACAGTGAGGCTCCTCCAGTGGATCATGCCTTGGCACTTGCCCCGGTCCCATCTTCTTCTGCCAGAGACCGTCAGATCTGTCCCACTCCTGTCCAGGCCCCCATTGGCACCCTTGATGCGAATGATGTAGAGCTGGCCATGCCCACCCAGTAGGCCACACCCACCCGGCCCACCAAGGGAAACTGCAATGCTGATGCGGCCCTCAATGAAATTGAGTTTGACACCCCTGCCTTAACCTATCATTCTGCATGGGTGTTGTGATTCAGGGTCAGCCTGTGGGTTCGGCAGTTGGGTCGGATGACTCAGATGAGGGGGAGGAGGGGGGTGTTGAAGAACTTGCTGATGATGGCTTTGAGGCTCCGCAGAGCCCCCAACCAGGCCCCTCCCACCTGGTGGAGACCCAGCTGTGTGAGCCTGACAGCGTGGATGAAGATGACCCACAGCTGGCCCTGTTCAAGGACGCCCGACGCAGGAGGCAGTCAAGTAGGAGTAAACAGAGGAAGGCAATGGGGCTTCTCAGAAGGAGGGAGAGAGAAGCCACGCCCTGAACTCTTTATAAAGGACTTGTGTGGGGAGGGCTGGTTTGCTGAAAGCAACCGCTCAGATAGTGTTTCAAAGCTCCGGTATCTTGGTTCATGTCTTGTTTGTTTTTGTAATAAATTTGGCAGACGTATTCCAGCCTCTTGCTGTCTGTAAAGGGGTTGCCTTTTCTGCAAGGCCGGTAGCAGGCTGGTACAGAACAATGGGAAATCTCAGATCCTGTCTATTATGCCTGCTATCAACTACTCTTAATAAAAGTTTCTGTTGGAAGAAATCGCTTCCAAGAGTTCTGCTTTCTTAAGATGTGGGATTGAAGTGGATCCTGACATTAGACAGGATCTGCAGTAATAGTTAACCTGGAAGATAGACTCTCACCGGTGGATTTTGCAAAATCCACAATGTCGGACAACGGGGCAGGGAAGGAAGAACCCACCGCAAAGGGGGAGCCCTCCCTTCAGATGGGACCCTGCCAGCTGTTGGGATCTGAGACATCCTACTCCTCGGAAGAAGTGGTGGAAATGCGCAGCCATAAACCTTAGTGGTGGATAGGTGTTGGAAAGAAAGACGAGTGGGAGAAGAGATCGAGAAAAGTAACCCTGAGACAAAGCAGCCACCAACCCAGATGGAAGCAAGAAATGGAGAGATTGCTTCACCTTAGTGAAATGGAAGGAGATCACACGGAGCACTCAAATTGGATCCTAGGGAAAGCTATTGACCTGATGAAAAGAACCCTCGGCTCTCTCGGGGATGAAAAACCTGAACCCTGCGGCTGCACCATTACCTTGGGCTGCAGCCAGAGAGACACTGAGGGGGAGTCAGAAGCTGAAGTCCTGGGGACGTCCGCCGAGACCACCAAGACAGCAGCTACCACTTCGGCAGCCCCCACTTCCCGCCAACCAGCAGCTACTGACGACGATGAAGGCACCGATCCATCCAAAGATTCCCGCTGCAGGACGTGAAATTCGGGGGAGTATCACGATGCTTGGGGTTCTTCCTAACCCAAGTCCTCAGCTACATGGAAGAATATGGATGAGACATCCCCAACAACAAAGCCCATATCCCTATCGAGCAATCGACTATGGAAGGGGTGGCCGAAGACTGGATGGTGGACCTTCATGATTCCAATGCCTCAGAGCTCCACAACTTCAACCACTTCATGTCCTCACTGAGAAGGTGATTCAAGGACCCCCTGGCTGACCAAAAAGCCCGTGAGAAGATCAAAACAGCGAAGCAAGGCAGACACCTGGTAGCCGAATATACGCAAGAATTCCGGGCCATCGCAAGCAAACTGAACTGGCTGGAAGACATCCTACTTAGCCACTTCAAGGATGGCCTAAACTATGACCTGTACGATGCTTCCCTACCCTGAGGGAACCCACGCCGACTATACGAATGGAACGTCCTGGCAGAGGAAGCAGAGATCGACCTACTGAAGAGGCACCGCCAAGGAAAACCATGGGGCCGCTCACCCCCTAAACCGTCACATGAACCAGCAAAACCACCGGTCACAGCCAAGAAGTCAACAGGCTGTTTCAAATGTGGGAGAGAGGGACATCATGGCATAGAGTGATGCTTGAAATCCCCTCAACACAAACCAGATCGATCACTGGCCAGAAAGTCAGGAAGTCCCCAGCCAGCCCACAAGAACCTGCCATGAAGGCAACAGAGGCTGTAGAGTTCCCACCCTCTGCAAGGCGTGGGCAGGGAACTCCGGCCTACACTGCAGGGGTAGATTCCTTGGACAATTTGGAGGGTGAACCCCTGGTAAGTGGACCCATCACACCCATCCCCAAGACAGTGACTATATTAGCCCCCTCCATGCCTGAAGCTGTCAAAGTGAAAGCCCTAATAGACTTTGGCTGCACCCGCTGCCTCATTAGCCTGATGTTAGTGGGGAACTTGGGCATCCCAGTGAGGAGTCTGAAACAGCCAATCTCGTTCGGTCAGCTATATGGGTCCATAGCAGGGGGATGCCAGCTACCCTAGCCACTTTACCAATCCACTTATCTCTCAGGGACCATGAGGAAAATATAACATTTGTAGTAACCCCAGGCATGGAATGCCCAGTGATCCTAGGGCTGGTGTGGCTAAAGAAGTGGAACCCCTGGGTAGATTGGAGAACAGCTGAGCTCAGATTCCTGAAAGGGGACCATGCAAACTCGACACCCCAAGGAGCCCTACCAAACCCAGGAGTGGAGAAAGCATCAATGGGAGAGGAAAAGGGGTTACCCCAAATACCAGAGGAATACCGAGACCTTGCTGAAGTTTTCAGTGAGGAACGGGCAGATGAGTTCCCTCCTCACCGACCCATGGACTGTACCACAGAAATCAAACCTGGGGCAAAACTCTCAAAGCCCAGATTGTACTCCATGAGCCCTAAATAGCAGGAGGAGATGAAAAGATTCATAAACAAAAATCTAGAAAGGGGATTTATCGAACATGCCAAGCCCAAAGTAGCCACCCCAGTCCTTTTCAGAGAAAAGGACAGCACTTTGCGCTTGTGCATGGATTACCGCGACCTGAATGCAATCAGTGAAAGCAACCTGTACCCCCTATCCCTCATGAAGGACACGTTATCCCACCTATTGAAAGGAAGAATTTTCACCAAACTAGACCTAAGGGAAGCATACTACCACATTAGGATGAAGGAAGGGGATGAATGGAAAACTGCATTTAATTGCCCGATGGGGTGGTACCAATTCAAAGTTTTGCCATTTGGACTACAAGGGCCCCCACAGTATTAATGCAATTAATCAATAGGGAGCACCTATTGAAGGGGGTCCTGGTTTATTTAGATGACATCCTTATCTTCACTGAGTCCAAAGAGGAGCATGTCAAACTGGTCAGAGCGGTTTTAAAGAAGCTGCAAGCTGCCCACCTATATGCCAAACTATCGAAATGTAAATTCCACCAGGAATAAATAGACTATCTGGGTTATCTCATATCCCCACAGGGCATCAAAGTGGACCCCAAGAAGGTCAGGGCAGTATTAGAATGGGCACCACCTAACACAAGGAAGCAATTGCAAAGCTTCCTGCGCTTCGCAATTTTTTACCGCCAATTCATCCCTTCATTTGCCCAGATAGCCCTGCCCATCACGAACTTGTTAAAAATGAGGTGGGAAACCTCAGTGAAACCCAGCCAGCCACTAAAATGGAAAATGGAATGCCAAGTGGCGTTCGAAAGATTAAAAACACTCTTCTGCCGAACCCATACTGAGGCACTCGGATCTAGATAAATCTTTCATAATACAGGCAGACGCAAGCAATGTGGCAGTGGGGGCTGTACTATTACAAGAAAATGATGAAGGGGCACTGCAACCATGTGCGTACACATCCAGAAAATTCTCTGAAACAGAGCAATGCTGGACAGTGTGGGAGAAGGAAGCGTATGTTGTGAGATGGTCGTTGCTCACGTGGCGCCACTTCCTCAAAGGGAACAAAATCCATTTTCAGGTCTGGACAGATCACAAAAATTTGGAAGTACTAAAAATGCCCAGGAAACTCACCCCTAAGCAAGCCCGCTGGTCCCAGGACTTTCACCAATTCCGCTTTATGCTCAAACACTTGCCGGGGGGGGGGGGGAAACTTCCTGGCAGATGCCGTCTCACATGCCCCAATATAACAGCACGCGAACCATCAATTCTAAACCACTCATGCCCGAATCACAATTAGCAGCACCAGTAACCACCAGGGCCCAAGCTAAGGTAAAGCCACAACTGGGTAGCTAAACCCGAATTGAATTCTGGAAAACCTTAGAAACAGATGAGTGGTTCCAGAAGAATAAACATGTGTGCATGATTAAAGACGGACTGCCATAGGTGGGGGAGAAGTTATATATACCAAACACCCAGAGAGTCACCTTCATGTAGCTGTGCCATGATACAAAATCAGCAGGGCACTTCATATTTGTAAAAACACTACATTTAGTCAAAAGACAATTTTGGTGCCCATCCATGAAAAAGGACATAGAAAGCTACATGGCCAGCTGCCCAACTTGTGCAGGTTGCAAGGGAAATTTCCTGGACTGCTGCAACCAGTGGTGAATCCCTTGGCTCCATGGAAAGAAATATCTATGGATTTCATAGTGGAGTTACCAGAAAGCAATGGAAACACTGTCATCTGGGTGGTTACAGATGACAATGCATTTTATCCCTTGCCAAAAAATCCCCACTGCAAAAGCTTTAATAAAACTATTCGTGCAGCACATCTACAGACTGCATGGGGCACCCCAATGCATCATGTCAGATAGGGGGGTGCAATTCATATCAGAGTTTTGGAAATAATTTCTGCCCCTCCTAGGAACCACCCAAAGACTGTCATCTAGTCATCATCCTCAGACTAATGGATCGACTGAACATTCGAACTCAGTACTTGAGCAATATTTAAGGTGCTTTATTAATTATCAGCAAATGAATTGGACAGTCGTACTTCCTTTTGCCTACAACAATGCAGTCCACTCCAGCACAGGCCAAAGTTTCAACCCTATACCAGAACCCCAAATGAACCAGCAATCCCATCACTGAAAGAGTGGATATCCCAGTTACAAAACACCTGGCTAGTGGTTAGGAAAGCCTTAGATCACAGGTCGGCAACCTGCGGCTCTGGAGCCGCATGCGGCTCTTTGAGCTGTCCCATGCGGCTCCCAGGCCTCCTCCTTATTTTTTTTTTTTTAAAAAAAAAGTGGCACTAAAAAAATTTAATCAATTTAAACTTCTCACAAAAAAAACTTGAAAAGTTTAAATTGATTGGTTGGTTTGTGGGACAAACCGTTTGTGGGACTACCCACAAACCTCTTTGTTTTTTTAACTGCACTTGGCAGAGTGGAGGAAGAGACGGGAAAACTAAAAAGGTGAGTAGGGTGGGGTTTTTCCCGCCCTTCTCCTCGCCATGGGAGAAGGCTCGTTTTTCCCCCCCTTCCTTCTCCTCCTCGAGGCTAGCAGCCCCGACGGGGAGAAGGAAGGGGCGTTTTTCCTCCCCTTCTCCTTGCTGTGGCTAGCAGCCCCGGCAGGGAGAAGGAAGGGGCAATTTCCCCCCCTTCTCCTTGCCGTGGTTAGCAGCCCTGGCAGGGAGAAGGAAGGGGTGTTTTCCCCTCCCCTTCTCCTTGCCCTGGCTAGCAGCTCCGGCAGGGAGAAGGAAGGGGCGTTTTTTTCCCCCTTCTCCTTGCCATGGCTAGCAGCCCCGGCAGGGAGAAGGAAGTGGCGTTTTTCCCCCGTTCTCTTTGCCGTGGCTAGCAGCCCCGGCAGGGAGAAGGAAGGGCCATTTTTCCCTCCCCTTCTTCTTGCCCTGGCTAGCAGCCTTGGCAGGGAGAAGGAAGCAGCATTTTCCCCCCTCCTTCTTGCCGTGGGTAGCAGCCCCGGCAGGGAGAAGGAAGGGCCGTTTTTTCCCCCTTCTCCTTGTCGTGGCTAGCAGCCCCGGCAGGGAGAAGGAAGCGGCGATTTTCCTCCCCTTCTCTCTGCGAGGCTTGAAACAGTTCCTCCATAAACATGTAACCGAATCATTACTTGACTCTTTCACAAAAACTAATACATTAATCTCTAGTTTGCACATTAGTTTCTAGCTTCATAAAAATGTTCTGCACTTGGTTTTCCACTAAGGAAGCAAAAAAGACATATCCAAATTTTAAGGGTTTTATTTAAACTTCATTTGTGAAGCATGTAACTTTAACTTTGATAATCATAAGCAGCTAACATTGCTTTTTCATTTTGTGCAATTACTGTATTAAATTTGTATGTATATTTGGAGCCGATCTTGAGCTGACTTTACTACTTTTAATTCCTCCCTTCTGTTTATTGTTATATTTAGTTGTATAGCTAAAGCACATTTATTCTTAAAAGCTTTTCCATTGGTATTTTGGGTCACTGGACCTACTTCTTAACATTTTAAATCTAAATGTTATGTGATTGATATTTTTATTAGGTCCAGTTTTCAAGTGTTTCCATAGCTATAAAATTCCTATCTTGTGAAACTTCTAGAGCAGACCTTACGAGCAAGTTACCACTATTATTGCAGAGAGCTTATCCTTGTTTGGGATTGTGGTCTGAGTTGGTAACGGGATTTCTAGAGAGCTGCAAACCGAGTATTTTATAAGGGACTTTATATTTCACACAGATTGTGCAACCCTCTAATAAATGTTTCAGACTCTGCAGGGGGAGCTCCTCCTCTCCCCCCCCGCCCCTCCAAGAGATCGAATTGCAGCTTCTCTTGCTTGGTGAGCTTCGGGAGGGGGGCAGGAAGACCCTTGGCTTCTTCCCTCCCTCTTTCTCCTCCTTCTCACCCTCTGCTCTTGGATCAGGCTGCGAGGCTCGGCTGGATGGCTTTGGGTAGTCCTGGCAGCTGACACGGGATCTCTGTATGTGTGTGTGCGCACGCGCGCACGTACGTTGTACATAGACCGGAGAGGCGCACAGGCCAGCATGTGGGTGGGAGGCCCGCATGGTGTATATTTCTTCCTCTTTTTCCCAGCCCCCCCGCCCCCTCCTTGATCTGTAAAAAGGTTCCGTGGGGATATTTGGGTGTTTTCCCCCCTTCCCCCCCCTCTCTCTCTCTCTCTCTCTCTCTCTCTCTCTCTCTCATCTCCCCTTCTTGGTGTCTCCCCATTCTTCTCTGTCTGCACCCCCCTCCCCCGCCCTCGGAATCCTTCAAAAAACCCCTTCCCCATCCCCTCCTTTTCAGATTTTCAAAGGTGTATTTTGTTTTTCCCCCCTTTTTATCTCTTCAATTTTTCTGTTTTTCTTCCCTCTTTTGCTTATAAATGAATAATAACAGTCACCAAATGGGAGGGGCATTTACTTTTTCCCAAGCAGCTGAGGGGAAACGGTCTTGGAGCTGCTCACAGCCACCTGTGTGCAAAGCTGGCTTTTTAAAAAGGATTTTACCTTAAGAACCTGGGTAAGGAGGTGCAGGTGGGGCTGCCAGCCCCAAGGACTCGGGTAGGCAACCTTGGCTCTTTTATGACTTGTGGACTTCAACTCCCAGAATTCCTGAGCCAGCCATGCTGAGGAGAAATGGAGAGGTTTCCATGCTGGCTCAGGAATTCTGGGAGTTTAAGCCCAGGACTCATAAAACAGCCAAGGCTACCTACCCGTCACAAGGGGAAACCAGATTCACTTAACAACCTGAATACTAATTTATCAACTGCAGTGATAAACACGCACCAAAGAAGTGATGGGAAGAGGGGGGGAGCACCCCATTTCTTCTTCAGGCAAAAACTCTGTGCTGAAGCCGGATTGGGGAGGGGGATGAGGAGGAGGAAGAGCTGCGATTGACAAACTGCCAGCCAAACTCTTTGGGAGTGGGGGCGCAGGATGGAGAGGAGAGCAGCTTGCCTTGGAGAAGGAGGGGGGAGCCAATTTTAAAGGTTGTCCAGCTAAAAGGGAGCAAAGAATCTGGGCTGGAGTGCCTTGGAAAGGCGAGCAGGCAACGCATCTGCATGGGCTGGTTGGGCTTCCTGCAGGTTTTGCCTGCAATTAAGGCAGGGTGAGTTTTTTGGCTCAGGGGAGGCTGGGGGGAGGGGGAGCTGCTTGTGGGGGGATAATGCCTGCTCACATAAGTGCAAATGTGTTTCTTCTGCATGGAAGCTGCTTTGCTGAAGGTTATATCTTCTTTCTTTCCTTCCTTTTCTTCCACGTTCTTCGCCTCTCTGCTTTGTTCCGCCTCTGGGGATGGAGGGGGAAATTTGCTCTGCACCTTTTCCTCGTGTTTGTGTGTGTGTGTGTGTGCGTGTGTGAAGCCTCCGTTTGCCTGCCTGGCAAGGCGGGGAAAATTTGCTCGGCTTCCTCTCCGGTGTATGACTCGCTTAGGTAAGCTCCACTTTAGTCAAATCCTGTTCTGCGCATGTGCGCATGCGCATGCGTATTTTGCGGCTCCCAGGGTTTTTTTTAGTGAGAGAACCAGTTCCAAGTGGCTCTTTCACCAATTCAGGTTGCCTACCCCTGCCTTAGATGAAGCAAGACAAGCACACAAAACACAAGCAGATAAAAAAAGAGCCAAACCTAAACCATTTACTGTAGGAGAAATGGTATGTTTGTCTGCAAAATACCTAAAATCTCTACAAACCTCTAAAAAACCTGGTCCAAAATATATAGGACCTTTTCCTATTAAAAGAATCATAAACCCAGTGACAGTAGAATTAGAATTACCAAAGAACCTCAGACAAATACACCCAATCTTTCAGTGCAGCCTTCTGAAACGAGAACAACGGTCGCTCTTACGGCCAAAAATCCCCACCACCAACTCCAATCATGGTTGAAGGAGAACAACACTTCAAAATAAAAGAAATCCTAGATTCTAGAAAATATCATGGGGTGACCCAATACCTAGTAGCGTGGAAACACCTTCCCTCCTCACAGAATGTGTGGGTCCACGTATGTCATATTAGAGCACCCAAACTGTTAAAAAAGTTTCATACAGAATATCCCAACAAACCCAACTAACCTCTATACCTGTTTTGTTTCTCTACAGGTGGATCTCTCCTATTTTTAAGGGGGGCAGGATGTCAGAACCCATTCCATTTCATTTCTATCTATCTCCTCTGACCCAAAATCAAATCTCACCTTTCCCTGGGTTCGTTTATTGCCTCTGCTTCCTCTATCTGCTACAATGTAACATTTTGCTTTCCCGCATTATATCTCTCTCTGAACTTTCTCTCCCTAAACTGTCAGCTAGAACAAAGGAATTAGGGATGTAACAACCATGCCTGGTTTATTTCTACACTCTCAGAGGAAGGTGTGAAGAGCCACTGACCATCGTTGTGTGAACTGGAGACAGACTGATGTTATCTCCCCTTTTCCCACGATGGACCTAACACCTGGGCATTGGCCATTCCACACTGGCCGGGCGGACTATTGAGTGGGGTCTTGCTTGCTTAACCTATCATTCTGCGCAGGAAATCTCAGATCCTGTCTATTATGCCTGCTATCAACTACTCTTAATAAAAGTTCTTGTTGGAAGAAATTGCTTCCAAGAGTTCTGCTTTCTTAAGATGTGGGATTGAAGTGGGTCCTGACACTGGCTGAATCACACCTTTGAGAAAATGGAATGCTGATTCTTCCTTGCTACATATAATCAAACATTCAAGAATATATTTCTAAAAGTAGTATTTAAATGCCAAATTTCCATGGACATCAGAGGCAAAGATTCAGCCTTAAATGATCACATGCCACAAAAAAATACAAATATTCCTAAGCAGGAATCCTACTTGATTGTTGCTTCTCAGGTTGTTTTTTGATGTTGTTAAAAAGGCTAATTTCAGTTTTGGGCCAGAATGCTACAAATTTTTTAAGTCTGGTTTCACAGGACAAGTTTCTTAACAATAGTTGAACAATAATTGATTGGATTTTTCTCTGATCCATAAATCATGGCTTGCAAACAACAATGACTATTTCATAAAATACACGAAGCCAAAATCAATAACTATATTATGGCTTAGTTTGATGCATGATCAATATTGTTACTTATCAAACTTATATCATCATTACGAGCACAAATTTTTCAAAGTTTGAACCTCAAATGCCTTTGAAATGTATGCTTGCATCAATCTACAGAAAAACAAAGCTGGGCATTTCTAAGTACTACATTACTCACCATTACTTCCAACAGCAATTGAGTATTTCAGACCTATTTTTAGTAAAAGAAGAATAAAGGATTTTTTAGAATAAGCAGTTGCATTTTGTCTATAAAAATAGAAGCAGTCTCCTGATTATTTTTAAACTTGCTAGGAATAGTCCAGGAGATGAAACAAAAAGGAAACAAGAGGAAGAGGCCTCTTAAGGCCTCTTAAGTGACTTTTTAAAAAAACCAAGTCAATCAAAAGGTTTAAATTAATGGAAATGATAAAACTGCTGGTTAAGGCTTGAGACTGAATAATTCCTGAATTACAACGTGAGATAAAGTATCCAAATTCACACTTTGGTCCTACAAATCCTGCCTGGAATACAAAATGCTGACCAAGTTCAACTAAAAGAAAATAAACTTATCTAGTGGGAGAAAGGACAAATCATATAAGGACAAGATTACAAATAATTGTTTTGAGTTCTAGTAGTTGAATTTGGTTCTTATACGGATTTAATTATTTATTAAAACTTCAAGGCTGAATTCATTCTATTTCTTTCTCTAACTTTATTTGAACAATTCTGAAAGGGAGATTAATCTGAATGCTTTTGAATCTAATGGACCCATTCATGTGTTAATATTCAAAACATTTTGATACAGGATTATAGCCTTTCTTTTTAATACTTTGCACATTTACTTGAAAGTAGATCACAGGGTCAATTCCAGCCCTGTTAAAATGTTAAAATAATAGCTATTATTGATAAAATTTAGAATATATCTTACCTGCCAGATAAAAAAATGAAAAAAATGCAACAAAATGATTGGTTGAAACCCTCAACTTCATCTTCACAGGAATGTTGATTCACAAGAATGTCTGAACTTCAAAGAATGGACTGCAACTGTATATAAAGACAAAAAGGGAGAAATAAATAATTTTGTTTCTGAGCATCTCCTGGCATTATCTCAAAATCTGTGGCATGCCTGAGTAATATCCATAAAACAGGATAGATGCCACACTGTTTATGAATTAAGATCTGAATGACATATGCTTATTAATTTTAGTATTATTTACAACTTAATATAATCAGAATGTCAATATTCTGTTAACAATATTATTTCATGTATAATATACATTTCAAATTCCGGAGATTAAGAATGAGCTCCACATTGCCCAACTGCCAACGCTTTGAGTAAACTATTTTGATTTTCTAAACAAATAATTTGTTAGCAATTACTTTAAATGATTTGAGCTATCCTACCCTTTAATACTGGATTATGCATTCACCAATTAAAAAAATTATGCTTTCAAATTCTTAAATTAGGACCCACCCCAATCCACATCTTAGGAAAGAAGAACTCTTGGAGACAGGATTGTCTAAACAGGAACTTTTACTAAAACATGATTGACAGTGGATAATCTAGACAGGATCTGGAAACTGTGTCGCAGATTGATACTTTTAAAGTGTCCCTGAGTAAAAAACCCTCCCCTCAGTCCATTTGGTCAGTCCCGGATCAATTAAGTTTCAGGTGTCAAAACCCTTCGTGGGAAAAGGAATCTTCCATGCATTTACAACATTTGCTTCTTCCCCTTCAAATTCCAATCGGAGATACAAACCAGAATTCCCCCCCCCCTTTCTTTGTTCTTCTCAGTTCAAAGTTTCTTTCCCTGGTCTTTGATGATGGCCTCCAGGCAGGCTGAATAAACAACCTTGCATCTAATGGATAAAAGTAAAGGTAAAGGTTCCCCCGCACATGTGTGCTAGTCGTTTCCAACTCTAGGGGCCGGTGCTCATCTCCGTTTCAAAGCCGAAGAGCCAGCGCTTGTCCAAGGACATCTCCGTGGTCATGTGGCCAGCATGACTAGACGCCAAAGGTGCACAGAACGCTGTTACCTTCCCACCGTAGTGGTCCCTATTTTCTACTTGCATTTTTACGTGCTTTCGAACTGCTAGGTTGGCAGAAGCTGGGACGAGTAACAGGCGCTCACTCTGCTACGCGACACTCGGGATTCGACCCACCAAACTGCCAACCTTCTGATCGACAAGCTCAGCATCCTAACCCACTGAGCCACTGCGTCCCTATCTAATGGATAGGGATGGCCAATTAACATCTTCTCTTCCCCTCCTTGGGAATGGCAGAATCCAGTAAGGGGATGAGATTTAGGTTTGCACAGATAGGGGTTTAGGAATGGAATATAAATGGATTCTGACAGTGGGATAGAATTTCCCTTCCCTCTCTCCACAGGGGAAAAAATACTTTGGGAAGCTTATACAGGTGGACAAAATAGTTAGGATTGAAGAGAGGTTCAGATCTCACCCAGTCTCATTTGTGCTGCTTTGTAGGTGCCTGGTGGTAAGTTTGACTTTGGCTGTCTGCAGCCTGGTGACAAGCCATATTTCTATGGCCAGTCTTTCATCCACCGGTTTGGAGGGCTGCGCCGGACTGAATGGAAGGGCTACCGCCCTCCCATGATCAAGCGAGGATCCCCTCCTTGCTGGTCACCCCTACAGGGCAACTTTCAACCCTTTCCAGGGTCCCTCAGCAATGTGAAATCGGACATGGAAGATGGAGTTTGCCTTCCAAATGGCCATGGCAGCCGTGATGGCAAACCTGAAGTCCTGGAACAGTACCTCAACTTCTACATTAATTACCAACAGGATAATTGGACTAACTTCTTACCTTTTGCAGAGGTAGCATATAACAATTCTGTACAGAGTAGCACAAGGTACACCCCATTTAAGGAGGCCTCTGGTCAGAACTTTGTAGATATGCCAGAGCTGCCCTAAGAGAAACCTCAAATAGCCTTCTTAGCAGAGTGGATAACACAAGTCCAGAATACTTGGCCACTTGCTTGTAAAGCACTGGAAGATGCATGTCAGGCACATAAGAATCTAGCCAACAAAAAATGTGTAAGCCAAAATATTTTGAAGTGGGTGATAAGAGTTTATCTCTCCACAAGATATTTGCAGTCCACCCAACAGTTAAAGAAACTGGGTGCTAAATATGTGGGTCCATTCCCCATTGATAAAGTAATTAACCCAGTCACTGTACAACTGGAGTTGCCTAAGAATCTTAAACATATTGTCAGATGTCCAGCTAGCAAATCCAAGAAAGGAACCTCTGGGCATTGTTCTTCCCAAAAGTAATACTTTCATTGAATACGCTACATTGGCACAAAAGAAGCAAAACCAGTTCTGAATTTCCTGCTCCAAGGTCCTTATAATTAAACATGAATTCCCCCTTTGGCCGGTCCCCTTAGTCCATTGCACTGTCCAATCACCTATGCTCCATTTGTTATGGGAACTGTCTGGATCATTCAAACACTTGTGCAGCATGTCCTTGAAGGGGGGAGCAGAGCCTCACTATCTGCAGATGTGTTCTTGGCATTCCATTTCCACCCCAGATTATTCAACCATCCCCCTCCCTACTGTTGTCAAATTGAGAGCAGAGAAGAAACTAGGTGAAAAGCAGACTTCTGGTTTGCCAACAGCCGACAATGGACATCTGGAGGACGGCTCCCGTCTTCCACGTCGAGATTCGCATCGCTGGGGAGGGTCCTAAAAGGACCAAAGAGTTGCCTTGGAGGGGTGTCCAGACAGAAGGGGCTTTTGCAGAAATGCAGGGGAGCAGCAACCCCACCCCCATTAGTGCCTGTATTCCCTTTGTACCGGCGGATGAAAGACTGACCATAGGAATATGGCCAGTTACTAGGCTGCAGACAGCCGAAGTCAAACTTACCATTAGCCAACATTAAAGCAGCGTGGAAGAGACGGGGGTAAGATTCCTCTCTTATACCTTAATCATCCTCTTTTCACCTAATTAAGCTGCTAAGTATTTTTCCCCCTGTGGAGAGGGAGGGGGAAATTTAACCCTCCCTTCGGAAGGTGGCGAACAAGCCCAGGGGTGTTTTTTGGAAAAAAAACATTGAAGAAAGAAATAATAAAAGAAAGGAATTCTGAAAGTACTTGGGGGACACCCAGTGGCTAAACGTGAAATTGCAATTCTGACTTTCTCTTTAAAAAAACCAAGAAAATATTTAAGAAAAACAAGATAAGAATAACCTTGAACACCAGATGTGAAATTTTACGATGGAAGAGTTTCAAAAACAAATTCATGCTCTGTGGGAAATATCTTACCAAACTTATCAGTTCCTTTCTACAGCTGGCGATGAAATAGGAGCTTTTGGAAAAGAATTAGAAAGCAACTTGAGGTAACAAACCAAAAATTCAAACTGTGACTACAATTAATATTTTACTGGGACAGAACTTAACAGAAGAAATTGAACAATTAAATACATTGGCAGAAGAATTAAATATTCAACAAATACAGGTTTTTGAAGATTGTAATGGAGAAAATATGGAAGGAAGTTTATTTGGACCAGGACAATTGTATCAAGAGGTGAAAATAATAAGATTTGGTGCTGTTGAAGGATTCTTCAATCCTTCAAAGGTGGAGACTGGGGATCCACTTCAATATGATGTAGTAATACAAGAATGCTTTGATGACCCTGAGGCAAAGAAGCATAAAATGACATGGCAAAGGAAGAAAGCAAGAATAAGATTGAAGAAATATGAACATTTTTAAGAGGACTGAAATAGATAATATTAAAATAGACAGGAATGTATTGGGATTATGAGAGTGTTTTGATGAGTAGATAAAAATACTGATTAACAAAAAAAATAAAAAAATAAAAATAAAATACAGATGTATGCTAACATTGAAATATTGAGTTCTTTAAATGATATGGGTTAAGATGTATATATACTAAAATGATAGAATGTAACTAATATACTTGGATGTAGAGACATGAAAGGATGTATTAAATGTTGAAATGGAATAAATTTTGGTTAATTTTTAACATGTGGAAACTATAAATGAGAAACAAGAATATTATATTGTCCTCCCTTTTTCTTTTTTCTTTTTCTTTTCTTTTTTTCTCCTCCTTGTGATTGGTATTTTAATGACTACTATTTTAAATATTGTATAATTGATATGGATATGGAAATGAGATATATAAGAATTGGATTACATTACTAGGTATTGAAGAGAATTGTGTAAAGTGAAAGGGGGTTATATAGTAATATGAAAATGAGAAATCTTAAATGTTTTAATTTCAATATCAATGTAAAATTAAAGCTAGAAAAATAGATAAGGTGTTTGATGTTTTAAAGATGGAATGTTAAAATATGAAATATACTAAAAGATTGATATATATTAAAAAAACTATTAAATGACTGATGGGTAGCAATAGGAAATATGTTAATTTAGATAAGAGATAGTATATATCAAAGGAATAAAGATAGAGGAAGTATTGGTTATAATAACTTGGAGATTTGTAATAATATGTATTTGTCTGAAATGGAACTATCGTAACCCGGACACCACGTTGCTTTTTAAAGATATTATTGTAATATTGGAAAACTCTAATTGCCTAATTACAAGGGGAGTGGGGCCTAGATTTTGTTTCAATTTGATGCTTTGTGGGGTTTTGCTTCAGATCTTGCCTGACTCAGCTGTTGTCATGGTCCAGTTGAAAAGCCCAACGAAGTAATTTCACCAGAGAAATTGCTATCTCTAATGTAAAGCTTTATTAGGCATAGCATACCAGTACAGTAGAAAGAATACCAGGTCTGGCAATAAGGCAGGAAAATGTTAATTAAAAGAATAAAACCTTCCCTCTCCTCTTGACAGTTCAGGTCACATTGTCCAATTAGTCTTCGAACATTTCTTAGGAGAAGAAAACTGTGGGAATGGCCAGAATTTGGTCTCTCAAGAATTTGGTTTCTCACTCTTCAGCCTTTCCGTTCCCCCCTAGCAGGCCCCTCTGTTAGCTTCAGTGAGAGCACACTCTCCTGGCTGGCAGGGGGGCTAGCATGTGGGAGGTTTGGGAAACGCTATGATAAAGACTTCACATACATCTTATGCTACCTTGTTTTTGTGTGATCTCATAGGCACCTGAGTAATCCAATTATTTCTATGTATCCTATTTTGTATGAGACTGATGTAGTTTTTTGTAATGATGGAGATGAATAAAAGTTCAGCGGGCAGTGCTCGGGGGAGTTCTTTTTAGAGACAATGCTGCCTGGCTGGTTCAGGACAACTCTATCGACCCGGGTCTGAATTCCTTTCTTTTCGTCTGATTTTCTTTTCCCTTCATCTGGTGTCCCTTGTGAGGCTGTGAGGCCAACTGTAACTTCTAGCTTACCTTCACTCGGCAGGAGCTAAACGAACGCGTTCAACTATTCATTCTCTCTGAGGAATCAACGAGAAGTAAGTATGGGGACTTCTCTTTCAACAGGACAGAAAAAACAGGTATCTGACCTTTGGAATTTGTTGACAAGGACTACGCAAACAGTTAAAGTTTATAAAGAGGGTATAGAAGAGCTGGTTAAGATTATTGGTAAGTTATGCCCTTGGTATCCTGCAGATGGATCTCTTAATCCCAATGATTGGCAAGAAAATGGAAAAGATTTGCATCGGGCTGCAACCACTCCAGTATCAGTACTACACACTTGGCAACTCTGCTATAAAGCTATTACTGAGTGGTCCAATACTCTCTTGTACCCTCCAAAATTAATAACTCCTGAGGCACCAATCTTGTATCCCCCAGACCCTCAGCCACCACTGTCTCATAATAATTCTTTCCGGCAGTGGAGCTCTGAGAGTCAGCAAAATTTGGACTTTCAACAGCCTCAAACACAGACTGCTTTTCAGCAAATGGTGCAGTCTGCATTGGTCTCTGGAAATTCAGAGGATGTCCAGGAGGCATTGCCATTAATGGCTGTCTGCCCCGTGGTCCAAAACGCTAAAAATCAGCAAGTCCATGAGTCTGTTCCATCTGCAGTTCACAAAGAGCTGAAAGGAAGTGTTACAGAAAATGGGTTGCAAAGCAGTTTCACCCAAGAGCTTCTCCCTGAGAAGGCTCAAAATGAAGCTGCTGCTGACGTTCTGATGAAACAATTGGCATTTGAAAATACTAATCAGAACTGCAAAACAGCCCTGAAAGCAATTTATTCCAAACCTAAGATTACCATTGCTCCAATGATTAATTTGTGTCAGAACATTGAAACTGAATCTCATAAGACAGAACTTTTAGCTACAGCTCTTGCAGCTGTAGTTCATCCAGCCAAAGACAAAAAATGCTTTGCTTACCATTTTATGGATGATAACTTGCTAACTGGAAAGCCTTTACCTGTTAACTGTTTACTAACCTTACAGGAAATCTTGGCTAAATCGGGACTTGTCATTGCCCCTGAGAAGGTTCAAAATAAACCTCCCTTTCTATATTTAGGTGATCGGATGCTTCAATCTTCTTTTTCTCCTTTTGTTTCAACTCTGTGCATTCCATCTCATTTTACTCTGGTACAATTGCAAAGCTTTTTAGGACATCTGAATTGGCCTAGACCATTTTTAGGGTTAACTACTGCTTTGTTGCGTCCACTTTTTATTGCCTTGCAAGGTCATTTAACCCCTGACGCACAGATTCCAGTCTCCACGGCGATGCGGCATTGCCTTCATCAAATCAATTCTGCCCTTCGCAAAGTTATGGTTAACAGAGCTTCCTTTTTAGGATTATTGTCAGCAGCCCTCTTTCATAATTTCTTTATGCAAATGTCTCATGCTTTTGTGATTGCTTTTGTAGATTATGTGGGAGCTGTATTATTTAATCCCCCCAAGGACCAATGTTTGATTTTATTACAGGGATTACCTTTAATCAATCTGCACAGGTTTCTACCCCTCTTCCTGATGCTATTACATTATTTACAGATGGATCTCGTACCTGTGAGGTGCTTGTTTGGCAAGTTGATGGCAAATGGCAAGCTAGGTTCACAGCTTCTCAAACCTCAGCCCAGTGTGCTGAACTTTCTGCAGTGATTTTAGCCTTTCAATTGCATGATTCAATTCCTTTTAATCTTATTGTAGACTCCCAATATATTTATAATCTTTATAATCATATGGCATTTGCTTACCTGTCTCCACTTTTGGATCGTAATTTACTTTCTTTATTCCTTACTTTTCAAACTCTTCTGCGTGACCGAACTACTCCATTTTTTTTGCTCACATTCGCTCCCATACAGGTTTTTCTTTTTTCTTTTTTTTATTAAAGAGTTTTACAAAATTTTACAATATATCCCCAAATCCCTCCCGCCCCAACCCCCCCACTTCCCCCCCCACTTCCCAGAGCTAAATACAGGACTATAGTTACAACAATCATATTCTAAATAAAAATTTACACAATATACAATCAACCAAATTCGTACTGCGCTTTAACTCTCTCTTAACATAACTACAAACAATAACAATATCCCACTAAATTCTACTCATAAGCTAAATGGAACTTTTTGGTCCCATATTTGTTTTCAATATAATTTATCCATCTCCTCCAAACTGAAATATATCTCTCCTGTGAGTGATCCTTTAAATAAGCAGAAATCTTGGACATTTCTGCAAGATTAGAAACTTTAAACACCCATTCTTCTACCGTGGGCAGATTGTCCTTCTTCCAATATTGTCCCACCAGTAACCGTGCTGCCGTTATCATATTCAACATCAGATTAGTCTCTTTGACATCACAATTTACAACAATACCCAGTAAGAACAATTGCGGGGAAAACTTTATCTTCCTCTTAAAAATCTTTTGAATGTTCCACCAAATTTTAATCCAGAAGGCTTTTATGTTTCTACAAGTCCACCACATGTGGAAATAGGTAGCTTCTAAGCTACCACACCTCCAACACTTAGACTGCAGATTAGGATACATGTTGGACAACTTCTTGGGATCCAGATGCCATCTATAAAACATTTTGTAAAAATTTTCTCTTAAATTTTGAGCCTGGGTAAATTTAACATTTCTGACCCAAATTATCTCCCAAGTGTCCAACGAGATTGGTTCCTGAATATTTTGTGCCCACTTTATCATGCAATCTTTAACCAATTCCGTTTCCGAATCCAATTCAATTAAAGCATTATATATCCTCTTTATATGTGCACAATTTGAATCTCTAATTTGCTTTACTAAATTTTGATTTGTAATTGTGATACCAACCTTTTGATCTGACTTCCACCTAGCTTTCAATTGGGTATATTGAAACCAAGAGTAATTTATGTTTTCTTGTCTTAACTCCTCTGCTGATTTAAGTTGCCAATCAGTCCCTTGCAATTTGAGTAGTTCCTTATAAGAAACCATATCCATACTCACTCCCATAGATACACCCTCTATCGCGTGTCCAGGAATTCCCCAAATTGGTATTTTATAATTTAACTTATTATAGTACTTTTTCCAGACACGCAGTAAAGCACTTCTAAGAATATGGGATTTAAAAGCCCTGTCTACCTTCTTATCATAAAGCAAGTATGCATGCCATCCATATACCAAATCCCATCCCTCAAGATGAAGTATTCTCTTGTTAGTTAAATTAAGCCAATCACTAACCCAGGTCAAAGCAGCCGCATCATAGTACAATTTCAAATTCGGCGCCTTGAGTCCCCCTCTTTCCCTGGCATCCTGTAAAATCTTGAATTTAACTCTTGGTTTTTTCCCCGCCCAGATAAATTTGTTAATACCCTTCTGCCATTGATCAAGGTTGGCATCCTTTTTCAATATAGGTATCATCTGAAACAGAAAGAGGAACTTTGGTAGAACATTCATTTTAACAACTGCAATTCTTCCCAGTAGTGATAATTGTAATTTTTTCCAATTATTTAAGTCCCTTTGTACCTTCAACCATAGTGTTTCATAATTATTCTTATACAATTTTACATTTGAGGCTGCAATATGCACTCCTAGATATTTAACCTTCTTCACTATTTCAAAACCTGTTAAGTTAGATAACATATCCCTTTCACTCGTAGATAAATTCTTGGATAATATCTTAGTTTTATTACTGTTCACCTTAAACCCAGAAACCTTACCATACTGAGTTATAATTTCCATCAAGTCTACAACCGACTGTAGCGGTTGGGATA